>NC_136073.1:805991076-806591076 GCF_964261635.1 Lissotriton helveticus | reverse complement strand
GTTTTGTATACTGTGATGACCTCACAGTTCATCACAGATTCCAAAGCCGGTGACCTTCCTTTATTTTTTACATCTAGAAAATAAAAAAATAAATGTAATCAGAATATAGAACGAAACTCGTCTACTCATTTGGTATTTTTATTATCTCGCTTCGCAAGACATGTCCCCTAAAATATAACTAATTTGCACACTTGACTTCTTAATTGCTCATTGTTTAAAACATTCTCTGCCTTGGTTCTGGAGCAGCCGCAGGGATCCAGAGAACACTTTATAATGAGAAAGAAACATTAGAAAAATTAAAAAGCAAGAATATTTGGCAGTGGGGACATAACGGTGCCTCGCGCAAGCACCTGGGCCTGTTTGTGCCCTTTCGCGTCACCCAACCTTCTTCACAGCCTAACCTTTGAGGTGATCTTTCACGCTCTATTCTGGGTGGCGTCACCGAGCCCGCGCCGCCGCCGCGCGCGCAGAAGGTGTGAGGGTATTTATAGCCGGGCGTAAAAGAGGCAGAGACCCGGATTAGCCTCGGTGAGAAGTCACGTGTCGCGCACCGTCCCAGGGACGTGTCTTCACGGCCACGCGCTGAGCACGGGCCACGTGCGGATTCGTGCCAGGTCCTTTGTGGGGCGGTGCATGTAAAATAACTGCGGAAACTCACTAGGCAGAGATCCAGGTTTAAAATCAAGTAATTGAGGTTATAACCGGAGCGCATGGAGACCCTTCTCACCTTTTTTGCAGAAAGGTCACTTCGTCCCATGCATTCAACCATTTTCTGCCTACTTTTGATCCACAAGCTTCCTGCCCATTGCACTTTTAGGCCTCCAATCTACCCATTTTACCGCAGAAAAGGACGCCTGTCCCATCCAGTGTGGCTATTCCACTGCAGGAAGGGACCTCTTGCCATCCACTCTATTTCACTCTAGATAAGAACACCACACCCATTAGGTCTGCCTTTTCCTTGGATACCTAAACCTACCCGTCCGTTCTGCCCCTTGCAGTGTTGACAAAGACCCTACGGCCATTGCGTCTGCCCATTCCCTTCTAGCTAGGACACCACCCCCCATGTATTACAGATAAAAACTATGCCCCCTCTCATCTGTCCATTTCTGTGTAGCTATGACCTAATATGTTATGTCATGTTACTCGTATTTAGGCCCAGAAAGTCTGTCCACTGCCTTACTATCACGAGCCTCAGGCAGTTGTACGCTTCATATCTCCCTCCAGATAAGGGCCCACAGGTTGATCCAGTTTGCCCATTTCCTCAAGGTAAGTGCTACTGCCCACACAGTGTGCCAGTGCTCATGCAGATGTGTTTATCCGGCCCATTCAGTCTGTCAAGGCAGCTGTGGACCCCAGACCCATTCAAGCCTGTCCAGGCAGATGTGGTCCCCAGGCCCGTTCAGCCTGTCTAGACAGATGTGCCCAACAGGCCCATCCACTCTTTCCAAACAGATTTGGCCCCCAGGCCCATTCAGCCTGTCTAGACAGATGTGCTCAACAGGCCCATTCACTCTTTCCAAACAGATGTGGTCCCCAGGCCCATTCAGCCTGTCTAGGCAGATTTGCTCAACAGGCCCATTCACTCTTTCCAAACAGATGTGCTCCCCAGGCCCATACAGTCTGCCCATTCCCAAACAGACTGGGGTTCTTGGGGGCTTCGTTCGGCTCTTTCCCTTACGCATAAGCAGGGCAGCCATTTTAGATCCGTTCCCTGACAGATAACTAAATTCCGGGGCTATTTGCCCCGCCCCATTTTCAGCAGAGACCCCTCAGGTTGGCGCTCGCCCCCTCCTGTCGGCGGCCAGGCGCTCGTGCTGTCCATTCTCGATCGATGGAAGTGGAACAGGTGGGCTCTGTCAGCAGCCCCCCACGCCTGGCTAAAGAAAGCTCGCAGGAGTTTTTGTAGCAGTTGGATTAAAAAACCTAGCAATAACCCCTCACACCGAGGTTTATCTCCATGGGACACGTCCTGGCTGTTTGCATTCACTTGGGAATTGTGTACACTTGAAAAAATACAAATAAAGTGCACCCTTGTCAAGGAATTCAGTGCAGTTTTTTTTTTAACCACGCACACTTCTGAGTGTTATCTTAAGTAATTTTGGGGCCCTGGGCAATACATACTTTAGACACCCCTTTTCGGTACTATTTTGTATTTTATTACTCATTTCCCGATAATTCAAGCACCATGATGCCACACGACATTGAATAGTATGTTAAAGGTTGAGATTGAAACCTAGACAGGTGTGTGATAGAGAGAAAGTTCACATTTTCAGGGGGACTTTGGAAAGTGGGGACAGTGGCAGTGACAGTGCCATAAAACGTCTCTGACACTTCTCATTTTTCGATAATTTTACACACCTTTTGAAACCATTTGGAGATATTTAAAATTAGAGTTGTGTGTCAGTTCTAAGTAAATCCTTCCGCCATATTGGGACAATCTTGAAGAGAGCAGAGAAGATTACAAATCCTAAATTTTTCCAGAGAAGGTTCAAGGAGGGTTCAAACAATCCGAAAATGAACAGATGTAGTTTTTGTTTAGAAAAACAAATTGTATTCATTATACCCTGCCTGTGCTTGACTGGGTCAGGGGTAGGCACAGATAGGCCCAGAGATAGACAGTGCCTAAAGGCACTCAATCGAAGGAGCACCGCTCACCCGCCTTCTCCACCTGCAGGATAAAGTGCTCAAAACTGTGGGCTCTTCGGAAGTGAGGGTCTCCCCTGTGGGCAGGTACAGCCCTCCCGTTCCCTGACCAACCCTATGCTAAGGGTGTCTGTGTGAAAAGAGACACAAGTCACGTGAGTGGTTGAAAGGAATTTGTAAATGGACAAGAATGTATGCTTTGAGGCAGTGTGTGAGTGAATATGCGAGTGAGGTAATCTGAGAGAGAAAGTGTGTTAGAGATTGAGACAGGGTGTGTAGCGTGTACAGTACATAGGCTTATGGCCCCCATTCGTTGGGTTTGTTTGTCAGATTGACTTGCTTGCTTCTTATTTGATGGCTTTCCTTCAATCAATCAAATTGGATTTGTATAGCACGGCTAATCACCGAGAGGTTATCCAGGTGCTTGAGGAGCTGCAGCTGGAGGCTCAGTTGAGTAGTCAGGTCTTCAGTATTTTTCTTAATTCCAGCAGAGAGTGTGAGGTCCATAGGTGAAGTGGGAGGTCGTTCCAGGACTTCGCAGCGAGGTAGGAGAAGGAAGGTCCTTCATTGTTGCTGCAGCGGATGCTGGTGGTGTTGGCGAGGCAGAGGGAGGTGGAGCGCAGGTGTCTGTAGGGAAGGGGGAAGTTCAGTTGGTGGTTGATGTACGCTGGTCCCTGGTTGTGGAGGGCTTTGAAGGTGTGGATCAGCATCTTTAACTGGCATCTCTTCGAAGTAGGGAGCCAGTGGAGTTCCTTGAGCTGGTGATTGATGTGGGTCCATTTGGGGAGGTCGAGGATGAGTCTGTGAGGCAATTCCGACGTAGAGTGTTTTGCTATAGTCCAGTCGGCTGGTGACCTGGGCTTGTGTGACAGTACATCTGGTGTCGATGGGGAGCCACTTGAAAATCTTGCGGAGCTTGCAAAGGGTGAGGAAGCAGGTAGATAATACTGCGTTGATCTGTCTTTTCATGGTGAGCTCACTGTACAGGATGACGCCGAGTTTGCAGGCATGGTCGGTTGGAGTGGTCGGTTGGTGAGGGTCCTAGTTCGGGAGGCAACCAGGCATCCTTCCATGGGGAGGCATTGTTCCAGAAGATCACCATTTCTGCCTTGTCTGTGTTGAGTTGTAGGGAGTTGTCTCTCATCCAGTCAGTGATGTTCGTCATGCACCTGCGGAAATTGGTCAGTATGACAGAGGGGTCTTCTGATAGAGAGAGGATGAGCTGGGAATCGTCGGCATAGGATATGATGCTCAGTTCATGCGTTCTGACGACGTTGGTCAAGGGAGTCATGTAGGTGTTGAACAGGGTAGGGCTGAGGGATGAACCTTGAAGGACGCAGCAGATGGTGTTCCTGGTTTCTGAGGTGAAGGGAGGAAGGCAGATTCTCTGGGTTCTTCCAGTGAGGAAGGAGGCGATCCACTTGAGGACATCTCCATGGATTCTGATGTGAAGCCATTTGATCAGGGTATGGTGTCATACTGTGTATCATTCTGCCGAGAGGTCGAAGAAGATCAGTGTTGCTGTTTTTCAGTGGTCGAGGAGTGATCTGATGTCATATGTGACTGCAATCAAGGCAGTTTCAGTACTGTGGTTGGTGTGGCATCCAGATTGGGAGGTGTCCAGCTGTTTGTTGTTCACCAGGGGTTTTCTCTGATTTGGCAGTTGATGGCCTTCTCGAGGACTTTGGCAGATAGGGGTAGCAGTGAGATGGGGCTGTAGTACTTGGGTTGGTTGAGGTCGGCGGATGGCTTCCTGAGCAAGGGCTTGACTTCTGCGTATTTCCATTCTTCTGGCAAAGTGGCCGTGTTGATTGATGCATTGAGGATGGCAGTGAGCTCCCTGCTGATAGTCTTGGTTTCGAGGTTGAAGATGTGGTGGGGGCAAGGTTCCTTGGGTGCTCCTGAGTGGATGGAGTTCATGATGGTTGTGGTGTCTTGCTTGGTGAGCTGGTCCCAGGTGGTGAGCAGGTGGTTTTGTTTCATGTTCTTGGAGGTGAGGTGGTTGAGTATGTTGGTGGGTTGGGGACTTGTCATGAAAGAAGTCAGCTAGGGAGTAGCAGAGTTCCTGTGAAGGGTGATGACATTTTCAGGGGCTGCAGGGCTGGGGAACTCTCCGCGATGTTGCGGAGTTCCTTGCTGTGGTTAGAGCTTCGATGCGGTAAACCAGGGCTCTTCTTTTCACCTTTTGCAATAGTTGGTGGTATAGGTTGAGAGCTGTTTTGAATGTTGTTCTGTGGTAAAAAACTTTTTCCCCACAGGGAAATATAACGCGGTTGTTACAACAACCGCATTATAATTCCGCATACCATTACTCCGCAAGTCGGAACAACGACTTGCGGAGGGAGGAGAAGGTTGTGGTAAATAAATAATTAATTACCGGATCTATTTTTGACTATAATTAATAAACAGGTAGCTCAATAAATAAGAGTCAAGATACGAGGTAGCTGAAGTTGACAGGCTTTAATCAAGCATAAAGGACAGGAACAGGACAGCCTGTACAGGGATAGGATGGCAGGGCCCGGCAGCTGTCGGGCCGGATCTGGGAATGATGCGCATAACTTTTAATAACAGAACATTAGTATATATAGTTAAACAAAATACATTGCATTCAATACAGTAGGCGTAGCAGTAGGCGGGGTTTGTAGCAGTCGCGAAAGATAAGGGCAACATGATGTAACAAGAAGGCGTGTACAGGGCGTATACATAGACATGTGATGCAAACGTAACAGAATATGTCATAAAAGGGGCGGAAACATGGAGGGGGCTACCTGAGCAGCTGGGACCTCTAACCTAGTGGTGCGCGCAAACTGACAATGACGTGTTACTAGGGAGAACTGGGGGGCTATGACTTCTGTGCTAGAAGAGGAGACTAAAAGTCTGGAGTGTCAGAGTGACATGTACCTAAAACCTATCTAGTATCTGGCGTTTAGAGAACATGCTGATAGAATCCAAAAGTTATCAGGGTAAAGGCTAACAGACATTAAGACTGGTGCATGCATTATTCTACATGTAGTGTGTGTGCGAGGAATATTCTATGAATATTAATACAGTATTTCTCTTACATGGAGACATAAAGGCTAGACTATGACGGAAACTATTGATGCGATTCAGTAGCTTAGGAATGCAGAGAAGGAGGGCTGGACTGATAACTAGAAACATAACATACTTTTAGCAGACTGGGAGGCAGAGCCAGGCCTGGCCGGGCACTGCGAGGCATGAAGTAAGTGAAGGGTCAGGGATACAGGTGGGGGCTGTATCGCTCCTCGGAGAGGGTTCAGGAGACAGGAGCTGAATCTGAGTCCGGGCCCTTTTTGAGGCCTAGAAACGGGGACAATTCAATGAATTAACGTGCACACTGTAAAACGTGGCAACGTAGCTTTACATAGGCCTAAGATTCGTTGTATTCACGAGGACTGGAAACTGACATACTAGAGATGGACACAACTGTAATTGCGTCTTTAATCGATCAGAGGGGAATACATGCATATCGATCATGCACATATAACATAAGATGGGGAACACGTAGGCACATACAACATGGCAAAATTTACTTTTCCACATTCCCTCCTTGTGCCCTACGTTTCCATCAGGAAACATCTATATTCATGATACCATCTATCATTTCATATAGCATCATTTGCTCGTCTCGAATTGTCTTGGAACGGGACTTAGGACTAGGAATACAAGAGGTAGCGCACATGCCGCAAATCGCAGGGCCACATTGTATACAGAGGCAGCAACTGAATATGATCATTACTGCAATACCTAGGAAGGACAATACTTTCCATCCCCATCGAGGGGCAGACGAACATATGCGGTCTGACCACACACAAAATAAGAATGACGTGAAGCTTTGAAAATAGATTTCCCACTGTCACTATACTCGACAGTAGTAGTACAATCACTATGTCCTACATGTGCGGAACCATTCTTTCTGACACATAATTCGCCTTTGACTGGTAGTACTGAAATAGCGGGCAAATCTGGAGTAGTATCAGACTGAACATTCAGGACCATAAAATTCGAAGAAAAAATTACCTAAATCATAAACTTCATTTTCTAGATCTGACCCTGTTCTATGGGGGAGACCTTGCTTGTCTGGAAAACATGTTCTATTCAGAAGGGACATATCATTGGAAGATGACGTTAACGTGGACCATGCTCCACACGAACCATTATGTGAAAACGGATAGGGAAAGAGTGGCAGAACTCCTTTCGGTGTCTGGAAAGGGGGGAGTCGACCACACACCCAACAATTAGTGGCATTGCTGGTCTGGTGTGAATAGTGTAACATTCTAATGAATGTGTTATTTCTCATAGCAAGACGATAGGATAGCTCGTGGGGAGGCAGATCACTAAATGTGTGCTCTACTGTAGCATTAGAAAACTTATTTACATGAGAAATTGGAAAACATAAATGTAATGCATAACTTGTGCAGGTAATCATCAAACTTAGAAACAATAAGAAACTTAGAAAAACGATACATCGTATAGAGTTTTGACTAACTCTCTCACTATGGGGGTCTATCTCATACATGTCAGATACCTGTCTAACCATTTCACCCGAGAGGGACTTAGACAATTAAACTGGCTGACTTATTTTACTAGACCTCAACTTTGCTTTATACTCCTGTTGCGGAGTTTTCTCTAACAGAGGAACTTTCAGTTCGGGATTCAGATCAGTGTCTGGTTTCAGGCAGTCTTTAGAAATGGAACAGTCCTTAGAAAATGTTTTTGCAAATGTTTTTTCTCAAAGTCCATGGAATTTCTTGATATGGGACGGATGGACCCACCCCTTGCGGCCCTCCAACTTCACGGCCGTGCGGGTGGTCAGAAGGACAAGTCGCGGCTCCTTCCAACGAGGCTCCAGCGGACTTGAACGATCAAAGTTCCTTACAAGGACAAGGTCGCCTGGAATGACCTCATGCGGTTTCACTTCGGTATTGTCTGGGAATGCGGCGGCAACCTGTGAACGACAAGAGTGTAGGGCAGACATCAAGGAAGCTAGGTAATCTGTCAACATATTACTGGAAACATCTGTAATACTGCGGGGTCTAGGTGTACCCCACATGTTTGGGGGGCGGCCGAATACGACCTCATAAGGGGACAGACCTGATCTGGAATGTGCAACCATCCTCATGAAGAATAGAGCAACTGGCAGGGCATCTAGCCAGTCTACACCTTTCTCTTTACATGTCTTGGCAATACGGATTTTCAGGGTCTGATTATGTCTCTCTACGAGACCGGCTGCTTCAGGATGGCGCACACAATGGAACTTCCACTGGTACCCTAACAGAAGGGAAACATGTTTCATGAGCTCAGATGAGAATGGCTGGCCGTTATCTGAATACACGACCCTAGGGAGTCCATAGCGGGGAAAGAATTCACGAACCAACTGCCTGGCAGTGGTCGCGGCTGTGTAATCTGGAACTGGATATGCCTCTGTCCACCTGGACAAAGCGCATACAACTACGAGGACATACTTGAAACCTCGACATCGCTCCATCTGAATGTAATCCATCTGGAGGACTTCAAAAGGATGGTCAGGAGGTTGGAATCCACCTTGTTCCACCGGGACACTTTTACCTGGATTGAACTGGCAACATATCATACAAGTACGGACTTTCTGCTTGGCTGCAGCTCGTAAGTGTTTGTTGAACCAAAGGTTCTGTATACTGTCTAACATAGCTTTTTCTCCTAGATGTGCTGGACTATGTGCGGTATTGATAATGACTTGAACCATAGAGTCTGGGAGAAACCATGTGGCTTTTCCCTTCGTCACCCATCCCTGATCTGTCTGGACCCCTCCTTGTTCGGACCATTTCTTGATTTCTTCGGGAGTAGCATGTAACTGTATATCTATGACATCTTGTGTAGGGTCCTTAACTGTCATTCAAGTAGTCTGTTCTGGAGTGGATGTCTGTGTCGGAACGTCTGGTGTCTGAGCTGTAAGCTTGGCTGTTCGATCTGCTAGATCGTTACCTTGGGAAATGATATCAGTAACTTTCGTATGTGCCTTGCACTTCATAATAGCGATAGCTGTCGGTAAATGTATTGCATCTAACAGAGCTTGAATGAGGAGACCATGCTGAATCTTGTTTCCATGAGAAGTCATGAAACCTCTCTCCTGCCAGAGCACTCCGAAGTCGTGTACAACTCCGAATGCATAACGTGAATCTGTATATATGTTTACTTTCAGGTTCTTGGCACGTATACAGGCTTGGGTCAGAGCAACTAGCTCTGCTGCTTGAGCAGACAGGGTGTCAATACGGTGTGTTTCAATAACTTCAGTGTCAGTAGTCACTGCATACGCGGCTACTAGTTCTCCTGTACTTGTTCTCATACATGAACCGTCCACATAAAGTGTCAGGTCGGGATTAGGTAAAGCAATGTGTGTCAGGTCTTGTCTTGGCTTGGTCATAGTGTTAATGACTTCCACACAGTCATGTGTGGCGGGACTTGAAGTAACTGACGGTAACAGTGTAGCAGGATTTAAAACGTTGCAGCGTCTGATTTCTATGTGTGGCTGGAACAGTGTCAGTTCATAACCTGTTAAACGTGCAATTGTCAAGTGCTGAGTCTGTGTTCGGTTTAAAAGAACTTCCACGGAATGTGGAACTTGTACTGTCAGGGAATGTCCTAATACTATGGAATCACTTTGTCTGATAGCTAGAGCTGTGGCTGCAACTGACTTGAGGCACGCAGGCAGAGCCTGGGCTACTGGATCTAATGTGCTCGAAAAATAAGCACAAGGCTTGTACTGTCCTGCTTGATCTTGTGTGAGAACAGATAATGCAGTACCATTACGTTCTGTGACAAAAAGTGTAAAAGGCTTACTGTAGTTCGGTGTAGCTAGAACAGGTGCTTGGCATAAGGCTTTCTTTAATTCATTAAAAACAAGTGTATGTTCCTGGGTCCAAGGGAGGACAGTCGATACGGCTGCCTCCTGTGTCGTTAACTGTATCAGTGGCTTGGCTAGAAATGCATACTGAGGAATCCATTGTCTGCAGTAAGAAGTGAGGCCGATAAAAGCTCGTACCTCCTTCTGTGTCTTGGGCTGTGGAAGACTCGCTATTAACTGGATACGGTCTGGTGTCAACTGCCTACCCCACTTGGACAGTAAGTGGCCCAAGTAGATCACTTGCTGGACACAGAACTGAAGCTTCGAAGGGGACACCTTGTGCCCCATCTCGGCTAGAAAATACAAAACTGTAAGTGACGCACGCTCGCAGTCACGTTCAGAACGGGCTGTGATCAGTAGATCATCGACATACTGGAGCAGGGCAGTGTCAGTTGGCATGTGAATATTGTCAAGTTGTCTCTTAAGTGCTTGACTGTAAATACTAGGACTTTCTGTGAAACCTTGAGGAGCTCGTGTAAATTTATAGCTCCTTCCATTTAAACAAAAAACGAAAAGGTACTGGCTGTCTGGATGAATCGGGACACTGAAAAATGCATTCTTGAGGTCTATTACAGTGAAAAATGTAGCTTCGGAATCTATAGCTGTCAATAAGGATGAAATATCTGGGACTACTGGATACTGGGGTATGATACATTTATTAAGCTCTCGAAGGTCAATCACTAATCGATATACTGGAGGTGCATTTGGATCAGTACGTTTCATGACTGGAATGATAGGAGAATTACATACATTGGAGTCAGTTTCTACAACCACTCCTTGAGCAATAAGCTCGTCAATAATCTTGGATAAGGCTGCTACAGCCTCAGGTGGCAATCTGTACTGTCTGATTCGTGGCAAGACTATACCTTGCTTGAGGGTCACACGATGGGGTGTGATTTGCATAAAACCTACATCAGTTGGACCTTGCGCCCATAAATGCTGTGGTACATTCAAGAGTCTTGGATCAAAATCACGTAATACATAATGACCTTTAAAATCTCTTAAAAACAAACGTATTCCTTCTGGAGAGCAGCAAATTACTGCACCTAATTCTTTCAATGTATTAATGCCTAACAAATTTTCTGGACATGATTTCGTAAGTAACAAATCAGTAGTTCGGGACAATGGACCAACTTCTAGAGTTACTGGCTTTGAAATCTCGTTAACAATAGGCTTTCCTGAAAATCCAAGGGAAACATTTCTAGAGCCTGAGAGCGGAGCCCCTGGAACCTCGTCATGACTGATAGTAGTCCTACTTGCCCCTGTATCAATCAAAAACTTTCTGTCTTTCCCTAATACTTGACTGTGTACATAGGGACCCTCTTGATCTACAGGTATCTCGATGAGAGGCAAGCCTACCTCCCTCTCTAGGCTGTTTCATGAATACTGTTGATACTCTGGATACTCTGACTGGGCATACTGGTACATCTGCTGTGTAACATGCTGTGTTGCAGCGATAGGCTGCGGTGCTGGAACTGTCTGTTGTGCATTCTGTGGTGACTGAGAAGTCTGTGAAACTTGTTCTTGTCTAGGCGGACGTGGTCTTTCTTTAGTTTTACCAGTGGCTATGTTGTGTTTCAGAACTGCACACTCGTTTATAAAATGACCTGGCTGTTTACAATAATTGCATGTCCCTTTAACGGGAGCTGCAGGATGACTGGCTTGATTCGGACCCCTCTTCTGACTGTCTTGTGGAACAGATTGTGCAACTAGTACTTTCATTTTCGTATCTTTCATACGTCTCCTTTCGTGATCTTGCTCTTCCCTGATTCTGTTCTGGTGATACTGGAGCATTTGGAGCATTTGTGACGGGGTACTAGCTTGCCAGGTACTTTCGACTTTCAAAACTCGATTTTTAACTTGTGGACTTGAATTCTCGACTAGTTTAGTAACAAAAAGATGAGGGTATGACTCGCTACCTGTCTTCAGACCACTGTTAATAATAAAACATTTTTCAAATCTAGAATAAAAATCACTAGTATCTTCATCCTGTTTCTGTTTACATGCTGAGATTGCATCCCAATCTTCCTTTTTCGTGGCTAGTAACCTTGGCAAAACTTGAATTAATAACTCGGGCAATTCTTTACATTTGTCCCCAAGACCGGTACCTGGTACTCGTATTTTATCTTCAGCTTCTAGAGCTGTCCAATCAATCTTTTTCTCTCCCACCTCCCATTCTTTTTCCTTGAGTTTTTCATATACCCCTGCGGGCAACAGGACCTTTAACATTTTAATAATATCTGGATACGTGTATTCTCCCATTCGGAGCATGTCTTTTAATTCTCGATGGAACCCTGCTGGGTCTTTGTCGTGACAGGGAATTAATTTCTTCATCTCTAAGAGTTCCATCTTTGTGATAGGGGTGTAAACAAATACTCGTTGCATTTCACCACCCGCTGTCCTAACTGGGTGTACTTCTCGTAACGGATGCTGTCTATCTATGTAAAACGGTTTACTTTCTGGAGGTGAGACGTGAACAAAATGCGGATTCAGAAACGTTCTGTATTTGTGGCGCTGTTCTAGAATGATACTAATTAAATCGGTACCTAGACCTCTCCATCTATACTGGAGTAACTCGTTCAGAACATCGTGTAACGGACCTGGATCAGAATGCTGACCCTCATACAGTAATGAAACAAACCGGGTCTGGCGTGTGGCACAGTAAGGCTGCGCCAATTCAAGTAACAAACAAAACACTTTGCCAGTACTGTGCAATTTTTTACAATTTTTAGTTGAAGAGCTACTAATTGCTCTCCCGACAATGACCACTCTTTCAGTCCAACCAATTTATGAAAACATAGTTCTTTATTTTTATTTATTTTGAACTGTTTTTTAGGTATTTATTTAGAAAAAATTCATGTATTTTGCAGTGTTTATTCTGCAATATTTTTCGAGTACATCAATGTAATTAATACAGAGGAGGAACAGAAAATTACACGCAGGAAATGGTAAATCAATTGATTGTACAAAAATTTAGACAATTAACACAACACATAGACACTGGACAACATTGAACACTCATGGATATCTAAGGGAGGTTGGGGCGGTGGGGGTTGGTGGTATTTCTCTCAAACTGTTTGTCATGGAACAGTAGATTTTAACTTAATTAAATGTACAATTTGACTTATTTAAACTCAAATCATAATTAAATCTAGCTGGATAATTGCTTTCATTAACCACAGTAAAAGACAATCCAAGTTAGGCCACCTAACCACAAGCGCCTCAATTGGTCGACGCGTTTCGAATCCTAAAGCTTTAATTAGGATTCTCTTCAGGACCAAAACAAAATCAATCTGTGGAAAAACAAAATAAAAAGCAAACTGTCAGTGGAAGACAGAGAGACTCTCAACTTTCATTCAGCGTCCAGAGCACACTCAAAAAGTTACCTGTCAGTGAATTAGTTTGGGTACGATGATGAGCTGAAAAATCAAAGAACATTTATATTCAAAACCCTGTTTGATGTTGGGTTTACTACACATCATATTACGAAAATCTAGTGTACTCACTATAGTGTGATAGTATCAAACACCTCGTGGGGGCGTCCAAACTGGCGAGGGATCCATTCCTTATATTGTTTAACCTCGATTCGGGATCTGACCTTTAGACTTGATCTAGAAAATAGAGAGAAAACAAACCACTCTCAGTGCGCTATTTGGGGCTCAACCCTGGCGGTGCTGCGAGCGGCAGCATTGTTGCACCGCATTGTAACTAATAACCGGATTGTCGCTCTGCCCGACGTTCCTAACTTCCTGACTAAACGAGGGTCTTTTTACCGAAAAGCGGCTCCAGCACGGATTGCAAAGGCCGCTGCCCTGGCTTCTGGGCGGTTTATTAATTACCTGAGATCGTTCGTTTTGTTCCTCCACTGGGTCGTGGTCGATAATGCACGCGATGGTGGTTTTCACAGGGTGTTGGTGTTTTGAAGTCAGAGTGATTTCCGGGTTCCTGCTCTATGAATCATGACCCTCATACAGTGTAATGAGGTGCTGGATCATATACATACCCACCAGTCGCTGCTCGGCTGGGGGCAGTTTCAGAAACATTTGTGCCACTATTTCATCTGGAAAAGTGGTAGAATCAGTAGCCCATCGAACTGCTGATTGGGCTAGTTCTTGTTCATGCATGGTACTAAGTTCACTATAACCGATTCGTGATTTCAGAATGTGATCGGTAGATTGAAATACTTGTTCAAGAGAACCTTGTTCTGGTGCTGGAAGGGAGAGAACTTTCTTGTGTTCTAGACGTGAATGTCGGTCGGGAAGTCTAGATCTACCTACATACGCTATTCTGGCGGTATTCTCGTCTTCTACCTCTTCGGTAGGAGAGTCGTCTTCTTTCTCGGACACTTGTGCTACTTTGCGTTTCTCGTGTAACCTTATTATTTCTTTACGAATTTTCTTGTACATACTCTCTATACAACTTAGTGTCCTGTGTCTTCCCTCGGCTATATTATCACTCCACCTTGTCAGGACTTTCATTTCAGTCGGATCTTTAGTCGGATAATCTTGTTCCCTTATTAAACAATTAATTAGAAACTTTAAAAGCATGAGCTGAGTCTCAGCTTTCCTTTGAGACATGGCTTCGCCAATACTTTCTGGGTCTGTTCCTGTACGGATGAAACGATATATTCTGTCTAGATCTTCTTTCATATTTGGTAGGGTGTCCAAATACTCGGTCACCCGTCTTACACGCAATGAATATATAACCATATTATCATCGCCTGGGACTGGATCATAACGGCATTCGGTGAGCGCTCGTCTGATATCTGCAACGGACTGCTGTTTGGGCGTATGCTGTAACGCACGTTCATGTAACTCAAGTAGTGTCACACGTTTGTGTTGGGGCGGGGTACGAGGAGGATCTCCCCCCGCGGCCCCTAAACTAGAATCATCAACGGGTACTGTACGGGCTGGCAGAGTGACTGACGTAGCGGGTACTTGTACTGCGGGCTGGACCGGGGGTACCGTAACAGGTACTGTAACAGGTGCCCCGGTGGCTGGAGGAACAGGAATTACGTTATTTACAGGAGCTGGCGGAACAGGATTTGCATATTCTGGGACTGTGTCGTCCAAGTAGGACGAAAGAAAAATATCAGCTGCGGTCGGTTTGTGACGTAGCTTAATCGGAACTAATGGCGGCGGAAAAGTACATGGTGCTTCCGGGGTTGCTTTCGGCAAGCCCTCGGCAAGAAGAGGATACATACCCTTAATAAGAGCATTTCTCTGTCTGTCTGACTGTTCGGCTTTAACTCGTTCACCTATTTCGATTAATTCCCTTTCTTGGCTCTTTCTGAGGATTCCCTACTTAATTCTGACTTTCTGATTTCTTTTTCGGTTCTTTTATGAGATTCTTTGCGCCATAACTCGATGGCATCTTTCTGGGACTGTCTGGCTTTCTTTTTCCATAATACTTCTTCTACTCGCATGATGCACTCGGCATCCCACGTACCTGATACGGGCCATCTATACTTTTCGTCTAATTCCTTGGTGTACTCCACCCATAAGTCTAGATATAGTATGGCACTTATGCCATGTTTATGATACATAAAATGACCTGGACTGTCCCTAGGCGGGACAGGAACTGCTTCCTTGAGCAGACCTTTTCTGGTTTTTAACTGACGTAACTTCGTGAACAGAGGCATAACTTAGACTGGAATCTAGACACAATACAATACACGATAAACACAATAATAACTTAAGAAAACAAATCACTCATACCACGACATTGAAAACACATGAAATAACATTTAAAATAACAGCTCTGACAGAATACTACCTGGAATACTGAGAACAGAAACACATGAATTTCTCGAGAACAGAACTTACTAGAACAGAAACTTTACTAGAATGACTGGATGCACTGCTAAAACAGTACGAAAACTTACCGGTCCCATAAAGAGACACGTCAGGACCCGCGTCCACCTAGGTGAACACTTCGTGTTGGATCTGTGTACCCAAACCCACGGACCAGAGACAAATTAATTGACCCTGTCTAGATACTACCCCAGCAACGGTACTCACCGGGCAGCAAGAACGGAAGGCCTCGGACTGGACTGGACTGGACTGCTACGACGACGGACGGACGAACTTCGGACTTCAGTTACAGGTGGGCCTCCGGATACCTCGGACCTTGGACTCTTGGCTTGGGCTCTGGTCGGGACTCGCCGCGTTCCTCCACCGCCTCGTCTGGACGCTGGACCGCAACCTCCGTCTCCTCCGTGGGCCTGAGGGATACTTGAAGCAGAAATATCTGCTGGTGCGCAGTAGAGTTCCGTCACGGCTGCAGAGGATCAGGGGGCCTGCGTGGCTTCTCCGGCGCGTGGGGAAAGGGCAAGTACCTATTCGGGCGCCATTATGTGGTAAATAAATAATTAATTACCGGATCTATTTTTGACTATAATTAATAAACAGGTAGCTCAATAAATAAGAGTCAAGATACGAGGTAGCTGAAGTTGACAGGCTTTAATCAAGCATAAAGGACAGGAACAGGACAGCCTGTACAGGGATAGGATGGCAGGGCCCGGCAGCTGTCGGGCCGGATCTGGGAATGATGCGCATAACTTTTAATAACAGAACATTAGTATATATAGTTAAACAAAATACATTGCATTCAATACAGTAGGCGTAGCAGTAGGCGGGGTTTGTAGCAGTCGCGAGAGATAAGGGCAACATGATGTAACAAGAAGGCGTGTACAGGGCGTATACATAGACATGTGATGCAAACGTAACAGAATATGTCATAAAAGGGGCGGAAACATGGAGGGGGCTACCTGAGCAGCTGGGACCTCTAACCTAGTGGTGCGCGCAAACTGACAATGACGTGTTACTAGGGAGAACTGGGGGGCTATGACTTCTGTGCTAGAAGAGGAGACTAAAAGTCTGGAGTGTCAGAGCGACATGTACCTAAAACCTATCTAGTATCTGGCGTTTAGAGAACATGCTGATAGAATCCAAAAGTTATCAGGGTAAAGGCTAACAGACATTAAGACTGGTGCATGCATTATTCTACATGTAGTGTGTGTGCGAGGAATATTCTATGAATATTAATACAGTATTTCTCTTACATGGAGACATAAAGGCTAGACTATGACGGAAACTATTGATGCGATTCAGTAGCTTAGGAATGCAGAGAAGGAGGGCTGGACTGATAACTAGAAACATAACATACTTTTAGCAGACTGGGAGGCAGAGCCAGGCCTGGCCGGGCACTGCGAGGCATGAAGTAAGTGAAGGGTCAGGGATACAGGTGGGGGCTGTATCGCTCCTCGGAGAGGGTTCAGGAGACAGGAGCTGAATCTGAGTCCGGGCCCTTTTTGTGGCCTAGAAACGGGGACAATTCAATGAATTAACGTGCACACTGTAAAACGTGGCAACGTAGCTTTACATAGGCCTAAGATTCGTTGTATTCACGAGGACTGGAAACTGACATACTAGAGATGGACACAACTGTAATTGCGTCTTTAATCGATCAGAGGGGAATACATGCATATCGATCATGCACATATAACATAAGATGGGGAACACGTAGGCACATACAACATGGCAAAATTTACTTTTCCACAAGGTGTTGGATTTAAAACCCAACACCTTCCCTAGTGTCCGCAAAGACTGGAGTTGGAATAGAAAATAAACCTATTCCAACATCCAGTGCCCCCCCTCCACAAATGGTTGTTATGACTTGCGGGGTAATGGCATGCGGAATTACAACGCAGTCGTTGTAACAACCCCGTTGGAATTTCATGTGAGAAATAATGAACAGGTTACCAAACAAAGGGTGCCTTCAGCTTCTTGTTTGAACCTCCCCTAGGGCGTAATTTCTTCTCCATTGTATTGATTGGACAACTCATATCCTTCCACGGCTCCACATAAGATGAATACTTTTTTCCTTTTAGAACGCCATGGGAAAGAAAGTGTTTTCATTTTCTATCTCCCATGTGCTGCTTCCCCCTCACATCCCCACACCCCATCAAGTATGTCTGCTCCTTCCTTTGCCCCTCCTATCCCCTTCCCACACGGATTTTGGTTTTTAACACTCGCCCCCAGTTCCTCTGTTGCTCCCTCGCCGCTCTCTTTCCCCCTTGATCATATGGTCCATGGTGTGCACTTGCACCACCCTTCCCAGCTACTATTCCTCCCTACCATTTCCCATCACGTTCAGGTTTTTGTTATTTTCATTTTTTTCTTTTATTTTGGTGGGTCTGGTAGCTGCAATTTGCTGCTAGCCCATTATTCTTCAAATAAGGAATTTTGACACACTTTTTAGGGCTCGCCTGGCGTTGGAGCGCGAAGCGCTCCCGCCAGCGAGTTCTATAGCCGCCTTGCTCCCTGTCAAGGGAGTAGCAGCTGTGAACGAGCCCGACACAGAGCTGGGCACGAGCCGACCCAGGTCTGTGAACGCTCTTCAAGGTTGAGCAGCTTGTGCACGTTTGTTGGACGTCAGGCGCTGCAAGCCCGCCAGACCAATTATCCCAGCATGAAACTCTACTTCCTGAGGCACCACAAGACCAATTATCCCAGCAGGAGTCTCCACTTCCTCAGGCGCTGCAACAATTATCACAGCATGAGACCCACTTATCACAGCATGTCAACAGGCCCCCAGGCTGCTGGAGCACTCAACTATAACTAATGTGCAGTTGAGTGCTCCAGCAGCGTGGGGCGGCTCTCTGCATGCTGTGATAATTATCACTTTGGGGCCTCATGCTGTGATAATTAGGGCAGGCATGCTCTATTTGCAGCACTGAACATTTTCAAAGAAGGCGAAGCAGTGACATTCATTGGAGACACTCACCCTCACCCCCTCACCCCTCACACACCTCCTCACCCTCACACCCTCACCTTCACACCCCCTCACACACACCCTCACATACCCTTACCAGCACAGCACAGCACAACACAGCACAGCAAAACACAACACAGCAAAACACAGCAAAACACAACACAGCACAGCACAGCACAGCAAAACACAGCACAGCAAAACACAGCACAGCACAGCAAAACACAGCACAGCACAGCAAAACACAACACAGCACAGCACAACACAACACAGCACAGCACAACACAGCACAACACAGCACAGCACAACACAGCACAGCAAAACACAACACAGCACAGCACAGCACAGCAAAACACAGCACAGCACAGCAAAACACAGCACAGCACAGCACAGCACAACACAACACAACACAGCACAGCAAAACACAACACAACCCTCCCGCCCTCACCCCCTCACCCCTCACACACCTCCTCACCCCCTCACCTTCACACCCCCTCACACACACCCTCAAATACCCTTACCAGCACAGCAAAACACAACACAACACAGCACAGCACAGCAAAACACAACACAGCACAGCACAGCAAAACACAACACAGCACAGCAAAACACAACACAGCACAGCAAAACACAACACAGCACAGCAAAACACAACACAGCACAGCAAAACACAGCACAGCACAGCAAAACACAGCACAGCACAGCAAAACACAGCACAGCACAGCAAAACACAGCACAGCAAAACAGCACAGCACAGCACAACACAACACAGCAAAACACAACACAGCACAGCACAGCAAAACACAGCACAGGACAGCACAGCACAGCAAAACACAGCAAAGCACAGCACAGCAAAACACAGCACAGCAGCACAGCACAGCACAACACAACACAGCAAAACACAACACAGCACAGCACAGCAAAACACAGGACAGCACAGCACAGCAAAACACAGCAAAGCACAGCACAGCAAAGCACAGCATAGCAAAACACAGCACAGCACAGCAAAACACAGCACAGCAAAACACAGCACAGCAAAACACAGCACAGCAAAACACAGCAAAACACAGCACAGCACAGCAAAGCACAGCACAGCAAAACACAGCACAGCACAGCACAGCAAAGCACAGCACAGCAAAACACAGCACAGCACAGCAAAACACAGCACAGCAAAACACAGCACAGCAAAACACAGCACAGCAAAGCACCGCACAGCAAAACACAGCACAGCAAAGCACAGCACAGCAAAACACAGCACAGCAAAGCACAGCACAGCAAAGCACAGCACAGCAAAACACAGCACAGCAAAACACAGCACAGCAAAGCACAGCACAACCAAGCATAGCACAACCAAGCACAGCACAACCAAGCACAGCACAACCAAGCACAGCACAACCAATCACAGCACAACCAAGCACAGCACAACCAAGCACAGAATAACCAAGCACAGCATAACCAAGCACAGCATAACCAAGCATAGCGTAATAAAGCACAACAAAACATAGCATAACAAAAAATAGCATAACAAAACACAACAAAACATAGCATAGCATAACAAAACACAGCATAGCATAACAAAACACAACATAGCATAGCATAACAAAACACAACATAGCATAGCATAACAAAACACAACATAGGATAGGATAACAAAACAAAGCATAGGATAGCAAAACAAAACATAGCCTAACAAAACATGGCATAACAAAACATGGCATAACAAAACATGGCATAACAAAACATGGCATAACAAAACATAGCATAGCAAAACATAGCATAGCAAAACATATAATAGCATATCAAACACAACAAAACATAGCATAGCAAAACAAAGCATAGCATAGCAAAACATAGCATAGCATAACAAAGCATAACAAAGCATAGCATAGCATAACAAAACATAGCATAACAAAACATAGCATAACAAAACATAGCATAGCATAACAAAACACAACATAGCATAGCATAACAAAACACAACATAGCATAGCATAACAAAACACAACATAGCATAGGTTAGCAAAACTAAACAGAGCAGAGCATAGCATAACAAAACACAACATAGGATAGCAAAACAAAACATAGCCTAACAAAACATGGCATAACAAAACATGGCATAACAAAACATGGCATAACAAAACATAGCATAGCAAAACATATAATAGCATAGCAAAACATAGCATATCAAACACAACAAAACATAGCATAGCAAAACATAGCATAGCATAACAAAGCATAACAAAGCATAGCATAACAAAACATAGCATAGCATAACAAAACATAGCATAACAAAACATAGCATAACAAAACATAGCATAACAAAACATAGCATAGCAAAACAAAGCATAGCATAGCAAAACAAAACACAACACAGCATAGCATAGCATAACAAAGCATAGCATAACAAACACAACAAAGCATTGCGTAGCATAACAAAGCATAGGATAGCAAAAAAACATAGCATAGCATAACAAAACAAAGCATAGAATAGCAAAACAAAACATTACATAGCATAACAAAACACAGCACAGCACAACACAACACAGCACAACACAACACAACACAGCAAAACACAGCAAAGCACAGCACAGCACAGCAAAACACAGCGAAACACAGCAAAACACAGCACAGCAAAACACAGCACAGCATAGCAAAACACAGCACAGCACAGCAAAACACAGCACAGCAAAACACAGCACAGCAAAACACAGCACAGCACAGCAAAACACAGCAAAACACAGCACAGCACAGCAAAGCACAGCACAGCAAAACACAGCAAAGCACAGCACAGCAAAGCACAGCACAGTAAAACACAGCACAGCACAGCAAAACACAGCACAGCAAAACACAGCACAGCAAAACACAGCACAGCAAAACACAGCACAGCACAGCAAAACACAGCACAGCAAAACACAGCACAGCACAGCAAAGCACAGCACAGCAAAACACAGCACAGCAAAACACAGCACAGCACAGCACAGCAAAACACAGCACAGCAAAACACAGCACAGCAAAACACAGCACGGCACAACCAAGCACGGCACAACCAAGCACAGCACAACCAAGCACAGCACAACCAAGCACAGCACAACCAAGCACAGCACAACCAAGCACAGCACAACCAAGCACAGCATAACCAACCACAGCATAACCAAGCACAGCATAACCAAGCATAGCGTAATAAAGCACAACAAAACATAGCATAACAAAAAATAGCATAACAAAACACAACAAAACATAGCATAGCATAACAAAACACAGCATAGCATAACAAAACACAACATAGCATAGCATAACATAACAAAACACAACATAGCATAGCATAATAAAACACAACATAGCATAGGATAACAAAACAAAGCATAGGATAGCAAAACAAAACATAGCCTAACAAAACATGGCATAACAAAACATGGCATAACAAAACATGGCATAACAAAACATGGCATAACAAAACATAGCATAGCAAAACATATAATAGCATAGCAAAACATAGCATATCAAACACAACAAAACATAGCATAGCAAAACAAAGCATAGCATAGCAAAACATAGCATAGCATAACAAAGCATAACAAAGCATAGCATAACAAAACATAGCATAGCATAACAAAACATAGCGTAACAAAGCATAGCATAACAAAACACAACATAGCATAGCATAACAAAACACAACATAGCATAGCATAACAAAACACAACATAGCATAGCATAACAAAACACAACATAGCATAGGATAGCAAAATTAAACAGAGCAGAGCATAGCCTAACAAAACATAGCAAAACAAAACATAGCCTAACAAAACATGGCATAACAAAACATGGCATAACAAAACATGGCATAACAAAACATAGCATAGCAAAACATATAATAGCATAGCAAAACATAGCATATCAAACACAACAAAACATAGCATAGCAAAACATAGCATAACAAAGCATAACAAAGCATAGCATAACAAAACAGGATAGCATAACAAAACATAGCATAACAAAACATAGCATAGCATAGCAAAACAAAGCATAGCATAGCAAAACACAACACAACATAGCATAGCATAACAAAGCATAGCATAACAAACACAACAAAGCATTGCATAGCATAACAAAACAAAGCATAGGATAGCAAAAAAACATAGCATAACAAAACAAAGCATAGAATAGCAAAACAAAACATTACATAGCATAACAAAACATAGCATAGCATAACAAAACAAAACCTATCATAGCCTAGCAAAACATAGCATACCAAACACAACAAAACATTTCATAACAAAACATAGAAAAACAAAGCATAACACACACAACCACACACACACAACCACACACACACAACCACGCACACATAACCACAACCACACACACAACCACAACCACACACACAACTATCTATCGCCCTCACTCTATCTGTCTATCGCCCTCACTCTATCTGTCTATCGATCTATCGCCCTCACTCTGTCTATCTATCGCCCTCACTCTATCTAATCGCCCTCACTCTATCTATCTATCGCCTTCACTCTATCTTATCGCCCTCACTCTATCTATCGCCCTCACTCTATCTATCGCCCTCACTCTATCTATCGCCCTCACTCTATCTATCGCCCTCACTCTATCTATCGCCCTCACTCTATCTATCGCCCTCACTCTATCTATCGCCCTCACTCTATCTATCGCCCTCACTCTATCTATCGCCCTCACTCTATCTATCGCCCTCACTCTATCTAATCGCCCTCACTCTATCTATCTATCGCCTTCACTCTATCTATCGCCCTCACTCTATCTATCGCCCTCACTCTATCTATCGCCCTCACTCTATCTATCGCCCTCACTCTATCTATCGCCCTCACTCTATCTATCGCCCTCACTCTATCTATCGCCCTCACTCTATCTATCGCCCTCACTCTATCTATCGCCCCCACTCTATCTATCGCCCTCACTCTATCTATCTATCGCCCTCACTCTATCTATCTATCGCCCTCACTCTATCTATCGCCCTCACTCTATCTATCTAATCGCCCTCACTCTATCTATCTATCAATCTATCTATCGCCCTCACTCTATCTATCTATCGCCCTAACTCTATCTATCTATCGCCCTCACTCTATCTATCTAATCGCCCTCACTCTATCTATCTATCAATCTATCTATCGCCCTCACTCTATCTATCTATCGCCCGCACTCTATCTATCTATCGCCCTCACTCTATCTTTCTATCGATCTATCGCCCTCATTCTATCTATTTATTTAGATACTGATCGCCATCACTCTATCTATCTGTCTAGCTATCTATCGCCCTCACTCCTATCTATCTATCTATCTATCTATCTATCTCTCTCGCTCACTCAATCTCTCTATCGCCCTCTATCTATCGCCCTCACTCTATCTATCTATCCCACTCACTCTATCTATCGCATCACCACAGCATCACTAAGGGGCACAACAACATCACTATGCGCTACCACAGGATCATTGAATGCCACAGCATCACTAGTCGCCACCACAACATCACTCAGCGCCACCACCGCATCAATCTGTGCAACCATTTAACAACAACTGGGTCAAATATGATCTCTCAATGTTTCAAGCTTTATTACAAATGTCACAAAAAGAGGTTAGTATTTCACTTCTGTTCTTGGATTTTCGTCACAATAAAATACACTGAACATATTCTTCACAAAAGTTATTTACAAAAGTTTAAGCTATTTATAAATTACAATAACTTTTATTTAAGTATTAATTATTTAAAAAATTCAAAGCCATTGTTATTTGTAATATCAATACATCTAAGTCACGTGAATACAACACATATTGCATTACAAATGCTATAGGTGTCACAAGTTATAACTATTGGCATTGTAAATGACAAAGCTATTATTTTTGCTATTTTCAAAACCAACACATATGTAAAAAATGTGTCATTTACAATACCAATAGCTCAAACTTTCCTAATGCGAGACCTTATGCATTGCAAATGCTTGTTATAATTTACTGCTGCAGGATGGCATTTATTACTGGTGTCCAATTTATTGGAATGGCATCAGGAATAACCATTTAATTTTTCAAATTGGTGATGCTGTGTAGCACCAGCAAAAGCATTGGCAAAGTTGAAAGGCAAGACAAAGCGGCTGAAAGAAGATCTGGGGGTGCCATTTAAAACACCAAAATAAGTCAGGATTTGTTACATTAACATAATGTATACATAGAGCCACAATACTAGCGTGTTTGTAAATCTAACATAACTTTACCACTCTGAAGCTTTGTTTTGTGTTGAATCCTGTGTGTGTTCTGCCTAGAGGATTGATACCTCAATGTCTCCTCTTCAGGAAAACCCTTTATTTCAAAGAGGGAGAAGGTAACTTTATCACCATGAAGCTTTGAATTGTGTTGAATCCTCAGGGTTTCTTATAGTATTTCAGCGATTGAGACCTCTTTGTCTTCTCTTCAGGGAAGCCCTTTATTCCGAAGCAGGCGAAGAGGGAGATCCCGAAGGAGGAGCAGATCACCCTAGAGCCCGAGCTGGAGGAAGCCTTGGCCAACGCCACCGACGCAGAGATGTGCGACATCGCAGGTACTCCACGGCAGGCACAGTGAGCATAGGGGATAGGGAAAGAATGACGGATAAGGACAGAATGACAGCTAGCATGAGTAACAGAATGACCTACAACAGGTCTAGAAGAAATACATGTTGGGTCAATACGCTTCAAATGTTTTGGGTCATAGACAAGCATTATGCGATTCTGCAGCATTTTATGCACAAACTTTGATTTACACGCCTGACACACAGTCCACCCTCTTCTCACAATTTACAGATGGCTGCATGGTGTAATGGACAGTTGTAAACAGTTTACAGAGGCTAAATGGTCACCGTTCAGTTGCTTATTTCCGTATTCAATTGTTAAACACGTACTTTTAAGACATTTTTGCCGAGACTGTATCAATGTGTGTTAAAGTGACAAAAAAGTAAAAACGTATGAGGCAGGCTGTGCTGCATAACTGATATTTTCTTACCACATAATTTAATCTATAATTTGGTTCTTTTTTCCGCATATTGCCAGTGGACATGGCCATCAGTAATCAGCCATATGCCAGTCTGCAGACTGCTGTCATGACTGAGTTTAGTTCTGCACTCTGCTCTTATACCAGGTTACATTTCTGAATTTGCTGTACCTTGTTTCATTGAGGACATTGATTTCTGGTACATCTTGAGGTCTTATACATGCATGTTCTGATGCACACTGAATTCTAAGCTTTGCTTATTTAATTTACCAGTTAATATTTAGTGCAATCCAGTGGTCCAGTCCATACTGTGGTCCGTATTTAGAATTTAGCGGACGGGATACTCCGTCACAAACGCGGTAGATATTTCATCCGCTGTGTTACAAGTGCCATCAGCTTTAGTACACTTATTCCACCACACTTGTGACGGACTATTTCATCTGCCAACCTCTCAATTGCGCCGGAATTTTGATGCACGTTGAATTGTCTTTATGAATAATCCTGGAACACTTTGAATTTTGGTTAACAGGAATATCTGGTGCACTCTCATCAGGGAGGGCATTTCTCAGTGGCTCATTGTCTAGCCTGTTTATCTACGCAGGACATTATAGGATATCTTAATTTTTTTCTGGCTGTCAGAATTTCACAATTATGTGTGAGTTCCCCATCACACGAAGGAGCGTTATAGTTGGTACTGCAAACATCAATTGTAATGTTTTTATATTTGTCTTGAAAGTGGATTCAGAAATATACATTGGCTTGAAGAGTAGCATTCTTCCAAGGGGCATTTTGAATAGTGTATGGTCCACATGTTGAACAATAATTATAGACTCTCATAGGTGAGAGGAAGTTAAAATGTGCACTCCACGTACACCCATCGATAGAATGCTTTAAGAAAGCTTTTTGATAAAAGTGCCCAGCTGTGAGGTGGCAAAATCATGCTTGAGCCTGAGAGTATGGTGATAATCTGCCATCCACGGTGGTGTTTTAAACAGAGTTATGGTGCACATGGAATTGAGGTGCAAACAAAGTCCTACACACTGTGTTCTAGAGTATAATACATTTTAGTTCTGATTTGCAGTGAATGATGTTGGACGTTTCATTTTTTAGGTCTCGCCTGAGCCAGCGCATGTGCAACTCGGCAAGACATTTAGTGTGAGGGCTTTTAAAAGTCCGACCACACGCTTTTGGCTGGCATGGAGCGTGCGGTTACATGCACAATGATGAGCAGAGGCATTATCTGGCTTTCCTCTCTCGTCATGCTGCGCGCACATCGCACACCACTCACCAGCCTGCATTTGCTGCACCACTCGCGTCCTTTTTAGGTTTACAAATAGGCTACTCTTGCATGATCAACTGATCCTGAGGGCGCAGCGTTTCATGAATTCAAGCCGGAGGCGTTCTTTGACATTTCAAAACGATGGTTCTTTCCATCAATGCGCATTATAATTTAGCTGGGGTGATCTACTACCTTAAAAAGACTGCCCTTCTTAATAGTATCCGCTGTTAACAACCCTCATTGCAATCAAGTAACAATTACAACGTTCAGCCTGGTGTGAGCGTTGCTAATGACAGCTGGCGGATAGCAATACTTAATTCTGATTGGCCAACAGACGCGATAAAATATACAACTGCCGTGCTCTGTTGAGCTCTCAGATTGATGGCGTTGGAACATGCATGTGCATATAATTACGTACAGTGCACAGCCCGGGAGTGCGCTTCTCAACCCTCAACTCCTACTCGCTCGCTTCCTCTTTCCTTCCCTGTTTTTATCAGGCCCCTTTAGCTTCTATCAAATGCCGCTACTGTTTGCTTTTCCTTTTCACCGCATGCTCCCTCCTTTTCTCCCTCCATTACGGCCCTTTCCAAAGCTCATCAAACCCAACGCTGCTATACGCAGCTACTGTCTATGCTTTATGCCGCTACATTGCTACCTATTTTCCTATCCTTACAGCCTTTCACACTCCATTCTATATTAAAGCACATTAAAGCCAAACATTGCTATGCCCCGCCACATTATGCACCGCTACTACTAGGCTTCACGCCGCTACATTACTCCCCATTTTTCTACAGCCTTTTGCCCTACATTCTGTATTTCAAGATCAGGGCTCATTAAAGGCACACTTTTTATTACAGCCTCTATTAGGCCCCTTCTGCTTTTGTATATCCAACCCTACCACAACAATACATGCCCCCGTGTATGCTTTTTACCGAGCGCAAGCAGCACAGGACATATGCACACGTTCAACTCACACCATTTGCACAACTACTAGTCCCTCGCTCCCTCCCTATCGCTATGAAGCTCCTCTTGCTTCTTGCTGTAATAACTGCCGCTCGTATTTACTTTTGGTTTTCACCATTCGGTTTTCCCTTTTCTCCCTCCATCTTTACCACTTTCTTCCTGTTATGCACGTCACTTTTGCCGCCTCAACACATAAAAGTGCCGTTCCATACACACTTCCTTTCCCTACGTGCACAAAGGGCAGCACAAATGCACGGGTACATGTTTATAACACACGCACTTAAGTTGAAGTAGAAATTTGGAACGGTACAGGAGGGGGTTTCGGGGCGCACTAAAGCGCAGCAAATTATAAAACTAGCAAAAGCGTACTTCAGGTGGTATTATCTAACTCATTCCTTAGAACACAATAAGCTGTATATACTACAAAAGGTACAACCTATAAATATTAGCACGCCTCCAACTGCCCCACGCAAAAAACATACAGGCACGGAGTAACTTTTAATGTTGTATAAATATTTATAAAAAACAGCAAATCTCTCAAAATACATTCGCAAAGCAGTACCTTACTTTTATTACATACATCTTTAAGCCCTTTCACTGCACACCATCATGTTAATACACTAGCTAATACATCTTTAGCTAACTACAAACTTCCATATAGCAGACATATGCCCTGCAGCACTCTTTACTGTCTGCGAGAAACATTAATTTTCTAATCTATCACACCATCTATTGTGTATTCTCAATTAGCCGCGAAAACAAGCTTGTCTGGTTCGTATACCTCAAGCTGCGCCTTTACCCCTCCCCGTAAAAGCTTCCATGACAATTAGAAACAGGTAAACAGCCAGACTGAAAGGCGCCTGTGGCGCATCTGCCCGTTACATTACCTGTTTTACATTTCCGCAAATCTTGTAATACTTTTAGATCAATGCCAAAACACTACAACAAATATTCTTACGACACGTTCTATTACTGTACAAACAGTTATCTTAAACTAGTAACGAAGCTACAATAACAATCTTGTCATCGGACATTACCCTGCACGGCACGGGCAGCACTAGCCTTATGCTAGTACGCTAATGCAGCTTTTATTTTGCCTTTAAATACAAATTATTTCTTCCATACTTTTCACAAGCTACATACAGGTTTTGCAGCACTTTTCCCACTAATTCCCAGGATAATTTGTAACGCATACTACACAAAATACAGTTCGACCATTGCTTCCTCGCTCGTCTCACCTCCCCCCCATCTCCACCTTCCTCCTCCATCACATGTCAGTAGTCAATAGTGATTATAACTATACACATGCACTGTACCAATTTCAAATCCTTATTACAACATTGCTCACATTTATACCCCGTGTCCTGTTGCTAAAAATACAGCAATGTTTACACTAGTTGCAGTACTTACAAATATTTTAAAATAACCCATTGCTCCACAGTGTAACACACTACCAACTGCTCATAAATTACTACCTATTAAACAATGCGTTTGCTACATTATCTACCCCTACATACTTTTTTAAGCCCACACACATTAAGCACTTTGTGCTAGCATATGTTTAGGCTTTCCTATTTTCAGTTCTATTTTTTGTAAATTCTGGTGTTTTTTTTTCAGTGTTTTCAATACCTTAAAAAACAGTTGTTGTCAGTGGTTACACATTTTCACGCCACTAAAAACCACAGAAAAAGTGTTTTTCCGGTGTTTATGGAACGGTTTGCTTTTATTATTGCTTGATTTTCTGCACTTATAGAACATGATATATAGACAATGTACGTATAGTATATATGAGGTCCAAATAGAGTTTTGCAAATTAAACTTATTGTAATACACCATACAATACTTCAGTGAGTCTTTGGTCATGTGCGCTCGCCCTTTCCATCTCATGTAAACTTCTGTGAAAAGACCCTCTCAACATTGGCACTTGAGACGGGCAACTCCAAAACAGCCAGTACACAAATTGTTAACTCTGGCCACTGACATAGCTTTCCCTGCCAATACTGATTGCAGTGCCAAAGTCACTAAAGGTGTCGCCCATCCTACTCTCAGGAGAGGTTTCACATCTACACCAATTATGCTGAACACTTGGCAGACAAGGGTGTTTTCAAATTCTAGTTTTTTTATTATGTCCACTACAGGAGTTATGTTTTCCTGTAAAAATCTAATAATGCAGAGATTCTCACATTTCTTGCCTTTGGCACCATCACTCAGCAAACATTCTGTAAACGCTTGCCACAATAAGAATATAGCATTCATAGCCCCTTGGAGTGAGAACCATCAGCTAAGGGACACAGTTGAGATGACTCTTTCTTTGATGCCACACAAAGCACAAAATTATAAATATTTGCGTTTTAGTTCCTGTGCATAAGGAAACTACACCAGAATGGACTAAAAAGTCAATAGCATCCCTCATTAACCCTGAAGACTGCAAAGATGCTTTCAACATACCATCTAACAAGTGGCAAGGATCTCCTACAGGGAATCACTTCAGTTCAGGAATCAATTTTGACAGGTCATCATACAACGTTTTCATATATGTAGCTGAATCACTGCAAATACAAACAATATCACTCCAATCCTTGTTGAACTTGGAAAGAAAATGTTTTGCAGAGCTTTTCAAGTGACACTCCATGTTTTCCAAAAGTCTGGTGTCCTGTTTTCATCACTATCCCAGATGCTTGGTGATAGCACTCTTTATACATATACTTGTCACTATACCTTGCATTAAATGTTTAAAGCCTGAGGTGTTGGCAATTCACCTACTGTCAATACTGACCCACTAGAAACGGTGGGCTGATGTATTAAGGGTTTTTACCCATTCTCTGTGGGTAAATTTGATTACACATATTAGGAAAGATTCTTATGAAACAAGCCATTTTACCGATCAGTGAAAGAATCAAACGCAGCCAAAATATCAAATATGATTTTGATATTTCCTGATTCTCTACAATTTATAAAATAATTAAAAGAGACCTAAACATGCTTCTAAACCCTGCATCTTTAGACCAAAGACCACAAAACTGAAAAAGGGAAAAGGATGAAGAAACAATGTTTTGGTGCCATCCCTAAACAACAAAACTCAAGCAGAATAATGTTAGCCCAGGCTTTGTTATTGCTAATGTTACATTGTATTGGCCCCGTCAGGACGGAAATAAATGACTCTTTCACTCTCTTTTTCCTTTCTTTGAATGGCATTTAGTTTGTGGTTGTGCAGGTGTTTTTTCAGTGTTTATATGTTTTCACTGGTGAGGGCTATTTCTCTTTCAGTGGGGTTTTATCAGTTATTATAGGTTTAAACCTAAAACCCCAAAGCCTACATATGTTAATGTCCAAATACCTCATGCCTACAAACACACAACACACAAAAAGCATTTTCAATGCAATAGGTCTCGCATTTGTGAGAGATTGACCTTTTGGCATTGTAAATGCCAAGGCCTTTTATTTATGTATTTTAAAAGCCTGCAAGCACGTATAAATATGCACTTTGTACTTATAGTCCTTGCTTACGAAATGCACAGCTGCCAGTAAAACAGACACAGTTACGAACAGGTTTGCTTCTCGTAAGCAACTACTACTTTAACTACAAAGTGTGTGTTTATGCACTCATTGCAGGCTTTCAAAACACATACAAAAAAGGCATTATCATTTACTATGCCAATAACTCAAACTCTCGCAAATGCGAGACGTATTGCCAGGTGTTCATTTTCATCGTTTTACCAGTAGTCTGTCCCCTGGTCTCCTCCACCATACCCTCTTGACCTTCTTTACCCCTAGCCTCTTTGACACCTGTCGTGCTCTCCTCCACTCCATTTCTTCAGCCCCCTCCTCTTTTGGACACTCACATTCAGGGGTGGATTCCGCCTAATATTTTCTGCCCCATTTTTATTTTCATTCTTTCCCTTTTCTCCCCCTCCCATCTGTCCCCTTCACCAATTTAGCTCCCTCCTGATTTCTTTACATGCACCTGTCTTTTGTTATCTCAGTCTCTTGTTATCTCTGTCTCTTTGCTCCTCTCACTTTTCTTCTCTCCTCGATTTTTACCATTCCTCCCCTCTTTCAATAATGTCTCCATTGTCTCTTAACTCACTCCTCCCGACCCCTTACCGTCCCCACTTCCTTCATCTCCCGTTATACCTTCCCCTCTCTCCTCCACATTTTGTACCTTTCTCTCCAATCTTTGCCTTTATTTGCGTCTATCCTTGAGTCCCCCCCCCCCCCCACACTCTTTTGCCACCGCACTCAGCTTCCCAGCTCTTTTCTATATCTCTGTACCCTCCTCTATACCTTTAGCTCTCTGTGGCTCTCCTTCCACCACCCATTCTGTTACCACCTCCTCTGTGTTTAGCCCACTTTATTTCTTTCTCGCTATCTAGCCTTCTCCGCCTGAGTGCCCTGCTCTTTACACCAACATCCTTTACGCCCCATCATGCTCCCCCTTTTTTAAAGCCTACACCTGTCCGGTTTCTTATTGTCGCACTCCCTCCTTTGCCTGCATTCTCTCTCCTTCTTTCTCGCAAACCTTCTCCAGCAGTTTCAAATCCGTATTCCCTCACTTTCACCTCTTTTCTCGGTTTGATTTCCCTTTACATCTTCAATTAATGCCCCCATATGCCTTCCCTTCACCCTCACTCCTCCTGCCCACTCATGTTAACACAGTCTTTACTTCCGCCCACAAATTCCTACCTCGCCCCGCCTTTCCTCTCTTGACCTATCTCTGCTTCCCTACAACCCCCTAAGATCTCTCTCACCCCCACAGCCATAGATTCTTTCCTCGCCCACTTCACAACCCTTAACTTCCCCGAAACCGCTCCGCACTACCCGTTTATCCCTCACCCTGAAAATGTATTCTAACCCTCTTCCATATCTTCCCTCCCACACCCCCTTTCGCTGCCCTCCCGTACTCATTTGTCTCCGACACCAACATTCTTTGAGTCCTATCTTGCCTTCACAGCCCTCAGTGGGTCCCCATCTCACTTCCACACCCCTCATACACTCCTTCCCTCGTGCATTCATGCCCTCCTTTTACTACCATCCCCATCCTCACCGTGATACTTCGCCTCCCTCATTCCTCGTCTCCTCCCTTACCACCTCACCACATACTTCGTAGCCACTCCCATTCCTTCCTTCAATCACCTTCACCCCCTTTACTCTTCATTCCTTGTTCCTTCCACTGCGTTCGCACAACGAGCATAAAAATGCTCATACAAAAAAAAAAATACGCGGACAAGGATGTATCAGTTTGCTAATGTCCACATTTATGGAATAAATGTATCCCACTATTTACAGCGTAAGCTACACTTTTTTTCTCACGACTATTGTCACACTTCAAACGGTGTGAAGATAGTAAAATATTTAAATAGTATTTGCAGACAAAGGAGTGGAAAGTAGGTGGAAAATGAGCAAATCCTGTTTAAAAGATAACTTAGCCAATAGGTCTCGCCTTTGGGACCTTATAAGTGTTTAGCCATACAACAGTTTTTTTTTGTTGCAGAGTTTTATATAGCGCGAACTTGACCCGAACCGAATCGGGTATCAGAACGCTTTACATAGCACCAGTTACGTTACATGAGGACACACATTCATTTTTGTTAGGCACGGGGAGATTAAGTGATTTGCCCAGAAACACAGGATGTTTGGCGTCGTTACCGAGACTCGAACCCAGATCCCCAGGTCCGCGGTCGAGCGCCCTAGCCGTTAGGCCAACTCCTCTCCCCACTTGATGTTGTTGCACCAAGGATATTGTATTGGATAACTTCAGCATAATATCGTTGGTGCAACAACATCAACCGTTGCATGGCTAAACACTTATAAGGTACAAGGTTTAGCCATGCAACAGCTGATGTTGTTGCACCACGGATATTGTGCTGCAAAACTAAATACTCATAAGGTCCCAAAAGCGAGACCTATTGGCTATGCCAATGCTTGTCTGCTTTCCAAGCATGTTGATTTGTACTGTATCTTACTGACTATATAGTGAACTAACCATCCCTAAACACTGATATTTTGTTGGGCTCTAAATAGTTTTGAACCCAAGAACTTAGGAGGATTAGGAGGACTTTGAAGATTGACTTTGGACAGGAATGGGATGAGTCTTGAGGAGGAATCTAAACATCTGTCAGTGTTCCTGTATTCGTATAAGTTTGTTACATAGGTGCCATACACTGTGATTGTTCACTCTAAAACCACGGCTTACTTTTGCGATTACGTCAAAACAGAGTTCTGCAAGGCAGTTTGTGCTTGTCTAACTGCTAAGCATTAATGCTAAGGGCATGTCCAGAAAATGATAATTCAATGGTTCATATTGTTTAAAGGAAATGGAAGCCTCAACTGGGCACAAGTGTAGCTTACTTAAATATTTTATGTTTTCTCATATTTAGTGATGCATTCTTGGCTTAGGTCTGGCTTTGAATCGACTGGCTTGGTAGATATTATATGGGCACTGTCTGAAATATTTAGACTTTTTAATATAGTGAGTTCTGGACTTCTCTTTGGATCCAACTGACAGTTTATATAGATTTGAGGGAATACAACTGAAAGTTTGCATGATCATTTGGAGTTGGAGAACAAATTTAGTTTGTTGCCTTAATTTGAACAAGGAGTGTAATTTCTTCATCTAAATGGGTATCGCCAGACAGCACACATTAGACACAACCCTTACACACTAATGTGCACATACAGAACATGAATAGTTAACAAAGCACTGTCAAACCATCAGCACAGTTGACCATCACACCAACAGAGTTCATCAACACACTGTAGCGCCCTATACCCTAGGACTGGATGGACATTTTAACAACCCCTTCTTCCAGCACACCATATTTGTGCATTGAGGACAGCCATAATGTAAAAATAAACATTTCACTCACTCCAAGTTCTCCCATGGATGACCTCCAAAAACAAATCAGCCACTTGTCACACTCTCACTAGCCGGCATCAAATATCAAAACACTCCCCCATGTGTGCAACACAATCATGGAAAAACGAAGTAGACATCAGTGTACCATTGAGCACATCACCCTCAAAGCAAAATTCTCACAGCCATGGTACGCCCAACAACCGTCGGAAAGAAAACGTTCATACCCAGAAAGTGAAAAAAATGGAAACAGACCAATTTCCCATAATGCATCATTCTTTTGATAGGATGATTCTTTTTGGGAAATTGGTCCGTGCTCTGCACTCAGGTCCCTAATCCCCAAGTAAAGCCACCTACTGCAGGCAATCATCATCAGAAGGGCAAATAGAAGTACAGAACTGAGCAAGGCTGTTAAGTTTTTTTTTAGAGTTTTATATAGCGAGAACTAGACCCGGAGATAACAGATATCAGAGCGCTTTACATAGCACCAGTTTTGTTTCACAAGGACACATTAATTTTTGTTAGGCACGGGGAGATTAAGTGATTTGACAAGAATCACAGGATGTTGCGCGTCCTTGCAGAGATTCGAACCAGGTTGCCCAGCTTCGACGTCGACCACTCTAGCTGTAAGGCTACATCCTCTCCTCAAGTGTGGCATCACCCTTACCCAGTTCAGTCAGTCCCCTTGTGAATCAATGAGGTCCGTGTCATCAATGACCTGTTTATTGGGCAGATTGATATTATTGGGTCCCACATTGATAATATGAATCAGAAATCCACACTTCCTCCATTCGCCTCCTGCTCCCCACTTCAGTTGACAGCCTTCGATCCCATCTCTCCTGCCAAACTCCTCAACATCCTTAAGTTCACTGAAGGCCACCCTCCATGAAGATGAAATTCTATCCTCATTCATAGTGAAATCTGGGCCATTTCTGCAGCCTTTGATCAAGTCGACGACCGTGCACTAATCCAGACCTTGGGAAAATGCATGCATTTATCTGACACTCATCCGTCATATGCTGCATTATCAACCACCACCTGCTCAACCTGATAGGAACCCAAAGATTCCAGAACTTCCACGTTTCCTGCAAAGTACCCTATGGATCCATTATATTCCCCATGCCAACAATCCTTAACTCTACCTCAAACTATCCATTTCCAATGATATGCAGTGACTCACAACTTCCCTCAAACAAATCCAGAATTGGAAGTCATGCACCTACCTAAAGCTCAACCCCACAAAGAACGATTTCTTCCTATTTCACGATAACATCAAGCAACAATAGGTACAACCTTGGCTGTCCATCATGAATCTATATAACCAGTGGGTAGCTAATACATATGCACTTAGATTCACCATTGACAAAAACCTCTTCTTCGAAGAACACATAGCCAAGTAAATCATGCCAGCATAGTACCAGCTCTCCTTAAAACAAAAAATTACACTTTTTTCAGATAAGTAGCCAACTTCAGAGCAGCACTGCAAGCCCTGATCCTCTCCCACTTGAATGGAGACAACCCTCTGCACATAAGCCTCCCTGACACCTTATTTGCCCTCATGAATGGCATCCTTCACCCTACCACATGCAACATCTCATGCTCAAAAGTGATTGGCTATATCAGCTCATTGCTGACCTGAACTACATTACCCTGTTCCTGGCCCGTATCATTTTGAGACCAGTTATTTAACCTGCAATGACATCAGAAACAACACCCCCACATACCTGGCTGACCAGCAAGTAACTACCTCAAGCATATAACACCAAACCATGACTTCTCCAGACTGAAAATAAAGAAACGCACAATGGAAAAAAACAGAAGGCAGGACTTCTCCCTCCATGCACCCAAGATCTTGTGTTGCCCCCTCACATCAGAACGAATCCTACCCTCCAGTTCAGAACACAACTGAAGTCACATCTCTTCAAAAAGTACCCTCCCCTCAAAAATTTAAAACCCACCTGTTGCCAGCCTTTTGTAAATGTCCCCCATGCCAAAGCCCACTGTTTTTGCGTCACAGCTGTATTTGTGCTACACAAATATCACTATAAATGTACATCTATACCGTAGGCCAGTCCCATAAATTTAGCAAAAATATAACACAACATTGCATCATAATCCTTACTTATATTGTGTGGCATAGATAGAGACCTGCTGAGACATTGGACAACCAACTACCCAATCCAGATACAAAAGGTGAAAGCCTTGTGGCACATGCATCTATACACTGTAGCAACACACCCATAGCAAATATCTTCCAAAATGTAACGCAACTTACTTTAGCACCAATGTACACTTATCAGTTTTAAACTTGGATGACTTCATACCATCCACACTGATAAACACAATCGATTAAAGACTTTCCTAGAACTAAATGAAACCACTCAGATAAAAAATTAGTACCTGATTTCTATCTGCATGGTTAGGCATACATATATGTCAAAAATGCAAGATGCAGGAGTGGCAACCCATGAGGGCCTCCACGGGTCACAATTCAGGGTGTAGGAGTGGCAACCCATGAGGGCCTCTACGGTTCAAAACGCAGGGTGTAGGAGTGGCACCCCACTAGGGCCTCCATAGTGCTAAAGGTATGGTGTAGGAGAACCACGAGGGCCTCCACGGCTCAAAATGCAGGGTGTAGGAATGCCAGCTCTCAAGGGTCCTTACAGGTCAAAATACAGGGTGTAGGAGTGGCAAACCACGAGGACTTCCACAGTTCAAAATGCAGGCCGTAAGAGTGGCAACCCATGAGGGCCTCCACAGTTCAAAATGCAGGGCGTAGGAGTGGCAACCCATGAGGGCCTCCACAGTTCAAAATGCAGGGCGTAGGAGTGGCAACCCATGAGGGCCTCCACAGTTCAAAATGCAGGGCGTAGGAGTGGCAACCCATGAGGGCCTCCACAGTTCAAAATGCAGGGCGTAGGAGTGGCAACCCATGAGGGCCTCCACAGTTCAAAATGCAGGGCGTAGGAGTGGCAACCCATGAGGGCCTCCACGGGGCACAATTCAGGGTGTAGGAGTGGCAACCCATGAGGGCCTCTAGGGTTCAAAACGCAGGGTGTAGGAGTGGCACCCCACAAGGGCCTCCACAGTTCAAAATGCAGGGCGTAGGAGTGGCAACCCATGAGGGCCTCCACGGGTCACAATTCAGGGTGTAAGAGTGGCAACCCTTGAGGGCCTCTAGGGTTCAAAACGCAGGGTGTAGGAGTGGCAACTCATGAGGGCCTCTACGGTTCAAAACGCAGGGTGTAGGAGTGGCACCCCACAAGGGCCTCCACAGTTCAAAATGCAGGGCGTAGTAGTGGCAAACCACGAGGGCCTCCACGGCTCAAAATGCAGGGTGTCGGAGTGGCAACCCATGAGGGCCTCCACAGTTCAAAATGCAGGGCGTAGGAGTGGCAACCCATGAGGGCCTCCACAGTTCAAAATGAAGGGTGTAGGAGTGGCAACCCATGAGGGCCTCCACAGTTCAAAATGCAGGGCATAGGAGTGGCAACCCATAAGGGCCTCCACAGTTCAAAATGCAGGGCATAGGAGTGGCAACCCATGAGGGCTTCCACAGTTCAAAATGCAGGGCGTAGTAGTGGCAACCCATGAGGGCCTCCACAGTTCAAAATGAAGGGTGTAGGAGTGGCAACCCATAAGGGCCTCCACAGTTCAAAATGCAGGGCATAGGAGTGGCAACCCATGAGGGCCTCCACAGTTCAAAATGCAGGGCGTAGGAGAGGCAACCCATGAGGGCCTCCACGGGTAACAATTCAGGGTGTAGGAGTGGCAACCCATGAGGGCCTCTAGGGTTCAAAACGCAGGGTGTAGGAGTGGCAACTCATGAGGGCCTCTACGGTTCAAAACGCAGGGTGTAGGAGTGGCACCCCACAAGGGCCTCCACAGTTCAAAATGCAGGGCGTAGGAGTAGCAAACCACGAGGACTTCCACAGTTCAAAATGCAGGGCGTAGGAGTGGCAACCCATGAGGGCCTCCACAGTTCAAAATGCGGGCGTAGGAGTGGCAACCCATGAGGGCCTCCACGGGTCACAATTCAGGGTGTAGGAGTGGCAACCCATGAGGACCTCTAGGGTTCAAAACGCAGGGTGTAGGAGTGGCAACTCATGAGGGCCTCTACGGTTCAAAACGCAGGGTGTAGGAGTGGCACCCCACAAGGGCCTCCACAGTTCAAAATGCAGGGCGTAGGAGTGGCAAACCACGAGGGCCTCCACGGCTCAAAATGCAGGGTGTAGGAGTGGCAACCCATGAGGGCCTCCACAGTTCAAAATGCAGGGCGTAGGAGTGGCAAACCACGAGGGCCTCCACGGCTTAAAATGCAGGGTGTAGGAGTGGCACCCCACAAGGGCCTCCACAGTTCAAAATGCAGGGCGTAGGAGTGGCAAACCACGAGGGCCTCCACGGCTCAAAATGCAGGGCGTAGGAGTGGCAACCCATGACGGCCTCCACAGTTCAAAATGCAGGGCGTAGGAGTGGCAACCCATGAGGGCCTCCACAGTTCAAAATGCAGGGCGTAGGAGTGGCAACCCATCAGGGCCTCCACGGGTCACAATTCAGGGTGTAGGAGTGGCAACCCATGAGGGCCTCTAGGGTTCAAAACATAGGGTATAGGAGTGGCAACTCATGAAGGCCTCTATGGTTCAAAACGCAGGGTGTAGGAGTGGCACCCCACAAGGGCCTCCACAGTTCAAAATGCAGGGCGTAGGAGTGGCAAACCACGAGGGCCTCCACGGCTCAAAATGCAGGGTGTAGGAGTGGCAACCCATGAGGGCCTCCACAGTTCAAAATGCAGGGCGTAGGAGTGGCAACCCATGAGGGCCTCCACAGTGCAAAATGCAGGGCGTAGGAGTGGCAACCCATGAGGGCCTCCACGGGTCACAATTCAGGGTGTAGGAGTGGCAACCCATGAGGGCCTCTAGGGTTCAAATCATAGGGTGTAGGAGTGGCAACTCATGAGGGCCTCTACGGTTCAAAACGCAGGGTGTAGGAGTGGCACCCCACAAGGGCCTCCACAGTTCAAAATGCAGGGCGTAGGAGTGGCAAACCACGAGGGCCTCCACGGCTCAAAATGCAGGGTGTAGGAGTGGCAACCCATGAGGGCCTCCACAGTTCAAAATGCAGGGCGTAGGAGTGGCAACCCATGAGGGCCTCCACAGTTCAAAATGAAGGGTGTAGGAGTGGCAACCCATGAGGGCCTCCACAGTTCAAAATGAAGGGTGTAGGAGTGGCAACCCATGAGGGCCTCCACAGTTCAAAATGCAGGGCGTAGGAGTGGCAACCCATGAGGGCCTCCACAGTTCAAAATGCAGGGCATAGGAGTGGCAACCCATGAGGGCCTCCACAGTTCAAAATGCAGGGCGTAGGAGTGGCAACCCATGAGGGCCTCCACAGTTCAAAATGAAGGGTGTAGGAGTGGCAACCCATGAGGGCCTCCACAGTTCAAAATGCAGGGCGTAGGAGTGGCGACCCATGAGGGCCTCCACAGTTCAAAATGAAGGGTGTAGGAGTGGCAACCCATGAGGGCCTCCACAGTTCAAAATGCAGGGCGTAGGAGTGGCAACCCATGAGGGCCTCCACAGTTCAAAATGAAGGGTGTAGGAGTGGCAACCCATGAGGGCCTCCACAGTTCAAAATGAAGGGTGTAGGAGTGGCAACCCATGAGGGCCTCCACAGTTCAAAATGCAGGGCGTAGGAGTGGCAACCCATGAGGGCCTCCACAGTTCAAAATGCAGGGCATAGGAGTGGCAACCCATGAGGGCCTCCACAGTTCAAAATGCAGGGCGTAGGAGTGGCAACCCATGAGGGCCTCCACAGTTCAAAATGAAGGGTGTAGGAGTGGCAACCCATGAGGGCCTCCACAGTTCAAAATGCAGGGTGTAGGAGTGGCAACCCATGAGGGCCTCCACAGTTCAAAATGCAGGGCGTAGGAGTGGCAACCCATGAGGGCCTCCACAGTTCAAAATGAAGGGTGTAGGAGTGGCAACCCATGAGGGCCTCCACAGTTCAAAATGAAGGGTGTAGGAGTGGCACCCCACTAGGGCCTCCATGGTGCAAAAGGCAGGGTGTAGGAGTGGCAAACCACGAGGGCCTCCACGGCTCAAAATGCAGGGTGTAGGAGTGGCAACCCACGAGCACCTCCACGGCTCAAAATGCAGGATGGTTACAAAAATGTCCTGAGTTTTACTTTTTCTTTTTACATTCTTCCAAAACTAACATAAACCAGCAGATAAATGGAAAGATTCTTTTTTCTCCACCTATGTTATTCTGTTTATTGAATGTAGATGATGATTGGCCACCTCCAATGTTATGTCCTTTTCCAGTCAAAATAAATAAAATGATACGATTATGGGTCCACTGTACTAATGGTAGTTGGCGAAGTAGAATGTCCAAATTGTACACCAACTTGTTTGATAAATAACATCCATTTGGCAACACAGCCGAAGAGCTGATCAGTTGCATCACAAAATGTACATTTGCAGGAGGTGCAAATTCTCAAGCCTAAGAGATAGGATGCATTTGGCAGCCCCCTGTGAATGAATGCAAATGCAGAGATTGAGCACTGCGATGGATAGCAGTCTTCACTCCTGCATTCGCTTCTTAATTTTATTTAAGGGCGCTCCTGTCCACTCCAGGAACAGATAATGCTTTAAAGAAAATGCTGGAAGGTAGGGAAGACATCCGGGGAGGAGATATATTATTGTCCCTTCGAGGACTCTCTGCTGCAACGCAGAGGCCATCTGACATGATTCCCAAAGTAAAGTAGTGCCTGGTGGACAGCTTCCTCTTTACAAATTGGTTACCACTCCAATTTGTGGGTGGGTGACTGATCAATATCTTCCCACCTTAGTTGACGTCACAACCATTGACACTTCAGTTTGCAATTGACAAATAAGAGGGAAGTAATACTCTCTGACTGATACAAGAGATTTGTTACATTGTAAAGAAGTTTTGTGCAGTCACAAACCCTGTAAATTTGCTAATTACTTGCTTTGGAAACACAAAACGCTTTCGAACGTTAATACTTGTAATATATGGTTTACGAGCCGTAAATTTGAAATGCATTATTACTGATTAATTTATACAGAATAAAGTAGCCACTGATGTTGAATGCAAAGCCAACTCTGGTCAGATCACATCTACAATCCCATTCAACCCTGAGCAGAGGATCAAGCGATCCCAAAAGCTTGATTTAAGAGGGATAAAACAGACTATATGTGACTGCAGTTTTTTTCCAGTCACCTTTAACAGAATGGGTGTATCTCTGCAGGGGATTGTGATTACTCAAGTTTTCATCGTTGTTGGTTAAATTCCAGTGCATTTTAATTTCTGGGTCTTTTGGGTTCTGCTGCAGGTTCAAGTCTGGTGAACAATACGTTACGGTGTATGTTGGGATCTGTTGCATGTTTGGATGTGGTGCTCATACATCTCGCAAACAATGCATTATAGTACTTCTTTGCATGGAGCTTAGGTGTACGTTGTGCTCTGGTGATCGTAGATATGTGGCACTCATCAAGTCCTGGTACACTGACTTCTGAAACTCTGTTGTGTTGCAGGTTGAGGACTAGTGAGCAGTGCAGTGTTCATTGAGCTCTGGTGCACCTTGACGACTAGTGTTCAGGTGACTGTTGAGTTCTGGTAAATTTTATAGTCTGGTTGTGAGAAGCTGGCTTGGTATATAGTGTACACTTATGTAAGTGGGCACCTTGCACCAAACCAGACAAGCCTTATGGTGATTTTAGTGCTCTTAGACAGCCTTAGAAAGCTCTCTAAGTGGTAGCTGTGGAAAGGCATCGTCCAGGAGTGTAACGCAGCTTGTTTTACAAGAACATAATCTTATTGATATAGATTAAGGAAGAAAAAAAACACATGGTATTTATAAAAATATGTATTTATCATCAGACACTCACTCACCCCTACAGATATCTCCTAGCCGGAGATATACACAATGCACACAATACTTTTCAATAGAAACAGCTAAGTAGCAGCAGTCACCCGGGGGGGGGGGGATGGGCACTAACCATATACTAAAATAGTGGTATGTGAACTACGATTTGAGTGAAGACTATACCCAGAAGAAGTAGAGGTGCCGGGGATCTAAGGAACTACCCGAGGTAAGTAACCAGGAACCCCACGGAGGCCATGTGCAGAGTAAAAGCACAAACGTGGGCTCAATACAAGTCAATGGGTAAGGCGCGGTTGCAATTTTAAAGAAGGATCCTTCCCAGTGGACCGTGAAGAAACCCTGTGGAAGACAGAAGGTTGGAGAGCCACCCCACCCGTGGATACCCTAGGAACCAGGATACCTACACCAGGAGAGCCGTGTGCATAGGTGTGAAGTGGCGTTGGAAACAGCCGTCAAACTCAATGAAGGACTTCAGGAAGATGCCGCTACTGGAGAGAGTGAAAGTGTACAGTGGAACCCAAAGGTACATTCAGGATGGGATGTACCTGCAAGCAGAGGGGACAGAGTCTATGTCACTTGGAAGTGACCAGAAGGTCCTGAAGACGAATGCCCACCGAAGTCGAGTGTTGCAGGAGAGTTGATGGTGACCTTGAAACTGCAGCTGTGCGGACCAGGTGACATTGTGGAAGACCAGGAGCCGTACACAAGCTGTCCCACGTCGGATGTCAAGAGTTGAGGGGCAGGTGTCTGTCGGAAGCACCAACAAGCCTTTGCAACTGCAACCAACGTGGTAAGCGAAGAAGGTACAGTGTTGGGACCAGAAAGGCCCAGGTGACCCACCACAAGCAGGGGAGTCAGCGCAGGCCCCAAGCAATCAGGGGAGCCCACAGAAATCAAAGGAGACCCTCACAAGGACCCACAGGCCGGAGGCACTGGAGTCACAAGAGGATCTCGAGCAGCTCACCAAATATGCAGGCCCATGGTGCAAGTGCTGTGGTGAGGACGAAGATCTTGGTCACAGGAGATGCTTGAGGTTGGGGCTACTTGGAGCCCGAAGATCTTGTTGGAAGGAAGCCAACAAGCCCTTACAACTGCAAGTCGACGCAGTACACAGGGGTTTAGTTCCTGCGGTTCCGACGAGGGATACTGGCCTCAAACATGGTGAGAGGACAGAGCAGGTCTTGAGGGATGTGAAGAACAATGACCGGTGTTGCTGAGCCTTTCAGAGTCTGTGGGAGCCAAGGATCAGCAGACCGGTCAGCTTAGTTGCAGTGCCTGCAGATGCAGGGAAGTGACTCCTTCACTTCAAGGGAGATTCATTCAGGTGTCTTGGATACCCACAGGCCTTGGAAGGTTCCTGTGTGGAGCACAGACATAGACATAGCATCAGACAAGCAGGGCGACGAGATCAGGAGCAGCAGGAGGCTTCCCATTTGCAGCCTTGATTCCCTGAGTGAAGTCCAGCGAAGTCCAGAGTGCCTAGATTGTCGAAGAAGTGGTGTCTTGAAATGAATCTTGTCCCACGACGAATCTAAGGACCCACCCTCAGGTAAGCCCTTAAGTACCCTAAGGAAAGGGTTGGGACGTTTCAGGGTTCCCTCCCAGAGGAGGGGTCAGACAGTGGGGAGGATACACCCATGTCATAGTTTGAGTGGTCCCTCATGGGTGGCATAATACATGCTTCAGCTCATGGGGAACCCTTGGTGTACCTTTGCCCTTGATACCTCAGTACCATATACTGGGGACTGATAAGGGTACACCAGTGTCCAATCTGGGATGTACCTAAGCACTTACCATACCAATTTAGGGCAGAAAGCACTGAGACTGGGGTCTTGATTAGCAGGATCCCAGTGAGACTAGTCGGAAACAGCATAGCACCAGGCAAAAAGTGGGGGTAACCATAAAAGCAGATCCTACTTTCCTACACTGGTGCATTGAGTTCTGGTGCACATCGAGATCGCGCATGTCTTGTTGCAGACAGACATCTGGTGTTTTTTACTTGAAGGTATGCTCAGATTCCCAACACTTCCCACAGTAAGCATGCCTCCTTGATCAGATCCCCAGGTAAAGGGGACATGCTTGGGTCATAGCAACCATACTGCTCTGAAACCAGACCCGAGCCTGCCTGCTCGGACAGAGCCAGAGTAGCATAATGGTTAGGATCATATTGGGTGCCTCTCCCTCGATGCAAGCAACCTCCACTTGGCTCGGTGTACTGCTCACCGGATTCACTCTCCCTTCACTCCTCGGACTGTGACTACACACCTCTCCCCAGACTGTGCGAAAGGGCGCCCAGCTCTTTCTAACTCCCTAAGGTCAGCAGCTCATGCAGTGCCAGGGGCACTGGGCCAGGGCTGCTAAAATCAGCGCCATCTAGCCTGGTGTCCGCTTTCCTGCATGATGAGACCAGCTTCGTGATTCTGTGGAGACTGCAGGGAAATCCCAGGCCCTGAGACGTATTCACTTGCACCAAGACATGAGCACGGCCGGACTGGGAACAGCAACCAGCCCTGGCAATCTGCTCGCCTGGCCCCGGTAAGGGGGGTGCTAGTGAGAAGCACTGCCCCCGCTGCACCCCTCCCGCTTTTGTTACAGGGGGTCAGTATTGCAGGACTGCAGCAAAACCGGCCCCACACTTTCGGCCCACCGGGAAAACGCCTAGTGCCCACTATGGCCAGTCTGACCCTGGTCAGGATTGGTTCCGGGGGCCAACAGAGGTGTGGCACTGTGGGCTTTGAACTCCCTGGGCCTTTAAAGAGGTGCACTAGTGAATTCAGAGCCTAGAGTGGGTCCCAGAGTATGGGGGGGGATGAGCAGTGGCGTCCTACAGCCTGTAGTTGTTCCCAGGGCTAAGAGGGACGAGCACTAGTGTCATTTGAGTCGGGAAGAGGTCCCAGGGGCCCGTAAAATTAAACACAGGCACTCATTGATGATAGAAGGGCTCCTAAATGGCCAGACTATGGTGCCTTTGTAGGAGAGCCTGGAAGGACCACTAAGAAACCTGTGAACAGTGTCCAATGAGCCAGGATGGGGTTCCCTGGAGATGAGAGAAATTCGTACCTGCTATGTATTATATACATTTTCAGTGGGTCCAGGAAACCTGAATGTCTGTTTTTTGTGCTCCTGAGGCTCTTTGGTATTACAGAAATGGATGCAGATGCTTGTGCGGCCTTACTGTTGCACAGATTGTGCCACTGTTAAATGTGATCCTAAGGGGAATGCTCTTGGCTTTGTGCCGTATTACAGACGAGAGGGCAGGCTAAGAGACTGTTGGGGGTGCACTGATTATTCGCGCTTTGGAGAAGGCACAAAGAGTGTGCCCCCCTTGGTGCCTGTGGATAGGGGAAAAAAGTCCCAGGGTATTGCTCCCCAGGCATCCCCCCAAAAGGTGGGTGCAATTGCCTAAGTGCATAACCTGCATGCTGGGCGATATCTGCCTCCTTTTATAAGGTAAAGAACAACAAAAACAAGGCTCTAGCCGATTAAATCAATGGAAATCAAATATGAGGTAGAATTGTTGTGTGTCATCTCAGTGGTGCAAAGGACACCTTTTGGGATTGAATATGTATTGTTCTTATAGTCTATGTTTAGATTAGATTAGTGGCATTGTCATACTGCAGAAAAAGAAGCCAATACATCTGCTTTTTATATGTTAATATTCTGACCCTTTGACAAAACCAGACGGTCTGCCTTACTTAAAATTATACCCCTTTGCATTGTTACTGTATGTTAATAAAAACTCTAGAAATTACGGGGGAAAAATGAATGTTAAAATGATGTTATTATTAGGTATGGAAATAATATGTTCCTTAACATTAAAACAGAACTCAGAAATTCACAGAACAAAACAAAGGGTAAACTGACGTTATAATTAGGTAAAAACTTAGTTTAAACATAACATTTCAAATTCTAAAAGCCATCGGACTTCACCTGTTATAGGTAACTGAAGTAAGTCACACCTTCGCCACACTGTTGTACAACATGGCTATAAGATCTTGGAAAAGCCATTAGCTCTTGGATAGAGGAGACGTGTTCACTTTGCAAATGCTTGGTAAAATTTATATTCCTCTTTCGGTACCTTTCCCAAACTAGTTAGAGATCGGATCGGACTGATAGTTTGCTACTGTGACTCTGGAAGTACACTAGATCGTCTGCAAACGTAACCTGCACCTTGCTGCTTCTTGCTCTCAATAAAGTGAAAGGTTCTTATTGAATCTGTAGATTTTACCCTATAATACTGCTACAGTTTATTGTTAGTTAGTTATTGTTTGCAAAAATAAGTAGGGAAGAACATCGGACAACACCACTGCCAAAATATATCCACATTCCCTTTGAAGGCAGAAACCATTTGTGGTAATTAATTTATATAATGTTACCTTACTATATTATTGTAAATTTGTATGATTGTATCTATTTTTTGATGATCACATCCCCGTAAGCCATTTCTGGGACATGTTCCCGATATATTTGTCTTTAAGGGATGCAACATGTATTTCTTGAGCATCATGTTTCCTTGAACTTAAATCAATGTGTTTCAAAGTCAATTTCAATAAGGGAATATGTTAGCTCTGAATATGGCCTCTCCTGACAATTTTGCTGGTCTAATTCATTTGAAATCCACAGACTGACTATTACCTTATTCCAATCACAAATGTTTATAATACTCTTTACCATCTGGGCGGTACAAAATTAATAAAGCTTCTGTATGTAACTCTTAAGTCTCTCAGACTATTCTATCAATTGTAACTGTCTAGCTATGTAAGTAAAGTAGAGTTGACTCTCTTTTTCATTCTTTCCCAGAATTTGTTTGGTTTTTGGTAAAAGTTATGGTAATATGTAATGTATAATTTCCCCATTCACCAAGGATACCTCTTGGTGTGTGAAAACTGACTTAAAAAAAAAAATGTCTTGTACGACATAAGTTGAAGAAACTAAGGGGTGAGTTTGTGCATATATTGCAGATTGAAGGATGCATGGAAAAAGGCAGTTTATTAACACATTTCACACCTATTTAAGGCTAATTACTGACTGTGAGCTGTAAGATGCATATGTTAACTAGCCTTTTGACAGTTTAGGCAGATAAAGGGTAGTGCTCTAACAGTTACTTTTCCTCAACATTTATTAAAAATACGTCACTAGTCAATTGGATTGTTAATAGCTATTAAAAAATAGTGGTTTAATTATTAGTCTCGCTAGTAGTTTTTCTCCTCATCTATTACACCCAGACTACCCGTACCCAAAATCGCTTCACATTTCTCGGTATTGTCTCAAACCGAGTTCTGCTCCTCTTTTAGTACACTGAGCTGGGATGTATACTAATACTAATAGATTATTTCTCCAATCCAGTAATATAGTAAATTCATCTTGTTGCTTTCTCTATTTAGTTATGTATTCCTGTTACAATCCTTTGCTGGGTCATTTAAAAAATGTCACCTCTCTGGATGGGTCTCTTATGCCCTATTATGTGCAATGATTATTGTTTTATTGTTAAGCTCTTCGCTGATTTGTCTGATGAAGCACTGTACCAATTACTTGTTGTTGTCAATTTTCTTTAGTTGTGGCTATTCTGTTTCTCAACATTGCCACAATTCAGACAACTCCGATGTTGGAAGTACCATACCTTTTAATATTCAGCCCATTATGACCTTACTTTGCACATTGATGATTATTAGGAGATCATTGCTTGCCAGTAACAAACACATTCCGGCTATTGTAGTCCGTTAACGTCTTATTAGCCAGACATAAGAAAAAAATGGAAAACTGCAATAGCCACAATTGAGGTGAATGACATTCTCTTTTCGGCTAATATTGGGGGCACATGCTCGCACCTCCTGCCGATGGAGAAATCAGCACTCCTGTCTGAACTGCCATCTAATATGGACATGGAGGAGAATCCTGAAGTGATTTTCTTATTTTCCTTTTGAATGCATAAAATGCATTTAGGAGGGCCTTATTGATGTCACCTGCCTTGCATGCTCATTGTGGGGTGCCTTGAAATGTATCTGAAGATATTGAGGAGCTTTGTTGTAGACCCTTTACCTCCATCGCTCTTTGCTTCTTCTATTTTTTGTAACAATGCATTATGATGTTTTAGTCTTTAATGTGACGCCGTGTTCATTGTAGCAGACATGTATCTCAACTGTTTGATTATCTGCTAAGTGCACCTACACCACCTTGGTTGTGATGAGATATACAAAATGTGAGAAAAGAAATAAGTAAGGTTGTTTCAGAGCATGAACACCCCTGTTCTGAAAATTATTTCAAATCAATAAAATTCATAACTCCACTCCGTTAATTGCACTGTTCCTCTCCCAACATTCTTATAAAGGACAACATGTGTTAAACATAACAAATAAAGAGAACATATTTGAAACTTAGCTGCAGCTCAGTACAGTCAGTCACAAATCCACAGACCCAGATCCCACAATGCAGCATACCGGGGTAGGGTCAGGGGGGTAGGCACCCAAAGCCCCCACTACACACTCACACCACAGGCTCGCACCTCGCAACATCCATCCCACCCCCGGCCAAGTGGAGGGGGAAGGGGCATTCAACCACAGCCACGATGTACTTCAGGAAGTCTGCAGTGTTGCTGTCATCATGTCTGCAGGTACCACCTCATCTCTCGCCCCTGGATCCCCTGTCAGTGTCGCATCCCCATTGGGTCCCTCGGGGATAGCATCCTCATAGGCAGGTGGTGATCCTACCCCTGGTAGATCGAAACTCCCCAAGTGATCCACCATTTCCTCCCAGATTTCTAAGTCCCTCTCTACATGTTCATTGGTGCACACCAAGGTCAGCCTCTGTTCTTCTGCTACTTCCCACTCTCTTTGGTCACCCATTCACTTAAGTATGTCATCAAGCCTAGGCTAGACCCAGTGTATGGCAAGGCATCTCTTCGCAGGACCAACCCCAATAGGCTAAATCTAGTGGCCATCTTTTTTTCTCTTATGGGGTGTGAAAGAACTCCAAATAGGCTATGTTTAATTGAGAAGTCTATGTGGATGTGTGTAACCTTCTCGAGTATTTACACCACCAGCTCCTAGTACCTCTTTATGGAACAGTTCTGTTTATTACAGCCAGATCAAAAGAGTACACAACAAGTCGCCTACAACCCAATGGGCTGGCCGTGGTCAAAAGCAAGTGAGCGAGTAGACACATCTATCCATCAGCAACCCTGGGGCTGCCTGCATGATCACGGCAGAGAGAAAGATAATTTTTGTTTTAACCACTTGGATGCTGAGCCCCTGGTACCACTTCAATGTAATTTCCATTGAAATCAATGGAAACTCCATGACGAGCTGAGCTCGTCATGAGCGTCGAAGGGGTTAAAAAACATACAAACCATCGAACATAAATCCCCCTCCCCCCCCCCAATCTCCGGCAGGGCTATAGCTATGTGGTCAAAATGTTGGCTATGTGAAAGGACACATGTGGGAGGGAAGCCGTGAGAGCCTCACGCTTTGCCTAGGACTCTGTGGGGATCTGGTTGGGAAGCAACCAGAGAAGCCGCAGATAAGCCGTGCATGTCAGTTCTCTAAATTCAGAGGTAAGAATCCAGATAAAGGGTGCCAACAGTTCAGGGTTCTCTATCCCCCAGTGTGAACCATAACTTAAGAAGTCATGAGCTATGGTCCAGGATTCTCTCTGTGCCCCACCGAGAAAGTATGACCTGGTGAGCTGCCCCCAGGGCTAGAGCAATTTGCCTCTCTCTATTAGAGTGTAGCGGATATGTTAGAGGATTCAGTAGACCCTGGAGAGTGCATACTGGGAACATCAGGATGGAAGTATCAAAAGCTGAATCTGTATCTAACAAGACCTGGTCCCAGTATCTTGTAAGCTTCGGGCAGTGACATAAAAGATGGAGCAGTGTTTCTGTGTCCCCACATCAACACCAACACTCCTTTGTACACCCTGTCTGCCATTTCTCTCAGGGGTGAAATACTAGGAGGAGACGGTCTTGTATGCAGTTGCCATACCAGCCATGTTGTGCGCTGTGTGGTGTGCCCTATAGAAGATGTCCCCCATTCCTTCAATAAGAGAGATATGCCCAGTTCTGCCTCCCAGCACAACTGTCCATTAGTTTTAGTCAGAGATGGGCCCCTACCCAGCAAAGCGTAAAGTTCAGTGATGAGGTGTTTGTCCGTGGATTTGAGAACAAACCATTTCTCAAAGGGGGTCATGGGCCTTCCTGCCCCTTGTCTATTCCTGGATCACAGCACCCAATGTCGAAGTTGTAAGTAATGTATGCGGTCAGAGTCTGCTAGAGAGTATCAGTTTTAAGCTGGTCGAATGGGACAAGTCCCTGAGTGTCAAAGAGGCAGACTACATATTCACAGCCTCCTTCCAACAGTGTCAGAAAAGTTCTGCTTGCAACCCAGGGGAGGAAGTCTGGGTCATAGGGGAGGAAAATGTCATCAAATTTGCTTTAACTGCTATGGAATCCCATATTTTAAATGTGGTATTTGTCACTGGGGAGGGTACAGGCCTCAGGCCCTGTCTACAGGGAAGCCAGACCTCCATCCAAATATTAGAGCTGAAACCGCTTGATCCATAAAGGACCAGTGCTTCTCAGAAAGCGAGCAGTTCCATTCCACCAAAAATCTAAGTTGGGACGCCGAATAGTAATGAAGCAGTAGGGGCATTGCAAGACCTCCCTTTTTTTTGCGGTAGAGCAGATGTTGGTGGAGGTGTTGTTGTTGTTTTCCGTCCCACAGGAATTTTTCAATCTCCAGCTGAAAGGATCGAATTGCGTGTCGGGGTGGTGACAGCAGCAATGTCGGAAACAAGTACAGAATGCATGGGAGGATGATCATCTTGACTGCCACTATCCTGCCCATCCAGGAGAGTCGAAGTCGGCTCGAGGTCAACAGGTCTCCGCGCATTTGGGCGGTCATGGTGGCATAATTGGTAGCCAGTATTTTCTAGATGGACGAGCTACCCAGATAGGGTATAGTGTCCACTGCCCACTCGAAGGGAAAAATGGACTGTAATGCACCCCAGTACCTCTTTCAAGTATGACAATCCCGTGCCATGTGTAGGAAAGCTGCTGGGGTCGCACTGCATCTAGTGCATGACCCGACAGAGAGGTGTAAATTCTATGCAGCCTTTGTGGCATAAGGTAAGTATGATACAAATTATAAAATTGAGTGAGCTTAAAACAGGCATTACTAGCCACTTTCCTGACCAAGCGCAATACATCCTCTACTCACCATCCGTGAGCGGCACGGGCAAATCTGCGGTTCACCTACCTCCTACATGTCATGCCTGTACGCCAGTTAGCTCTTAACACTTTATATATTTAGGATCTCAAGCCCCTATTGGATCATGAGTCCAGTAACAACATCAATGTCTGTGATCCATGGGTTCAGCAGGGAAATCTGTCCAGATTTCCTAGGCGGTCTGGGACAACTTGGCATATTGCAAAAACTGTCCAGGTGCTACCTGAAATAAATTGTGTGCATCGCCCGTAGTTATAAACTTATTGTTAAGACAAAGATCCCCAGTCATAGTACATCCACCCTCTGTCCACTACGTCAGATCCATCAGGGAATATATCTGCTGAAAATGTCACAGTCACCAAATGAGGAGCAGTCTGGCATAAGGTACCCTGTGTAGTACCTGAGTGACCGTGAGTTCCCAGGCCTCTGCTACCTGTCTAAGAATGATCTATGGTAGTTGTATAATGCAAAGTTCATCATCTGCAAACAGTGCTCGTTTATGATGTCTAGTTCCATTGTAAGAGCTATGTTGGCTGATACTTTGCCATTAACGTTAACCCTGCAAACCTGGTGGTTGAAGTTCGCTATGAAAGCTCTAATTAGTAACCCTAATTTTGTCTTTTCTAATAGGTTTGTTAAAATATTTCCATTTGCCCCTATTGAACGTCGTTTTTGCATCTTGTGCGAGGCGGTTCGTTTGAGTTTTCTCAGGAATATCAATTAAGCCTAGAGCCAAGCCTACATTATTCCAGTTTTGTCTATTCTTTACATACCCCGAAAGATAGGTGGATATCACATATTGGCCCTGTCATGTTTAAGCAAGCAACACAGACTCTTTCAACATTTTATGCATCCATATTTAGATGGACTATTGGTCTGGATGAGCCTCATTTTGTGTGAACTTTATTGTATTTTAATTATAAGGTGAGCGTAGATTCCATCATTGTCTCAGTTACCCCTCCTGATTGCAAACAATAGTTACACTTTTAGGTCTCGCTTAGCGTTGCAGCGCGCATGCGCTACTCGCTTTGCGAGGGCTATTGTGATCAAGGAGATTTTAAGCCCCGCCCACTACTTTAATTGGCTGGCTTCATCCTGTATGGAAATCGGTGGCCATGGAAATAAGGCTTGGTTGTTCCCGCCCTGTCTTCTTTTCGGATCACCCATTAGGACTCGATGGTTTGCTTTATGGCTGTCGTGAAGGTATTTGTTATCTGTAGGAGGTGTGGACTCAGTGATCATGTTTCTGAAGTTGTTTTCATGCACAATGCCCATGGCTCGCTTTCACTTTCCTAGCAGACCATCACTTTTTTTCATCGCGCTTTCACCTAAAGTAAAAGCGTGATGCAAGGTGCTGCTTGTAATTACTCTGTTAAAGTTTACCATATAACTTAGGATGGTTTGCCTGGCTTGAATTACCAGGATGGCTAATAAAATTAAAATGTATTTCATACAGGGATTTTAAACATGACTTGCCTGGAGCTCCCAGAATCTTTAAGACGACACTGGTATTTCCTCCCCTTTTCATTCCGTCTTTCTCTCCTCGCACTCTTGTTCTTCTTCCTCCCCCCTCCAGCATCTGTCCTCTTTCCCTCCTTGCGCTGTACGACGTTGCAGGCCAGGTGAACATGGCGGCCGACTGCACTTTCCCTTTCATGTAAAGTGCACCATTTTGAGGGTGGAGGTTGGGGCGGCGTTGCTTGTGTTTTTTTTTTTAATCTCATAAATTTTCAGCCTAGAAGCCTATTTGAAAGGGCGACTGACGGGCCGCCCAGCCTGACACACAGCCGCATTATATCCCCGCTCATTCTGAGCTGTATTTAGAAAGCCCGAGGTGCAAAAGGCAGGCGCCTTGAATTCCGTGGCCAGTACAATATTCCTCTGGCCTGACCCCGGACTGAGGAGGCGGCTGTGGGGGTATTACTGGAATGAAGAGCCGGTTACACACTTAAGCAAATGCTCCTCTGTGGCTTTTACCCGTGTCCCGGCTGGAGAGCTGACCGGAGGTTGAGAAGTTTCATGTAGCGAAAGGGGAAGTGCCCCGAAACAGATGTATGTGGTCTGAGGTGAAACATAGGCAGCCCGAGGCACCCAAGCACGGATAAAAAATATACAGAAGCCTATGTGTATATATGGTATGTGACTGGGCGCGTGCCCTTATATCATGAGGGGGCTTTGCATGTGTTTGTATAGGAGGGCGGCGCGTGCCCGTTTGCTATGGGACGGTATGTATGCCTGTACGGTATGGCACTGTGCGTCTGCCCCTATGGTATGTGGACTGTATGTGTGTTTATCATATAGGGACTGCGCGTGTTTATATGGGATACTAAGTGTCTCTGTGGGACTGTGCTCGTGCCCGCATTGTAAGGGAACTGTATGTGTATGATATGGACACTGCGCCCTATGGGACTGTGTGGGTGTCCGTATAGTGTGGAGGCTGTACATTTGTATAGTATGGGGATTTTATGTAGATATGTATAGTATGGAGACCCTGTGTGACTGTATGATAATTTCATTTTACGTAGGTATTTCTGAAGTATAGGGATTACATATGTGTCTGTACGGTATGGAGAACTGCAGGATGGTAGGTCTGTCTCTGTGGTACGGAGATGAGTAGGTCTGGTTGCTTTTCGAATGTATGTAGGTATGTGTGCCTAGACGGTAGGGTGTTGTCTGTATTGTATTAAATAGTATCTATGTTAATATGGCATGGAATTTGTATGTAGGTATGTGCAAGCGTAGATATGTAGTATGGTATGGGAATCTAACTTCGTATGGTATGGGGCTTGTAGGTATGGCGCGTATGTAGGTATACCTGTGGTATACTGGAATGATATGCCTGTCTATCGGATGAGCAGTGTATGTTGGTATGTGTGGTGACCTGACCACCGACACGGGGCACTAGGACCCTGTGGGTCACAGGGCAGCGTCCAGGTCACTGGACACTACTTCCTGTGGACAGACAGGAAGGGGGGATTAAGAACCAGGACGACGAAGAGGACGGACGTGTGGTGTCCCTGAGCATGCATGAGAATAAAGACCTGCAAACCCTTACCTGGTCTCCTGCGTATTTCATTACCGAGCTGATGCAGTAGAATACGACAACTGGCGACGAGGCGTTTGATGACCCCACGCGTGTGCATTCCTCGCCCAACGAACGACTGAAAACAGGAGCTCACCCTGCATCGCCGGCACAGAGGGAAGAGAAGCATCTCGTTGAAGCGGGAGCCCACCCCGACTGGCGGCGGACCGACGGAAAGACCGCCATCTGAGCCCCCCCGCCTGATCCGGTAAGCGCTGAATGAGAAGCGCGCGAACGAGTGAAATCGGCGCGAGCTCTCGCGAGAGTCTCGGCAGCCATCTTGGGGTCAGGCGGTCTGGGCCAATCGGAAAGCAGCAAAGCGGAGCGGCCATTTTAAAGACAGGCAAACGAGGTTTGAGCGTGAAAGATCACGAGACTTGGCGGCCATCTTAAAGTCAGGCGGCCGGACCAATAGGAAGAGCCAAAAAAACGGGCGGCCATCTTAGAACCAGGCATAAAGTCGAACAAAGGCACAAAGAAGAAGAAAAGTGCCGAAATAAGGGACAAAGTGATCCACAAAGAAAGAAAAAGAACAGGGGCAAATTGAAAAAAAAAAGGCCAAAAGAGAGCCCAAGAGGGAGCAAAAGGGCAGCCTGGTGAAAGGCAAGAGTACAAAGAAAGAAAAAAAAAAAAAGAAAGGAAAGACAAAATGCCAGAAACAAAGCAGAGTGCGCAGTATCGCACACCACTACCGTTCAGTGTATCAGAACCACAAGTGGGAATACGATGGGAGAAGTGGATCGTGAAATTCGAGCGCTACGTGGAAGCGACCGATGTAGTAGACGGAAAGAAACTAGGACTATTCCTAAACCTAGCGGGGGATGACGTGGAGGACCTCCTCATAACACTGCCCCCGAGCGAAATAAAAACATACGACAAATTGATAAAATGTCTCACGACCAAGTTTGAACCCCAAAGGAACGTCGACTTTGAAAGATATAATTTCAACATGGCATTTCAACAGCTGGATGAGTCAATGGACGACTTCGCAACAAGACTAAGAAAGCTAGTGGCTCATTGTGAATTTGACAAATTCGACAACGAACAGGCCCTTCGCCTAAGATTGATAGAAGGCTGTCGCGACACAGAATTTCGCACAAGACTACTTAAAGAACCGACAAGCGTAGAAAAAATTCTAGACCTAGCAAGAGCGGAAGCTAGGGCAATGGTGCAAGCCAGACAGATGGATCGGAAAGGAGAACAGATACACCGAATGACAGATACCCGCAAGACGGGCACCTGGAAGAAAGGGTCAAAGGAACAAGGAACAAGGAAAGAAGGTTCCCAATGCTACAGGTGCGGTCTGGACTTTCCGCACCGAGGAGCATGCCCAGCATTCGGTCAGACATGCAGAAAATGCAACAAAAGCGGCCATTTTGCCTCCATGTGCCAAGGGGCACACTTCAAAAATGAACGAGGAAAACAAAGAGCGACAACAAACAGGCACGTACGGCACATGGAAGCGACCGCAAGAAGCTCATCAGCAGAGTCGGGAAATGAGGAAGAAGAGGAGAGAGCAGCCGGAAAGGTAGAACGCCTCTACCTCATGTCCACGGAAGAAGGGTATGAAGAGGAGCACATCAGACTAGTGGATAGGAAGTCGATAAAAAAGACGGATTGGGTGACCATCGACGTGGGACCCCATCAAACAGAATTTGTGCTGGATAGCGGGGCCACGTGTAACATCATGTGTGCCACGGAATATGATAAGATGAAGAAGAAACCACAACTTAGACCGTCACATGTCAAAGTATTCACCTGGGGTGCACAGAATTCAGTGACGAACATGGGAAAATTCACGGACACCATGACGTACAAGGGCAAGACTATCAACGAAGAAATACATGTGCTACGAGGAGACATTCCCGCACCATGTCTACTGAGCAACGTAACAGCAAAGATCATGGGCCTACTAAAGATGATGTATCACATGTCGGACAGAGAGAACATCCTACAAGAATACCCAGCACTAACAAACGGACTTGGAAAGCTGAAAGGAAGACAAATAACGCTTCACATAAATGAGTCGGTCAGGCCTGTGGCCCAGCATCACCGAAGGGTGCCCATTCATCTACAACCTCAGGTAGAAGAAGAAATAAAGGCACTACTAGAACAGGACATCATCGAGCCAGCAGAGGGGCCAACGCCATGGGTGTCCCCAATAGTAGCGGTACCAAAAAAGGACGCCGCCCAAATAAGAATATGTGTGGATATGAGAATACCCAACACGGCCATCGAACGAGAACGACACCCGGGGCCGCATCTAGATGACATGATAAGTTGCCTGACCGGCATGAGGAAATTTTCCAAGCTCGACCTATGCAAAGGATACCACCAACTGGAGCTGGACCAGCAATCTAGATACATCACGACCTTCTCAACACACCTCGGATTATTTCGCTACAAGAGGTTAAGTTTCGGGATATCGTCAGCAGCAGAGATCTTCCAGGAAACAATTAGGCAGATCATCAGACCGATCAAAAACAGTCTGAACTATAGTGACGATATCCTGGTGTTCGGCAAATGTGATGACGAACATGACAAGGCTCTGAGAGAAGTGTGTTCACAGCTAGTAGAGGTGGGCTTAACAGTGAATGAGAAGAAATGTGAGCTGGGCAGAGAAGAACTAGTATTCTTCGGACACATGTTCTCGAAGAAAGGAATGAGACCAGATGGTGGCAAAATAGACACCCTTGAGAAAACAAAGGAACCAAAAGATGTCGCTGACGTGCGCTCATTCCTCGGCCTTGCCAGCTACTGTGCAAGATACATAAAGGACTTCGCGACAGTGAGCACGCCACTGAGAGAATTGACGAAGCAGGGCCAAACTTTTGAGTGGACCAGAGTGTCAACGGGCGTTCGAAGAGATAAGGGCATCAGTAACGGCAGTTGACCACCTGGCCTATTTCGACCCGAGACTATGCACCGAACTAACAGTGGATGCCAGCCCGGTAGGTCTGGGCGCGATATTGGCACAACACAAGCCAGGAAAGGACTCACCTCGACAGATAGTGGCCTACGGAAGCAAGAGCTTATCGGACATTGAGAGGGCATACTCTCAACCAGAAAAAGAGAGCTTGGCGGTAGTGTGGGCATGTGAGCACTATCACATGTTCATATACGCAAAACCGTTCACGATAATAACAGATCATCAAGCCCTAGTAACAATATATGGAAATCCAAAGGCAAAGATACCACCAAGAATTGAACGGTGGGGGATCAGGCTGATGGACTACAACGTCACGATTGTCCACAAACTAGGGAAAGATCAAAATCCAGCGGACTACATGTCACGGCATCCGCTTCCCTACCAAAAAGGTGACCCCACAATGGCAGAAGAATATCTAAACTTCATTGTGAGACAGAACACTCCGGCATCAATAACAAATGAAGAACTAGAGCGAGAAACAAAAGGAGACCTGACAATGAGGGCCTTCGGAGTGGTGGTACGGCAGCAGAGGCGGAGACACATCAACACCAACACCATCACAGAAGAAGGAGTCAATAAAGAGGAACTACTGGCATTCAAAAAGATAAGCGAAGAACTGTCTGAAACGGAAAAGGGAATCCTGATGAGGGGCTCAAGAATAGTAATACCACGTCGACTAAGAAAGAGAACAGTGGAACTAGCACACGAGTCGCATAGAGGCATGGTAGCAACAAAGAAGATGTTGAGAGAAAAAGTGTGGTTCCCGGGATTGGACAACATGGTGGAGGAAGAGATATCGCACTGTCACACCTGTCAAGTAACAGGACCTCCTGCCAAACCGACACCCCTGAAAATGTCGGAACTGCCACCTGCAGTATGGACAGAGCTTGCAACAGACTTCTATGGGCCACTGGAAAATGGAAAGTACCTACTAGTGGTCATCGATGAATTTTCAAGGTTCCCAATAGTGAGAGAAGTATCATCGACGTTGGCAAGTGCTACACTACCAGTTTTAGACGACATATTTGCCGCCTGGGGTTCCCCGCAGACACTGAAAACAGACAATGGTCCTCCCTTCTCGGGAGAGGAATTCCGTAGATTCCTAGAATATCTGGGGATAAAGCATCAGAAAATAACTCCTTTGTGGCCACAGGCCAATGGAATGGCAGAACGATTTATGGGGACTATCAAGAAAGCCATAATGCGAGCAAAATTAACGCAGATATCAATTGGTCAAGCGCTTTGTCAAGTGCTCAGAGACTACAGGAATACCCCTCACAGCTCCACCGGCAGGTGCCCAGCAGAGCTGGTGCTAGGGAGATCGAGCAAAACAAGGCTACCTCAGATTGACGCAACGGAAAGTACGACCAGAAGTGACATTGCAGACAAAGATCACCAAGCGAAAAAGAGAATGAAAGAATATGCTGACAAAAGAAGAAATGCAACTGAACACCAGCTGACTATAACCTATAACTTTTTCTAATTTTGACAGCTCTTGGAAAGCAATATACCGTTACATTCGTTAGACCTTCCTGGTTGTGGGGATATATAGGACTTGTAGTTTCACCAAGAACCCGACGAACCCAGATCCAAAAACTAAGCAGCAACTTGCAATGGTATTTTTTCATTTACTGGGTATAGTGCACTTTGTCTTGGAAAATGTATACATGGAATAATCTGTATGAAAGACACCTATGTATTTCTGAATTGGGTACAAATTATAGAGTTCAGAAACAGTATATAATTGCACATTTTCAAAATTGGGAATACTCATACTAGCATGAGAATTATTGGTCATTTTTCATAAAGATTTTTTTTTTACACGATGTCTTTCATTGAAAGGGAGAAATGCATGAAAGCTCAATTGGTAATAACAGTTGATTTACAAATCTGAATTACCCCAAGTGTCCCGATAAAAACGGTACCTCACTTGTGTGGGTCGGCCTTGTGCCTGCGACAGGAAACGGCGCAAAATGCAACGTGGTCGCACCTCAATTTCCCAGTGAAATCTTGCGCTCTTTGGACAAAGAGACTACCTTTTGTTTTTGAGCCCTAGCTCAGCCGGCACCTAGGGAAACCTAGCAAACCTATACATTTTTGAAAACTAGACACCCAGGGGAATTTAGGATGGGGTGACTCGTCTGCCTACCCCCAGGTTTTGTTACCCAGAATCCCTTGCAAACCTAAAAATTTGACAAAAAAACACATTTTCCTCACATTTCTGTGGTGGAAAGTTCTGGAATCTGCGTGGATCAACAAATTTCCACCCACCCAGCGTGCCCCCAGGTCTCCCAAAAGAAATGGTACCTCACTTGCGTGGGTAGGCATAGTGACTGCGACATGAAACAGCGCAAAACGCAGCATGGTCGCACCTCAATTTCCCAGTGAAATTTAGCACGTTTTGGACAAAAAGACTACCTTTTGTTTTTGCGCCGTAGCTCTGCCAGCACCTAGGGAAACCTAGCAAACCTATACATTTTTGAAAACTAGACACCCAGGGGAATTCAGGATGGGGTGACTCGTCTGCCTACCCCCAGGTTTTGTTACCCAGAATCCCTTGCAAACATAAAAAGTTGACAAAAAAAACACATTTTCCTCACATTTCTGTGGTGGAAAGTTCTGGAATTTGCGTGGATCAACAAATTTCCACCCACCCAGCGTGCCCCCAGGTCTCCCGAAAAAAATGGTACCTCACTTGCGTGGGTAGGCATAGTGGCTGCGACATGAAACAGCGCAAAATGCAGCATGGTCGCACCTCAATTTCCCAGTGAAATTTAGCATGTTTTGGACAAAAAGACTACCTTTTGTTTTCGCGCCGTAGCTCTGCCAGCACCTAGGGAAATCTAGCAAACCTGTACATTTTTTAAAACTAGACACCCAGGGGAATTCAGGATGGGGTGACTCGTCTGCCTACCCACAGGTTTTGGTAGCCAGAATCCCTTGCAAACCTACAAATTTGACAAAAAAAACACATTTTCCTCACATTTCTGTGGTGGAAAGTTCTGGAATCTGCGTGGATCAACAAATTTCCACCCACCCAGCGTGCCCCCAGGTCTTCTGAAAAAAATGGTACCTCACTTGCGTGGGTAGGCATAGTGGCTGCGACATGAAACAGCGCAAAACGCAGCATGGTCGCACCTCAATTTCCCAGTGAAATTTAGCACGTTTTGAACAAAAAGACTACCTTTTGTTTTCGCGCCGTAGCTCTGCCAGCACCTAGGGAAACCTAGCAAACCTGTACATTTTTGAAAACTAGACACCCAGGGGGATTGAGGATGGGGTGACTCGTCTGCCTACCCCCAGGTTTTGTTACCCAGAATCCCTTGCAAACATAAAAATTTGACAAGAAAAACACATTTTCCTCACATTTCTGTGGTGGAAAGTTCTGGAATCTGTGTGGATCAACAAATTTCCACCCACCCAGCGTGCCCCCAGGTCTCCCGAAAAAAATGGTACCTCACTTGCGTGGGTAGGCATAGTGGCTGCGACATGAAACAGAGCAAAACGCAGCATGGTCGCACCTCAATTTCCCAGTGAAATTTAGCACGTTTTGGACAAAAAGACTACCTTTTCTTTTTGCGCCGTAGCTCTGCCAGCACCTAGGGAAACCTAGCAAACCTATACATTTTTGAAAACTAGACACCCAGGGGAATTCAGGATGGGGTGACTCGTCTGCCTACCCCCAGGTTTTGTTACCCAGAATCCCTTGCAAACATAAAAATTTGACAAAAAAACACATTTTCCTCACATTTCTGTGGTGGAAAGTTCTGGAATCTGCGTGGATCAACAAATTTCCACCCACCCAGCGTGCCCCCAGGTCTCCCGAAAATAATGGTACCTCACTTGCGTGGATAGACATAGTGGCTGCAACAGGAAACGGTTCAAATCGTACGGTGGTGAATTTACATTACCTTATTGCAAAACTACCTTGATTTTGGGGGGGGGGGGCATCTGAGTTTTTGGCCCGGGGCTGGGTGGTATTCTTTGGAAAGTAGCAAACCCAAACAGTTCTGAAAACTAGACACCCGGGAGAGTCCAGGGAGGTATGGCATGCGTGGGTCCCCCAATGTTTTCCTACCCAGAACTCCTTTCAAACCTTAAAATTAGGTAAAAATAGCACTTTTCCAAACTTTTTGGCGTGGGATCGCCGTGCCGGCAAAAAAAATCCTACCACCCTGCGTTCCCCTTGTTCTCCCGAGTAAAAGGATACCTCACTTGTGTTGGTGCCCCAAAGCAGAACACGCCAAAAAGGAATTTTGAAAAAAGTAGTTTTTAGTCATATTTAAGTTTTACAAATTAAGCCCTCCAGCCTGAGTCACATGCCTTTAGCCCACCCACACAAGTGAGGTATAATTTTACTCGGGAGAACAAGGGAAACGCAGGGTGGTAGGACATTTGTGCCGGCAGCGAGATCCCACCCAAAAAAGTATGGAAAAGTGGGTTTTTTGACCAAAATTTAAGGTTTGCAGGGGTTTCTGGGTAGGAAAACATTGGGGGACCCACGCATGCCATACCTCCCTGGACTCCCCGGGTGTCTAGTTCTCAGAACTGTTTGGGTTTGGTAGTTTCCAAAGATGCCCGCCAAGCCCCGGGCCAAAAGCTCAGGTGACCCCCTCAAAAAAAAAGATTATTTGGCTAAAGGTAATTTTTTGGTCTCCACAGTAAGAATTGGGCCTTTTCCTAAAGCAGCCACTATGCCTACCCACGCAAGTGAGGCACCATTTTTATCGGGAGACCTTGGGGAACGCGGGGTGGGAGGTAAATTGTGTGAGCCCAGTGATGCCACGCTTTCCCACACTAAAACGTGTGAAAAAACTGATTTTTTCCAAGCAAAAAATAAGGTTTGCAAGGGATTCTGGGTAAAGGAACGTTGGAGGATCCACGCAAGCCATACCTCCTTGGAAGCCCCCGGGTGTCTACTTTTCAGAACTGTGTGGGTTTGGTAGGTTTCCCTAGATGGCTGTCTCGCACGGGGCCAAAAACCCAGGTAACCCCTCTTGCAAAAGCTGGTGGACTTGACATTTTCACCATTGTTAAATTCACCAGCTTTTGCAAGAGGGGTTACCTGGGTTTCTGGCCCCGTGCAAGACAGCCATCTATGGAAACCTACCAAACCCACACATTTCTGAAAAGTAGACACCCGGGGGCTTCCAAGGAGGTATGGCTTGCGTGAATCCTCCAACGTTCCTTTACCCAGAACCCCTTGCAAACCTCAATTTTAGCAGAAAAAAATCTATTTTTTCACACGTTGTAGTCTGGAAAAGCGTGGCATCACTGGGCTCACACAAATTACCTCCCACCCAGTGTTCCCCCAGATCTCCCGATAAAAACGGTACCTCACTTGCGTGGGTAGCCATAGTGGCTGCAACAGGAAAAGGTCCAAATCGTACGGTGGTGAATTTAAAATACCCTGAAGCAATATAACTTTGATTTTGGGGGGGCGGGCACCTGAGTTTTTGGCCCGGGGCTGGGTGGTATTCTTTGGAAAGTAGCAAACCCAAACAGTTCTGAAAACTAGACACCCGGGAGAGTCCAGGGAGGTATGGCATGCGTGGGTCCCCCAATGTTTTCCTACCCAGAACTCCTTTCAAACCTTAAAATTAGGTAAAAATAGCACTTTTCCAAACTTTTTGGCGTGGGATCGCCGTGCCGGCAAAAAAAGTCCTACCACCCTGCGTTCCCCTTGTTCTCCCGAGTAAAAGGATACCTCACTTGTGTGGGTGCCCCAAAGCAGAACACGCCAAAAAGGAATTTTGAAAAAAGTAGTTTTTAGTCATATTTAAGTTTTACAAATTAAGCCCTCCAGCCTGAGTCACATGCCTTTGGCCCACCCACACAAGTGAGGTATAATTTTACTCGGGAGAACAAGGGAAACGCTGGGTGGTAGGACATTTGTGCCGGCAGCGAGATCCCACCCAAAAAAGTATGGAAAAGTGGGTTTTTTGACCAAAATTTAAGGTTTGCAGGGGTTTCTGGGTAGGAAAACATTGGGGGATCCACGCATGCCATACCTCCCTGGACTCCCCCGGGTGTCTAGTTCTCAGAACTGTTTGGGTTTGGTAGTTTCCAAAGATGCCCGCCAAGCCCCGGGCCAAAAGCTCAGGTGACCCCCTCAAAAAAAAAGATTATTTGGCTAAAGGTAATTTTTTGGTCTCCACAGTAAGAATTGGGCCTTTTCCTAAAGCAGCCACTATGCCTACCCACGCAAGTGAGGTACCATTTTTATCGGGAGACCTTGGGGAACGCGGGGTGGGAGGTAATTTGTGTGAGCCCAGTGATGCCACGCTTTCCCACACTAAAACGTGTGAAAAAACTGATTTTTTCCAAGCAAAAAATGAGGTTTGCAAGGGATTCTGGGTAAAGGAACGTTGGAGGATCCACGCAAGCCATACCTCCTTGGAAGCCCCCGGGTGTCTACTTTTCAGAACTGTGTTGGTTTGGTAGGTTTCCCTAGATGGCTGTCTCGCACGGGGCCAAAAACCCAGGTAACCCCTCTAGCAAAAGCTGGTGGACTTGACATTTTTACCATTGTTAAATTCACCAGCTTTTGCAAGAGGGGTTACCTGGGTTTCTGGCCCCGTGCGAGACAGCCATCTATGGAAACCTACCAAACCCACACATTTCTGAAAAGTAGACACTCGGGGGCTTCCAAGGAGGTATGGCTTGCGTGGATCCTCCAACGTTCCTTTACCCAGAATCCCTTGCAAACCTCAATTTTAGCAGAAAAAAATTAATTTTTTCACACGCTGTAGTCTGGGAAAGCGTGGCATCACTGGGCTCACACAAATTACCTCCCATCAAGCGTTCCCCCAGATCTCCCGATAAAAACGGTACCTCACTTGCGTGGGTAGCCATAGTGGCGGCAACAGGAAAATGTCCAAAACTTACAGTGGTGAATTTAAAATACCCTGAAGCAATATAACTTTGATTTTGGGGGGGGGAGGGGGCACCTGAGTTTTTTTTGGCCAGGGGCTGGGTGGTATTCTTTGGAAAGTAGCAAACCCAAACAGTTCTGAAAACTAGACACCCGGGAGAGTCCAGGGAGGTATGGCATGCGTGGGTCCCCCAATGTTTTCCTACCCAGAACTCCTTGCAAACCTTAAAAATAAGTAAAAATAACACTTTTCCAAACTTTTTGGCGTGGGATCGCCGTGCCGGCAAAAAAGTCCTACCACCCTGCGTTCCCCTTGTTCTCCCGAGTAAAAGGATACCACACCTTAACAGAGTTACTCAAAAGTCAAACATTCAAGCACGGCTATCTATTCCTCAAAGACACACACATACAGGTTGGATTTGGCACGAGGGCGAGTGATGGTTCAGTACATAAAATTTTATTAACAAGATATTTCAAAAAAATGAAATGCTCTGTCAATAAATAAATGCATAAAAACCGAACCAGTGACTCGCAACTCGTGAGCTGTAAAGCCACGACAAGGCACCAACCGTTTTACAGGCCATTCACGCACCTTTCATACCTGATACAAACCAGACCATTGACACCATCCGAATGGAAAAGCAACACATAACAACAATCACAATAAGGGACAAGGTACACCCTACTGCAGAAAGAGAAAAAAAACAATTATTACTGCACACCCATCTAATCCGCAAGCACACACACATACTGGTTGGATTTGGCACGAGGGTGAGTGATGATTCAGTACATACAATTGGATACGCAAGTAATTTCATCAAAAATGAAATACACTGCGTATAATTGAAAGTATGATAAACTGAACCACTGACTCACAGCTCGTGAGCTGTAAAGCCACGTCAAGGCACCAACCTCTTTACAGGCCATTCATACACCTTTCGTACGCGTGACACATACAAAACATTCACACCGCCAGCCGCGGACCCATCACATTTCAACATTCACACCAGCAAACAGCGCCATTCAAGGGCCCATCACTTTCACACGCCCACATTTCTGACACTGCAACTACACAAAATGATGGACTGTGTGGAGTGTCACTCAACTAGCAGTGTGTGTAGTGACCAACAGAAAATAACTACTCACACACCGCCTGCCGAGCGCCAGTCCACGCACACCACCATCCAAGCACCAGACCATGCACACCGCCCGCCAAACACCACTCAGCGCACACCGACAGCCAAGTACCACTCCACACACACCACCAGCCAAGCATCACTCCACGCACACCACCAGCCAAGCGCCACTCCACAAACACAACACCAGCCAAGCACCACTCCACACACACCGCCAGCCAAGCACCACTCCACACACACCGCCAGCCAAGCACCACTCCATACACACCGCCAGCCAAGCACCACTCCGTGCACAGACAGCCAAGTACCACTCCATGCACACCACCAGCCAAGCGCCCCTCCACACACACCACCAGCCAAGCGCCACTCCACAAACACAACACCAGCCAAGCAACACTCCGTGCACAGACAGCCAAGTACCACTCCACGCACACCACCAGCCAAGCGCCACTCCACACACACGACCAGCCAAGCGCCACTCAACACACACCACCAGCCAAGCACAACTCCACACACACCGCCAGCCAAGCACCACTCCACGAACACCACCAGCCAAAGACAAATCCAAACACAACACCAGGCAAGCGCAAGAGCACGCACACCGCCAACCAAACACCAGACCACGCACACCGCCAGTCAAGCACCAGTCCGCAGACACCGCCAGACAAGCACCAGTCCACAGACACCGGCAGCAAAGCGCCAAACCATGCACACAGTCAGACAATGGACACTACACGCAAACCAACATCATACTTTACTTTTTTTTTAAAATAAAAGAGAAACAAAAACAAATTGCAAATTGATACAAATCTACTAACTCGACAACTAAATCTAAAAAGACTACACAAATACAAACTTTGAAACTGAACAATAAGTTTTACAGAATAAAGACCAACCAGTTCACTTTACCACTCATTGATACTCCCAAAAATTCTTTTGCGTGTGGTACAATCTAAAACAAGCAGGTACACACAGCCCGGGGTTTGAAGGGCAGTCGGGGCAGTACATGCGAACCTCCTTCCGCAAACCTCTTCGCCAACAGAGTCTACATCTCTGACTGGGAAAGTCTTTTGAGGTTGTAGGAGGAATTGTATCAGAAAAGTGGCGATCTTTCAATCTGGCAACATCCTCCACCACTCCAACTCTAGGAACACTTGCCTGTTCCACTAAAACAAGGCTGCCTATTACAGACTCCTGAAACTTTACAAAAGTCATCTTTGACTGGGGACAAGATTTCTGGAACACAATGAAAGCATTAAAGGTTGCCAAGTGGAAAAGATGGATAGCCAACTTCTTGTACCAAATGTAAGCCTTACGAAGAGCAGCATACGGTTCCAACCTCTGATCAACTCTGTCAACACCACCCATGTGCCTATTATAGTCTAAAATGCACACAGGTTTGCGCACTTCTGCAACCTGACCCCAAACAGTCACCGGTTCAGTGCTTTCATCATGTATGGAAGTCAACATGTAGACATCTCTCCTGTCTGAAAACTTCACAGCTAAAAGCTCCTCACAACGTAATGCACTGCACTGTCCCCGAGCAAGCTTTCGACAAACAAGTTCTTTTGGGAAACCTTTACGGTTTGAGCGGATTGTGCCACAAGCAACAGTGTCCACTTTGGCCAATTCCCTGAACAACCGCACACCATTGTAGAAGTTATCGCCATACAAATGATGGCCTTTGTTAAACAATCCACGACCAAGTTCCCACACAATTTTCTCAGTCACTCCAAAAGTCGACGGACAACCAGGGGGGTTAATCCTGGATTCCTTACCAGTGTACACCCTGAAATTAAAGACATATCCAGTCTCACTGTCACACAGCATATACAGTTTGATTCCATAGCGTGCCCTCTTACTAGGAATGTATTGCCGAAATACCAAGCGGCCCTTGAACAACAGCAAAGACTCATCCACTGCAATTTCTTTCCCAGGATAAAAGATCTCAGAAAATCGATCAACCAAATGATCAATGACAGGCCGAATCTTGAAAAGACGGTCACAATCAGGGTGATCTCATGGCAAAGCAAGACTATTGTCAACAAAATGCATCATCCGCAGCAGAAGCAAATACCTATCACGACTCATGACTGCCGGAAATATAGCTGTTGCCATCAAGGGACTAGTAGACCAATATGAAGCCATTGATGGTTTCCTAAGCAAGCCCATCAAAAAAGTTAAACCCAAAAACTTTTTCATCTCCTCCAAATTTGTGGGAGTCCACCGGGTAGCTCTAGCGCGGGGCTTAAGGCTGGCACTGTTCACCCTCAAAAAAATTTCAGCATACAAATTAGTCTGCTCTACAATCTCTGCCAAAAACACATCATCCATAAACAACTTGAAAAAATCAATAGGCAAAAAGTTTTCAGTGTTCACCCTACACCCTGGAACACCAGTAAATTCAGGCAATGCCGGCTGCACCATGCCTGGTGCAACCCAGAGGTCAGAACTTTCATCGTCAAGTCTTGCAGCCGCAGGCCGCCCCCCAGCTGCCTCTTGTCTCACTACACCAACTGGAAGTCTAGCAGCCCCAGGCTGCAGCCCAGATGTCTCTTGCCGCACTATTGGCACATCAATGTCCTCCGCAACCACAGGCACAACAATGTCCTCCCCAACCGTAACCACAGCAATGTCCTCCCCAACCACAGGCACATCATCCACACCAAAAGTAGCTTCATCAGCACTCAAAGTGTCTTCATCATCAGATGAAGCCATGTGTAGAGAAAACTCACTACCAGAATCTTCACCTCCCACATCTGGCTCAGAATCAGAGTCAGACTCTGGACCATGGTCAGAGGAAGAATGAAAAAGCATTCCAACAACTTGCTGAGCAGTAATCCGGCGGCTAGCCATTATCCTTACAAATAAAGGAGTCTGCACAAACAACTCAACAACCCCAACACTGCGCAAAGTAAGATAAAAAATGTAAGACTTTTTCACAAAAAACTATATTTAGAAAAAATATACAATTCACTTACAAGACACAACTACCCTCACCAGCACCTACTCTGCAAAGACACAGCAAATAGGCAACGATATCCCACTAGAAAGAAGAAAAAAAAACTTACATCTACAGAAGGACACATCAAAAACAAATGCAAAACATGTTTTACAATCGCAACAAACAGAAACAAAACATACTCGTATTACTACACACTTTGCAAAATAAACAATTACATTACAATTGAACAAAAAAAGGTCTGTTACCAAACACATGCAACTACAGAAACAGCAGAACAACAGAACCACCAGTAACAGAACCGCACACTGCAACAATCTAAAGAGAAAAAAAAAACAATACACATTAGAAGAAACACAAACACACATTACAACAGGCTATGTCACAGGGTATGTCACAAATGGGGTGTCTGTCCCCAAGGGGGGAAGATTATAAATCATTATAAACGTGGGCCCCCTGGAAGCAGCCCTACGGAGGGCAGAGAGGCCAAATAAAGACACAGCAGAACATACAGAAAACAAATGGGCCCAAGGAAGCAACCCTTGGCCAAGGGGTCGCTCCCTATAAAAAACAAAAACCTGGAGTATAGTGGGCTTTTCTACCCCCCCCCCCCCCCCCCCCCGGGACCAGAAACTGGTAAAAAAAACTGCCACTCCGCCCCCGGGGGGGGGGGGGCGAATAGTCTACAATATTTATAATGCCCCCTGGAAGCGACCCTTGCCCAAGGGGTCGCTTCCTTTATAAATATACTAAAATCCCTGGTGTCTAGTGGGCTTTTCTACCCCCCTGGGTCCAGATGTGGCCCAAAAAACGGCTGATCTGCCCCCAGGGGGGGCAGACAAGTCTAAAAAAAATTATGGGCCACTAGGAAGCGACCCTTCCCCAAGGGGTCGCTTCCTTTACAATTATAAATAAATCCCTGGTGTCTAGTGGGCTTTTCTGCCCCCCCCCCCCCTGGGTCCAGATCACGCGCTAACATGGGCGATCTGCCCCCAGGGGGGTCAGAAAAGTCTGGATTGCAAAATTATGGCCCTAGGAAGCGACCCTTGCCCAAGGGGTCGCTTCCTGTTATGAAAAAAAAATCCCTGGTGTCTAGTGGGCTTTTCTGCCCCCCCGGGTCGAGATCGCTCGCTAAAACGAGCGATCTCGACCCAGGGGGGGCAGAAAAGTCTGAATTACAAAAATGATGGCCCTAGGAAGCGACCCTTGCCCAAGGGGTCGCTTCCTTTTATGAAAATAAACATCCCTGGTGTCTAGTGGGCTTTTCTGCCCCCCCTGGGTCGAGATCGCTCGCTAAAACGAGCGATGTCGACCCAGGGGGGGCAGAAAAGTCGGAATTACAAAGAATTAGCCCCTGGAAGCGACCCTTGCCCAAGGGGTCGCTTCCTTTTCAGACAAAAACAATCCCTGGTGTCTAGTGGGGGCATTACTGGTGCAGGATCGCAACGCTGTGCGCGATCCTGAACCAGGGATGCCCTGCATTGGGACATCAGGGGAGAGGAAACAGTGTTTCCTCCCCCCCGATGCCTCAAGGCACCGAGAAATGGCCCCCCCGCCCCACCGGAGACCAAAAACCTACCTTACAGCTGGACGCGCTGGAAAGAAATGGCTTCCAGCGCGTCCAGCACTTCCTGATGACGTCGGCGTGCGCGACAGCGCGCTGACGTCACCAGGAAGTGCGGGGGGAGCAGCACGAAGTCTTCCGCTGCCACCCCCCAAAAAACTAACACGATCGGAGCCCCAGGGGGGGAGCGACAGCGCTCCCCCCGAGGGCTGTACTGATGACGGAGCGGTTCCGTCATCAGCACAGCCCAACCGATGCTGATGACGGAACCGCTCCATCATCAGCATCGAAGGGGTTAAAATACTTTTCTGATTAATTGAGTTATTTGATGGACAATACAACTGGATGTCTAAATGTGGAATTGTGATTTGTCATTGTAGGGTGCATTTGATCCCTGGAGTTCTAGTATTCGTGTCACCCGCGAGGTCTGATAATAAATTTAGTACCAATTTTACAATCCAGGATTACTGTGGCATTATGAGAAACCTATATTTATTCTGCAATATGTCTATGCACATTAGACCAAAATGTGTAATCCCCACCAGTGGTATTGTGCTTCCTCTAGATGTCAAGAAGATACAGGTCCTGTATACTAGTCTATTCAAAGTTGAATGAAGTGTTAAAATCCTCATCAGTTATCAGATGCTCTCTTGCAAAACTGGAGATCACAGTGAAGAGTGGGCAAAGAGCTGTCCTTTCTCTTCATTAGGAGCTTATGTGGTAGATTCTCACTGTCCCATGAATTTTTTGATATTGTGCTTCCCATTTAAAAGGGACTCCTTTTCCGTATAGACTTGCCTGTTCCTTAGTCTTGGGGGTTGTGTTTGAATGGAACTGCGTGGGATACCAATATAATCATCGGCTCCATTGTTTTTTGGGTGATTTTCTTGGTGCTGACCTCTATCTGTGTCCATTGTGTATATACCCATTTAAGAAGAGCTCACCATTTCATGAATTGTCGTATTAACGGAAATTAGCACCGTAATTGTTACCATTAGGGAACCATTATTAGTGTTTTAATTGCAGGAGCTCGGAATGTATCGTTGCAAAATCACTTTTAACCCTGTGTTGAAACATTAGTGACCAGGTTATAGGGTTCGTAGCTGTCTGTTGTTTTGTAAACCTATTGCATATGTACAAAAAACAAAGGGACTGATTTAGAGGTTAACGGCTGGGGTAAAGGCAGTCTGGATTGCAGAGGACTTTACTTCCGCCACTCTGTCTTTACTTCGCCTACAAATTTGGAGTTCAACATTGTCCCTGCTCTATGGGTGTGTATGGACTGCCCAACACGGCGGTTCACACAAAGCCATTCAAAAGTTTGTATGCATCTGTCATTGGTGACGGATGCCTACACCAAACTTTTAAAAGTTATTACTTTTCTAAAAAACCAGAGCCAAAGCTGGAGTTTATGTTTGGGTTTGGAAACCCAAAAACGAATGGCCCCAATACCATGACCGTTTTCTTCCATGGTGTGGGGTTAATTTTTGTTTTTTATGGCCCCTTAACACTCCTCTAAATAGGACAAACAGGTGGATGACTTGCCTCCGACAGCCCATATACCCTCAAGCTGACGGAGGAAGACTTATGTGACCTAGTTAATTTTACTCCGTCGGCATAAACCTGTTTGTCCACAGGACTCAAAATTGGGTGGGCGGACCGAGAGTTTGGTGGACAGTCTGCGAAACTGTAAACCAGGCCCTACATTTGTATGCACCCTCCAATCTAATCAAAATTCCCAGTGCCGTTAAGGGTTTGGAAAAAAATAAGCATTGAAAAATAAAAAGCATCATATTACCAAGTAAAACTATACAAGACGGAATCATTTGCTGTACATGAATGGGGAAAGGAGATTGGGAATAAACAATGGAATACCGAATATAAAAGTATTAATGCCAGCTCAATGGGAAGTTCCAAGGCATGACCGATGTACTGTCAGGTGTAATATGATGTTGATGTTAGCTACTCTAGGATTGCAACTTTTTTAATCTTCGGAGATTTTGGCCAGTCTGAATCTACGCCCTGACAAAAAGTTGGTCTTGTTCTTCTCTGACAGAGGGACCATCTTGTTCAGTGGATGGGTACTCTGGCAAAACAGGAATTGTCTGACTGGTTGTCTGCGCAGTCTCTTGGATTTTGCCAGGACTCTTGGTTGATTCCGCCACAACTTAGTCCAACAAATTGACAGCTCAATTTCAACTCTTTTTTCCTTGGTGCATTGATTCTTTCACCCCACCTAATTCCATGTGGACAGTAGAAAAGCTTTTGGTTTATGTCCCATCTTGATGGCGGCAATGCTGTGTTGTTTTAGTTTCCTGAATGCATTTTAGGTCTTGCTATGTTACATTGGTTGCTTGAAAATCATATATGCTGCTCACGCTGCGTCCTTTGGCAACTGCGCACCTCATTCTGGAAACTAAGAAATGTGAGCATAACATTATGCCCACCCTAAGATCTTAGCATTGAACCCCACTTAATGCCATGCATTAAAATAATACCTTGGGGTGGCTGACTTAGAAGGCTCTAATATTAAAATGTGAGGTTTTAGTCATGAAAAAACACAGCTTAAACCTCAAATCGGGGTTCTCCGCAACTGCTTGTACATTATGGAATGCCTCTGTATGACACAATACCATGTCCTTACTACTGTTTCTTTTAGTGGAGGGTTAAAAACTCTTCTTTTTTTGGAAATAATTTGGGTAGACTTTGCATGGAAGAGTCATTGGGCTGTGGGATTTTGGAACAACATATTACCATTCTTCCAGCATAGGGGCAGGCCTGGAGGGACAATGGGGAATAACGAGGTGGTGCATCTGTTTTAAGGCACGCCGCAATTTGTTCCCCCATGCAGAGCAAACGGAAGGGTAGGTTATGTGGTTGAAGCGTTCCTGTTGTACCCTTTGCTTTAAAAATGCTTCTCTTCAGTTATAGAATCAATTTTAAAGCACATACTTCTCTTCAGCTGCCACTTGGCAGTTCTATCCTGAGTTAGTTCATGACAGGTTGCTGAAAAATAAAATGGTAATAAATAAACTATATTAAACTTTTTCAGGTCTGGGGCTTGTGGGGGCGACGCTCCTCCGCTCAAACGGAGGAGCGGCCCCTGCATCCACCACCTGACACTGCCTGCCCCCTAATTTCACTCTTTCAGGTTCTTATTCACCCCTTCTTACTTTCTTTGTCACTGTTTTTCTGTCTTTCTCGTCTTCCTCTTTTTTGTTTTTCTACATCTTGCTCTGGGTCAAAGTCTGATGTTGGAAAATAAAGGCCGGAACCTAACAATAGTGGTGGTGGCTAGACCAGCATCCACCGGCTCAAATAAAGCACCGCCCATCCACACACAGGAGTCATGCACTCATTTCTTTTCTTGCAGTTAGGCACTAAAATACCATGCAGTCAATAATTTACTAAAGAACTACAGCATTCTGCCTGTCACACCTCATTGCCTGAGGAAGTGTGAGCTTTGTGTAGGGAAAGGACAGGATGTCCTCTGTGGCCCTTATTTAAAGTCACCCGGAGCGGAATTACATCATCCAATTCTGCTCCGCTTGATTTCAAGAGGGTCAGTTATCCACACTCGAGTGTGGGAGAACCAGAAGTGATTTTACTGTGCGGTAATACCGCATGGTAAAATCGCATGCAGCTCAGATTCCTTCCTGTACTCCACCGACCTGCTCAGATTAAGCGTTAAATGTGTTCCCTAAACCCCACAGGATTGGAAGTTTCATGTGGGCTTTAGACCCAAAGAATTGGTTGCACAGAGTAATTTCACATTCCTTGGTGTTTAACTTGTAACTTCAGTGTATGGGGTGGATTTACCTCATGGTCACCCCTATACCTTGTTGCTCGGAACAAGGGCCTATTTTTATTTAATCGCCACCAAAAATACTTTTTGAGGCGTTTGCACATGCTCAGAATTTCTGTGCAGATTCTTCTACGAAGCACAGAAATGAGCGTCATCCACACTGGTACTTTCCTTGCTAAGTCACTATGGTTGTCCTGCCGCAGCCTTTACTTCTTCACACCATGGCCATCAGTATGAGAGTCACGGGTTTCCTGTTGCAGTATTACCTAGTTACACATTCACAACACACAGTGGTAAGGTACCTTGATGGGGTGGGTGGCGTAATTCCACCATATTACCATTTGGATCCTGAGACATACGAAAGAACCATGGGAACTGGTGTTCATGCATTTATCCCTACATACTTTTTCTCCATTCAGGCCCCTTTTACCTGTGCTGATTTCTCCAAATGTTTGTCTAGAGGGGGAATACACAGTGACATACCTGCCAATTCACATGGTGCCACTGTGTGACACACAATATCAGCTCCCATCACACGTCATCCGGTGAGGAGCCCATATCACGCGGTGGCAGGGAAAATGAGCTGAAAGCAGACTGCAAAAAGTGGTTTTCCAGCTCGTTTTCGGAGGCTTTGAACTGCCGAAATCCATTAAAGAGTGTGACAACACCCAGGCAGGGCCGGACTGGCCAAAGCGGGCACCGGGCAATCCCCCGGTGCGCCGCACGGCTGGGGGCCGGTTTTGGGCCCTTGGGGCCGTTTTTGTTACAGGGCCTGCAAAATCGGCCCTGTACCAAAATCAGCCGAAAACCGGCCCCGGCAAAGAGCTCGGCGGCACCTCCAACCCCTCGAAGGGGAAGGGGGGGCCAGCCGAGCAATTTGCCAGGGCTGGTTGTGGTTTCCAGTCCGGCCCTGCACCCAGGGCATCGGCACCAGCCTCAGCAAGCCTTTTTTTGTGAGGAGGGGGCTTGGGGGCAGGGTTGGGTTCAAAAGTGCCTCTTAGGTACTTCTCAGCACGAGGCCCCGCCCACTTCAACGCCCCCCCCACCCCCTCGCACTGTGAGATTGTTCTTCAAGTTGGCAGGTATGCGGTGAGTTTGGCCTTTTCACAAACTTGTAATCCTGATTTGGCCGGTAACTCTTGTTAATAGCTTAATGGGGACATCCAGGCTTCTCATAATGAGGGCCTATTTGTAATGTTCAACCAGGAGCTCCTCCGGGCCTACATTCCTGCTCCAGCGCCAGGATACGCTCACGGGTGATAAGCTGCGCCATACAAATCGACATAACATAAGAAGGTATTCCTTGGATTGCCACTTGCGTAGACTCTCTATGTATGACACTTGTGTCCTGACTCCTGCCCCTTGAATACTGTGTGTGATATGTGCCCCCACCTGCACTATGCCCTCCTGTATGTGCTTTCAGCCCCAGCCCTCATCAGGATTTGCTTCTAATGCTGTCTCTGTCTCTCTACAGCTATCCTCGGCATGTACACGCTGATGAGCAACAAGCAATACTACGACGCCATCACATCCGGGATTATCATGAACAAGGAAGGCATCAACAGTATGTATGTAGGAGGAAGGGGTGGGGATCCACAGGTGACATAGCACTGTCCAAACATGTATATCCATTCGTCAGCTCAACTCAGTACATGTCCTGGGCAGGGCCGTCTTAACAGCATTATAGGACCCCGGGCAAAGCAGTGCACCTGGCCCTGCCTACACAACCACTCACAGGAATAAAAATGTTTAATGAAAAATTAGTGTTAAATTCTGGTCTGCATGGGACCCCTATGCTTGTGGGGCCCGCGGGCAACTGCCCAGCGTGCCCATGTGTTAAGATGGCTCTGGTCCTGGGATGCAATGCCCATTGATGGTCCCCTGTATTCCTCGCATATCTGATGCATTTGTGCTACTGAGCTATCTGGCACCAGCGCACATCATGTGTGCTAGCCCATTTCTTTTATATTCCTATACAGGAATTTTAACGTCACAGACCCAACTAACGAGGGGCTTCGTATCGCTTGCTAAAGAAGGACTAATAACATTAGGGACAGAGATCATACCATTTGAACAATGAACAATAGGGGGAAGCATAGAAGGCACAGGCAAAATGGGATGGTGTTTATGAGCACTGACTTTGAAAGACAAGCTGAGTAGATAAATGCTGACTGGACTGATTTCTGGGATGATATTCCGAATCTTGAGTGAGGCACAGAGGACTTTTGTTTTAGGACTCCATGGACAAAGCCACCTTGTGTTTGCAAGCCTACTGAATTGATAAATCTCGGGGAGGCCAAACTTGCCTATAGGGCGGCTATCAAGGCCTATCATCGGGACATCTTGGAGGCCAAGAAAGCATATCTGGCTAGGAGGATTGAGGCAGCGGCGAACTCCTGCAAGGAGATCTTCACGGTGGTGAAGGAGTTCGCGTCTCCCAGCTCCCAGACACCCCTGTTAGTATCATCGGAGTCGTGGGCTTGTGATCTTGCCAGCTTTTTTACAAATAAAATCAAGGCGATTCAAGCCTCCTTCTCGGAGAGCACCGTGGTTAGTGATTGCGGCCCCGGGGCGGGTTGCGAGCTACCGCCTACGCCTGTCGCTGTTTTGACAGATTTTCCTGCTGTCACGAGCGAGGCGTCGCTGGTGCTGCTTGCCAGCCTTAAATCGGGCTCGCCACTTGACCCCTGCCCGGCCAGATTTTTGGCTGAGATGGCGGCTGTGGTGAACCCTTTGGTCAATCCTATCCTCAACGCCTCCTTAAGGGAAGGGAAGGTGCCTTGTACCTGGAAGAGGGCGATGGTTATTCCCCTCTTGAAAAAGCCAGGTCTTGATGCTGAGGTCCTGGCCAATTATAGGCCGATTTCACTCTTGCCGGCGTTGGCTAAGATCACTGAGAAGCATGTTCATGGCGTCTTGTCGAGCTTTTTAGAAACGAACCATCTGCTCCATCCTTCCCAGTCCGGATTCCGTCCTAATTTTAGTACGGAAACGGCACTGTTGGAGGTCTCTGAGATCATCAGGGAGACTTTGGATGTTGGTGGCAAGGCCATGCTAGTCATGTTGGACCTGTCGGCGGCCTTCGACACCGTCCCTCATGCGGCGCTCCTCGCCAGGCTTCATGACATCGGCATTAGGGGGACGGTGTTCAAATGGTTCACATCTTTTTTGGAAGGCCGCCGCCAGACGATCTGGGTCTCGCAGCGCTCCGCCGAGATGCCGCCTTTGGGGGTTGGGGTTCCACAGGGTTCTGTGTTGAGCCCATCATTATTTAACATCTTTATGACCCCTCTGGCGGCGGCGGTGGAGGCGTATGGGGCCCAGATCGTATCCTACGCCGACGATACGCAACTCCTCTTCACATGTGGCAAAGATCAGCCATTTGATGGAGAGGGTATTCGGGCCTGTTTGGCCATGGTATTTGATTGGTTCCAGCATAACAACTTGAAGGCCAATTCCAGCAAATCCGAGGTTCTCTTTTTTGGATGTGCCACTGACCCTGAGTGGCGACAATGGTGGCCGGTTGAAATGAATCCCCCGGCTCAGTCATCATTGGTTGCCAAAAACCTCGGGGTTAAACTTGACAATAAATTGTCATTGAGAGCCCATGTACTTGGTCTGGTGGGCGCCTGCTTTGGTGTTCTGAGGATGCTCCGCAAGTTTCTTCCATTGCTTTCTGCGGAGCATAGGCGGATCACCGTGCAGGCGCTCATTGGATCAAGGCTGGATTATGCCAATGCCCTTTTCCTTGGCCTCCCAGACTACCTGGTCCAGCGTCTACAGGTTGCACAAAACTCTGCTGCCCGCGCGATTTTCGGCCTGCATAGGCGATCGCGAGCCTCGGGGCTGCTTCAGAAGCTTCATTGGCTGCCTATCCGTAAGCGGATTATGTTCAAATCCCTTACGTTGATGCACAAGGCACTGTTTGGCCCTGGGGCCGGTTATCTACGGCGCAGGTTGACTTTCTATCGCCCTGCTCGCCTACTGCGCTCTGCAGCTCTTTTTACTGCCGTGGTTCCTCGTGTGCATAGGGCCCGCACTGGAGGCCGCTCCTTTGGCTTTAAGGCACCCCAGTTGTGGAACTCTTTACCACTGGCGTTACGTAGTACTCCTAACCTGCTTCAATTTAGGAAGAGCTTGAAGACATGGCTTTTTAATGCTTAGTTGCTTTTTGGGGGGTTTCTTTTCTGTATTGTTTCGTGTTATGTTATTACACACTGATTTATTTGTGGAAAGCGCCGGGACACTCTGTCGGAGTAGCCGTGCGCTATATAAATATAATTTAACATAACATAACATAACATAACATAACAAATCTCAGTGTTTGTGATGGAAAAATGACTTTTAGGTAGGAATGAATCCCATTTTGCAAGTTAGAAAAGCCTTTCTGACTTGCAAAATGGGTTTAGCGACGCACGCTGAATTGCAAATAGGAAGTGGTTTCAACGGGGCATCAACATTTAATTGCAGTTCTCTGTGGCATGTATCAATAGTTTGCAATTTCAATTGCAGAGTGACATGAATTTTAAAACCAACATTTCTGGCTGGAGGAAAAGGATTAGGTCAGTAGATTTGACCAAGATTGGACCTATGTTTGATAATTGCTGGGGTACAGGAGCAGTGGAATGTAGGTTGAGATAGAAAGTGGCTACGAATTAGAAACAGGAGTCGACGAACAGTGTCTTCTATAGGTATCATGCCAAGAAAGGGCTGCATGCCATCTAAAAATTGATGAATTGGCTTGTGATGCCCATTAGAATGCCTCCTAGAGGATCCATGTAGAGATTAAATAATGATAGTGTAGGTGGAGAGGACCAATAAGATTAGATCTTCACAAGATGTGGAATGTTGCCTCTCTCTACTAACCTTTGCCATACATGTTTTGCCAATTTTGTGAATTATGCAAAATTGTTACTGTTACCTGTGTAAGCGTAAAAACTTTCAAACAATCCATTTTGCAGCTCTAACATCCACATATTGTCAGGAATTGAAAAAAGTGAGTGCCATTGTTACTTGTTTTTCTGTACTCTTTTTTACAAACAATAGTTGTGTGAGTACATCCTCAGCCTTTTATTTACGCAATACCGTTGTGGAATAATTTTCCTGCAGTACGATCCCTGTATTCCTGAATTAATGAAACATTTACCGAATAAATGATGCACAAGTAAACGTTTGATTATGTTGCAAGCATCACCTGCATTGGAAAAACGTTACCATTGCAGTAACTGAGTGAAATTCGAGTGATATGAAATGTGGAATCCTGAATCCGTACAATCTGTTATAAGTACAATCGTTTACATGAAACAAGAAACTGTTGTCCCGGAATCCAGTAGGGCAGGTATTCCCAAACTTTTTAGAACCACAACCCACTTCTTAGATTGACAAACTTTTGCGACCCCCCTAACTTTAATTAATATTAGTGATTTTTTAATGTAACTAAGGCATTGAGTGGTGCACATTGTCGTTTACAGACAGCTCATTTCCATTGAAATGGCTACTAACTTTGCACAGTCATACAGCTTTACTGCTAAAAGTATATAGCATACATCTCTCAAATGATAATGTATGGAAATTGAGTTTCTGTGAATTTTGTCATTTGTGCATCAACAATTAAAGTGTCTCTATTTGTTTTGAGCCTATTAAAAGCTCTGTTTCCAGCACACTACAAACATTTTTTTTAAATGTACTTCATTTTTCCTTTCCTAACTGAACTGCTAAAAGCATACAATGCATTTACAGGTACTTACATTTCGTTGCATGTTGCAAAATTATTATTTTTTTTAAATCCTAAAATTGTCATATAATTCACTAAAACTCCTCTCATTTTGCAGTCGGAGAAAGAAAAGTAGAGACCAATTCCATATTAAAGAATAAGCAGCAACTTGTCAGAAGACTTAGCTTGATATTTGACTTCTGTTGTTGAAACAGGCAAATGTGATAAGATAAACACATAATTTGAAGGCATCTTTAGTTATTGCTAGTACTTTACCGACTCACCAAAAATCGGCTCAATACCCACAGTTTGGGAAACACTGTATTAGAGGAATAAAAAACTAGCAATGGTCATGCAATTCAGACTGGCTTTAATGTGTTAATGCGTGCTGGATTAGCACGCTTAAGCGAGACACATACATACATAATCGTAGCCAGGAGGAGAGGTTATAGAGGACTAAAGTTTCAAAGCAGTCACTCCTGCAGTTCAGTGCAAGCACATGAGTGGAAGCGGAAGGATTCCCCCAAATAGCCAGTAGCATTGGTAGAGGGATGAATACTCCACCGGGCTTACAAAGACTCAAGCCAATGGAGAAAGAGGCTTATTGGTGAAAGCCAATGGTTGAAAGGGGCGGACCTAATGCCCACTCTTTGTATATTGTTAGCAGTGGGCCTGTGTGACATGTGCACTGTCTAAACCTAGACCTAAAAGTGTTCCGGTCAGGTTTGAGACCTTGTGGTATAGGTAGTACTGCTGCATTGATCTTTTCAGCTGAAATCTGCCATATTGGCTTGATACTGTATGAAATGTAATTTTCCGGATTTGTTTATGATTTGTTTCATATCAGGCGTCGTGCAACCAGACACATACAAACAGGTGCCCGATGAGCCTCCAAACCCTACCAACGTAGAAGAAACCCTGAAGAAGATCAAGAGCAACGACAAGGACTTAGAAGAAGTGAACCTCAACAATATCCCGGTAAAATGACTTTTCTTTTGGTTGCTATGGTTGATGGGGTGGCACTGTATATTTTCTACAGTGTTACACATTTCTTGTAGCACGTGATGTTTCCCCGTACAAACATTTACAGCATCTATCCATTTCCATGAATTAATCATATGGCTGGCTCATTTCTCAGTGAGCCGAGCTCATGATGCCTTCATTGCTTCATAAATAGATCACCAGTTTTGGAATTTACATTCCTCCACTAATAGAAATTTTGTTGCATAGCATTTCTAGGGCCTTTTAGAGTTTAGTGGAATGGGAATCCTGCTCCACCAAACTTGTGGTTTCCCTTCAGCCTTTAGAGGTGGCGAGACCCCTGTCTTTCCGATAGTGGAGTATCTGCGGGCTTCACTGCCGGAAACCTATGACAAGGTGGCCCATCTGCCTCTGAGTTGCTGAGCTAAGGGAGTGGATTGTGCACTGTTTTCAGGGCGGATCTTCTGCCGCTTATATTTCTCTCCCAGGTCTGCAAGGCAAGGTGGATCCAGGAAGATAACTGTTCTATGCACCCCAGGCACATAGAGAAAACAAATTCCTTGCAACTCAATATATATATATTTTTTTATCGCTGCTGGATGTTCGGATCCGAAAAAGAAAGATATGCAGACCATCTGTAGTGAAATGGCAAACGTGCAGGCATCACAATTTTGACAGAAGTGAATCTGTTGTTTAGATGTGTGTGCTTTCCCGTAAAAAGATGGTTGTCAGGGAAGCTGGGATCTCTTAGTGTTGCAGGCAGGATTACACTTGCAGACTGTCTAAATTACTCTAAACGACCTCTTTTCCCTTCTTGCTTAACTATGGAGCTACATTTAATGAATATTCGTGGTTCTCCCATTGCCAAACTTTGTAGCCATCCCACCCCTTCCCACACCGTTGTCAGAGAAGCCACTCCCCCCGCGATCCCTTGTTTTTCCCGGCTCCGTATTCCGTACGGATAGTGCTGCTAGTGCCTATTCCCCTATAACTAAGACCTCTATGTCGTTTGGTGCACCTTCCTATTCGCATATGGAGTCCACCAGATCTCATCTTCCCACTGCAGCCTCAAAACTCACTACCGCCTCCCTCCATGTTGACGGGTCCTCTTCTGCATTTTCATTTGCCCTGCACCCCTGTATCCTGACTTCTTCTGCTATCGCCCATTCTTTCACATCTTTCTTCCATCTTTGTGGCTCATAAATTATGTTTAGAAACATCCCTAAAATATTGTGAAGAGTGTGAAACTTGTCAGTGGGTATTTGCCTCCCCAGAGTACATGCATATATTATAAATAGGGCTCCCGGTTTTATGGTATTTATTTATTTAACATTTCCGTCTGTATTTATCCATATTGAATTTTTGGCCATTTTATCTGAATTTATCCATGTTTATTTTGTGTTTTGCGTATAAATGTAGTTGTAAAACTGTACATTTGCATATTCATTTAAATGATAGACTCATACTTTGATGTCTGTTGTGTTTTAGCTATTTAAGTTGCCAAATATTACATAACAGTACATCCACTGGCAAATATTAGCATTATACCACAAATGTATGTTGACAAATGCAGTTATTTAAAGAAATTTCATCCTGTTTTTAATTTCCCATGCTGTCCATCTGCTCAGCTTTTGGGCTAAATTCCTGAAAGACAGGACGAAGAGTCACTGAAAAGAAGTACATTTTCTGTATTTATCCATTTAAAAAAATAAATGCAGACAGAAACACATTGTTTTCTGTCTGTATTTATATGTAAAAATCCGTAAAAACGGAAAACAGGGAGCCCTAATTATAAATAGTCTTGTTTGCTTTAACCCCAGAACTGATTGCATACCTTTTCTTTTAATAAATGAGGCAGATTAGTAATTTCCAACTTCTTTACATGTAGTGTGGCTTTTATTGCGTGCAGGGGCATGTTCTCTATTTTCGCCTGCTCCTTGGTGGCCTTTTATGAGCGCAAAAGACACATAAATGATGGACGGAATGCGGAACAAATCAAATATTCACCCCCAGTCAAGAGATCTGGGATGAATCCATTGTTCTTTTGCTCACTTCACCACCCCAGTTTAGACCCAGCCATATGTAAATCAGTCTTGACCCTGTGCCTCATGGGAACAGTCCAGCCCGAACTGCCAAGCCAGGTCCTCCATGGACCTGAAACAAGCATCTTGGGACCAGTTTAATGGTATCACCCCTCATGTTTGTGAGTGTCTTTTAGCTACATAGCTATCGACAATTATTTTTTTGAGTCAGAGCTGTTCTGAAAAAGACCTACAATATGCGTTAATAGCAATGAAAGTACGTTATGTTCTTAGGGCATTCATATTTTAAGCAGTTTTCCAGTGGTAAAGTCTGATGAATATTCTGTACTGAATGCTGACCAGTTCATACCGATGCCTAGAACAACATTATGATGGGCAGGGATTTGGGCAGGACCATCCTGAGTGGATATTTGGATAGAATCCCAAAATCTGTCCATCTGCCATACTCCCCTGCCCTTTTCATGAGGATGGGGGAGGTATAATACAAGGATATCAACTCCACAACATTGACATGATTGAAAATATGGTACAAAAATATTGTGAAAATAAGCATATGTAAGGTAAGTACAGATGTACTATACTTACATCCCCATACATGTACCTCATCTATATACATATCTACAAGGTATAAATAAGTGGAGTTATGAATAGTAAATCAAATTTTTCCTACCATACTTCTCTAATAGATATTCGGTAGTCGATGTTTTGGCTAAGAATCTTTTATAGTACAATATGTTTGCAGTTGATATTCTGGCATATAACCCTTTCCAATAGCGGAGCCCTGTCAGTTGTCAATATTAGGAATGCCCTTTGATTGGCATCGGACTGGCCACTGAATTTAGGCATGTGTTTCTGCCACCATTTTCAGTGATGCGATCCCTGTACATTATAAACCATAGCAAACAGCACAGAAAGCCTGGAATGTCCCTGAAAGGCTAGGAAAAAATGCTCTTGATGGTGCTTCCAGACCCAACTCCGGAAAAAAGAATTTGAAGATGGCGACCACGTGTAGAGGCTTCTGGGGCATTTGTCAGACATCATGGAAGCACGAACATGGCGACAAATTCTGGTCATCAATAACAACGCCCACATACAAAAAAAATAATAACAATTCTGGTCTCTACTACTAGGCAATAATGCAGAGCAAGTGAATCGAGAACGTTCTTCAAGCTGCAAAATTACTCGTATAGGTAGGTAATCATTTTGTACATCAGGGACACTTGTAAGCTGAGTTCTGAAAAATCGTCACTCATCATCGTGCTGTATTTCCAATATGCACATTTGTGGCGGCAGATTTGAAAGTAACTATCTCACTCAAGATGTATGGTGACAATAACATTGCTCCATGCTCCTCTGAGGTGGGAATGTTAGATCTAGCTGACCTTCCTCCTGCTCAGTGGATGCTTAGGTGTTTCTATCCCACACGGATATATGGATGATCTAGAATCCAAATTTAATTGAGGTCCCAAATCTCTGTCCAACATTACGAGGGTTAAACCCGTCCAGTTTACCTAGTGAAAATGTGTGCCTGTTTTATCCCAATAAATTTTTCAGCCCAATGTTCTCCGGTCCGAATCTGTATGTAGTGTAACGCAATAGCAATCACAGTCCAAAATGATTCTATCCAGCTATCTACTCTTGATAATCTTGGCCAAATTTCTGCCCATTAAAATGTAGAACTAACAGTGGTCCTGGGTAAACCCGGCAGGTATATGGCGTAGAATATTCATCAGTAGCTTGGAGGTGTCTGCAGAAAGGCTCATTTGAAGCCGTCATTTTCTACATCACCACTGAATACTTCACAGCCCTTCTCACTCTGGAGTATGCATACATTGAAATACCACATAGAAGAGGTCTCTGGTCTCACCTAGTAAAGGCAAGTGGCAAGCCTGGAGCCTATACAGAGGCGGTAAGGGTACAGTAGGTTTACTGGGATTGTACGATATAGGCCATCATTTCAAGTCGTACGACTTGGCAATGCTGCATTGTTTTTGTGGAGTTACCAGCCTGCATGAATACATGTTTTACCAAGTGCACAATTGCACCAGGCAAAGTAGAAAAAGACCCGGAATCTGCGACTCGCTTGGGGAAAAAGGTCCTCGGTATTCCAGAACCTGAATGTTATTACCCATTCTGGAGAACAACTTGTAATTGTTGCTAACTGTGGCGTTGACACTGCATTATAATACATGCACTTGTCATTATCATTGTCCGTTAGAAGGCGCAGGCTTCGTCTGCTCATCAGATATTGAGTTTTTACCTCAGGGCTGTTGATGGACCCCCACTGTCTATCCTTTGGGTACTGGGAGGTCTTCACTCCTGCTTGCTGTGCATTTACAGTCAAATCCAGTTTGTTGGGTATAAGGGCAGTCTGTGTGTTGTGTTGGCAGGTGTATTGGCAGGTGTATTATTGGCCTACCCTTTGCACTATTGCACAACTGGGTTATCAAGATACTGACAGACCTCAGAGACAGTTTGTGACAACTGATGACAAAAACACTAATATCTATGCACGTGACACTCACTTCGTGCACCTTCTTGTTTTCCTCTGCAGGACATACCCATCCCTTTGTTGAAAGACATCTGTGAAGCCATGAAGACCAACACTCATGTCAAGAAGCTGAGCCTGGTAGCAACACGGAGTAACGATCCAGTTGCTAAAGTAAGCATGCTTCCCTCCCTACAGACAATATTTGTCTATATGTTTTAATTCTCTTAAAGATTAATGACACGGCCACTGAGAATATTGCCAGGAGCCCCACTCAAGCTATAACCATGTACCAATGAAATGAAGGAAAAGTCCAGATGAATGGCTACTAGGTGTAAGTTTTTCAGGAGTGAAGCTCAAGTTGTGCTTTCTGCCCTGGGGGCCATTGATTGGTGCTAGTTGAATGTTTTGTCATGGGCAACAGAGCAGTGCGTGATTGTAAGGCAGTGCTGCTCTTAGAAGGAGTGTGTGTTGTAATTACAGGACAGTGTGCCCTGAGCCATCTCCAGAGTGTGTAATTCATGCACTGGAGTCTGATGTCTTGTACGACAGCACAGGCTTCAAGCCCTGACAACCACAGCACACCAAACCCAATCTGAAGTCCACAGCTCATGCACATTCAGTCATTGGACACACTGCCCATTTAGCTACATTGAAAACAGCCATAGCCATTTAAGCTGCCCATTTCCATATTAGTACCTTATTGCCGACTCATAGTACCCACTTTGTCACTGGTAAGAACTACTATGCCATTTCAGATTGCCTCTCTCTTTCCAGATAAGGACTCCCCATTGTTGTGCATTTGTGTCTCAACCTTTACTTTTTATTTTTACTAGTTTTGCATCTACCATCTTTCTAGAACATAGAATCCTGCATGTAACCCTCTCTTTGAAAAAGAGATTCCTATTTTATTTCAGAACTTCTCATTACAGTCAGTTGCTCAGGAGCATTTAAATTCTCTCTTGAACTTTAACGCTTTTTCCGATAGGTTCTGTGGATTGGTATACTTAAAGCATGATTGTATACACTTACATGTAATTTACACAAACTATGGAGCCCAACTCGATTGGATCAATTTAAGAACGCTTCCGTCGACCTAAGGAGAAAGGAATTGCTTTGCTTTAATGAACTGTCACCCACCAGGGGTACCCCTTGGTGTCATGCTTCATCATCTTATAGAGTTCCATTCCTTTGCGACCCGGGCATTCTACATTCTGAGAGATGCACTGGAGCACTTTGTTGGAAAAGGAATATGGTAGTGATTAGGGGAAGGTTACTCATTAAAAATACCTACCTGGTAGCCAGTGCTTAATTTGAGCTGGAGGTTTCTGGTGCTTGTCAACACTGTCACTAATGACAGCTGCCACATGGTGGTGCTGTTTCTATAATTTGGAGATGAGCAGAACAGAAATTGTTTATTAATTCAGTATACCTTAAAACAACTAATACCTGCCGCCCAAGCCATTTTTATAGCTTCGGTGGCCTGGGATAGTCGAAATTGCCACAGTGTGCTAGTTATTAGTTGCATTGGTACTGTCGTTGGCAATGCAGGCAGTGGCAATGGTAGTGCAAGCTGCGGAGGCCTTCTTACGAGGGCCCTGGTACTTTAACAAATTAAGCACTGGCTACGAGCATTTGGGAACATAAGTGGCAGAAACATGTTGACCCCAAGCGGAAGGAGTAGTTTCTGTCCTGTAACTCCAGTTCTGTAGTAGGGGTATCTCTGTTATAGTCATAATCTAGTGAATAGTCCCGCCCATGTGCGAGGACCCTGGCAATCAAAAATAATCTCTTAAGTTGTCAGAAAATTGCAGAACTGCAAAGACACTTAAGAGGAAATTTAAAGACAAATAATGCAGCCTATATCCACAGGCTACACTGTCCAGTACTTCAACTAGAAAATTCCACCAAAAATCCACAAACAGCAAAGCCTGTCCAGATTTCCCTTGCTTCAACAGCAAACACCCTCAGAAATGATAAAGAGAAAGGCATGGACAGACAAGCCCCATAGGCTGCCATTATGTGGCTTAAATAGGATACTGTGCCTTTAAGAGAACTTTCCAGAACTTCTCCCAGTATCCCAGAATGCATAGCAGGTCCCTCTCACTTTCAGTTCTTTTTGAAGGCGTAACACGCCAGACCTGTCGCATTCCTTAAATGAACATCTCTCTCCACCGGGGAGGCGGGAGGGCGCTTATGACTATAACAGAGATACCCCTACTACAGAACTGGAGTTACAGGACAGAAACTACTCCTTCTGTAGTAGGGGATCTCTGTGTATAGTCATAATCTAGTGAATAGAATGGCAAGCCCATCCCCACACCAAAGCGGCGGTGGAGAAAAGAGAATTAACACCACTATTGTGCGAACAGATTTCGCAGCGAAGCCTGCCCAACCTGAGCGTCTGCCCTGGCATCAGTGTCCAGGCAGTAATGTTTAGCAAAGGTATGAACCGACTTCCAAGTGGCCGCCTTGCATATTTCTGCAATCGGAACATTACGGAGCAAGGCTGTCGTGGCAGCTTTGCCCCTGGTGGAATGAGCCTTAGCCTTACCTCCTAAGGTCTTATTAGCTTTTTGGTAACATAACTGTATGCAGGACACAATCCACCTAGAGATAGACTGCTCAGAGGTCGCAAGACCCGTCCTGACTGATCCATAATTGATAAACAATTGGTCAGATCTACGAATATCTTTGGTCTTATCCAGATAAAATTTCAACACCCTCCTAACATCCAGGGAATGTAACGACCTTTCCGCTGGAGAAGAAGTATTCTGAAAAAACGTAGGCAAAGTTATGGTCTGGTTGACATGAAAATCAGAAATAACCTTGGGAAGAAATTTAGGGTGAGTACGCATAACAACCTTAGCAGCATGAAATACAGTATAAGGTTCTTGGCAACACAGAGCCTGAATTTCACTCACCCTGCGGGCCGATGTAATGGCCACAAGGAACGCCGCCTTCCAGGACAGGTGCTGCAACGAAGCCTTATGAATAGGTTCAAAAGGCTCCATCAATCTGGACAGCACCACATTCAATTCCCATGAAGGCGAAGGAAGCCTGACAGGAGGGAATACTTTCTTCAAGCCTTCCAAAAAATCTTTGATCACAGTTATCTGGAAGAAGGAAGTCTGCGAAGGACATTTCCTGTAGGCAGTCAAAGCAGCAAGATGAACCTTAATGGAATGGACATTAAGGCCAGACTGCGCCAACTGTAGAAGATAAGGAAGGATGACATCTTCCTTACATGTCGTCGGATCATAGTTCTTGGACTTGCACCAGATACAAAATCTCTTCCACTTGTACGCATAAGAAGTCCTAGTGGAAGGTCTCTTAGACTCCTTCAGTATGTCCATGCAATCTACAGGGAGATTCAAATGACCATATTACACTATCTCAGGAGCCATGCTGCCAAACTCAAAGACGAGAGGTTGGGGTGCAACATCAGTCCCCCGAACTTCGTGAGAAGGTCCGGCCTGCACGGCAGCCGAATGTGAGGAAGGAGAGACCGGTGAAGCAGGTCCGTGAACCACCACTGTCTGGGCCATTCCGGGGCAATCAGTATCATCTGCGCCCTGGACCGGGACAGCTTGATGAGAACCATCGGAATCAGGGGAATGGGTGGGAAAGCGTACAGAAAGCTGTTCGACCAGTTGATCCATGACGCATCTGGAAGTGCGCTTGCGCTTCTGTGAAGGAGGAGGCCTTGATCAACCAGTCGTCCAGGTACGGGTAGACAAACACCTTGTTCCTCCTTAGGTGTGCAGCTACCACCGCCATGCACTTTGAGAATGTTCTCGGCGCAGACTTCAGTCCGAATGGCAGTACTGTGTATTGATAGTGATTGGCGCGACTTGGAACCGCAGGAACTTCCTGTGTTTGTGTGCAATGGGCACATGGAAGTATGCATCCTGGAGGTCTATGGCACACAGCCAGTCTCCCCGTTGCAGCTGAGGATAAATCTGATGCAACGACAGCATGCAAAACTTTTCTCTGCGAATCCACTTGTTTGCTTGTCGCAAATCCAGAATGGGCCTGAACTCGTTCTTGTCCTTTTTGCGAACCAGAAAGAACCGGGAGTACAGACCTCTTCCTCTTTGAGACAGAGGTACGTCTTCTATCGCCCTTTTCCTTAACAGGATATCGGCCTCCGTCTGGAGCTCGCGCAGTTGATACTGCGAGCTGACCGGAGGGATTGATGGAGGCGGGCTGGTGAACCGAAGACTGTATCCATTGCAAACAATATTCAGCACCCACTTGTCCTGAGTAATTTTTCTCCACTCTGCCAGAAAAGATTGAATGCTTCCCCCCACCGGAGCGGGTAACAGTTGCAGGGGAAGTAAGCGCTCAGGGCGTAGACCCAGCCTGGCCTTTAGTCGCTGGAGTCGACTGATGGCCGCCTCTGCCTCTCTGGCGCTTCTGGAACGGTCTTCTGAACTGCTGCTGTTGTTGTTGCTGCTGTTGTCCAGAAGACTGGCCACGCCCTCTGCCTTGACTACCGAACCGACGTTGGAACGGACGGTATGACTTCTTGGTCTCCTTGGGCTTCTCCAAACCCACCGCTGTGAGCGTTTCGGCCTCCGCCTTCATGCGGGCCATTTCATCATCAGCGTGCTTCCCGAACAGGGTTTCGCCAGAGAATGGGAGATTGGCAACCCTTTGTTGAGCGTCCGGTTTCAGAGACGTAAGGCGGAGCCATGCATGTCTTCGCTGGTTAATCCCGTGGCAGAAACCATGCGCCGCCAGCAGAGAAGAGTCGGCTGCAGCGCTGATGACTTGATTCGCCACCAACATCCCTTCCTTCATCACCTCTTGGAAGTCTTCCCGCTTGTCCCGCGGTAGGAGCTCCACAAACTGTTGAAGAGATTCCCAGAGGGCTCTGTCATACCGACCCAACAAGGCAGTGGCACTAGCGGCCTTCATTGATGTCGCCGAAGTCCCACAAACTCATCTCCCAGACGAATCCAACCACCTAGATTCCTTATCTGGTGGAACTGTGGAGGAAGGCGTGGTGGCATGCTGTTTGCGCGCCGCCGTCACAATCACCGAATCCGGAGGGGGCTCCACCCTTAGAAAGGCCGGGTCCGAGTCCGGAGCCCGGTACTTCTTCTGCAGTCTCGAGGGTGCCGCCTTAGTCACTGCTGGGGTGAGAAAAAGATCCATGGCCGGTTCTTCCAGACCCGGCACCAGTGGCAGTAACGGCCGAGACAAATGCTTCTGGTGTAGCGTCTCGAAGATGACTGATGTCTTGGGAGTGGGCACCGTCAAAGTAATGCCCAATTTCGCCGCACCACGTAACATTACGTCCTGGAAGGACACCAGATCATCAATCGGTGAAACCCTCGTGTCTGGCGAATCCGACAAGGTCGGGGAATAGTCCCTGGTCCCTGACGACCTGGTCCGGGAACGAGACCTGTGCCTCCTGTGGCGCCGTCTAGATCGTGTGGAAGACCTGTTGCGCGAACGTTCCCTTCTCCTGGAACGGGAGCGGGACCTCCCAGTACGTGGGCGCTCCACCGGTTTCCGTGGAGGCGTCTTCCGTGGCCTATCTTGGGGCTTCGGAGTAGGTGTCCCCTTAGGAGGTGTCGGAAGCAGAGGCAGCGACACCGACCTCGGTGGCCTGACAGGAGGCCTCTCCGGCAAAGGCGCGGGCCCATGAGGTGGGACCGGCGGCGGAGGTTGCCCCGCAGGGGGTAGCGGAGGAAGTGGAGGTAGCGGCGGATTAACCGGAGGAACCTCCTTCGGTAGAGGTCGGGGGAGTCGCAGGCCTTGGCGGTGTATATACCACCGAGTACACCGAGCCCGGTGACTTCTTCGGGGGAGGAGCCTGTGACCCAGACCCTCCAGAGCGTGAGCGACGCCTCCGACGTCCTTCCCCAGATCCAGCGTGACTTTTCGCGCCAGAATCCCTTCTGCGCCTCTTAGGGGAGGCGGAGATCCTCGGGGACGCTGATCTCTTCCTGCTCGACGTCGAGTGTCATTTTTCAGGTGTGGAACGGCGACCCCTCGACTCCGGCGTCGAACGCCGTCTCCTCGACGTCGAGTGCTTCTTCCTCAACGACGACCGTCGCCCCCTCGACGACGAACGGTCAGACCTCGACGGCGAGCGTCGACTCTTCCTTCTCGTCGACCGTTTCCTCACAGTCCTCGACGTCGAGGATCCCCTCGACGGCGATCTGCTTGACGGCGACCGGCGGTGTCGCTTCGACAGCGAGCGCCGGTGCCTCCGTCGTCGACGGCGATGCCTCGACTCCGACAACGAAGACGCCGTCGGCGGTGACCTCGACGGCGGCCTACCCAGGCCTCTCTACGTCGATCTTCCACGCTGTCTCGACCCGGAGCCCCGGGGAGAAGGGGAACACACCGTCGTCATCCCTCTCGACGTAGACGTCGATGCAATCGACGTCGACGGAGACCGGGACCTTTTGCTGGTCTTCCTGCCTCTGGGGAGCCCCCCAGAGGCCTCAGCAGGGGCAGAGGGAGCCTTCCCAGCCTGCCCAGACCCACCTGCAGCCTAAAGTCGCCTCTCTTCCAGGCCTTGGAGCCTAATTCTCAGCCTTTCCCTCAGGGTCCTTGTAGAAAAGGTCTGGCAGATGTCACAATCTTCAGGGACATGCTCTTCAGGGAGGCAAAGAATGCAGACGTCGTGTGGATCAGTCTTGGCCTTCTTCCTTCCACATGCTGGGCACTTGTCGAATAAAGCAGGCATTTTAGATCCCTAAAAAATGCCTGAACAAACAAAGAAGTGAAAGGAAACACCAAGTAGCAACTGAAAACACTTTTAAATCCAAAAAGTGTACAAAACTCCAATAAACCCTTGAAAAAGGGAGAGCTCAATGCACCAGGGTCCTGTAAGCAGGAGCCGGAAAAAAGAACTGAAAGTGAGAGGGACCTGCTATGCATTCTGGGATACTGGGAGAAGTTCAGGAAAGTTCTCTTAAAGGCGCACAGTATCCTATTTAAGCCACATAATGGCAGCCTATGGGGCTTGTCTGTCCATGCCTTCCTCTCTATCATTTCTGAGGGTGTTTGCTGTTGAAGCAAGGGAAATCTGGACAGGCTTTGCTGTTTGTGGATTTTTGGTGGAATTTTCTAGTTGAAGTACTGGACAGTGTAGCCTGTGGATATAGGCTGCATTATTTGTCTTTACATTTTCTCTTAAGTGTCTTTGCAGTTCTGCAATTTTCTGACAACTTAAGAGATTATTTTTGATTGCCGGGGTCCTCGCACATGGGCGGAACTATTCACTAGATTATGACTTTACACAGAGATCCCATACTACAGAAGTAGAGGTAACTAGAGCCCCGTGACTTTCTAACTTTTCCCATTTGTAATGGAAGTGGCTGGCGCCTAGTTGAAAACGTTAGGGCTGCATCTAGGTACGTTTGTGGTTATGAGACAGGACACACATGTTCTACATATGTGCCAGGGAAAGAAGTATGTAGGCTGTAAGTAGGACACCTCTCCAAGAGCAGGGACTTACCTGCTCCACCTTAAGAGCCAAATGACTCTCTCAGTCCTCATTCCACAGACTCCACTCACATCATTCCATTCACGAATCATCACTCCAACAGGCTGAGCAGACACCTATAGCATAGGACACAGATATAAAACATCCCATCCCTTATAAGGACATGATGATGCAGGGAGTTGACACTACTCCTCTGATGTTTTGACATACTCGAAATTTTTGCTTATAACGTGGAAACCTTGGTGATTCCAACGTTGTTATTTGGATTCGCAAGCTTATGAGTTCTGAGAAGAGGGGCCTCATGGCAATGAGGTTTTAAGGATCAGTCAGAGGTTGTTGTCCTTTCTTCTCTCCTTTTACGCATCTATGTATGTTCTGCGGGCTTATGGCTGGATCTGACATGTTTGATTTGTTGTAGGGCTTACATGTTGGTTGTCATCATTGGCTTCTTGAACTTCTTTTTAATGTGAATCCTTATTTTCTGCGATCTTTGCAGGCGGTGGCGGAAATGCTAAAAGAGAACAAGACCCTGCAGAGCCTCAACATTGAATCAAACTTCATCACCAGCGCTGGCATGATGGCCGTCATCAAGGCGATGAAGGACAACATAACCCTGCTGGAGCTCAAAGTGGACAACCAGGTATTGGGGCGACGAATAGCGCTGCTGGGTACTGGACCTATAAGGGTATGCATGCACCGGGATAATGCTCCTAACAACTCCAGAACTCATACGTATCCTAATGCTGCTGCACCAGGGTACTGCTCACGATGCTCTGGCCTCCTAACTCTGTGACACTATGGTACTGCACCATTCAAAGGCCGCACAGTAGACACACTGCACTATGACGACAGCTGTTATCAAATAATTCAACACTGCCAGCAAATAGTTACGAGAGCAGGGCATTGTGGGGTTTGTTACTGTGGGCCCTGGCAGTCTCACACAAGGTTCTTGAGGCCTATGCCGCCCATTTGCAGGATCCCCAGGACACTTCACTCCCAGGCTCTGTACCATCCTACCTCTACTGCACTTGTCTTGAATTGTCAAGGCACTGTGCCATCGTTGTATTACACCATCATTATATCTGCCATCAAAGACTCAATAAGAGCTCAGCTGGAACTCAGAATGGACTACCAAAGACGAGAGCCGAACAGTTTGAGGCAATGGCACTTTGGTTCTAGGACACCAAAGAGCTTCTTGTTTCTGCTGCCCAATAGCACACCACCATCCTAACACCACATCACGGGTTCTCTACTGCACCAGACGCTGAGCATACTTTACTATATGCCTCCTTCAAACTGCCTCAGCAGGACGCTTTGCAGGTTATATCTCCAGATTATGCATGAGCATCACCTTGCTAGGTCACTATGTCGCGTAGGTGTAGCATCGCCATGTGTGCGTGACTGCTGCTGTCAAAATCATGATGATTTGGAAGCCCGAGATAAGATGTCCATGGATGAAGAGGGCACAGCACGCTATGGACCCTACAGCACCAGCACACTGCACCACCAGGATCTTGTGCAACATTCGGTGTCTCGAGGGGACTGTGCCTCCTTCACTCCTCATCACAAAGCTACTGTCTCCAAAATGCACCATCGGGACACGCCCAGTAACTGTATTATGTAGACACGGGTAGTGGGTGCTCCTTAACGCAAGAGGCAATTTAGAGTCGCATATCTTCACTTCTCCCTTTGGGAAAGTAAAATATAGTGAAAGAAATGAAGGCAGGAGAAGCAGACAACCATCAAGCTAAGTAGCTGTGTTGTTAAAATAAATATATATTTACCTAGACTATAAAATGGTAGTCAATCTGATATTTTTGCAGTATATCAACTGTGATGTCTTGACATACAAACCTTTCTGAACTTGGGGAAACTCAAGCCTTAAGATGGCGTTTCTTTGTGTGCTATGAGGCCCATCAGACGTCTTCAATGCCTCTGCTAATCGCGGGTGTCCATTTATATTGCCTTCAATGTTGGTCATAAATGGCCACATTGATGGCATTTGAAGCAGAAGTTCAATCGACCATAGTGGGAGCTATCCACCCCGCCTGAAAAGCAGAAGATCTGCAGTATTTACACAAGTTCACCCTAGAGGCATGAGTTTTTTGCTCCCCTGGTGGCTTCCAATCCAATTGTGGTATCCTGCTTGGTGGAAAAACTCTGATGACGACTCTGCTGTGCCTATGTATTGAATTGTACCCATGTCACAAGGGTCCCTGAGGTGCAAGGAGTTTCTCCCAGTCCACCATGAACACTTGAGGGCTTTGTTTGAAAAGTAGCCATGCCTCGCTCAAAGGTCTTCCATGGAGAGGAGCATCTGAAAACATGGCTGACGATGTAGGCTAAATTAGGTGGCTTGTCGGTCACCATTTTCAGTGGTGTTGCTACCACCCACTGGTGAATCCAACAGCTGGGCAGTGGACACTCCACCATTGGTTCGAAAGCCTTCCTCCCCCTTTATAAAATGGGTTAAAAACAGATGAAGGTGGATAGTTTTTTTAGTGGAAGTTCCATCACAAACCACTTCTAATTTGACACCAGGTATTAAACTTCGAGATCTTCTTCAGTGTAAGTCGGTGAAAACTTTGGTGACTGGGGTGAAACTGCAGTATTTTGACTTTCTGTTAAAGATGGCAGCATTAAAGCTCCATGCTTTTCTTTTTGCTTTTGGCACCTGTGCCCCGGGCACACCCAACGGTATCTCCTGCTTGACCGTAGCATTTGTCTTTCATTCCAGCGCCACAATCTGGGTGACTCGGTGGAGATGGAGATGGCATCGATGTTGGAGAACTGCCCGTCCATCATTCGCTTCGGCTACCACTTCACGCAGCAGGGACCACGCGCCCGTGCCTCTGTGGCCATCACCAGAAACAACGAGACACGTGAGCAGCATTCATTTATTGATGCATGATCGTATAGTGCTGTTACCTTGTCGTGGTGGAACTACACTTAAGAGGATATCTGACCTTAGGTTATGCTAATGAATAATAAGGTATCTTAACCTGCTTAATGTGTAAGCTACTTACCTGAGACAAGCTTGTTGGAGAGTTTATTCTACTCTGTTCTCTGAAATGGGATCTGACGGGGCCCGGGCTGAGTTTCTGAGATATATATATATATACACACATACATACACACACATAAATATACATATATACACACACACACACCTGTATACACATACATTTATACATTCACACCTACACCATCCACCGCCAAGGAATCTTTGTCATACAGGACTCCGTCATCCTCACTCCAAAACTTTTTTCTGTTTTTTTTCCAGGTCGCAAGCAGAAGAAAACATAAGGACTGCCAATCCTCAGTGACTTCCTCCTACACCCACAACCCCCACCTCCGCCTGGTGTTCCAGCATCCAGGATTATTTAAATCCTACCCATATCCCTTACCAACTTGCCTCTGTCATGGGGCCCTTTGTTCTCCCTCCTCTACAACTTGGGACTCTCAGGTCAATTTTTAACCTGGAATTAGAACACCATGTCTTTTAATTCCTACTGTAAATAAAGAGAATATTAGAAAAGCTGCAGGATGCTTGTTCATTTCCAGGTACTGTGATGAAGACTCCTGGCTCAGATTGGTTAAGAGGCTTCCACGCTGCCCTAAAAAGGATCCTTTCTCCCAAAGATAACCTAATAATTTGTTACTATTAGGGATCTGTTGCCCGCCTCTTCTTGAGCAATGAATGACCTGCAAGTTCATAGCTTAAAGGATGTGATGACAGATAAGGCCAACCAGATTTGATAGCCCTTTCCAGTCTGCCAGGGCCTGTAAGCTCTTGACCACCATACTTATCCATTACAAAATATTGGGGTAACCCAATAATCGCCACAAGACCTGGGTACAATGCGAGAATGAAAAAAGTGGTCAGTGACTGCCTTTAAAGAAAAATAAAAATTGCGATCTATCCTGCTTGGGCCGCTATATCAGTCAAACACTAGTAATTAATAAAATTTGGAATGCAACTACATACCCTGATAACAAGGATAGTTATTCAAAACATAGAGTAAATATAAAACAATGGAAGCGCCAAGAATTCTTTTAGTTCAGTATATTTATTTCATATACTTGAGTTAAATCAAAATCATTTGACATTAGGACGATGCCAAAGGTTGCTCAAGAAGGGAGTGAGGGCGGGGTGTGCTTGTGATGAATCAGGGAGAGGTGGAAGTCACTGGTTTTTAGAATACACACATTTTTCAATATTTTGACAACAAACTGGTAAAGAGACCAGTGCAAATTGGCCTGTCCTAAGAGAAATATTTACAACATATTATACAGTTTCTTTGTAAATGCATAAATGCAACATCAGACGGTAGGGATGAAATGAGGTACAGGCCCTGGGTGGGTGGGGAGGGTAGACGTTTCTACTCGACTAGTGCTTAGAGTGTGTCTTAAACCTCCGCTGCGAGTCTTCTTCAGGACGAAAGGGAGCAACCTAGTCCTGGTGCCACACAGGCATCCCAGGTTTGCCAGTGAAGGATGAGTACTTAATGGCCAGGTCGGTATATTCCCCTAGAGTGAGGTGAACTCCACTTGCGAGGACCAACCTTGAGAAGTCCTCACCGGTATTTAAAACCGTAAGTAAATTATTCCATTGTTGTAGAACATCCGATTTAATCAGGTATGTGACAACCTTGGAAAAAAAAGCTGGGCGCTGCACATCTCGAGTAAGTCGTCCTGCCGAGGTCAATTACAGGCTTATCCCTTACCAACTTGCCTCTGTCATGGGGCCCTTTGTTCTCCCTCCTCTACAACTTGGGACTCTCTAGTCCATTTTTAACCTGGAATTAGAACACCATGTCTTTTAATTCCTACTGTAAATAAAGAGAATATTAGAAAAGCTGCAGGAATCTTGTTCATTTCCAGGTACTGTGATGAAGACTCCTAGCTCCGATTGGTTAGGAGGCTTCCACTCCGCCCTAAAAAGGATCCTTTCTCTCAAAGAAAACCTAATAATGTAAGTTACTATTAGGGATCTGTTGCCCGCCTCTTCTTGAAGAATGAATGACCTGCAAGGTCATAGCTTAAAGGATGTGATGACAGATAAGGTCAACCAGATTTGATAGCCTTTTCCAGTCTGCCAGGGCCTGTAAACTCTTGACCACCATTTTTTTTTTTTTTTTTTTTTAAATATCTTTTATTCAGTGCAAAGGATAAAAAAAATTACAAGCATATGTCATACAGAGTCTTGGTATATGAAGATTCAACAGTTAAAGAAGTTCATACATAGATCATGGAGCGGATCGCAAAGTGCATTGCAACAGTTCGCTGATAAAGTCAACGTTCAAACATTGCGTGATCATGCTATCTCTGTTAACGGATCTTGTTAAGCGAGCAAATTCAATAAAAGCGTAACGGGAAAAGGATATCGAACTTGGGATCATGCGGCGTGTGGTGTAACAGGTAGTGGAAATTGCGGCGGGGGGGGCCGGGGGAAAAAAAAAAAAGGGGGGGGGGAAGGGGAGAGTACGGTGGTAGCGCGTCGGTCAGTTCGTGGCTGTTCCTGCAATTGCGGGAGCTATGTTGGCGATACGGGAGGGCGGCAGCAGTCTTGGCGTGTCGGCCGGGCAAGGGGGGGGGAAGAGGGGGGATCTAGGTGTCAGGTGTGTGTGCGTTATGTCCGTTGTCTGTGGCGTCTGGTGTGTGATGGCCATCACTGTGTTCCCCGTCTGGGAGTGGTTGTCTCTCTGGAGTCCCTGGTGCCCGGGGGTCGCTGTGGAAGGAGCGGACCATGGCGTCCCAGAGTGTCGCTATGGGGTATTTACGCAGTCCCGCCGTCTCCTCATTATGTAGAGATATACTCTCCGCTTTCGCCCAGTTATCTAGCGAAGCGCGCCAGTGTTCCATCGCTGGTGGTGCCGCCCTTTTCCAATGTTTTGTGATGAGTCTTTTGGCTGTGATAAGGCCAAGGTCCCAGAAGCGGGAAGGCACCCTGTTTAATTTGGTCCTCTGGAAGAGGCCCAGTAGGCATGCCTCCCACGAGAATGGGATCGGCATCGCCGTGCAGCGCCTCAACAGCGTTAGTATCGATTGCCAGTACGCTAGAAGCCGGGGACATTGCCACAGCATGTGGAGGAGGTCTGCTCCCTCCGTGTCGCATCTTGGGCATTTGGCCTCCGTACCCGGGAAATATGAGTTAATCTTGTCCGGGGATAGATATGCGCGATGTAGGACGTAAAATTGTATCTGTTTGAAGCGTGCATTACGGGGAATGTTGCGGGGGCCCGAGAGTATCACCGCCCACTCCTTGTCCGTCCATGCCCTCCCTCTGTCTACCGCCCATTTATCCCGCAGAGGTTGTAATGTGGTTTGTGTGTGTGAGAGCAGCGCCTGTGTTAGCCAGTGCACTACATGCGTCCCGCTGCCCATCACGTGCATGCATTGAACTAACTGGTGTGTGGGCAGTTCGTTAGCAATGTTCCCCCATTTCTGCGTAAGTGTCCTTAGTATTGAGGCATGTTGCAGGAACTGTCCCGCAGGCAGTCCCGTGTCAGCAGTCAACGTCTCGAAGGAGAGCAGGGCGCCATCTGCGTACAGATCCGTCATTGTTTCTATGCCTGCGCGCGTCCACTGTTCCAATGCCGCCTCCGTTACGACTGACGGGGCCTTGGGGGTACCCAGGAGTGGCAACGCTGGTGCATATGGTATGGTGGTTTTAGTGAGACGTAAGCATCTGCCATAGCATTTCGTGGCCACAGCTACATGTAATTGCGTGTGATTCCGAGGGCTCGTCAGTGGGTGGAATAGGGTGTGTATCTGCAGCGGGGAGAGGATGTCTGTGGCCGTAGCCGTGTCCTCGAGGTTCCTGCCTGAAATCCAGGCCACCACCCATTGCACCTGTGCTGCCAGATAGTAGAGCTCCAGGTTTGGGACCGCCATGCCGCCTTCAGTGACCGGGTTGTATAACTTCGTCAGTGCTACTCTTGGCCTGCCTGTGTTCCAGATCAGATCTCTGAGCATGCACTCCAGTTCTCGAAATAGACGGACAGGGATGTATAGTGGGAGATTGGCAAAATAGTACAGGAGCCTGGGGAGTACTATCATTTTCGTTAAGGTCACCCTGCTTGGCACGTTGATGGGGAGGGTTTTCCAGAAGGCGATCTGTGTTCTAACAGACGTTATGGCCCGTGTCAGATTGCCGTCCAAAATGTCTAGGGGGGTCCTATATATATGTATGCCCAGGTACTTGAACGTGGTTTGATACCATGGTAATCGTTCATTATTGATGTGGAGTACAGGGTCCGGGGCGTCAGGAGTGAACGAGTATGCCCCCGATTTGGCCCAGTTGACTTTGAGGCCCGACATTAGTTTGAACGTGTGGAATATGTCCGACAGTTCCGGTGGCATATCATCCAGGTCTTTGATGTACAAAAGTAAATCGTCCGCATATAGTGACACGACATGTGTGTTGTCTGCTAGCGGAATGCCCCATCGTGCTCCGCTAGAGCGCAGCCGCTCGGCCAGGGGTTCGATCGCCAGGGAAAATAATAATGGGGAAAGCGGGCAACCCTGTCTGGTGCCTCTTCTGACATTGATGGGCTCGGAGATCAATTTCCCAGTGCGCACTCTCACCTCGGGTTTCCCATATAACAAGCCCACTAGTTCTATAAAGTCATCGCCCAGGTCAAATTTACGCAGCACTGCCGATAGATAGGGCCATTCGACAGAGTCGAACGCCTTCTCCAGGTCCAGCACTAGGCAACCCGATCTTGGCCACGTCTGGACTGCATACTCTTGCACTCGAAACAGCCTCCGAATATTTTGGGAGGTGCATCTTGTTGGGACAAACCCATTTTGGTCTTTGTGTACCAGGGCCGGTACTAGGGCCGCCAGTCTACGGGCCAATGTTGATGCCAGGATCTTGTAGTCCGTATTGAGCAGGGCTAATGGCCTATATGACCCAAGGAGTGTCTCTTCCCTGTTTGGTTTGAGAAGCGATACCAATAGTGCTTCATTCATGGACGCTGGTAAGGATGAGCTGTCCAGAGCAGCCGAATATGTTCTAAGCAGTTCAGGAATGAGGATGTCTGAGTATGCTTTATAATATTCTGCAGGCAGCCCGTCCGGGCCAGGGGCTTTCCCATTGGAGAGGGCAAATATGGCCTCACGTAGGTCTTCCGCTACCAACGGCGCTCCGAGATCATCTCGTTGGTTGTCAGTTGGGGTGGGAAGTGTGAGTTCCTCTAGGTATGCTTGGATGTCTGGTTGCGGATTGCTCATTTGCGACCGGTATAATGCCTTGTAATGTGTCACGAAGGCATCATGTATGCCCGTCTGGGTGTATACCACAGTGTCCGCGGTCGGGCTTATGGCCGTCACTGGGGCAGAACGGTCTTCTCGCCGTATCAGCCAGGCCAGTAATTTGCCTGGCTTATCGCCGTAGCGATGTGTACGTGCCGAGTGCGCAGCGAAGTTGACCAGTTTCAGTCTGCCTATTAGTCTGTCTTGTTCCGTCCTTGCCTCAAGCAGCTCTGTGTTGTCCCCTCCCGTCGCCTCTTGTTCCTTTCGTAGCAAATCCCTTTCCAGCTGTTTCAGGTCTGCTTCCAGCTGACGGCGGGTATGTGCCTGGGTGCCGAGGCATAGCCCCCTTAGGACTACTTTGAACGCATCCCACTCTAGCTGGGGTGTGGAAGCAGTGTTATTGTTATCTTCGAAGTGCTGTGCTGTTTGTGCCCCTATCGAGGTTCTGAATGTGCCGTCAAGTAAGAGGTCTGGTTGCAATCTCCAGGTGGGGATTGGCGGCCTCGGCTGTTCCCAGGCGAGTGTCATAAGGTGTGGGTTGTGGTCCGAATGTGTGCGGCCCATGTATTGCGTGTCTCTGATCGCCGGCAGTAGGTCTCTAGACACCATGTACCTGTCCAGACGTACATGTAGGTTGTGTGCCCCTGAGTGGAAGGAGTATGCCCTGGTGTCTGGGTTGTGGCTGCGCCATGCGTCTTGTAGGTCCCATTGCACGGACCAGTCTAGGAGGGCTCGCGCTGCGTGATGAGCTTGGGAGTTGGGTGGTGGAGGACGGGAGCGGTCAAGGGAAGGGTCCAGGGTGCAGTTGTAGTCCCCGCCTAGTACCCACTGTATGCCATGCCAAGGCGCCAGAATGTTGGATAACTGTGTTAAAAAATCCTGAGTCCCTGTGTTGGGTGCATAGATCGAGGCTAGCACTATCGGGTTCCCGTCTATTCTGCCCTTAACTGCTACATGTCTCCCCCCGGGGTCTACTAAGGTGTCCTGCACTATCCACGGGGTACCCGGGCGTATCCACACCAGCGTCCCCCTGGCATAGGAGGAGTGATGCGTGGCATAAAGGTGGCCTCGCCATCTGCGGCGTAAGGTGGTGACTTCTGCTTCACAGAGGTGCGTCTCTTGTAGGAGAGCAATCTGCACATTGTGGCGTTTAAGGTATGAGAATATTTGGTACCGTCTGGACGGTGTGTGCATCCCTCTCACATTCCATGTGCATATATTGATCACAGACATTGCATTACATTAACGGTCTCCCCGAAGCACCCCCCCCGCCCCACCTCCCCTCCGCCCGCCGCTCGTAAGGAATATTGTCTGTCCCGCACGCCAGTGCAGCATTGTGAAGGGGGAAAACAGGTAGTTAACATGGCCAATAAAACAGTTAGCCAATGAACATCGCAAACATGCGAAATACCAAAAGGTCGGTGGGCAAACGTGCTCCCGTCCATGCTCTCAAGGAGAGTAACAAAGTTTAGTTCAGTTCTGGGGGCGGCTGTGCAGTGCTAGCAGTAACAGCTGGTTAAGAGTTTCTAGAGTCATCATATAGGGGTCGTTCCCCTTCCCGGGGGGTGTATGGAAGCCTAAGCCAGCCTTAATCGTAAGAGACACTGGTACAAAACAAACATTCAATGCCATACATTACGTGTCTTGATCAGTGTGTGACAGGATGGGTGGCCACAGGAGTAGAGGGCAGTATCTGTTGGGGCATCTTCAAGTCGAGTCGTAGCTCACAGTTTGCCAGTGGTCTCGCCGAGCCAGGTTTATCCAGTCCGAATCTGCGATCTCTTCGCAGATGGCCTTCCGAGTGTTCTTGTGGGAACCTCGGCGGATATGTTCTGGGAGCTGGTCAGCCAATGTACTCTGATGTTTGGGGGGTGACGTCCGGTCCAGGATCCGTCACAGGAGAGTCCGATATCCCATATAGTGCTTCGTCGTCGCTTGGAGGGTCTCGTGTGCCATTGCCAGTTGGTTCGCTGGATGCTGGGGAGTGGCTGAGGTCCCGTACAAGTCGGAGGGCTTCTTGCTTTTCCTGCTGTGCAGCGTCCGCAGGGGGAGACATCCTCTGCGACCTGCTCGCGTGTCCCTGCGCCCGTTGCCTCGGGCGGCGTCGTCTCCTATTCCCGCCAGGTTGGCGCCCGTGTGTGCGGTCCGCCGGTGTCCTGGGGGTAGAGTCTGTGCCGCTGTCCAACCACGCCTCCACTTCGTCTGGGTCTGTGAAGAAATGGGTTCTCTCTCCGGCTATCACTCTAAGTTTTGCGGGGAATAGCAAGGAGTACTGTAGGCCCTGCTGGCGGAGGCGCCTTTTCGCCGCCAGGAAGGATTGTCTCTGCCTCTGTACTTGTATGGTGTAGTCCGGGAAGAACATTACCTTGGTGTTTTCTATTCTCACATCATCAAGTTTGCGCGTTTCTCTCAGTATGGAGTCTCTGTCTCTGTAATTCAGAATGCGGAGAAGCATAGGTCGTGGATTAGAGCCTGTCGCCAGGGGTGTGGTCGGGACTCTATGGGCGCGTTCCACCACGAATTGAGGCGAAAGTGAGCCCTCAGGCAGGATGGATGCCAGCCACCTTTCCATATGTTCCTCCGGCTTTCTCCCTTCCCATTTTTCCGGAACGCCGACCAGGCGTACGTTATTCCTTCGTGCCCCGCCTTCCGCATCCTCAGCCCTGTCCTCTAGGAACTCCACTCGGTTCAGCAAGTCCTGTATGTGGGTACGTGTCTGACTGGCTTGGGGTTGGAGCTCCTTCACAGTCCCTTCCAGTGTCGAGGTGCGGTCGGCAAGTTTTTTGTGGTCTGCGCGGAGGTGCGTGAGGTCTATGGCTACGCCATCGATCTTGGTGGCCAGGGAGGTGCGTGTGAGTTGAAGTGATTCTTCCAGTCGCTCCATGGCTGCTAGCATGGTGTCGAGCTTTGCTGCCATTTGGTCCTGGTCCGTGGTTTTGCCGGGTTTGTCCATTTTGCCTTTAGACATCGCGCCTCCGGTGCTAGCCCGTGTCCTGGCCCCGCCAGACATCAGTGTCCAAAGGTAGAGTCCGCTTTTCTTGTCACAGCTTGGTCCTGCCCAGCCTAGGCAAGGGTGGGCAGGTGGTTGTAGGCTATCGGCCTCTAGCGGAGGCTTGGCAACCGGCGTCAGCAGAGCCAGCTCGTGTGGTGATTGCGTGGTTTTCGTTCTCTCCTGGGTGGTAGGCAACCTTTGGGCGTCGTTCTCCCCGGCACAGTTCAGTGCACAGTTCAGTGTGTTTGGGCGTCGCTGAGCTTGCGGCGTACTTCCTTGGTGTGTCCCCGGTTGGCTACGAGCTCGTCCGTGGCTAGGGGCCCAGGTTCTGTGCGTATCTATGCGGGTTGTATGCGCAGACTCTGTGTGCATCCAAGCGGGTTGTGTGCTGCGCCGGCGTGGTGTAGTCTGAGTGTCCACCGCTGTCGGCAGTCAGCTGTCTCAGTGTGTGGCCCGGCCGCCACTGCCCATCCGTTCTCCAGGTGCTGGGAGCCCAGTCGCGCTCCTTACCTCTTCTCCGTGTGTTTGGGCCTGCACGATGTTCGTCACGGTGGAGTCGCGTCCAGGCCTAGCAGCCGCTCCCAGCCTCAGGGTGCGTCCTGTGATCAGCCCCGGCGAGTGCGTGAGGTTTCCCGGACGTGCCGGTGTAATCGATTCACCTTATTGTCCCATCAGCGTACACTGCGAGCGATCTCTGGTGCACTGGGGCGCGGGTGTGCAAGGTTGGTGTGGACTGCGTCTTCGGGACCTCTGATCCGTCCTGACCCGGGGCCGGAGGCACTACACGTGGCTGTGGGCGGCGACAGCCGCCGTTTCTCTCGGACAGGGCCGACGTGCCTGGATGACTGGTATTATTGCCGCCTGCGAGCAGAGGGTTGCAGCGCCGTGGGTAGCCAGAGGTCTGCGTGCAGTTGCGGGCGTTCGGCTCCGCCTTAGTGCTGCTGGTGGCCAGGGCTGTGTGTGTGGTGTTTTGCGGCCTGCTCGTCCGCCGCCTCCCGTCTGTGGCCGTCGCGTTGTGGGTCCCCGCCGCCGCCGTCAGTTAGGCCCCCAGGAATTCAAGACCGGATCACACACCTCTGCATCTCGCTATGTGGCGGGTGCGTGTGGTGTCCGTCGCAGGAGGCTGCTACCTCCAACCCTGGGGTCCGTCCGTCAGCACGGATATTGCAGGAGGATTCCGGCTGGGCTGATGTGGTCGTCCCTCCCCGGTACCGTCCTGGCGTAGGTGGTGGGCGACCTTCAGTGCACTGGTATGCAGGCCGTATGGGGTGAGGGTAGGCCGCGATTTCGGGCCTTCCGCCTCGTCCGGATCCCCGGTGTTTCCTGGGCACACGCCGGGATCAGAGGCAATGCCCGCGGCCGCGGGCGGCCAGTGTTTCCCGGTGACGGGGTATAGCTCCGATCCGCGCCAAAGTCGGGCAGGCGCCGCGTCGGAACCACCGGTGCAGTCGCCTGTGGTTTTCGGCTGGCTTTGCCGAGGATAGTCCCGGATAAGAGCACCGGGAAGGGGAGCTCGGCACGGAGCTTCACCCACAGGCGTCCATTCACTTCGCGTGCTAAGCCACGCCCCTTGACCACCATACTTATCCAGCAAGCCCATTACCTCTGGATGTCAAGTTAGGTCTCCATCTGTTTTGCCCATTTCTCAGGTCTTCTTATATCCCAGTACCGTCTATGCCATACTCGCAAACCTTTTCCGAGGGACTGCAAAGTATGGTCTCTGGTGAGCCCGAGGGCCACATTGATGTTAGCAGGATGGGAGTGGGGCTTTGTGTGTGGTTAAAGGTTGCAGAATAATTTATTAGATTATTTTCCATTACTTCAGTTAGCTTGTAAATAAAAGCTTCCCCGTTTATTTAACATCTCTCTGAATGTTAGTGCTCTCTGAAGTGAACAGCAGCCCAGTGCTGCTGTTAACTCGGGGGCTGCATGTGAAGGTCATGAGGGACGCAGGCAGCCACTGGGCCGTACTTTATCACTGGTCTATGCCTATCTTGTCGATCCTTTCCCTGAAAATAAGGATACCAGACTGATCCATGCTGCTCCTTTCCCAGTAGATAAGGACTCTAGAGCGATCCAGTGCTACTTGACGATTTATTGTATGTGTTCTGTAAGTTGTAATTGTTTATTAAATAGACATATATTTGGATCCCATTGGGCCTGAGATAAGTCATACTATGTTGGTCCTAGGGAAGCAAGGAGTCCCTTCATTTGACCTTTAAAGACCTGAGGAAGCAAGACCAAAAAAGCTAGATTAAAAAAAGTCAAATTCCATCGTTTTCACTGGTTGTAACAATGTGCTTTACAATAAGTCAATACGCTTTGCAAATCCGTGGGTTGTCCGTAGTCGTTTTTTACTACATGAAAAAAACTCACTGTGCAATCTGGTTGTGCCTTCAATTTCAGTGATTGTCCTTTCTAATGTTCCTAAATTATCTGCCTCTAACCTGCAGTCTGGATAGATTTCCAGAAGTGTCCCCCCGAGTTTAAATTTTAATGTCATGACAACTCAGACTTTCAATACCTAATTTTACTTTGATTTCTGCTGCCAACGGCATTTCCATGTTTTCGCCGTTAAGCAATCCACTTTGTAATGTGGGCTGTTTTCGAGTAATTGAGGATTTGCTTTATTGCCATCAAAATGTCCACTTTCCACTTGATCCTTTATTTTATTAGTTTAACAATCTTTCTTAATGGCTTGAGGGTATACACTTTGCAATTGACAGTGGTCCTTCATTATTTCCCTGGGTTTTCTACTGTCATTGTTTATGTTTTAAAGATATTCACTTTGGAATTCTCCATTGATAAAGCTGCAAGTGGTAAGCCATTTGAGGATACCATTTTGCCAACTGATTTACAATCCAACACAAGGTCATGAATCCAAAAGGAATTTTAAGTATCTTGCACACCGCTGGAGAATCACTGGTTTGTCATTTGTCATTCAGCAATCCACAAGAAATTATCAAGCACAAAAGTCCATCTGTTCTATCCCTCCACTATTCCTTTTCAATCCAAATAGCAGACTAACATTTCCACAACTCAAATTAATTTCATATTCCCCTATACTAACTCCCCACTAATCCTGTTTGTGTTCCGGAATAGCGCGATACCCGCCGAAAAGCGCTTCAACACCTCATCAGAGGTAGCAAGTGCTATATAAATGTAAACCCTTCCCTCTTGTATCCCTCCACTATCCTTTTCAATCCTATTAACAGACTAACATGTCTACCGCTCAAATTAATTTCATATTTACCTATACTAATTCACCACCAACCCTTTTTAGGTTCCAGAGTAGTATGCTACTTGCCTAAAAAGTGATTCAACGCGTCGTTAGTGGTAATAAGCCCTATATAAATGCAATTACAATATCCGTATATCTGTTGTCTGTTCAAATGCCTTGCATATCCACTTTGTAATTCACCATTTATCCTTTTATTTTATAAGTAGTTTATTCTCGGTTTAATGACTAGAACCCATCTAGTTCCAAGTATTTTAACAGCCTGATAACATCCACTGCGCATTCAGTGTTGGAACTTGATGTTCAATTTCATGAGTTTGCTGTTTTAACTTTACAAAAAGCAAAGCACGTGCAATTTCCCTTGGACGTTGAACATTGTATGTCGTCGATTGTCCTTTTTATACACTGTCAATTTTGTTTTAGGGAGTTGCGCCTGGATTACTTTAGGTGATTGTTTGTCTATTATAATGTTGTGAAATTCTTGATTTAGCAATCTGCAGTTGCATTTAGATTTCCTTAGGCAGTTAATTTTAATGATACATTGCAATCCACTTTGCAATTTCAGAATGTAAGATTTTTGCCATATAGCGAATTCTGCGACATAAAATGTAAGACTTAACAACAGTGTGGGGTGTTAACACCCCAGGGAGCGAGCTAGTAGTGCAAAGACAAAAAGCTTGTGTTGCCCTTTTAAGCTATTAATATGTAAGCTGGGAAGTGCTCTATATTCTGCTCGTTAGACTGGGCTGGCTGGCACCTGTCCCATGGCATGGGGGAAGGGCGGACATCTTGGGAGAGTGTTGTGGATCCAATGTCGTCTTTCTCAAAATAGGTTTCCTACTAATGCGTCTCGAGGATATCGAGTTTGGATGACTGAAACAGTTTTAGCGACTTCCACACACCACCCCAAAATCTTTACCGTCGCCTGTCACTACCTGCAAAGACTAACGCGTAAAACTAGACAGAATTTGTCCATACTTTCATATTCTTTATTGGGCCTGGCTTAACTTCTCAATTTTCCCACGTGAAGTGCAAACTATGCACCTTTTTAATCCTGCTTTTAAAAATATCTCCTCTCCTGAGAACCAGTCACAGGTGGTCAATGTTTTTGCTTCTTTTGAATGGTTGACCCTGAAAGGAGTCTGCTTTTTTTCTATACAATACATTGAATCCTGGATTTGCTGGTAAGTCACAGTTTTTCACCATCTGCCCTGGCACATTTCAGTAAATTTAGCGCGTCCTGGTTTTCAAACACGATCGACTGAACGCAGAGGGAGCCAAGTTTTCATGGGTTATGGGGCAGAATGTCTTAGGTACCACAAGCAGAAAACAATTTAGCTCACTCAAAAAGCACTGTGGGGTAAAAGCTGCATTTAATGCAGCCTGTTGGCTCATTGTTTTCAGTGCTAGTGAGTGCGGTTCTTAAATTCATTCTGTAGCATCCATCAAGTTGAGCAAAACAGTAGTACGTTTCCACCCCCTAACCCCACCCCCAAATCTCCTCCTGGAAAGTTGAGATCAGCAATGTGAAAGTCTCTCTCTCCAATGTAACCTGGCCAGACGAAGTAATAGTGTCATCTCTGTATGCTCATATTGTCTGCCTAATTCAGACACTCTGTTCATCACCACCCCCTTTTCTGTATCGTTTTTGGCCACTATAGGTGTGGCAGGGTATACTCAGACATGAGTCCCTTTCTCACTGCTCCATCAGGATTCAAGCAAGCCGGGCCGAAGAGGCAGAAATGCCAGAAACCGGTCCCCGGTAGCTTGTCTCCTTTCTGGTGAAGAATTGGCTTGGTAGTTTGGTCTGCCCTGTTCCCATGATGCACTGGGCCAGGGACAGACTAATTTGCATATAGCCAGGTTCTGAGCTGGGATGGGGCAGTGAGATAAATAACGGTGATGGATCAAGCCCTGATCTTTGGACTGGGTAAGAGTGGTCTGCTTAATTCAGACACTCTGTTCATCACCACCCCCTTTTCTGTATCATATTGTCTGTTCATGCATAAAATGCTAATAAAAGGAGTTGACAAAAAAAAAACCATCAGTACAAGCTCCTGAAACTGTCCAGCAGTCTAAAGTCTTCACACAATACTCACTGCAAGTCCCTGACTTACTGCTCATCATTGTAAGGTCTTTGCACAACCCACCATTTGCAAACTCCTGAAACCACCTGTCCATGTAAGCTCGTTGCACAGCCCACCATTGCAGGCATATCACACCGCCCTTCAGTGTAAGCTCTTGGAGCAGCCCACCACTGCAAGCGCCTGACACCGCCTGTCTGTGTAAGCTCTTGGCGCAGCCCACCACTGCAAGCGCCTGACACCGCCTGTCTGTGTAAGCTCTTGGCGCAGCCCACCACTGCAAGCGCCTGACACCGCCTGTCTGTGTAAGCTCTTGGCGCAGCCCACCACTGCAAGCGCCTGACACCGCCTGTCTGTGTAAGCTCTTGGCGCAGCCCACCACTGCAAGCGCCTGACACCGCCTGTCTGTGTAAGCTCTTGGCGCAGCCCACCACTGCAAGCGCCTGACACCGCCTGTCTGTGTAAGCTCTTGGCGCAGCCCACCACTGCAAGCGCCTGACACCGCCTGTCTGTGTAAGCTCTTGGCGCAGCCCACCACTGCAAGCGCCTGACACCGCCTGTCTGTGTAAGCTCTTGGCGCAGCCCACCATTGCAGGCATCTCACACCGCCCTTCAGTGTAAGCTCTTGGCGCAGCCCACCACTGCAAGCGCCTGACACCGCCTGTCTGTGTAAGCTCTTGGCGCAGCCCACCACTGCAAGCGCCTGACACCGCCCGTCAGTGTAAGCTCTTGGCGCAGCGCACCACTGCAAGCGCATGACACCGCCCGTCTGTGTAAGCTCTTGGCGCAGCCCACCACTGCAAGCGCCTGACACCGCCTGCCTGTGTAAGCTCTTGGCGCTGCCCACCACTGCAAGCGCCTGACAACGCCTGTCTGTGTAAGCTCTTGGCGCAGCCCACCACTGCAAGCGCCTGACACCGCCTGTCTGTGTAAGCTCTTGGCGCAGCCCACCACTGCAAGCGCCTGACACCGCCCGTCAGTGTAAGCTCTTGGCGCAGCGCACCACTGCAAGCGCATGACACCGCCCGTCTGTGTAAGCTCTTGGCGCAGCCCACCACTGCAAGCGCCTGACACCGCCTGTCTGTGTAAGGTCTTGGCGCAGCCCACCACTGCAAGCGCCTGACACCGCCTGTCTGTGTAAGCTCTTGGCGCAGCCCACCACTGCAAGCACCTGACACAACCTGTCTGTGTAAGCTCTTGGCGCAGCCCACCACTGCAAGCGCCTGACACCACCTGTCTGTGTAAGCTCTTGGCGCAGTCCACCACTGCAAGCGCCTGACACCGCCTGTCTGTGTAAGCTCTTGGCGCAGCCCACCACTGCAAGCGCCTGACACCGCCTGTCTGTGTAAGCTCTTGGCGCAGCCCACCACTGCAAGCGCCTGACACCGCCTGTCTGTGTAAGCTCTTGGCGCAGCCCACCACTGCAAGCGCCTGACACCGCCCGTCAGTGTAAGCTCTTGGCGCAGCCCACCACTGCAAGCGCCTGACACCGCCTGCCTGTGTAAGCTCTTGGCGCAGCCCACCACTGCAAGCGCCTGACAACGCCTGTCTGTGTAAGCTCTTGGCGCAGCCCACCACTGCAAGCGCCTGACACAACCTGTCTGTGTAAGCTCTTGGCGCAGCCCACCACTGCAAGCGCCTGACACCGCCTGTCTGTGTAAGCTCTTGGCGCAGCCCACCACTGCAAGCGCCCGACACCGCCTGTCTGTGTAAGCTCTTTGCACAGCCCACCATTGCAGGCATCTCACACCGCCCTTCAGTGTAAGCTCTTGGCGCAGCCCACCACTGCAAGCGCCTGACACCACCTGTCTGTGTAAGCTCTTGGCGCAGCCCACCACTGCAAGCGCCTGACACCGCCTGTCTGTGTAAGGTCTTGGCGCAGCCCACCACTGCAAGCGCCTGACACCGCCTGTCTGTGTAAGCTCTTGGCGCAGCCCACCACTGCAAGCGCCTGACACCGCCTGTCTGTGTAAGCTCTTGGCGCAGCCCACCACTGCAAGCGCCTGACACCGCCTGTCTGTGTAAGCTCTTTGTGCAACCCACCACAGCAAGCGCCTTGACACTGCCCGCCACGTCAGTGTAAGATCTTCGCGCAACCCACCAGTGCAAGCCTGGCACCGCCCAACAGTGTAAGATCTTCACATAACCCACCATTGCAAGCGCCTGATACTGTCCATCCGTATGAGTTCTTAACCACCATCGCAAGCGTCTCACAACTCCCATTCCTGTAAGATCTTTGCACAACCCGCCATATCAAGCACCTCACACTGCCCATCAGTGTAAGATCTTCACAGAACTCACCATTGCAAGCGCCTGCCACCACCCATCGGTGTAAGATCTTCACGCAATTCACCACTGCAAGCGCCGGACACTGCCCATCCGTGTAAGGTCTTTGCACAGCCCACTGTTGCAAACGCCTGACCCCACCAATCAGTGTAAGATCTTCGCACAACTCACCATGGCAAGCCCCTGCAACTGCCTATCAGTGTAAGATCTTCTCCCTTGCTGTTAGCTCCTCACACCACATCAGTATAAACCCTCATACAGATCAGCAATACAAGCTCTTCACACTATGACCCGTGATATCCGCGCACTGCGCAAAGGGCCAACTTTGCAAATTGTGCACCAATACAACATTCTCATACTACCCACTAGCAAGAAGTTTACTTTCTGTCTTTGGTACTCTGTGTATGGCTGGATTCCTGACTTTCAGGACGTATGAGTATGTGTGGGTATGAGTTTGGTTGTCTGAATCTTTGAGTGAGCGTGGGGCATGATTTGTCGTCGTTAATTGTTTATTTAATAATTCAATCACGTAAACTGACTATTAATACATTTTGATATGTTTTGATATCCCGATTGTGGCATGCTTTTGTCAGTAGGTCAGCTTCTAAGGTGTTTATACATTTTGCGACTTAGAGCGCTTTATGATTGATACAGGTAGAGAACTTTTGTTCGAGTAGATTACTTTCTGTCTCCACCAACGCAAGCTTCCCTCACTTTCCACTGGAGACACTTCTCACCAGTGCAAGTCCCGCCTCCCTTGTACTAATCACCAGGGCAGACCCTCACACCGCATTCTTACACCGTGCAGCAGTGCAACACTCACTTTCCACCAGTGCAAGTCCCTCGCTTGCCACTAAAACAAGCCCCTCACACTTGCAACTGTGCAGCCTCCTCATAATTCCCATCAGTGCAAATCCCACCTACTCCTGATTAGTGCACACCTCTCACACCTACCAAAAGCCCGAGACCCGACTACTTCCCACCATTAGGAGAATCTCAAATGACCACCCGCTGTGAGCTTCTCACAATGGCCTCTAGTGAACCCCGACCACCGGTGCCTGGGAGGGCGGAGTTCAGACTCCCTACCCCCACCGGGCACCACCCTGGCTGTACAAGTCATTTTCGTCCTGTGCTTTAGACTTCACGGATATCGGATATGTATGTTTACTACTCCCAGGCTTCACACTCAAGGGGACTTCGTGGCACACTTTACTAAAAAGCTTTTTTGACCAGCTATTTGTTTTTTTTATAGAGAGCTTTTCAAATTTTTGGGGCAAGATTTTGTAAAATCATTTTTGTTTTAATGGTTGGGAAGGTCCCTGTGATAATTACCTAAAGAGGGGCTTCTGCCCTGTAAAATTATTATTTTACACAGAAGTGTAGTGGGACTCCAACTCGGCCTTATTCCTGCCCACGTCACGCTGGGACTCAAAAAACGCTATTTATTGATTGGGAAACACAGGTAAAACGAAGACTGCGCTGCCTTCGCGCACATGTGGTTCTGCTCTGCGCGCTGTCGCCCACGTCCAGGACCCGGTCACTGCTGCCACCTAATGTCAGGTCCGAAAAGCGCTACTCCTAAGTTATTGCAGGTGGCAGTTGGGTTACCAGGGTACATTGGAGGAGCAAGGCCAGTTCGTGATAGATTCTTCCACCCTCGGTCTCCTATCCTTAGAGGAGTTATCCTTGCCCTCCTTGTCCTTACTCTCCACCTCCATTCTCTTGGGCCTAATCAAAGCAAATATATCCACGAATTCCCCCTTCCAAATTTTTTCCTTCATATCGGGAGATACGTGTGTAGCCAGGCGGCCTGGTTTAGACAAGACATATCCCTGGCCACCCCCCGCAATCGCTCCCCCCCCGGGCTCCAGGCCCTTCATCTCAGGCTTACCTCCTGGAGTACTGGGGGCACAAGCGGGGGCCGCCACCGCCGATGGAGCCACCGGGGCATTCAGAGCCTGAGTCCTGGCTAACAGCGCCAATTGCTCCTTGATCTCGCCTAGTGGGCCCTCATCCTTATTCCCCGGGACCCAAGGCGTGACTGCCGGGACCAAGGTCGGTGCCACGGCTATCGGAGGAGGAGGGGGTGCTGCGCCCGGAGCTCGAGTGAGCGCCTTCAGGGCATTTAAGATTTCCCCCAAAGCGCCCCCAGTCCCAGCGCCCTCGAGTTGGGGCTGGGCGGGTGGGCTTACTACCACTGGCGGGGACACTGCCACCTTCTCAGGAAGCACCGGGGGAGATCCCAGCGCCGCTATAGCCCCCAAGATTTCCTTCAAGATGTCACCTGTAGGCACAGGGGCCGGGGGTATCGCCGGAGCACCTGGTGCCGCTGGGGGAACAACAGGCGCTTGAGGCGCGGGTAGAGGGGCCCCTGGCGCTAGTGGTGTAGGCGAAGGAATTACAGGCACTTGTGGCGCAGGAACAGGAATTACTGGAGCTAGAGGCGCCGCCAGTGGGATTGCTGGCGCCTGGGGTACAGGAAGAGGAGCTACGGGTGCAGGAATTACAGGCGCTTGTGGCGCAGAAACAGGAATTACAGGCGCTTGTGGCGCAGAAACAGGAATTACTGGAGCTAGAGGCGCCGCCCACGGGATTACTGGCGCCTGGGGCGCAGGAAGAGGAGCTACGGGTGCAGGCGGCGCCAATGGGGGGGCAATCGGCGAAGGAACCCTCGGAGGGGGGGGCAGCCCCGCTCCCCCACCGCTCCCTTTCTTCTTCTGCCCACGTGTGCCCCTAGGATTCTGTGCCCTCGGTTTCTTGGGCAGGGGAGGGAACGCCGCTTTGGGCGGGACACCACGCCTGCGTGGGCGCTCCGCAATGCTCGGGGTCTCGCCCTCCGGATCGGAATGGGGCCCCTCAGACTCTACTTCACTGCACTCGTCGTCCCCGTTAAACTTCTGGAGGAGCAAGGCCAGTAACTGCGCAATCTTCGGGTCTTTGCCCTTGCGCTTATGGCTCTGCCCCCTGGGTGCCATGGTACCTTCTTTGCACAGCTACCTACTACTCCCAGTCCCGCTACCCCTCTCCCTCGCCCCACACCCACCCTGCCGCCAGGCGACGGCGCCGGAGCTCTGCTGCCCTTTCCTAAGGCCGCTGCAGGCGAACGCGGGCCCACACCACGCTCTCCGCTCCCAACACCTCACCGGGCTGCAGCAGGAGGAGGCGTCAAACAAGCCCCGGACCCGCGCCCGCCCCCAGCCTCAGCTAACCCCGGCACCTCACCTGGCGACCCGGTCGGCGCTCTCTCCTCCGCTGCCCGTCGAGGTTCGTCGGCACTCCGTCAATGTCCTTCTCGGGGGTCAGACTATGGGGCGGGGAAGCTACTGGGCCACCTAAGTTAAATTAAAGATTAAAGATTAAAACTAGCTGACTAACGGACAGGGAGTGGGCGATCAGGTCCGGCGCAGGCGGGGAAAGAGGCCGAGTTGACCGTGACCCAGACCTAAATAGGTCATGGCCTCTGCCCCACGCCCCCACCGGACGTGCGTCACGCGCCCCCTGACCCGGAAGTACTTCCCAGGATGGCTGCCCATAGGGCAGCCTCCTGGGCCTACGAACCAATGGCGGCGCGGTGTGGGCCGGGGGGCCGGGCCCTAAAGGCGGGCTCGTCTAGCCTCGCCCTTGGTATTGCAGGTGGCAGTTGGGTTACCAGGGTACATTTACGACAATCCGGACTAACCAGGTTTTAACAGTTGTTTGCTCTAGGTGGAAAATAAATGGTGTAAAATTCTCAGTACTCCGTGAAACGTGTCGGTTATACCTCTGTTTGCTTTAATAACCATTTAGAGCTAATTTAGACAGCTCTCAAATACCTTTGTTATTTCTTCTTGTGTTTGCTGATTTACATTTTAAATGGGAAAAATAATGGATTTCACCGCTTCACACAATTTTTAAGTTTGACCAAGAGAAAGTTCGATCTCCCATCAGCTCCATGTTTTCAAACACACGTTGACCTAAAATGCGTACAGGGTCTTTCAACCAGCCATCTTCACCCATTTGTCGTGTTCAGATGTCTTTCATGATTTGCTTCCACCTACACCAGCCTAAAGCAGGTGGACAATTGGTTGGCCCACTTTTAAGCCATTGAATATTCACTGCAAATGACATTTTGTTCTTGTACATGTGCACATCCACTTAAAAAGAATGTCCCAGGTAGTATTTCAACCCCTCCATTACTTTCTGCATTAATAACATTGTTTTTGAAGTTATTTTGGCAATTTGTACTCACTTTTCCAAATATATGCATGCCACATGTAAACAGAGGCATTTTGCTTTTAATTATTTTTACACTTTTAATGTCTATTGCATATATTTGCAAAAAACAAAAAAAACAAAGCAGGCATGTCAAGGCCAGACAATTTGGCTATGCCATGCTCGTTTTTAATGCCATAGAGATAAACATACTGTTCAGGCTGGGAAATACAGGCCGAGTGGCACTCATACCTGGCAGGGTCAACTTTGTGATATCACTGGATGATGTCAAAGGGGGCGCCATAATGCTTCTCCAAGGCACATTTTGGTGATTTACCTAACATTTCTGTTGAACCGGGACTACCATCGCTACTCCTTTTAAGAGGGTTCAAAAAGAAAAAAGCATGAACAGAAATGAACTTTTTATTTTCTGCGGTGTTCGCTCCTTGGACTATCCCTATCCTTAAAAATATATATTTATTAAACCCTTGCAATCTTATCCTTGCAAAAATTCATAGAATGGCCCACATAACGCAGTCAGAGCATGTTTCAGTCCATGAATGTTACTAACGCTCTCTCCGCTTCCAAGTTCAGAGAGGTAAGCGTGGCTCTTGTTGGGAAGATAGTGGAACGGTTCAGAGGATGGTCGTGCAGGGTGGCAAGATTTGGGCTCCCGTGGTTCCTAGATGGGTCTCTGGTGACCAGAGGGGCATATGGGGTCTTAGTGTACCTATAGCACATTTACGAGTTCCCTACCACGGGAATCAGCAACCTCTTGTCTCTAAAAACAGTCTTAATATTTCTGCAGTATAGAATAGGTGGCAAAGAAAACACAGGGTCACAGTAGGGTTTTCGGATTTCCCTAAAACTGAACCTGTGGTTTCTGGGGTTCGTTTGGAGTAGCCATGATGAGTCAAAGTTCCCGGGCGCCAGATTTAAGTTTCAGGAGGTCACCGCGGCCTCAGGGTGCCCATAGTACAGTTTCTGCCTTACAAGGTGCACGGCATAGCCCAGGTTGAAGGCCGCCTGCAGGGGGTCTCCGGGGGCCTCAAGTCGCCTCCAGCGGAGGAGGTTCCTCTTCATCAGAGTCAAATTCCACACCTTCATCCTTGACCCATCTGCCGGTGCCGTCCTGGACCCATCCGGAGCTGTAAAGGAAGGAACATCAGGAACATTAGTGGGAGCGGTGGCCACCACAGACCACATGCTCTATTCCAGGTCATACTGATCTTCTAAGAGTTGGTAACAGCCTGAAAACTGGGCTCCGGTTTCCTTCTGAGCATCAAAGGATACATCATTCTCCACAAGCACATCTTCTTTTCATATGTTTTAAAGACCTGTGACTCTGATTACTTCCGTGCCAAGGACCCTTCGTGAAAACTTTTCCACCTATCTTCTATAGTTACAGTAGTAAAATCTAATATTTAGCTAACGTATATCTGTCTTTCAAAGGCACTGCAAGATCACTTTCATGACAGTGCAGCAGTTAAAGTAGGACCTACAGTGGTAGGAATGGTTTGGAGTTAGCCAAAATGCTTTGCCCGGTAACTCCTTAGTTCTAAAATGGCTGTCTGGATGGACCGGCGTGTTAGCAGAAAAACTGTAGAGTTGATTGGTCTGTTAGCTTTTTTTAAACATTTCAAAATATTTATATTGGAGACTTAAAAAGCATCAAAACAACAGCACATGGTCGAACAGATAAGTACATAGTGGATGAAAGGTCATTAATGCTACAAGGAAGATAAGGATCCAATCTGGTATGTGATTTACAGAGTGACTGTGTTCAAAAGCATCAAAGTGGAAAGAGTAGAAGTGGAAGATATAGGCAGATAGAGTAAACAAAGAGGAAAGAGGTTAAGTATAAGACAACAAGGGGGTGGGGGAATCAGGTGTATGCACTCAGAAAGAGAAATTGCCTGTAAGGGCGAGTGTTGATGGAGGTTTGATTTTTACCAGATACATGTCTTACATAATCCATACACGTCCAAAGGCAGTGGCACTAATGCTGGTGTTATAAATACAATTGCAATTTCATTGTATGGCAGTTTTAATTCACAGAAAAAGGATAAATTGGACGGACCAAGGGGGCTTCACCTGGAGGAAATGAGTAGAATGAAAGATGTTAGAACTGAATGTTTATAGATAAAGGGCAGATTGGATGGGAACTGGGATTCTTTATTGGGATGGGAAGCCTGGGCCTCCATTCTCACTCAACGATATACACAACAAGCATTATGCTTTGTAATACATACCGCTTAAGCAGAAATTTCCCAAATGACCAAAACAGTCAGTTTTAGATCTGTAAACCTACCCGGAAAGAGAGAGGTAGGGACTGCCTAGAGAAGATCCTCCCTAAAACACAACTCTGTGAACACAAGATACTCTAGGCAGAGGTAGGAGGCCATACTTGATTTTGTTGACACCTATGAGCGTAGACCACATTTTTGTGCCTTTATGAAGAGTCCCAAGTTAAAAATTATGTTTGCTAATACATCACATCTTCTCCAGGACCAAGCTCAAAAACACAGAAAATCCCACCACAGGCTCTGGAGTGAGGCTGGATGTTCAGTTTGTGAGATGGGTGGCTGTGCTGTACTAATATTTATTCTTAATTCTAACTTCTTTCCCATCCTGAAAAGGGATGGTTCTACCTCCAGTGATTCAACTCTGTGGTGTTCCTAAAGGTAGACCTTTCTTGATGCTACAGGCCTTTGCGTGTACCTTCTCAGCTGCAGGTAGTGCGCCATCACTCGTGCCCTCTCCACGTCTCCTGCTTCTGCTGCCGGCTGTGCTGCTTTCTCTTGCTTCTTCCTCTTGGTTTTGTGACAGTGCGGTCGCTTGCTGCCTAGAATTAGAAACACAAGGAAAAGAATACTTTATTAACGCAAGTTTATACATACCACAGTGCTTTGGTTCAGCAGCAGTAGTAATATTTATTTGTTGATTAATTAAAACCATTACAAAAAGAAAGCATCAAATACAAACCAAACACAATAACTAATTGACCAAACAGGAATACAGTGCAAAAATAATAATTGACCATAGTTGATTAACTATTTCCAGTTAGGGATTATAGTGCTACAAATATTTTCACAGATTTAGGTAGCAATCTACAGGTTCAAGAATAAAGTGCAATGTGCTTACAGAGCAGAGAACAAAATACAGTGTACTAGCCAAACATGGTTGGTGACATTTTTACAGAATATCTATTACTGTCATATTGCAAAAACAATGCTAAAGTGACTTATGCTATCATCATAAAGTGAACAGTGCATTAAGTGCAATTAGTTAGCAGCAAATGTTCAAATATCAAAAATTTCAGTGCATTAAGTACGATAGGCTAGCAGCAAATATTCAATAAAAATTAGCAACAAAGCAAAAGAACAGTATCCCAAATATCTAAAACTAAAACCGACTAAAGTACACTTGTAAGACAGAATCAATACTGAAATGGGGATAAAGTGCATATATGTCATTCAATAAAAGTAGTTCAGCAGCAGTGCAAACGTGTCTTATATAAAAAACCTACTGTAGGGTACAGTACAGAAAGTGTCAACAACAAAAAATGAAACTGTTTAAGGTACAAAAGAGAGACCGTTGTGAGTTGAGGTGGACACATTCAGAGGCGATGTATTCATTTTAGGGTAGGGAACGGTGATAACAATTTTTTTTAAAATAAAATACATTTAAATGGACAAGTATAGAGTATAAGCACCTGTGACTCTTTGTTGGTCGGCAGGGGTCGGAGAAGGGGTGGGTGAGCTCAGGAGGCTCTCTTTAAGGCTCTCTCGTGGCAGATGAGGAGGTGTATATGTGAGTGGTGTCTTACAGCTGGTTTGTCTCTCTGTTTGTAGCTCCAGTCAATGTGGAATGTGCAATGGTCAGCTAGTTTAGAGTTTGGGCTGCAACAGTTGCAGAGAGAGGCTTAATTTTGAATATCCTCTGCTGCTGGTGACGCGTTAGCAGTGCTTAATTTGAGCAGGTGGTTTCCGGTGCCCGGCACTGGCAGTTAATTGTCAACACTGGAGCTCGACAGTCTACCACAGGTGGCGCTGTCTGGCTAATTTAGAGATTAGCACAGCAACAGTTCATGATTAATTCAATAGACATTAAGAAGGACTAGTATATGCTGCCCAAGCCACTCTTATAGCTTTGGGGGCCTGAAATACTCCGAACTGTCACACTTGTAGGAGTGTGATGGTTTGTAGTTGTGTTGCTACTATTCTTGGCAGCATACCTGGTGCAATGTGTGAAGCAAGCTGCAGTGGCCTCCTGACGAGACCCAGGCACATATTATTGTTTTTATTTTTTACAAATTAAGTACTGAACGTTAGTAACTAATTATTGAATTAAGAAACCCGGGCTGTGGAGGGCTTAGCCTTGACGCATCGATACAAGGTCACCTCAGGTTACCGGAGGGGTCATTTACAGCAGGCATCGAAGGCGAGAAAGAGAGGACGGACAATTCCAGGTGTCACTGTGTGTTTTTTAGAGGACCCTACAGATGGGGAGTAGGAGAGAAAAGGCGACAAATACCCTGAGCTCAATAGGACAGCAGAGGTCACTGACTCTGGATGCAACGCAGAATGGCTTGGGGTGGTTAGTAAGTTAAAACAGCCAATTTATCTACTGTTTTTGTGGGGGTGCGTTCTGCCTTAAGAGCAGTATCTCTGTGAGGTAATTTCTAAGGGGCTTGCGGCAGTCAGAGATTACAGCGAGGTGTCCTGTGGTTTAATACTGTGATTCCAGGGCCACAATACTGGTGAACTGTAAATTAGACAGCCAGGCTACTCTCTTCAGGGATTGGACTATCTCACGGTCATGAGGAAGAGAACCTAAGGATGTTTCCAGTACGTGCAAGGACTTACAGACACAGATTTAACCCTATAGCTAATATTATCCTGTAAGGGTTACTTCAGGTCAATTCCAGTCTTCTCCGAACCGTTTGCTTCTCTTAGAAAAGCTCTGTTTGCGTGGTCTTTTATCGTTGACAAAAGAGTGGACTTTTGCCTTACAGTAGCAAATGTGCGCGATCTACAATCTGAGTGTGGGAAGCCCTTGAAGTGAATATGAGCTCTGAGCGGGGACAGTGAAAGCTGAATCCAAAATGAAGTGTCCTAGGCGCTAGAATTGACTAGCGGAAAAGATACATATGCTTGTGGTCAAGGAATGTATTGATGAATTTGTTCGTGCACTTTGTTATGTGTATTTGTAAAGCGCACTATTGCCCTCAAGGGTTTGCTGGCGGTGAGCAGGTGTGTGCATGTAGCCCTGCATCAGGTAGGTTGTTTAATTGACAAGCCAGTGCTACGAGGATGGGCAACCCAATAACCACTGGGAGGCAGGGTATCAATATCATAATGTAGATTGTCAACAAGGGGTTCATCTATGGAGTTATTTGATCAAAAACAAAATAAATTGGGGTCAAAAAAGAGCTAAATTAAAGACCCACCAAGTCAAATAATTAATCATATAACTCCATAGAAAAAGGACAAACAGGATTTCAAAAGGAAATACTTATGTTGTTTTTACTTGAATCAAAGTCAGTTGTATGGTTCTTTGAGCATACGTAACCAAACATATATTAATCATGTACAATAAAAATAAAGTCCTCCTTTGAACATCATAGATCAATGTATGTAAAGTCCACTCTCTTAACAAACGGAATCAGTCCTTTGTACACATCAGTTGATTCAGCGATCCAATGATTACTGTGTGAGAAGTGGAGCAGGCATTGACGTTTCGGTCTTTTGTCTCACATGAAGGCGAGACCATCCTCGGGGACCATAAATTATGTGAGCTCCAAGAACCAGACAGTTGTGATTTGGATTCAAATTAAACACAACATAAGTATTTCATCTTGAAATCCAGTTTGTGTACACTTGTTTGTACTTTTTTCAAATGAGTTAAATGATAACTCATTTGACTTGGTACGTCTTGAGATGAACTCTTTTTGACACCAACCTATTTTATTTTTTGACCAAATAACTCCATAAATTATCCCCTTGTTGACAATTTACCTTATATAATTGATAAGCCAAGTCCTTAGCTTCTTGCAGAATTTAAGAAGAGAGAAGGCAGCTCTGATGTGGAGTGGGAGGCAGTTCAACACTTTGAGCAATGTAAGAGAACACGTGTCGTACTAATGTGGTTCGGTGTGTGCATGGGATGAGGGCAAGTAGGAATCATGCAGAACAGAGGTGTCTGGGTGGTTGGTGGAAAGAGATGTGACTGTTCAGGTAGGTGGGGCTTAAGTTTTATAGTGTCTTGAATGTGTGTGTGTGTGAAGAGTTTCAGATGAACGTGGGTGTGTTATGGGGAGCCAGTGGCACTCCATGTGGTCTGTTAGGATGCAAATTCTGTGGAGTAGGTTGAAGATGAGTCTGGCCGGCAAGTTCGGGCTGGTTTGTAGTCTTCTGCTGTGTTGCTTGGTGATCCCGGCACAGAGGGTGTTCCTGTAGGAGAACTTGCCGATGAATAGGCTGAGAGTGACATTTTCTCTGGAGTTGCTTGGAAGCCATTTGTAGTGCTTCCTCAACATCTTAAGGTTGTTGATACAGGATGAAGTGATGACATTGACTTGTACGGTCTTGACAAGTTTGATGTCAATGATTATTTCGAGGGTGTAGGCGGTGAACTTGTTTCTTGTATTGGAGGTCTTGTCCAAGAGTAAGAGCATGAGTTTATGTTGTCGGCATAGGAGAGGATGTTGATGTTGTGTGCGGATAACATTGGCCAAAGGCTCATGTATGTGTTGAAGAGGGTAGGGCTGAGTGATGTGTACACTTTCTCCGAGTGATAGGGTTTTAGTGGCTGTATTCATGTGAAGTGTTGCAAACACATGAGAGGGGGAAGGATGAGGGCCAAAGTAAATAAGCAAGGAGTTGGGAAAAGAGTGTATGCTTTAATTTCACAGATTGTTCTTCATCCACCGGTACAAATACAAATTACCTGAACCTGCGACTTACATTATGCGACTGGGAAGCAGCACACAAGTCTTACTCACATCAGGAAACACACTCTCTCTTTTCATGATGGTAGTAGAACAACGTGAGTGCTGACAAGCAAAACATCTCCCCAATACTCCAATGCAGTGAAACCTGTCAAATCCTATATTAAAGTTTGCTACGTTGGAGTGCCTGGCTTCCTGGTTGGTGCTATTCTGTATTGTACACTATTCTTATAAGGTGAAGTTTGTCTTTCTCCTTGGACAAGTCAAGTCTATTGAACATCACACAAGTTGCTGCATGAAGCACAATTACATTTGTTGATTACACAGTTTGTACCTGATGGACCTACTGTCCCTACAGGAACTGGGAGCGCACCTGTCCTCCCTTCGGCAGCAGGACTGGAGGTTGTCTCTTTTACAGCAGATTTCTCCTGTGTATCTCTCTCAGCAGGCTCCCATGGTTTTCTCTCCAACTGGCTGGAGTGGCCAGGCTCCCAGGTTACCAATGGAATCACTAACGGCTCAGGCTGTTCCTCATCCTGGTTTTTTGCTTCTGTCCTGAAACAAAATGTTGCTCTCTTCAGACAAGTATTTGTTGCACATGTATATGCATTTATAAACCACAAACCAATCTGGGGAGTGCAAACATGCTCTACTACTGTAGTGGTTGTGAATCAATTCTACAAAGCGTACATCAAGTAGGGTTTTAAATACATTTTTGACATTAAACCATTGCATTACACAATTATAATTTGATGTTAAACGATTTAAACAAAATCACGCAACTTTTGTCGAAGTGGCAAAGCGAGTTTAAAAGCAACAGCTCCTATGGGTTTCCTCATTGGCTAGTATTGGACACATTGCCCAGCTCCAAGACTGGTGTGTTGCTATGGCAGACCCGAGGCATGCACAGTTAAGAGGTGCAGGAAGAGATGATCTTCCGTTCCACTCACTGCTCTTCAATGACTTCCTCTAATGCTCTTGTAACACCATATGTGAGAAGTTGGCCTGATATATGATGCTCACTAGTTCTAGTGATCACCTTGTATTAGTCCAAACAACCCTTATGGTGATTGGTTGTAAGTCAACCTTATAGACCAGCTATCCTAATGGTAGCATGGACAAAGCAGTCTTAGGCTAAACTCAAGAGGGCATGTGAAGCCAGCTGTTTTACCACAATATAACCCCTTGAATACCAGATGAAAGGACACCACACAGGTTGTTATGAAAATAAACAGTATATTTATTAATAACAACACCTCTGAACTCTTTATGAGGTCAGAGGGCTAAGCACATGACAATCTCTTACGAAAAATACGTTAAGTTGCACGAAATCACAATGGTGCCCTAGGGGCACGGCAAACCATATACTAAGTAAGTGGAATGCGAAAGTCAATAGAAGGAATGGAGCTGTCCAGAGGCGTTAGGATCGATGGGACCACGCTACACTAACACTAGGTAAGTAATAGGAGGCCCACGGAACGCGTGTGCAGAGTGTGAACTCACACGCGAGATGCGTAACAACGTCTATGGACAGTACAGTTCAAGTTAAAGGTGAGTACGGACAATCCTGACTAGATAGGACAACAACGACTGTGGAACTAGACACTAGGACAGTTAAACTACCCTGGAGCACCGAAGTGCCCTTGTTACCTCACCCACGGGCCGCGGGTGCATAGGGTTCAAAGTGCGTCGGGTCCTCGCATTAAAGTCAATGGAGCCTGAAAGAAAAGATGCTGCAGGCGACCAGGAGGAAGATGTCCGGTGCAATCCAAGGGTGGATTGTTGAAGAAGGAGACCTGAAACCAGAGGGGACAATGTTCACAGTCACTAGCTAGTGACTGGAGTGGAACCAGGAAGGAACCAGATGTTGTCGTCGCGATCAGGTGAAGAGTGGACGCTTGACTCTGCAGCCACGTGGACCAGGAGGTGTCTTCGACGACCAGGATGGAGGCACGAGCTGTCCCACGCAGGCCCTCGCTGTCGGCGGTGTTGGATCCGGAATCGGCGTCAACAGGCCTTGGCAAAGGCAACCCACGCGGTGAGTGGAGAAAGCGTCTGGTGCAGACTAGGAGAGTCCGGGGTGCCCCTCTTTTGGAAGGGAGCAAGGGCCAGTCTGGAGCAACCAGACCTGCAGCAAAGATTCAAAGGTTCGTCGTCTAGGAGGCCACTAGCCAGCCGGCAAGTGACCAGACAACGCGTGGAGCAGCAACAAAGCAGAAGGGCCCCACGCAGATCTCTTGGAGGCTGGAGGGCTGATCTTCGATGCAGGAGCTGCTCGGGGTTGGGGCTTCTCAGTCCCCAGAGCACTTGGTCGAGTTTACCTCGGGAGTCGTGCTGGAAGCGAAGTGCAGCTTCTTCCAAGATGGCCGGTCCCACGTGTCTCCTCGCACCCACGGGTCTCAGCTTTGCTGCAGATGTGGGTTGAGGTCGGAGAGGTCTGGGAATCCGGGTCTCGTCGGGCTCTGAAGTCTGGATCCTGGAAGGAAGACGACAAAGGGAAGCCGCTGGACGCTTGTTGGTGCCTGCTTGTGCAGGGTGGACACTCCTTGCCCACAAGGGAGATTCTTCAGTCTTCTGTGGAGCAGAACGTCGAAGTCCAGAGTTTCTTCTTGTAAAGTTGTTCAGGATAATCTGATTTGGAATGGGACCAGCTCCTACCTTTATCCTGCTAAAGGGGGCTGCACTACTGACTAGGTCCCTCCCTTGGGTGGGACCAGGAAGGGGGGTGGTTACACCCCCTATCCGTTGTCCGGTTTCCCGCCAGAGCTGGGGCTGGAGTGAGCAACTGGTTGGAACCGGTGTATGCACAGGGCACCTTGTGTGCCCCAGGCATGTCTCATTCCTTTCAAGCCTACCCTACCCAATACACAAAATCCTGTCTGGGGTGGTGCTAGCACCTCCCAAGGCAGGAAACCCTTTGTCCAAGCCACCCTCGCTGGAAGGACTCCCAGCAGCAGGAGGTCAGACTTGTGTCTGTGGTGGCAGCATCCATTTTGTGATGTCAAGGCTCGAGTTAACTTTAACCGGGGTTCTCAGTTACATACATGTCGTGTCCCTCTAGAAGGGTGGAACGCTACCCCCGTCGCCAGAATTGGCGAGGGGGTAGTATTCCAATTTGTATGACACCTTACTCGACATGTTTTGATAATGTTATACCAGAGTTAGCATTTAACCGCGAGGATTATAATGCACTTAAGAGTATATGGTATAGCGTTATCATGGAACAGCTATTAGGACTTGGCAAGCTGCAAACGGGCTCAGCTCATGCCAGAGCACCATCTCACATAATTCCAAGCACTCTGCCTTCAGGATTGATAAGGCCTTCCATAGGAGTGACTGATAGGAATATATGTGTCCATTTTAGGTTCAGATATAGGGAACTATATCTAAAGCAAAGGGTGATTACACCACCTTGCCCCAGCTGTCGTGCAGCCAGTTGTGTCTGTTTAGATGGCCAGCCAGGGGTGGCATAATACATGCTTCAGCCCCTGGTAGGCCCTGGGTACACCTATGCCCTGGATACCTAAGGTATACTGTACAGGGACTGATAAGGTGGCCCAGTACCAATTGGTAAATGCACCTAAGGTACATGGTTGTCAATTTAGAGAGAGAACAGCTAGGCTGTGGGTCTGATTAGCAGGCCCACAGCCAGGGAAAGTCGTAAACCAGTGAATCAAAAAGCAAAAATCTGGGGTGACCATAGGATTGCAGACCCCACTCTCCTACACCATACGTCATCCTTCGAAAAGGAACAGCAACATTCCCCTGGAAACCAAATGTAGCTTCTGTTTTCTTAAATCAGTGTGTGGAACTGCTGGGGCTTTTGAAGGCAGCATTAAGAGTTAGCAACCACCATTATTATGACCCCCCCCCCCATCAATTAATCAATCAGTAGGTTTGTAGAGCACTTCTTGTCACTCTTGAGGGTATCCAGGCACTGGCAGGGTCCAGTTGGTTAGCAGAATAGTCGGGTCTTCAGGAGCTCTGAAAGAGATGGGGAGGTCCATAGATTAAAGGGTAGCTTGTTCCATGTCCTCGCTGCTAGGTAGAAGGAGCGACCTCCGCATCTGCTACGTCGGATGTGGGGGGGGTGAGGGTTAGAGAAAGGGATGCAGAGGTGTCTGGTGGACTGATGGAAGTTCAGGCGGTGGTTCAAGTAGGGGAGTCCGCAGTTGTGTTGGGCCTTGTATGCATGGGTCAGGACCTTGAGGACATCAGACATTGAAAATATCATTGTCCTAATGAGATGTTTGAAGAAAATGTCATGCAAACACAGTGAGAGAAAATAACTTGTCCCAACACTCCTCCAAATTTTACCTCTCAAAGTATCCAAAGTCAACTCGGCAACTCATTTTTATCCCTGTAAAATTTCAAATTTTATCCCACCGTTGACATATGTGCAAAAGCTTATGAAACTGGCAAACTACACACTGGTCAAAATTTTGGGGTTGCAGGATACCCACAAGAACTGGGCATTGGGACAAAAGTTCTTTGTATAGATTGAGAAAGGTTTGTCATCTCTTTTCAGGCACATCATGGGTTTTCATCCTCAAATCTTGACACTCTTCAAGTCCTTTGAAGGTACACCATATTTGTGTTATTTGTCTGCAAAGCCATGCTCTAATGACAGTGGGTACTCAAAAAGAACAACACAAACCCGGCTGAGGATAGCTACTGCCACTTTTATCAAGGCAAAGAGGTGACCAGCACTGCTGTCAGCAGAATTGCATTTTAGGAACACAGGTCTTTTTACCTGTACCCACAAAGAAAGCTACCCCCTGATTCTCTCACTTAAATGCCCCTAGATTGCTACACAACTGCGGTTTTTGACATTCAAGTTGCTGCAGGTTACAGGTGTATTTTGGGTATGCATGCTTTACGAAAAATAAATGAATGGTGGTGTCCATGGACTCAGTGGCTAGGTTTTCACAAAATGATAGTTACATAGACTACCCTTGTTTGAGGTAACTGCAACAGACTACATGTCGCTCCTTCTCAAAACCTGTCAAACTTGATGGGAGGCAGCTGAAGGGCCATTCCCACACCTTTCTTCATTGTAAGATTTCCCTGTTACTGCAAACCTTACACCAAGCAGAAATTTGCTTTTTACTTGTGCTCCCAAGTTGGAAAATGTCCCTCCCCCTTCAGTTAGTCTGGACATTGAGGAAGCCCAGGGACCAAATATGAATTGCGGGAAGACCGTAATCCTGTCAACCAGAGGACCTGGGAAGCCAGATGGACCTGTAAGGAGAGGAGCTATCCTGGCACTAGATGGGCTGCAAAATGCCAGCTCTGCAAGATGATGAACAATGGAAGCAAAAATACACCAGTAAGAATATCCCTGCAACTCAGCTGGCCAGGAAGAAGACAAAAGGCCACATACAAACAATGCATGTATTGGGAGCCTCACAGATCTGTCCTGCATCTACCTAATGAGCCTGCCACTTAAACAAAATGTGGCCATATCTGCTCCTTCCTAGTCCCAGAGGGACCCAAAGGCTTCAAGAATTCACACCAGTCATGGAGGGTCTGGTTTAGAAAGTTGGAGCAGATGTCCTCATTCAAAAACGTCTGAACCATCTTTCTAGCCTATATGGTTCTCCAGATAACATCACTATGTGTTGCTGAAATCTAATTGAGTAATTAATATATCAAAAGCTGGGAGTTTTATCTCTGCTCCAGGAGGCGCTTGCACCTTAGGTCAAATTTGTAAGTTTCCTTCGTGTTTACTATTTCTTCATTGAAGACCCAGCACTGGCTAGAAGACTCTGAATAGGAGTTACTGTGTTATGTTGTAAATGTGTTTCTAACTCCTGCTGCCTCTATGCACAAGGGCCAACTCATCAACCTCGCTACCCCTGTAGAAGCAAGTGCCAACTGAAACCGTGGTCATCCAAATAGAGTATAGCACTACTGGTAACCCTAGGGCACTGGTGACAAATGGAAGATCTAACACACAATACTTCTTCGAAACCACTGGCTGCACCAGGACCTCAAAAATGGTCTCCACGCACCAAATTGATCCATTAGTTCAAACCAACAATTGAGGAGCAGAGAATGAAGAATAGGCCCCAGATGCATGTTTACACCACATTCTAGACAAATAAGTAGGTGGTACAGATGTCACTAATGGCTCAGAATGGAGGCTACGCTTCACCCTATAGGCACTACACGAAGGCCTAGTATGAAAGTAACAAATAAATCTCCGCAGGAAACTGGCCTGGCCGTGAAATGGGGAATAAGGGCTCCCACGGAGTCAAGGATGGGACGGGTCTCAGTGGTGCATGTGAATCACAGGAACAGTCCTAGAAAAGGTTCCCACAGATCCAAGCAAACCTCTTCAATCTGTTTGAGACTAGCTGGGCTTCACAGTTCTGGTCGGTGCTGGGCAGCTTGAATGCTGGGACGGTCTCCAGGTAGGCTTTGGTCTGGTTGAGAAAAGACGTGCTGCTGGCCTGGATGACAAGAGCACTTGTCATCCAGGCCAGCAGCACATCTTTCACCAACGGTGAGTACAGCTTACGCTTATCTACAGCAGGTCAGGGCAGCAGGGCTTCCTTCCATGTAGAGGCTTGTTTCCAGAATTAATCCTGTTCCTGATTAGACGTCCCTGTGTGCAGGAAGAGCGTAGCTTCCGTGACCTACACAATTATAACCCGTTGGGTCAAAGGGCCCAGGTTTCATTTAAAATGCAGGGTGCGGATTCGAAAGCAGGGCCAAACAACAGGCCTACCTGTTCAAAACCCTGGCTAAGAAGAGCATATCTTGCCAGACTTTTTCCACATAAAAGGAGTAGGCGAAAGGCCCCACATGGTAAAAGGAAAGTACATTTCAAGGGTGATAGTTTGCAGGTCTCAAGTCAGGTCAATATGATTGCTGGCGGGAAGAATTTGGGATGCAACTTAAGGCAGGAGGGTATATATCGAAGAAGGGAATTTCCGGACTTCCCAGTAAGAAACAGCTGGTTTCTTTCCGTGGTAACAGGCAGAAACGCCAAAAGCAGAAAAGCAACACAGGCTGACGATCCTCTGATCAGCAGGGAACGAATGTGGATTCCCCAGACTTGTCCAGACAGGCTGAGTGTTTCTTGTAAAACATCTTCAGTGAAAAAGAACATGATGCAATACCGGACTTAAAGGGGACATCTGGTTATAGAGCCAACTGATAAAGCTACTAGTATTTTATCTCCGGCTTCCTCTGTGTTTGAAATCTGCTCATTCCCAAGCGAAAGGAGGTACCTAATTAGAAGGGCCCAATTTATTTTTAGGCAGGCCTTGTTCCCAGAGAGTTGGCTTTTAGTGACATTTGATGCCCTTTGCTAGTTCAGGGTGTATGTTTAACACATCTTCCACCGGTATAGCCTCACAGCGGACAGCCTCGTTGCTCTGCGCGAATCCAGAATATGCAGGGATGTGGGCGGGGTCCTACGGAACAGTGTCCAATCAACTTGTGCGTTTTCGCCTTCTCCTTATCTGCATCCATTGCTTCCTAGTGTCACCCTCTCCTCTAAAGCCAGCCTTTCCTGCTCCCCACCAAGCCTTTGTCTGCGCCACATGAGCCTGTGTCTACGGCTCCCTTCCCACCCCAGGCATGCAAACCCCAGTCCAAACAATGTACTCTAATTCAAGATCTAGCCAATCCCTTATCCAAGAGTCTTTGTACTCTGGTCATAGTGGTCATTCTCCCCTGGTCTCCACCACTGGTCATGCTCCACTGGACCAGCAATGGTGCCTGCAGAACTCCATTCTATCAAGGCCATGTGGCCTTTAAACATGTTCTATTGATCTAACTAGTCTAGCTTTAACCTTTTAAAATTAATTGACTCTTTTTCTGGAACCACACAAGGTTTAGAAACTTACAAGGACTCTACCTGTTCCTCCCGGAGCAGCTGGTGTAGGGAGCGGCTTTCAGCAAAGCATGGTGGGTGATTTTCCTGGTCTGGGCTAGCAAAGGGGCTGGTCCTGTATCAGGCTGTAGAAAAAATAAGATATATACGTTTTGAGATTAGCAGGACTGCTAGATTGTGCCCAAGCGCCAAAAGAATTGAAATTACAAAACAGGAGTGGAAGGATACAATGGCATTAATTAAACTTTTGCATCAGTCATCCTGCCCCTTATATTAACCTGAGAGACAACGTTAGGGTCAAAGAGTATAAAACTTCCATCATGAAGTGCTTCAATCTCAGCACCATTTAGAAACACTGCCATCCACAGCAAAGTTTTTGTGTGAAAGCACAAGCAGGTGATGCTTTTACTGGACAGGAACAGTGTCTCATAACATCGAGTGGCCCTGGGCCATATAGTTGTTTAGAGCGCATTCAAACGGGATCTACAAACTTGGCTGTTGAACCAGGCCTGCTCTTTTATGGCAAGACAGGAGGCTGGCGTTATGCATGCATAAACCTTTTATCGCCACTTCCAAGCAGCAAACGGTTCATGCATGCATAATGCTAGCGTCCTTGTCTTTAATAAAATCACGATTCTCTATACAGTGCAAATTCTGAGAATCAACGTTTCCTTCCGCTCTTCACCGTTGGTTATTGGACCTTAGCAGCAGACATTCATACCAGTAGCCGTGCACTCTATAAAAACCATAAAATATATAAAAAATATATAACTAAAATTTCTTTCCTTATGGACAGAATGTTTCGCATTGCCTAGAATGACGTAGGAACCTTAGCTTCATAAACAGTATCCATGTCCCACCTTCTGGCCGGTCTCCTCAGCTCTCACGAAGTCTTCATGCCTTCGTTTCTGTATCTCATTTGCTAGTTCTCGCTTCTTTCCATAGTGTTTCTGTAAACCTGGCAAGAAAATATCATCAGAGAGGCTCAAGCAATGCGCCGTGGCTGGAAGGTGGGACTTATGGTGTAATGGGAGAGGGGGGTGTTGTGGGAAGAGCATAGTCATGTGCGAGTGTGCGGTGGGGAGTGGAGCGTCATAGGCCAACGCTGGTGAAGGAAGCCGAGTGATATTGACGGAGCAAGGGTTCGCATATTACGCGACTTGCTTGGATTCAAGAACCTCGAATAACTTATAACCCTGTAATTCAACCTGTTTGTCTTACTAATTTTCCTTTATTCGGACATTTTGGGTGTCCTAGTGACGCTTGCATATGTGTTTACTAATTCAATAACTAAAAATGGCCGCTGCTTGGCGGGTTTTCGTTCTGTGCATGCGTTAGTCACACTCACGTGACGTGACGTACTTGCAGTTCTGGTGGGAACCTTTGCGCTTGCGCACTTACTTTTAAAATGGCTGTCTGTGTCTTCACATGGAGAAGCTTGCGCAACTGTTTTATGTTATTGTCTGTTTGCACTAAAACTCTCACGCAATAGTATATTTTAAGTAAAGGGGTATAGAGTAGCAATTCATGGTATACAGTGAATTCATTTATTTCTATGTTTTAATTTGTTTTCGCTTACTTTTCATGTACCGCAGTATTGAGGGGCTGATGGGATGCTTGGGATCCATATTAAAACACTTTACTGCGCATGACGGACTTCGACCAGTGACATTGAACGACTGCCAACCAGAGGTGGCAGCCAAGACGTGCCTGGGAAGATGCACCTTCACCCAGCCGAAGAAGTCGAACTGTACTGCAATGGATACAAATGTATTTCTTTCATTGTATTCTGTAGAATATCTCATGGGAACCCCAAATTTGCTAGGCGGTCCCAGAAAATGCAAATGTAGGCTTGTAGAGAGTTAATGTGATTGGTGTGTTGACCTATCCTACTTGAGGACCAATCGAAATTGGGGATTCTGACACTTGCAACATTTGGGGGGTGGTACACTGACCCGAAAACAGTATAACTAGCCTAGGTTTAGCTAGAGAAATTGTCCGACTTGTCCGAATAGCTGACCTGTCACTGACCCAACGCACTCAATAGGTGACTGATACAGAGCGCTGCGGAGCACTCTGTCCGAAAATATACCATAGACTCTGGAGGTTTTACTAAACCTTAAGTGCTGGCGGAGCACTTTGCTGGAGAATTCGCTAACCCAATCGGAGTTCTGACTGATAGCTGCAGAGAGGGTGGAACGCAGGCGTTGCTTCCAAACTGCGGGTGCTGGTCGTGCCTTGGTGGTCCTGTCCTGATCCTAATCTGGGTTTCCTGTCCTGTCCTGGGGTGTTCATTCTGCACCTGCTGTCCTGTCGATGACTGTCCTTCCTTGGGGTTTATCCTGTCCTTAACTGACCCGTGGCCAGGGTTGGTCTTCACACCAGTCTAGGTAATTATAGTGCTAAAAGTCTATACTGCACCTTCTATTTTTCTGTCTTTGCTTCAATAAAGACATACCTTTGCATATGTTATATTTTCCATGCTTTTCGCAATCCATTATATAAAAGTCATGCATTATTTTTCTTAGCATGTTCCTATATTACCCTTCCTTTATGCACCTTTCACCATACCGTTTATGACATATAGATGTAATTTATAATTTTCTCCTGCAAGCTAATTTGAAGTAAGGTTGCTATAGCTATAGCGTGTTCCTTTTTTCCCCTTCCTTTAGATGTATAGGATTTCCAATTCATCACCCAACTTTAAATATTTCCCAGTAGTACATTTTTAATATGTGCCTTCAATTGCCCCATCTATAGTTGTTCTTTCCTAAGTTACCCTCCTGAAATCTGCTTGGCATATTCCCTGTTCTTACCTCACGTTAGTCTCATAAATGGTTGCCCTGATTTACTTTTTATATGGTTATGTGATCTTTATTATCTTGATCATTGATTGTCTATTGGTCGTAAACTGTATGCTTTCTGAATCTGAAATCTAGATAAAACCTTTAAAACTTCCCCGTAGTCTGTGGTCATTTTAATGAATACAAAGAAAATATTAAGTTGGTATTTGTGTTGCCTGCCTTTCTTTTACAGCTAGCTCCCTGATCCGTATTGGTCATAGGTACCCGTAACGGTGGATTGGTAAGTCGGGTACAAGTAGAAATAAATAGGAAGGAATCAGGGTTACTGGTAGTAGAGTGTAAGGTCACCTGATTAATGTATATGATAAATTGAAGTTTATGGGCCCGATACGTATATGGTAAAATTGTTGGTTGGGTGACCTGCGCGCTCTATCAGTAATTTTCTGGTAGCAGAGGAAATGGTTAGGGACTAGTTAAAGTTAGGTAGGACTAGTTAATCCACTTGTTAGTAATTGTTTAATGTTTGTCTGGAATCCCCGGGGAATGGAATAGCGGGTGGTGAAGAGAATCCACGCCGTGGTGAGGTCACTGGCTATAGGAAAATTAGTGCAGGTTAGGCAGAACTGGAAGCACTGATTAGGGTTTTCTGAATGAATAGTTGAATAAATGATAGCAACGAGTTCGCTGGCAAAACTTCTATTGTGATATAAACCTAGTAAGGGTCACACCGGAAGGAGTAGCAGGTTCGTCGGAGCTTGGGTGACAGCAAAGGGGTTCGCTGGTGAAACTTTGGACTTAGTATATATATCCCGGAAAGAAGTGGATGAGTCAAAGAAGTAGCAGGTTCCCTAATGCTTGAGTGAAGGGCAGGCAGAAGAGATCTATCCGTAGTATTTGAAAAGTAAATGGAAGTAGTTTACTTGCAGTGAAACATATCTTTCCTTTCTAGACACTCGAGTACAGTGGCGAATGTGTTTACGTTGTTAAATAACTAAAGCACTTGCACTTTAAATGAGAAATAAAGTTTCCGTTACCTTGTAAAGGAGGGAGTCAGTTGCGGAACTGCTCTGACGTCACTCCGTGCCGCGCTGGTATTGGTCGAAACAGCGGGTGTGTAGCAGAGCTGGAATTGTAAAGGAGGGGTGAGTGCCGAAGCGTGAGAACCGTCTCGCGAAAAGGCCGCGCACCCATTGGTCGGGATTATTTGAAACCGTGCACTTCATTGGTCGCACGAAAATAAAAGACGCACTTGGATTGGGAGTGATTTTGTAAACAAAGTCGCTTATAGGAAATTATATGTGGCATTCGTATAGACCTGCGACTAGACCTGATCCAAGACTGTTAGGGTTTGAAAACGATCAGTGGAAAGGTCATAAAACCGACATTATGTACGGAAATAAGAGAAAATTGTCCCTTGTAAACAAAGTGAAGAATTATTTCAAAAAGGACAAACCCATCAAAACTAATACTCCCGCATCTTTCATGATGTTTGATAAGGGGTACCATTCGTGTGTATGGTTGGAAGATTGGGCGGAATACACAAAAGATGACGGAATTTTGGCTTTTCCGTTAGAAGGTACATTTACTGGCAGGATTTTATTTAATTTGAGAACACGGATGAATGATTTACATCCCAGACCTAGATTGACCCAGTACGAAGCATTAGAGGAATGGGAAATCAAGGCTTTTGAGAGAGACAAGCCCCGAATGGATAAAGGGTTAACCAAATGGTATCCAAAATTGAAGCAGGAAACCCGAGATAAAAAGATGAAACAGTGGAGACAGAATATGATAGTCGAGGGACTGTATCCAATGATGACAATGGGTGGTCCTGCGGGAGAGAAGAAGACCGAAAAGTCCAAGCATTGGGTGTCCAGTGGGGATTCCGATGATGATTTATTGGATGACATGTTTATGAAAAATCCGCCTCCTTATAATGAAGGACCCAGATCCTCTAGTGTAGGGGATACTTCCCAACGACCTCTGTGTCAGGAAGGGAATAGATCTGTAAACCCAAGAGACAGTTGTCAAATACCTCCCTATAACGAGGGACTAGGACCCATAGGTGCTAGAGATACCTGTCCAAGACTACCATTTAGTGGGGAGTCAAGATACTCAGGTGAGAGAGACTTCAGTCCCAGACCACCCTATGAAGGTGAGGCAAGACCCTCAAATACAGGGAATCCGTTCTCAAGACCTCCATATGCGGAAGAACCAAGATCCTTAAGCGCAGGAAGCTTGTTCCCGAAACCTAATTATGGTGAAGGACCAAGTATGTCACATCCAACTGCCCCAACGTTATCTCCTCAAATAATACCTGAAATTAGCCTGGAAAGAATACTGCAGGAAAGGGAGCGGGAGGCCCTAGTCAAACAAAGAACCGAAATAATTCAGAAAATCTCCCAGTTAAATACAAGCCCCGAAGCCTTGACAATCCCGGTAACAATTGGACCAGTGGTTCCGTTGTATGGGGATAGACAAGGGAGTCCAAAGGCTCCAGTTATTACCCCAGCTATAGTACAGCCGAGACAAGAGCCCTTAATCGTAGATGATCAGACGAGTGAATGCGAATCTGAGGTCTCTTTAATGGATCTGCCAATTAGGGATGCAGGAAAAAGGTTACAGAAAAGACATAATCCATACAATACGAAAGAGATTCAAATGGAATCGACTTCAGGTACCAAGAGTGTCACATTGGTGACTCCTGAAGAAATTGAGAGATGGAGTCGAGACCTAGAGAAGCAAACTCCACAGACAAAACCATTAGATATTTACAAATTGAGAGTAGAAATGGAAGAACTGACGGCCGGAAACGTGGGGTTAGATAGATTAAATACCTATTCTGAGGAAGAGCTGCTGTTTATCGGCAAGAGTCTTACCCGGAATACCAGAGTGCTCCATGAGAAACTAACAGACACTGCAGCTAGTATGGGAATAGATATTTCAAAATCGAAGCCATTACAAAAACCCTATAGAGCTGATTTCTCAGACAAAGACCTGGAAAATATGAATGTATCAGGGAAAAAGGCGCAGATCAAAGAATTGTTGACTGTGTTGCAGAAATGGGGAGACATAGACAAATGGAAAGCCAGGTGGGCAAAGAAAAAGGATGAGGCTAGATCTACACAAACGACTTCTGAGTTTGTTTTAAAGGAAGCTGGCAAACCCGAGCAGTTATACCCTATGCGTGAAGTGCCAGGTGGAAAATACGTGCACGTTCCATGGTCCAGACAGGATATTGTGTCCTTTACCAATGACTTTCCAAAATTGCGAGAAAAGCCTGTGGACTGGTACAGGCAGGTGGAAAGGTTTGTAAAGGTGCAAAAATGCCTATGGAAAGACCTGGATGGGTTTTTCGACATAGTGGTTCCTGTTGATTTATGGACCGAATGTAAGGTTGCCATTGGTTGGCCTAGTGAGGAATATCCGAGGGACCCTATTACAGGAGCTCCTTCCAATGAGGTAATGAAAAAATATGAACAGGTAATGTTACACCTGAAGGGAAAGGTGCCTGCAAAGGAAACCGATTGGACTAAGATAGATAGAACCACACAGGAAAGGGATGAGACTGTGCACTCCTTTTATGAAAGACTGTTACAGGTGTTTAAAACGTACAGTGGTATAGATAACATCGAGATGAAGGATATAACCCACTTCATTTACAGGTTTGTAAACGGTTTAAGACCCGAAATTTGCCAATGGATCAAAGACAATAAAATCTGCTGGCAGTCTAAGAAAATGGATGAGGTCTTACGGTACGCAAAGTACTGTGAAGACGAGATGGCTGATAAGCGAAAGGCTCTGAAGGAAAAGGTTATGTGGGCACAAGTAAAACTAGCGGAACAGCAGGAAAAGCAATTAGGTAAAATGAATAAGAATTCCCAAAATCAAGGTTCAGGGGGTGGAGGGAAGCCCAGAATGAAAATGAGTCGAGAAGAAGCCAAAAAGAAATTTCCCTGTCACCAGTGCGGAGAAATAGGGCACTGGAGAGACGAGTGTCCATACTTACAGAATAGTAACCCCCAAACACCTGATCTAAATCCACAGACGCAGAATGAAAAGCCAAGAAAGACCCAACAACAGGTAAAGGCAAGTCAGTTGCCCCGTGCTCCTAAACCGAATTATAAGGGAAAAACTCCGCAGGGGGATGACATAGAAATCTGGGGAGGCAATGAGTATAGACATGCAGCAACTTCGCAATTTTTATTGAATGATACTTTCCTCTGCGACGATCAATACTGACGGGGCCTGAGAGGGGAGGACGAGGAGTGCGTACTTGGCGCCTCCTTGCCGGTAGACCAGTCAGGGCCATACATTGAAGGAAAGGTTGAAGGCAATGATGTCACCTTTCTGTTGGACACTGGTGCTACCGGTTCTACTGTGAGAACGGCAGACGTTCCAAACCTACCCCTCTCGGGAGAAGCAATCCAATTACACGGCCCCACGGTGGGGCGAGGAGCGAGCCTGGGAGCGCGGGCACAAAGAGGCCGCTTCCCGCGCTCCCCAGGCTTTTAACCCTTTCGCCGCCGCGACCCCGCCCCCTCGCCCCGGAAGCACACCAGTACTTCCGGGGCGAGGGCGCGGGGCAAGCGGCCCCGAAAGGGACGGGGTGTGGGAGGGGCCGGGCCCCGCCATGCTTGCGTGGGGGCCTATTGGCCCCCCCTTGTATCATGGTCTTGGACTGCCGGCCACCTCCCCCCTTAACAACACTGACTGAATTACCCAACTCAACCAGTCGACACATGGGGGTCTTTGGAAGTCAAGGGGGGGTACGGGGCCCCCCCCTGGCCGTATTTATTAAAATATAAAAATAAATCAAAAATTTTAATCAAATAAACATTTCTGACAATTATTAAAATGCACACTTTTCAGAAGATTAGATTGACATCCGTTTCAACATGGTATGATGGGCTAACCTTAACAAATAGCTAGTACAGCGTGTTTCCTAACGTAATCTAATCATCCTGAAAATTAAACTGCATTCTAATATTTTTAATAAAGTCCTACGGCAAGGTCGCCAACCGGTGTCAGATCCTTTTACAGCTGCGCTCTCACGTTGAAGATGCGCATGCGCAACCCAGGGCACGTTACACCCACGTGCGCTCCCTGAACTCCATTTAACCATAACAGGAGGGCCCAGACACTCGCGCACCTTAGTGACGTCATAGTGTTGTGAGGGGTGGCTACCAGCCTGAGGAAAGCGTAGACTCCCTCCCCTGCACCCTTTAAAACGGGATATCATATCCTGCCCCTGAAGTTCTGAGAGAGACCAATGGCCCCTTCCGCGGGCGGCCCCTTTCGTGAATGGGTCCGCCCCCCCGTAAGGACCTTAAAATGCTGCTCACCGATTAATGACCTTACCGCCACAGGCCAGGTAGTTTACCGACTATCTGGCCCCCCCGTCAAGTCGTGGGAGTATCTAATCAATTGATTAGTACCCCAGTTACTGAGCCCATGGAGATCACAATAGGGAACTTCAAGGAAATGCATAGATTTGTGGTTTGTGATACCAGTCCAGTAAACTTACTGGGACGTGATTTGTTGTGCAAAATGAACTGCACCATCTTTTGCACACCAAAAGGCGTCGAAATTCAGACCCCTGACGAAGATGGCATATACAAATTAATGTTAATCAGACCTGACTCAGAAATTAAACAACTGACTATACAAGACTTACCCGAAGAACTCCAAAAGACAGTGAAACCAGAAGTATGGGACTTTACCGGAGAAAGATGTAGGTCTAATGGCAAATGTTGACCCAATCAAAATAGCCATGAAAGAAAATGCAGTTTACCCCAATACCAAGCCTTACAAAATGAGTGCAGAAGTGAGAGCAGGAGTTGCCATTGAAATAAAAAGATTGCTAGAAGCGAACATCATACAAGAAGTGATGAGTAGCCCATGTAACTCACCCATAATTGGAATCAAGAAACCTAGTGGCAAGTACAGGGTAGTGCAGGACCTGAGAAAGGTAAACAAGATTGTCGTTCCTTGCTGTCCTATTGTCCCGAACCCAGCAGTGATCCTGTATCAGATACCTTGGGATGCTGAGTGGTTCACCGTGATTGACTTGTGTCACGCATTCTTTTCTATCCCATTGCATCCAGACAGCAAATTTCTTTTCTCATTTGCATTCGACAGTCACGTGTTCGTTTGCAATCGCGTCCCTCAAGGGTATACAGAAAGTCCCTCTATCTTTAATCAGATTCTGAAAAAGTGCCTTGAATCTTTAGTCTTACCTGGAAAATCTGTTTTGGTGCAATATATAGACGATCTCTTGGTGGCGTCTAAAAGTCAGAAAGACTGTGTTGTTGACATCATTGCCTTACTGAACCATCTAGGTGAAGGAGGACACAAAGTATCAGCTGACAAACTACAGTTCTGTACCAAGTCAGTAAAATATCTGGGGCACCAGATAGAAACAAGCATTTACAATGCAATGGTTTTGCCTTTGTTAAAGTTAGAGCTATTGGCATTGCTCTTGACATTATTTTTATTTATGTTTTTTTTAACATAAATAAATGGCATTGTCATTTACAATGCCACTAGCTTTATCTCTCGCAAATGACACACACAAACACACAGAGCCCCCCACACACACACACCCACAGAGCCCCCCACACACACAGCCACACAGAGCCCCCCACACACACAGCCACACAAAGCCCCCCACACACACACAGCCACACAAAGCTTCCTACACACACAGCCACACAAAGCTTCCCACACACACAGCCACACAGAGCCCTCCACACACACCCACACAGCACAAGCAGGCAACAGGGGCACACGGAGGCACAAGCAGGCAACAGGGGCACGAAAACGGAGGCACAAGCAGGCAACAGGGGCACACGGAGGCACAAGCAGGCAACAGGGGCACACAGAGGCACAAGCAGGCAACAGGGGCACGCGGAGGCACAAGCAGGCAACAGGGGCACACGGAGGCACAAGGTTGACTGGTCAAGAGAATGTAATTTAATTCCAAAAAATCAAACAGGATTTAGAAAGGGCATCAAAACTATTTCAAATATCCTGTCAATTTCACTGATTGCTGAAAAATGTAAAAACAAGAAACAGGACCGAGAGAGAAAGAGAGAGAAAGAGAGAGAGAGAGAAAGAGAAAGAGAGAGAGAAAGAGAGAGAGAGACACACACAGAGACAGAGACAGAGAGAGAGAGAGAGAGAGAGAGAGACAGAGACAGAGACAGAGACAGAGACAGAGACAGAGACAGAGACAGAGACAGAGAGAGAGAGAGAGAGAGAGAGAGAGAGAGAGAGAGAGAGAGAGAGAGATTGATTTAAAAGCTGCTTTTGACAGCGTAGACCAGAAACTAAAATGGACTAAATTGAAATCCTGGAATATACTGGAGAGAATACTTAGCGGTCTACTGCTGTTTTATACAGATACCTGGGTTTTTGTGAAGCTTGGGAATGTAGGTAGAATTTACAGAAAGGTTTATACCACCATGGGTCCAAAAAGGGGTGCGTGTTGGCCCAGCACCTATTTAATGCATTCAACTACAACCTATCTGGAAAGCTCGATGCGATATTGTTCTTTTGAGCTTAACTTGGTGGGTTTAACAAGACTATTGAACAAACTCTCTGAATTTCTGGTTGTAAATAAATTGGAACTCAATGTATCTAAAACTAAATCAATGCTCATTACAAACCAAATAGCCCCTGATCATAACATCAGGCTAAAAGGTAACTTATTAGATAAAGTATCATACTGCAAGTATTTGGGATTTTATGTAGATAAGTTATCCTTTCGAGACCAGAAAAAATATAAGACGCAGCGAGCAGGGGCAATTAACTGAAAAATAAACTATTATTATTATTATTATTATCCAACAAAGGTCCCGTTGGGCATTTTTTTAAAGAGAGGCAACGGAAAGTATAAGTGAAGTCAGTCTTTAACAGCACACTGAAACTATTTCGAAGCAGGCACAGAGAAGGCTCAGGTGGACTCAGGCCATATTCTCAGGCACTGTGACCGCATTGAGCTGTCATCTGGGTATAGTTCCTGGGCTGCCTGTGACAGCGGCATATGGCTGTATTAAATGCAAGGGGAGAAACGCTGCTGGAAGACTTCTGTCCTGTTTAAACCCAGGATGGCAATTTACGTCAGTGAAGAACGGGTAGAATAATCCAAACAAAACAGTGATGTGTTGGCTCTTCCCAAGATAGTCCAAAGGGGAGAGAAAAAATAACTATTTGCTGTTATTGGAAGAGTTTGCAGAGGACGACAAAAGACTCGGGATCATGCCCAAGAAATACTGGCACGAGTTACTATAAGACTGGTAGGCCCCACCACTTGTACAGCCGCATCTCACTACTCAACTCAAAGCTTATGCGCAGCTATATGCTCCCCGACACAGCCTGGAAGCAGCCCCTATGGTATATATACACGCACACAAAATACTTCCCACGCCGGCCACACAACATGCTCGAATTTCTCTCCATTCATATCCCAACTCTCAAAAGCCTATGAGTCCTACGTTCGCCTCAAAACACACCAAAGCGCAGGGATACAATCACGATAACGAAACACACTGAAACAATCCAAACATGGGTCACGAGCACAGCACGCTTTTCCACCCAATGCTCCCCAGAAGTAGCATGTTATTAGTCGCAAATGCCGGTTGTTAGGGTTCGAAGAGCTATCCAGATAAAACTACAAAGCAATAAAGGCAGTTCTTTCTGGAGAAGAGAAACAGGAGCCTTACTTATTTAGTGTCATTGTCTGACAGCTGTCACTGTTTAATAACGGCCCAGGAACCGTCTTTATTTATCACTGGGGCTATCTACAAAGGAAGCAGGTTTGTTGATACCAGCCCTACCTTAGCGGGGTGCTTGCGCCATGTACCGGTGGGGCCGGCGGTTGCTGCATGAGGACCGAAGCAGAGGAGTCACAGAGGGTGGACATCTCGAATTGAGACAGGAGGGCGCACACCAAGAAACTTCACAGCAAAGAGCACTCGGTGGTTAAATATAGGTTGTTATGGAGCACTCTAAATAGGTAGAACATATCACATAAATTAGTGGTCAAAAACTGGTTTGAAACGGGAAGTGATGTACGCTGAATAGGAGCAAACGATCACCCTATAAGGGGTTATAAAAGGAAGACGAAATATTTGGAGACTTAGGAGACATTTCATAGGGCCGGATACGAAGAAAAAAGGCTGAGAGGGAGGGCACTCAATAACGTACATATATCAACTTTTCAAATTTTTTTTGCGGAGCTTAGTTCTGGTGCTCGAATGTTTCCAAGCATCCGACATTTTGACAAATAAGGAAACAGAGACACATTTCCAGTTAGATTAGGGTTTAAAGTGGGAAAGCCGGGTTTGGAAGTCCGTCCGCACAGTAAAGTACATATCGGATGCTATTCTGTAAGCCCAGGTTCCCCTCCAACTTCACATTGGTCCGGCCGGAAACGTGTACCCTGGTGCTCAGTGGTTCCAGGAGGGTCGAATACGAAGAATGTAATAAGGCAACCAGAACGTCTGTAACTCACCCCCACCGGAAATGCGTCGGGCGGACGTTATTGTTCTGTACACGAGCCATGCTCAGAGCGACCATAGAGACTGAAGAAAGACTCCACCAATGCTCTTTATATAGGAATGTGTACATGCATTGGATTTATGGGGTTTAAGGAGTCCAAAACAGAGTTTTGGTGAACTAGAGGCTAACGTTTCTCTCTAAATGGTGTACCAACGATGTCATCCGTGTGGTAGATATAGTGAAAGCAATTCGTACGGTAGCTCCATTCGTTCGACCTGGGTCGTACCGTGCGCATAGAAATAGGACTAACAGCGATTAAAGAGACAAACACACGGACAGGCAGGGAGAGCGGGAGGGGGCGGGAGGGGGCGGGAAGACATACGGCAAGAACAAGAAAAAAACAAAGCACTCACCTGGACTCCGATTCGTAGTTCTCATGTCCAGTAAGGAAAGCCTTGATAAAACCAGCACTCACCTGGACTTCCTCCGGCCGCAGAATGGCCAAAACAAAGACGGACAAAAAAAAATAAATAAACCCCGCACACCGCCCGATGACGAGGCAAAAAGGGTGGAGAGGGAAAAAATCTCGGGAACGCCCCCGAATCTGGTCCGAGATTGACGGACAAAGCCTTCTCCCAATGGCTAGCCTCCATTTATGGAGCTAGCCAATGGGAGGAGGGGGCGGATACCCGACCCAACAGAGAAAAACATTAGATTTTGCTAGCGCATACGTACTTCGTACACATTGGCTAGGCAAAACCTAAAAAGTATCAGGAAGGTAACTTCAGAGAGAGTCAGAATAATTTGAAACATGCAGTCACCCCGTACTCAGAAAGAAGTCAGAATGTTCCTTGGAGTTGTAGGTTATTGCAGGCAATGGATTGTGGGATTTGCAGTCCTAGCAAAGCCTTTGATAAAGATGACCAAGAAAGGAGCAAGGACCCAGTGGAATGGAATGAGGAAAGCTTGACAGCATTCACGAAATTACGAGAATGTCTGTGTACAGCCCCTGCTTTAGGAATGCCTGATTATTCTAAGGAATTCTCATTGTTTTGTGATACACGAGACAATTGTGCATTGTCAGTCCTAACCCAAGCCCATGGTTTGACTAGACGTCCAGTGGCATATTTTTCTGCTACTCTGGATCCAGTGGCTGCTGGATTACCCGGATGTCTGAAAGCAGTAGCTGCAACTTGCACGAGTCTAGAACAGAGTGAATCCATTGTTATGAGACATCCTGTAATTGTGTATGTTCCACATGCAGTTGTAATTTTGCTGACAAGAACTAAAACTCAGTACCTCACACCTAATCGGCTGACTAAGTATGAGAGGATTCTTATAGGTGCTGCAAATGTAGTCATTACTCGGTGTAACATACTGAATCCAGCTTCCCTATTACCAGACTCAATAATTGCAGAAGCAAAAGGAGAGGTCGAGCATGACTGCATTGACCTGACAGAGTTCAGTACTAAACCACGCCCAGACATCAAGGAAACACACCTGCCTGTAGAGGATAGCGAGCTGTTTGTGGATGGCTCATGTCTGAGACACGAACTTGTAGGCTTAAGCGCTGCTTATGCTGTGGTCACGGTAAAACACACTGTAGAAGCATCCTGTTTATTTGGAGTGAAGTCTGCACAAGTAGCCGAATTGGTTGCATTGACAAGAGCCTGTAAAATTGGAAAAAATAAAAGAATAACAGTATATACTGACAGTCAATACTGTTTTGGGGTTGTGCATGACTTCGGCCAATTGTGGCTGCAAAGAGTTTCTGACTTCCTCAGGTACTCCTATCAGAAATGGGAAAGTTGTACAAGAATTACTGGATGCAATCCAGTTACCAAAAGAATTGGCAGTGGTCAAATATGCTGCTCACAAATCTGGCACTGATCATGTGACAGTGGGAAATCGATATGCTGACGAAGTGGCCCAACATTGTGCCAGACATCGAATGTCTGTAAACATCAAATTGGGGGGATATGGAAACAGCTGCCAACTTATGGTGTTTGAGGATGTGCCTACATGGGAAGAATTGAGAGATTGGCAGCATGCTACGACACCAAAGGAAAAGGAAAAATGGAGGAAACTTGGTTGTCGACAGAGAAATGAGGATGGTATCATTGTGGGCCCTGATGGTATGCCTGTGTTGCCTAGATGCCTGCTTGCTTCTATGGCCAGATTGATGCATGGAGATGCACACGTTGGCAGGGATGCCATGGTTCGGGTTTTCCAACAAACATGGTACAACCCGAAGTTCAGGAAAGTAGCAGAGTCACTCTGCCAGAGGTGCTTAACATGTCAGCAGCATAACGCTGGGAAGAGAACAGTAGTCGAATTGGGAAAAATTGGAAAATCAGGAGGTCCCTTTGTAAGGTTACAGATAGACTTCATTCAGCTGCCCCTTTGTAAAGGAATGAGATACGTCCTTGTCATGGTCTGCCTGTTTTCAAAATGGGTGGAAGCTTACCCAGCCAAAAAGAATGACGCCTTGACAGTAGCCAAGTTATTACTATGAGAGTTAATACCTAGGTACGGGGTTCCAGTCACAATTGAATCAGACAGAGGTGGGCATTTCCAGTATGAAGTTATTGATCAGCTCTGCAAAGCCTTTAAGATCACACAAAAGCTGCACTGCGCATATCGTCCAGAGGCTTCTGGAGTGGTGGAACAAATAAAATGGCACTATCAAATCGAGATTAGGAAAGATGTGTGAATCTACTGGCATGAACTGGATAGATGCTTTACCTCTTGTTCTGATGGGAATCAGAAGTATTCCAGACCGAAAAACAGGCCCGAGTCCCCATGAAATTCTGATGGGAAGAGTGATGAGACAAGCATGGGTACCAGGATACAAACTGATAAGCATTTCTGATGATTTAGTACTTGAGTACTGCAAGCAACTGGGTGACAAAGTGCGTTCTATCTCTCGCCAGATTGGGGAAGACGCCGTCGCCAGTCCAACAACTCCAGTCCATAATTTGGTTCTAGACGATTGGGTTGTACTCAAGAAGCATACTCGTTCAACTTGCCTTGCACCGAAGTGGGGAAGACAACGCCAAGTGATACTGGTGACCACGACTGCGGTGAAGTGTGCCGGCGTTCCAAAGTGGATCCATGCCAGCCATACTAAGAAGGTGATCAGAGACGAGAAAACTGACGCTGAAGGTTGTCCAGCTGAGGGGTCTCCAGACGATGGTCCTGAAGTAGCTGATGACGAACAACCGAGCACCAGTCAAGATGAGTGGATACCCATAATCGACCTAACTGATGACCCAATCAGAACAAGAAGTCAAACCTACGCAGATAGAGAGTGGAATAGAGAGGAAGAGACAGGAATAGGAGAAGACCCTCAGATTATTGAGATTCACGTCAATTCTGAGGAAGAAGAAGATCAGACAGGGACAGAGCAAGTAATCGACACACCTCCACAAACTCCTGAGATTGAAAAGGGACAGACAGAAATTAGGGCGAAAGTTCAAGCGGAAGAAAATCAAAGGTTCGAAGTGCTTGAACAGGACCAGATAGAATTAGAAGAACGTGTTCAGGATACAGAAACTGAAACTCAAAAAAGACAAATCCAGTATACACCTGAACAAGGCCAGCTTAGCAACCAGGCAGAAGAAACCGATATAACCTGGGACTAGTCAGACAGGAAGGGAAGAAGCGGAAGCAGAAGTGCCACAAACAAACGAAAATAAAAGAACATTAGAAGAAAGCCAAACCACAGTACCAGCTAAAAGATAAGAAAATATCGAACCAAGATATATTAAGAGATTGAGACTGAGACTAAAAACAGTAGAAGAAAAACTTGCAGAAAGAAGGAAAAGTTCGCGCATAGCAGAGCAAGCTGGAGAAAGCTCCAAAAGAAGGAGTGATCGAATAAAAAGACTGAACGAAAAATATCAGGATCCTGAATGGACTTATTTGATATTGGAGGAATTTGAGGATCTTGATATAACTGACGAAAGTGACGAAGAACAGACGGCTGACCAGTCTGCTGAAGAAGACGAACCAACCTGAAATTGCCCAGTGTAAGCAATCTGTGCAAAGTTACAAAGAGGGATTGGAAAACTTCTGTTAAGCAGAAATGTCTGATTCAGATGTGAATGGAAGACCTAGACGTAGTTGTTGTAAAACATGCTGCCAAGTATGTTTATGTAGTGTAGCAATAGTACTGATCCTTTGGATAGGACTAACTGTAACCCTTCCTTCCCTGATGAGTAAAAACCCAAGTTTGTACCCGAATAATAACTTACCTGACGACACTGTAGAAACACACACTAAGATTGCACCACGAAGAATAGATACATTGGACAAACCACTGAGCCTGAAACGGAGACAGTTAAATTTAGAAGCACCAGATGAGGAAGCATTACACTTTAACAAGATTAAGAACAAGACTCATTTAAACGTTTTCGCAAACCTATTATTGCATTATGTAGAGACCATGGAAATAGACGACTGTTATGTCTGCATGAAGCTACCTACTTCTGTAGCTGAAGGAGTGACCTATCATCACTTGCCCTTAACATATGGAATTTCCTGTAGTATACTGACTAGCTTATTTTATAAAAGAGGACCCCTACAGTATCTCTATTCTAATCATGACGTGACATTTTCTGAACTTCCTGTTCAAAGAACTCTAAACCCTGTAAAGACAACTAGAAACGTAGCTAAGTTCATGAGTGATTATTTTCTAACAGTAGGGAAAATTAATATAGATGATGCACATAAAAATAACCTGACCTGTTCTTTACATGAAAAGGAAAAGGAGTTTCTGGACATGGTAGAGAAAAGAAGAGAGAGTTTTCAAAAGAAAGCCAAAGACAGGAACCATAAAGTTCCTAAATGGGCCGAAAATATAGGGAGTACCTCAAATGGTGGAGCTACTGCTGCTATGCTCCTTGACTTCGAGAAAAGGGGGAAACTCTGTCTTAAAAGGGAAATGACTAGTTATTATAACAATGTTTTCATCGGTTCCAGTGAATGTGAACATAATTACAAGGTAATTGGGGGTTGGGGTTTCAAAGATGGGACTGAGCCTGTGTTTCCTGGAATCTATTTTATTTGTGGGAACAAGGCTTACTTCAAATTGCCCGACCATTGGTACGGGAGTTGCTACTTTGGTATTGTCTTCCCGAAGATACACCATGTGGGAAAAATCACTGGAAGCAATGAAGAAACTAACCCATTAGTACGCAATAGAAGAGAAACTGCTGGAGAGATTGTAGGAGATATTTTTAGCGCAATAATACCTGCAGTGGGAGTGGTTCTAAACTCGAACAAACTTTGCAAATTGTCTACAGTAGTAGATCGGTTATCTACCGACACTGCTGGGGGTTTCCAGATGGTCAATACTGAAATGGTTGCGATCAGATCAATGGTTTTACAGAACAGACTTGCCCTTGATACTTTATTGGCAAAAGAGGGCGGAGTCTGCAGAATATTGAAAGCGCAACATTGTTGCACTTACATACCTGATAAAAGTGTAGGAATCCAAAGGTATGTGAGGAACATTACAAATTTGGAAAAAGAACTTAAACCACTGGAGGTTGACAGTGCCTGGAAAAGACTCACTGATGGTCTCTCTGCTGTAGGTCATTGGTTTGCCCAATTAGGTAGAGGTTTGTTGTTTAAGGTACTGATGCCAATTGGAATAGTAGGTTTCATCATATCCTTATATTTGTCTGTTGCAAATGTCGCAAACACCAAAAGAAGTACACTGTGAATAAGAGAGGTGTGAAAAGGAGTGTGGATGAACTTGAATTAGAGGAACTGAATAATCAGATTTACAAAAGGGTGAAAAATTCTCACCCTAACAAAGAAGTTAAGGAAAAACTGAATCGAATGTTGCAAGAGATTGAAATGAACAAAGTGTGAAAAAAAGTTGGAATCTGATTCCATTAGTTTGTGATGATAGTAAATATCATCAAAGAGGGAATTGATGGAGCAAGATTTCGCATATTACGCGACTTGCTTGGATTCAAGAACCTCGAATAACTTATAACCCTGTAATTTAACCTGTTCGTCTTACTAATTTCCATTTATTCTGACATTTTGGGTGTCCTAGTGACGCTTGCATATGTGTTTACTAATTCAATAACTCTTGTTCCTAAAAATGGCCGCTGCTTGGCGGGTTTTCGTTCTGCGCATGCGTTAGTCACACTCACGTGACGTGACGTACTTGCAGTTCTGGTGGGAATCTTTGCGCTTGCGCACTTACTTTTAAAATGGCTGACTGTGTCTTCACGTGGAGAAGCTTGCGCAACTGTTTTATGTTATTGTCTGTTTGCACTAAAACTCTCACGCAATAGTATATTTTAAGTAAAGGGGTATAGAGTAGCAATTCATGGTATACAGTGAATTCATTTATTTCTATGTTTTAATTTGTTTTCGCTTACTTTTCATGTACCGCGGTATTGAGGGGCTGATGGGATGCTCGGGATCCATATTGAAACACTTTACTGCGCATGACAGACTTCGACCAGTGACATTGAACGACTGCCAACCAGAGGTGGCAGCCAAGACGTGCCTGGGAAGATGCACCTTCACCCAGCCGAAGAAGTCGAACTGTACTGCAATGGATACCAAATGTATTTCTTTCATTGTATTCTGTAGAATATCTCATGGGAACCCCAAATTTGCTAGGCGGTCCCAGAAAATGCAAATGTAGGCTTGTAGAGAGTTAATGTGATTGGTGTGTTGACCTATCCTACTTGAGGACCAATCGAAATTGGGGATTCTGACACTTGCAACATTTGGGGGGTGGTACACTGACCCGACAACAGTATAACTAGCCTAGGTTTAGCTAGAAAAATTGTCCGACTTGTCCGAATAGCTGACCTGTCACTGACCCAACGCACTCAATAGGTGACTGATACAGAGCGCTGCGGAGCACTCTGTCCGAAAATATACCATAGACTCTGGAGGTTTTACTAAACCTTAAGTGCTGGCGGAGCACTTTGCTGGAGAATTCGCTAACCCAATCGGGGTTCTGACTGATAGCTGCAGAGAGGGTGGAGCGCAGGCGTTGCTTCCAAACTGCGGGTGCTGGTCGTGCCTTGGTGGTCCTGTCCTGATCCTAATCTGGGTTTCCTGTCCTGTCCTGGGGTGTCCATTCTGCACCTGCTGTCCTGTCGATGACTGTCCTTCCTTGGGGTTTATCCTGTCCTTAACTGACCCGTGGCCAGGGTTGGTCTTCACACCAGTCTAGGTAATTATAGTGCTAAAAGTCTATACTGCACCTTCTATTTTTCTGTCTTTGCTTCAATAAAGACATACCTTTGCATATGTTATATTTTCCATGCTTTTCGCAATCCATTATATAAAAGTCATGCATTATTTTTCTTAGCATGTTCCTATGTTACCCTTCCTTTATGCACCTTTCACCATACCGTTTATGACATATAGATGTAATTTATAATTTTCTCCTGCAAGCTAATTTGAAGTAAGGTTGCTATAGCTATAGCGTGTTCCTTTTTTTCCCTTCCTTTAGATATATAGGATTTCCAATTCATCACCCAACTTTAAATATTTCCCAGTAGTAAATTTTTCATATGTGCCTTCAATTGCCCCATCTATAGTTGTTCTTTCCTAAGTTACCCTCCTGAAATCTGCTTGGCATATTCCCTGTTCTTACCTCACGTTAGTCTCATAAATGGTTGCCCTGATTTACTTTTTATATGGTTATGTGATCTTTATTATCTTGATCATTGATTGTCTATTGGTCGTAAACTGTATGCTTTCTGAATCTGAAATCTAGATAAAACCTTTAAAACTTCCCCGTAGTCTGTGGTCATTTTAATGAATACAAAGAAAATATTAAGTTGGTATTTGTGTTGTCTGCCTTTCTTTTACAGCTAGCTCCCTGATCCGTTGTGGTCATAGGTACCCGTAACGGTGGATTGGTAAGTCGGGTACAAGTAGAAATAAATAGGAAGGAATCAGGGTTACTGGTAGTAGAGTGTAAGGTCACCTGATTAATGTAAATGATAAATTGAAGTTTATGGGCCCGATACGTATATGGTAAAATTGTTGGTTGGGTGACCTGCGTGCTCTATCAATATATCTCAGCCCAGGGAAGTATGACGCACTGTGGCATGTTCTTACTCGCAAAAGTAACAATCCATATCCACGAGTCTGTCGAAGGAGTAAAACGCCATGAGCCATTGGTGCAGAATAAAAGAAGCGAGCCATGTTCCACTGCTTTGGAGACAAGTGGAGAGGACCACCTGGCAAGGCCAGGGAGAGAAGCGCAGTGCAGATGCTTGCGAGGCAGGTAGGGTACCAGTTGCCAAGGCCAGGGAGAGAAGCGCAGTGCAGCTGCTTGTGATGCAGGAGGAGTACCAGCTGCCTGGGCGAGAAGCGCAATGCAGCTGCCTGCGCAGCAGGCAGAGTGCCAGCTGGCAAGGCCAGGGAGAGAAGTGCAGTGCAGTTGCTTGCAAGTCAGGCGGAGCGACAGCTGCCGAGGCTACGGCGAGAAGTGCAGTGCCACTGCTTGCGAGGCAGGAGAAGTACCAGCTGCCAAGGCCAGGGAGAGAAGCACAGTGCAGCTGCTTGCAAGACAGGCGGAGTGCCAGCTGCCAAGGCCAGGAAGAGAAGCGCAGTGCTGCCAGAGCGCGAAGCGCAATGCAGCTGCTTGGGCGGCAGGCAGAGTGCCAGCTGGCAAGGCTAGGGCGGTAAGTGCAGTGCCACTGCTTGTGAGGCAGGCAGAGTACCAGCTGCCAAGGCCAGGGAGAGAAGCGCAGTGCAGCTGCTTGCTAGGCAGAAGGAGTACCAGCTGCTAGGCCGGGAAGAGAAGCGCAGTGCAGCTGCTTGCGAGGCAGATGGTGTGCCAGCTGCGAAGGCCAGAGAGAGAAGCGCAGTGCAGCTGCTTGCTAAGAAGAAGGAGTACCACCTGGCAAGGCCAGAGAGAGAAGCACAGTGCAGCTGCTTGCGAAACAGATGGTGTGCCAGCTGCCAAGGCCAGGGAGAGAAGCGCAGTGCAGCTGCTTGCGAAACAGATGGTGTGCCAGCTGCCAAAGCCAGGGAGAGAAGCGCAGTGCAGCTGTCTGCGAGGCAGGCAGAGTGCCAGCTGCCAAGGCCAGGGAGAAAAGCGCAGTGCAGCTGCTTGCGAGGCAGGCGGAGTGCCAGTTGCCAAGGCCAGGGAGAGATGCGTAATGCACCTTCTTACGCGGCAGGCAGAGTGCCAGCTGCCAAGGCCATGGAGAGAAGCGCAGTGCAGCTGTCTGCGAGGCAGGCAGAGTGCCAGCTGCCAAGGCCATGGAGAGAAGCGCAGTGCAGCTGCTTGCGAGGCAGGCGGAGTGCCAGCTACCAAGGCCAGGGAGAGATGCGTAATGCACCTTCTTACGCGGCAGGCAGAGTGCCAGCTGCCAAGGCCATGGAGAGAAGCGCAGTGCAGCTGTCTGCGAGGCAGGCAGAGTGCGAGCTGCCAAGGCCAGGGAGAAAAGCGCAGTGCAGCTGCTTGCGAGGCAGGCGGAGTGCCAGCTACCAAGGCCAGGGAGAGAAGCGTAATGCACCTTCTTACACAGCAGGCAGAGTGCCAGCTGCCAAGGCCATGGAGAGAAGCGCAGTGCAGCTGCTTGTGAGGCTGCTTGCGAGGCAGGCAGAGGGCCAGCTGCTTGGCCACGGCCCGCTGCTTGCGAGGCAGGAGGAGTGCCACCTGTCCAGCAGAGCTGGATCACCTCAAATCCTAGCCCTCAGGTTGACTGGTCTTGTGATACCTGCCAGAAGAACCCCTAGGGCTGTGGTCAGCACAAATGCACATATGGAGAGAGAAAAGGACAGGCAGCTGAAGGGCCAGGGGTAGGATTGCACAAAACACTTCTGCTTGTAGTTATCAATTTATAAAAGTGGGATTTCTGCAAAGAAAATATATATATGCAAACAGCTTCAAGTTGGTGAATTTCTCCAGGGGTTTAAACTCCTGTTTACAAAGAGATGGGAGGAGTGAAGGCAGGAGAATGGAAGGTCCTAAGCATATCATCTGACAGGTGGAGGTGCCCACCAGAAAACAACAATCACTGCCCAACCAAACAACATTGTAAAATGTTCTGCAGGAAGGGACAGGGACACCCTATGAGGATGTGGTTGGTGGAGGATGGATGCAGTGATTTAGGGCTGAACAGAATAAAAACAGAGTGCGAATAGTGACACAACAAAGTGACTGTGGTTTGCGAGAGGGGTAGCCTATTTGAAGAGCACCGGTTAGGGGTAAGATGAAGAGAGATAGGGTAAGATGAAGAGAGATAGGGGAATCAAAGAGAAAAAGCCTGTTCCTGCTGTCAGTCCATGGAGAAGGGGTGTGGAACAAAAGGCAGGGACAATTTAGGGGGTAATGCATGGTGGACGTGACTGGATGACTAAAGGCAAAGAGACAGGATAACAAAAAAGAACCTCCAATTGATAATTTACTGTCATTCAATGCAACAATAAAAAGAAAAAAAAAAGGAAAGAAAAAAGAAGAGGCGACAAAGACATGGAGAGCTATGTGGACAGGGGTAAATGAAGCAGCCTTTGAACGTGAAACAGAACCCAGGCGTGGCACCATGGCGTCGCATCTTCAGCATGCAGAGGGGTGAAGCGCATAAAGTGGGACCACCGGGCAGAAGCAGCAACTGAGTAACAAATGGTCGGCAGAGATAGTCTCACCTTGCACTATCCAAGCAAATCTAACATTAATTAAAGTTTAGAATAGTGATGCAGCACACTGAAACACAGTGATGTCACCACCGCTAAAATATTGGTGGCAGATAACAACATTAACCTACATTTGGAAAAAGAGCAGTAAACATAGTGAGCATTAGTTATACCACAGATAGTGCAAAAGATGCTGAATCAGCCCTTTTGAACTACGGTAATACAGATAACAGATTAGGGGCACTGAAGTGTTTTTTTAGCAGCAACCACTCAAAATGAGGGCTTAACTGGTGATGGACCTTAGAACTGATGGAGAATAACTACTTATCTACCTAGGACTATCCTGGCTTAGGGGAACACTTCTAGGGCAGACTATTCAACCATTCCCCTGAGGCACACATACTGGTGACTAGCATTATGCATCCTGTTCTACGGCACAATTACTGGCGAAGTTGCAAACTTACTGGCGACATGCTTCTTGCCATTCCGGTGAACAGTCAGCATATCTAGGGTGTCAAAGACAGGACGGTGAAAGCATACAGTGCAGGCATATCTGGGGGAATAAAGGCAAAGGAAAAAAAATAATGTTGTGAACTTTACTATATCAACAGTGCAGTGAAATCTACCACCTCTTACTACAACATAACATCCACAAACGCTTAACAGCATGACCACTAGACCAACTTCCCGAAATCACTGTTACAATACTTTGATTTAAACAAATACTACGATTATGGTGGAACCCCAGACGTGTTGGGTATTCATATTGAGCCTTTGTTATTTGACTGTTGTCAGTTACAAAATCCTCAGGACTCTCATATACGACAGTATTCATTACCGCGTGAAATGTGACACGGAGCATGTGATACAGTATCACCTCATTTCGTGGGGTCACAGGATAGACAAGGGCTACTTGTCCCCAACCATGGTGGTTGAAATCATTTGCCTCCTGTTTCTCAGGGTCAAGCCTACTATGGCTCTACAAGCTGGTCCAAGTATAACAATTTCCGCACTTGACTCTCAGGGTAGCGAGTGACCGGCTACTTTAGACCTTACAGAAAAGTGTATAAGGGCATAACTGAAGTGTCACCTCTTGGTGGTGCCTAGCTGTACAGCAGAGGTCCCACTGATTTCACTCTGAACCATCAGTAATCTTTGAACCATATAAAATGATTTAAAAAATGACATATTTGTGGCGACCACAATTAAAATCTATCTAAAAAATTCTAACAATATGTTTGCATATGTATTGGTTCAATAAAAACAAACTAGTTAGGAGTGAGTCAGATTAGTGCAATTTGACCTAATAATGGTCCAGAATTGAAAAAAATATATCAGAATGTGGTGACCACAGAATTCAATGAAATTCTATAGTTGGTAATCCGTCTCATTAAAGTTTCTTCTTACAGACCAATTTCTCTATACCACACAAATGTGTAGTGGTTTGGCGAAAGTTCTCCAGGTTGGATCGCATATGATGCATAAAGTGGTATGTCCACAAGTTCGGACCTTGGTTCTTCAAATAGTGATCATTAAAGCCAGCTAACACGTGTTTCGCGGGATTGCTCTCCTGCTTCTTTAGGGATAATTATAGATAACGTACGGATAAAATCAAAAAAGATTATAGTAGTTCTCCTTTTTAGAGAGCTATTTAAAGATCTTAAGCAACACCAAATTGTATATTTAAGGATACGGTGTACTTTTGATATCCAGCGTATAGTGTTGTGTTCGCTCCATGATTAGCCTTAAGAGCATCAAGTTCTGTCCATAGAAAGAGTTTGTCCATACTACCAATGATCCCCTTCTTTAATCCTCCAGACATTCAGGGTTTAAAGACACTTGGCATGGATTGAAAACAATTCTATATAGGGTTATCAAATATGCTGTCTGCTACCATGAATGTTAAGTATGTATCCATCTATCCCTGAGAGTAGGACTCTAACCTAGGACGTGTATTCTTTAGGATAGACATTGGTCAACGTTACTTTCCGAACATGGCATGTGCCACATTGTTGCTAAGAAAAATGACAATCTAATTGCTTAGTAATTGGACATTCAACATTAAATCGAAGAGGCTGTGACACCATACACTATCCCACAAAACACAATTTATGACATATGGGACAGGGCGTATAGACCATAGGACATGAAATTGATCACTATTTCTCTAAAGAAATGCATCTCTATCCAAGAACATAAACTGGTTCAGGGTAGCCCAATGTCATGAAATGTGTGCACTGTCTCTCTCCTGACAATAACTGTGAAGCTGCAACCCACCAATATCAATCGTGGCACATTATTTCTTAGTATTTAGAATAGGACAGAATCTTATAGGTTTGGTCATGCTTGCTATTCTCATAATAATTTTGGGTTTGATCCAAGAAGAATTAGGAAACATACTTCCCGTTTTTCAGTAGAATTGCCTCGTCCTCAGGTATGAAGCTTGCCAGCAGATCAGCAACTCTTCTTTTCTGCATAAAAATAAATAACAAAATGAAGTCCATGACAAATGTGGCAACATATCTGTGTTTGGATCACAGCCATCACCTCAATACCTGGGTATTCCATCCCAGTATTATCAAGTTAAGCTGCCCTACCGCCTCGAAAGGAACCTTCACTGCCAAAGTAAATTCATTGGAAAAAAAACAACCACGCCTGCCCTTGCAAGAGGACCCACTTTACTTTACCAAACTCAACAGCGACAAGGATATCACTGGGAGAAGCGCGCTCGTCCGCCCCACACATCAGGACCAGTTATTAAGGTACAGTATGAGGATAGGGTGTGATAGCTCTCTCCCTGCCCACTTCTGAAAGTATGAGGCTCAGTGTAGATATACTGGGTGTGGGGGGGTTCTAAGAGTCCATTTTTGAGATATGTCCATGTCAGATCGTAGGTAGGAATGAAAAATGTGAAAGATATGGGGCTTGATATTGATGATCAAAGAAATTATGTAGTACTGATGAGCCAAGCACAAATAATGTTCAACAACTTGTCTACGGAAAGTTGTTTGTTGGAAGTGGGGAATGTACAGATGTGCATCTTGTATGTTTGCTGGCGTTTCAGCTGGAGGATGTCGGGGTGGTGCTGAAGACGGCTTGTTTGGTCTGTAGAACATTATACTGGCTTCATGGCAAGTGATTCCTCACCCTCCTCGGTTTCTTTTTTGATCTTCAATCTCTTATCCTACGTCCAAGCAGAACTACCACTGCACAATTTTGAATATGTTGCAGTAGTATTGAAGCTGAATCTGGCTTTGCTAAACATGGCATATTGCAATAATCAATTCTCAACAGAATACATGAAATGATGACCTGTGAAGAGTTCTAGGTACAAAAAAAAATGCTGTGTTCAGTTTTTTCTTAACAACAAATTCTATTAGGTTATTTTGCAATAAGAGGGGCCATAGCCCTACACAGACCAGTAAGGAAGAAAGCATGTTATCACCAATAACCACATTTCTGTTATGCAACGCCACCTGCCAAACATGCAGGTGAAACAATACAAACAATGTGCAGACAGTTCTCGATCTCGATAGTAACATATACAACATATCAGTTTCAAGGTATACGTACACACAGGGCAGCAATGCTCTATCCAAACAAAATAGGGATTAATAAGTAACATGGATCAATGGGCTCCCTTTAGGGGTCTGTATCTGGCAGAGGGGGAAGGTCAATACCTCGATATGTTGCCCATCGGGTCCAGATCTTTCGGTATTTCTCAGGGCATCAAAAACCCCCATACATTTGTCTAATTCAGTCTTCCATTTGCCTAGGGTCGGGGGGGTGTCGCCTTCCACAGTTGCGTTATGTCCCTCTTGGCTATGGCCAGGGCCAGAAACAGTAAGTGTTGTTTGTATCACTTCCCCCGATACCGTCAGTAGAATGTAACAGGAAAAGTCGTGGGCCTTGTTCAGTTTTAAGCTACAAGTTTCAAGTTTATGGTTACATTTTCTCCGTTACTTAAAACCTTTGCAAAGCTTTAACGGACAATAAAATACAAATAGTACACAAATAGTAATTGAGAAGGAAGTAAACCTAAGCGATACTTCAAAAACCTCTCCTTGACTATGTTGGTATACCCTGCATGAAAGTATTATTGAGGTGCCGCAGTGCTGTAATCGTTTAGAATCATCCAGGTATGAGAGTATTTATTGATTTTATGGACAGGTTTTTGAAGACCACATGGCTGGTGAGGATTCCCCAAAGGTGGCCTATCCCAGTGAATAATAACGAGTATTGGAGGTAGTCTCAGGCAGCTGAAGAGGCCCTCTCTTGCAGCTCCTGCCAAAGGTGATAGTTCAGGGTGTGGGAGTCTGCCTTCCTGATCTTATTCCAACAAGTTAAATAGACCCCCCCGCATCATCAGAGTCTGTCTTGGCAGGCCAAATTCCAGGTTGATTTGTGCTATAGTTCGGGAGGCTGAAAATTAGTCTGTACGCTCTAGTCATTGACCTGTCCAATATGGTTGTGTCCCTTCCTCTCAGTGCTTCACTTCTATATGTTATGGTTGACAGGAGCTTCACTTGCGCCACCGTAAGAAGAATTTTCGCCCGCCAGTTTTCTCTTGAGATTTTTAAACGTTATGGCCAGTGCCAAGCCCTTCTGCTTTGTCTCCTTCTGGGGGATGAATGATCCATTTTTTGTCAATGATTATACCCACGTATTTATAGTCCTCGGCTGAGTCAATCCTTATTTTAGCCCATTGCCAGGTCGGTATTCTTTTCTTATTGTTGTTTATCAGCAGAGTCTTGGCTTTGTCTAGGTTGATGGTCAGAACGTTTTAAGTTTAAGTTTAAGTTTAACGTGCATGGTTATAAGCAGATGTTGCAGCCTCACGTGTATGCGACTCACCAAGACCAAGTCATCAGCATAAGAGACTGGAGTGAGTCTTGCCGTCCAGATTTGGGGCGTGGGAGTTACAGGTGTCTAACTTTAGCATCCGAACTGCCAGAACCTTCTCCGACATCGTGGCCAAGACCTGGAACGAGCTCCCGTTCGACATCAGACGCGCCCCCACCCTGCATATCTTCAGGAAGACCCTCCAGACCTGGCTCTTTGAGTGATCGGAGCTGCTCCCCCCCACACCCAGTGCCTTGAGACCCTCACAGATGAGTAGCGCACTTAAAACTCCCTGATTAACTGAAGCAGTTGAACAAGGTAGGTGCAAGAATACACCCCTGCACCAGCCCTTTAGTTGGGAGGATTTCCCTGGAGAGTAGTGTTCCTGTCCCCAATTTAACCTGACCCCATGTGTCAGTATGGAGCAAGATGAGCGCATTCAGTAGGGCCTGGGCATGGGTGATGTTCCAATGAGCCAATTTGCTTCAAAATTTGCCCCTATCGATGTGGGCAAAGGCTGCCTGTAGTCAATGAAACAGAGATACAATGGCATTCTTGAACTTTTGGCTGCATCGATTAAGAGGGATTGGGCCAAGATGTTGGTTGTAGTGCCATTCATCTTGGAAAATCCTGTATGGTTTAGCGAAACTATGCTTTTGTCAGATGCCCATGCAGTTAATTACTCAAGCGGTGCCTCAGTGAAGTACTTAGCCTCATTATCAATCAGTGCCACTAGGTGGTAGCTTTTTGTCTGCGATTCCTCCCCACTCTGAAAAATGGGCGCGATTATAGAGCCCTTCCAAGAGGCTGGTAGTGCACCCTCAGTCCTGATTTGTGAGGAGACTGGTTTGAGACCCTCCGCCCAATATTCTGCTTCATGCTTGAAGAGAGTGGGGAATGCCATTATGGCCTTGGGCAATTTCTCTTCTGCTCATGCTATTTGATGTCTAGCTAATTCTTCATGTGTCTGTATCAGAACATTTAGATAGCATGCTGTGGGTGTGAGCAAGGCTGATGTTTGACTGGCTAACTTCAGATCCGTGTTTGGACAGGGCGCAATAACTTGTTGGGTGTTCCCCAAAAGCATGTGCTATCATTGTGTTTTATATCCGATAACAATTTGGCCCAGAGCTGGCCTTCCTGTGTTTTTTTTATGACCCACTTCAATTTCCTTAACACATTTTTTTGTTGTCTTAATGCGGTTTGTGTGTGGGGAGGGGGTGGAGTTTTTATATAGCGCGAACTCGCCCGAAGGTATCAGAGAGTATCACATGAGCACCAGTTGCGATACTGACGGACACATTCATTTTGTTAGGATGAAGTGATTGGCCCAGATTCACAGGTTGTTGAGCATCCCTGCCGAAACTCTAACCCGGGTCCCCAGATTCGAGGTTGAAAGCTCTAGCCACGAGGCCCCATCCTCTCCTATACTGCTCTTTTAAGCGATTTAAGTTGTGTCAGTTGTATGCTGCCCTGTTGCCTGGTGTGATTTATGTGGGGCCCTGTTTTCATTGGTAGAGCAAAACTGTCTGCAAGCCCTTTAGTGAAACCCTGCCCTGTTTTTAAAACACTGATGGGAGTTGCTTTTAATTGTTGAAACAATTCCTTCGCCTTTGCTGACCGGTCATTTATAGTAGATGAAGAGAACTGATTCTCTTTTAGTTGACAATATGTACAGAGCTAGGTGCCTCTACTGGAGGTAGAGTGCAGGGAGGGTTGCGTGGAAGGCCACAGCTATCTGCCCTATCTGCCTTTACCCCTAGATGGTAAGAGTGGACCCTGTGAAGTAGTGCTCTTCTTGTCGGTACTACAGCGTGAATGCCCCTCCGAGGTACCGACAGGAAGAGCGGTGCCTCCGTATTCCCTGAGCCTCAGCCAGGTGAGGTGAGGTATCCTCATCATGCATTTTGGAAACCGTGAGCTGTACGGGATTTGGGGAGGAAGGACTACACATGCCTAAGTACAGGTGATTCGGTTGTATCTGTTCCAACCGTCTCTGGTGTCTTTTCATGTATTTTCATACATTGTAGATTCATTTTTAATAGTTTTTTACACATATGCAGTAGCAATTAAGTAGTGGTCCTGAAGAAGGCATTGGACTGAATGTTGTCCACAGGTGCTGAAACATGTTGACCCTCTTGTTTTGAATAACAGACAGTTATTTGTTAAAGACGGTCACTTTGCACTGTTTTTAGGTTTGATTTGCGAGAGACAATAATGAAGATAGGGTCTCTCATAGGTCAATTCTAATTCACTGTCATCTCTCTTTTTGTGCACTGCATTTTTTTCCTATAAAAAACGTAAAGACCTTTTTTGCTCTCATCTGTAAGCTCAGGTAGTGACCCTTACAAAACATCCTCGGGCTCCCTCATCCCTCTGATGAGGTTGTAGCCCTTAGTGTCACAAGTGTGACATCAATGAGGAGACCCAGATGATGAAGCATGTCACCTATGGGTGAGTGATGGGAATCAGTCTATGTGAATATTATTTTCATGTATAGCAGTTTCCGTTAAGGAAGTTAGCGCACACATTTGGTTTGTGCAGGATAGTATAGCATTCAGAGTTGTAGTCTTGGACCCCTGGATATATTTTTGTGTATAGATGTTCCAGTGGGGCTATTTATTTTGGCTAGGTCTTTAAACATTGCCTCAGACCCTCTTACAAAATGTGTTTGTATTATTCAAAATCTCTTACACCAGCAACCTTGAGGCCTTTGATGTATTTTTTGGGTGGATGTATACGTTTATGATTACCACTTGTTCGGTGCCTTTATAGTTCTGAATTGAGATTTTGTGGTGTTAATTGCCAGAGACTTGGTCTGCAAAACCTCTGCTGAGCCTATGCTTGTCGCAGAGATGTAAATTGCCAATTCGCCCAGTAGATGACTGTCCTACATTTCTTTGCTTGCTGGGACAAAGAAATTCATGAAACCCTGTACATGGATGAGTTCTGCAAGCTATGTTTCCTGGAAAAGGATGATGTCAAAAGACAGCATATATTGAAGAAAATCCTTGTCTAATGTTTTACTAGCGAGGCCATTGATGTTCCAGGAACAAGGGCGTTGGAAGCCTTGCCTGGCCTTGATGGGTGCACCATTGTCTAAGTTCTGTCATGGGCTCTCGGGGGTGGGGGCGCCCAGTTTATTGTCCGTGAGATCCATCTCGAGTCGTAAGAGGAGGGCCTGCATATATTTGAATTTGGCCTATGTTGTTCTTTAGGTACAGCCCACTTCAAAGGTGAATTCCCAGTGGCCCCTTGAGCACAGAGTAGATAGATTTGTGTGGCCAAGCATCCGCTCTAGTTTGGTCTGAAAGCAGAAAGGGTGAAGGATATTCTGGCTCGTATTAGGGGGACACCTTAATTCCCCATCTCTTAAAAGTCAACCATTCCGTCAGCACTGAGTGGGGGATAGCATTTGTACTCCAATAAGCGTTGGTAACTTCGCTCTCAGAAGGGCAAAATAAATTCTATCGATATAAGGTCAGTTGACCTTAGGTCAGATAAATTCGGTATTGGTGCTAGTAACCATAGTAGGTTTTCCCAATTTGCCTTTACATTTATACTCTCGCCGGAAAGTTAGAACTTGTGTCTTCATGGTCTTCCAATGATTTTTTTTTTATTTTGCAGAGTTTTATATAGCGCGAACTTGACCCGAATCGGGTATCAGAATGCTTTACATAGCACCAGTTACGTTACATGAGGACACACATTCATTTTTGTTAGGCACGGGGAAATTAAGTGATTTGCCCAGAATCACAGGATGTTTTTAGTGTCATTACTCGAACCCAGTTCCCCAGGTCCGAGGTCGAGCGCCCTAGCCGTTAGGCCATGTTAGGTTGTCATATGTTTGTTGTGTGGTCCTCTGGCAGAATGTGCCTGTTTGCACTTTGGATGTTGCAGCTGATTCTTGGAGTGGTGGGGTGAGTGATAAATGTCCTGGTGTGAACTTGCTCTTCGCCAGGCCCTCCCTCTGACATGGTGGCTCTTATCACCAGGGCTGAGTTGCTGGCAAGGATGCCTTGCTGTGCGCTCTAATGGGGTGCGCTGTCAAGAATCATGGCTCCTGTTATAGGGCCTTGGGAGCATTCTTGATATTGCACTGCTGGCTCTACTAGATGAATGGTTGCTTCGTCCGTTCTAGCTTTTATGTCCCTCTTGCCCTTGGACTCGCCTGTTTCGGCGGCTTTGCAGCTGGGCTGACCCTCTTGGTTACATGGGCAGAATAACATTCCCCGACTTCATTTGCATCCAGTTTGCCTTTTGTCTCAAGCATTTCCTCAGTCTTGAAGGCAGGCTGTCCCTCCAGGATGCTGTGAAGGGGGGCGGGGGGGGGGGGGGGGGTATCTTTCTCCAGATTCACTTTTGGGTTGGTTTTTCGCTGCTGGGATTTCCTGACGGTAGGGAAGGCAGGTAAGAAGATTCCGTCCTCAGAGGTCTAGCCACTCATATAAATATAGGGTACTCGCTTGCTTGCTTTGGTGTGGCATTTTTATTTCCTTCTTTGCTTCCGTCTATCACAGGCCTTGTTATTTTGTACTAAGGAAGTCTCCAGTGTTGTGGCTGCCGCCTGCCCGACTGGAGGACATCGTGGAGCCCTTTTGGGAGGGGAGGTCTGCAGGTGTTTTGATTTGAATTGGTCTCAGGAGAAGATGTTGGCCTATTGTTTTGTTGCAATTCGTGTGTTTCCGTGATAGGGGTTGTTGAAGTATGAAGCTGCCTTCCTTGTAAAGGCTGTTTGAGGTCTGTAAGAAAATCACTGAGCATTGAGGGCAGTGTGGACAGTTTGTCTACAATCAGGGCACAAGAGCAGCTTGCTTGCGCCAGCAAAGTATCTGATTGGGCACGCTTGTTGAGCGAGTTTAAGTTGCCACGCTTTTTATTGATGCCTGTGATGAAGACAGCCAGCGGGTTAAGCAATGTCAGCTGGATGTCCCTTTTATTAGATTGGTATTGCAGTGCGTCAACTGACAGCTGTACGGCATTCCAGACAGAGAGCCAAACACTGTTCAGTTTTGGTACATTTTCGGATCCTGGTGCAAATGCAGGGTATTCTGGCCAGCAACCTGGGAGGAACTTTGTGCATATGATGGAAACATCTCCTCCCATTCCTGAGTTCCAAGGTACGAGAAGTCTGTGCATGACCGTAGAAACCCTTCCGGGTCCTCTAGGTCTGAATGGTCTCTTCTGTTGCTGGTGGGATATGAATGAGTTTCCTTGCTTGGGGTCGGTCAAGTTTTATAGTCTATTGGTATGCCTCCTGGGTTGGGATCTGCGATTCAGTTGACTGAGAGTTACGAATTCCCTCTGGGTTACTATGGCCCAAAAGATTGCTCCCTTTGGCTTCACCATGTGGGTCTGCTGCTGCTGGGTAAAGAGGCCAATGAGCCAAATCCAATGACTGCCCATGGTCTGGGTCAGTGGGTTAGCCCTTGGAGACTTCGTTTAGCCCCTCTTGCTTGGTCCAAGGGGGAGCCTGTTCGGAAGCAAGAGCCCCTTCTAATGCATTTGACCTGCCCCTCTAGTAGTGCACACTGGCATCAAGAGGGCTTTAGGTAACAGAGGGTACGGGGCCCATTCTAGTAGGGATTGCTACAGCCTCCGGTAGCAATGGTGTCCTAAGACCTGCAAGTCCTTCATTGCTGGGGAAGAGACCGGAGCCTGCATCCTTCAAAAAATGTAACTTAGTGTATATTTTTGGGCTGAAAAGTGCAGGACGAAGATTTTCCAATTATACTTACCGCTTTCGAGTTCTGAGTTCCGGTTGCACCTCTTCCAGACTGGTTCAAAGGTTATATATCAGTTACGGTAAGAAATGGTTCGTTTGTAGTTTGTAATAGTGCGGATGATATATTTTGTCTATTGCATCTTTTCTTTGCAGACCTTAAGGGGATCGGCCCCCTAACTTTCCCTGACCTCATTCGCCTTAGCCTGAAAGTTACCCTGAGGTCTATGTGAAGCCTAATTGCAGAAAGGTGTAGTTACAGAGGATGAAGGTGTATGGAAGTGCTAATAAGCTCTTTTCACTCTGGTCAGGATTAGAGGGGGATGCAAGGGTTGAGAGAATACAAGATATTTAAAACTTTAGCTGTGTATTTTACAGTGGTATGACTCACCCCAATGGGTGAGTGTGTGTCGGTGAAACTGAGTGGCTGGTAGCTGATAGCAGTTGCAAGCCTAACAGAGGCAAGCACAAGCTGGCTGGAGTAAGCTTGTGGCTTTGTAAATCCTTGCAGGTTGCCATTGACATTCAAGCATTTTTTCAGTGGCTGCTACCATGAGCTTAATTGAAGCCCTTCTCTAGCGCCGCCTCACCCCCCTTGTGGGGTATTCGCCTCGAGGCAGAGGGGGTGGGGGAGCTCACCCGACTGCAAGCCGAACCCAGCTTAGCTGGGTCACTTCCACAGACTTGGGGCTCTCCGAAGAGCAGTGGGGCTAATCCCACTGCACCACCTCCACCTTCAACCGACCTCAATTTGCCAACACTCAACGGCTGCGTTGGTTTCCGCCTTGTTGCTCCCCAGTCCGCTCCTGGGTCATTCAGTACTCGGGGCACTTCTTCTTTGTTCCCCCCCCTCCGGTGTCATGTGGAGGTTGGATAGTTCAGGTACCTGAGGACTGGGAGCAGGGGCGACCTCAGGCATGTCGGATTCAGTGCCAAGGTGGCCGCTATCAGTCACATGTTGCCAGCAGATCGAGCCGTGAGTGTGGTGGCTTTCGAGAGCCCCTTGCCCAGGCTCGCAGCTGTTGGACAAGTCAGCTTGTACTGGCGAAAGGAGGAGGAGAGACAATAAAACCCTCTAGAGCCTAGACTGCTCAATTATGAACCAACGACATGAACGTGACTCTAGCAGGATGGATAAAAAAAAAAATCAAATCGGATGAAGACTTACTATTTTTTCGCGTCAATGGTGCCACAAATGCCCTTTGGAAGGAATCTTTATTATTCCTGTGATCTATGATAAAATTATAATGATGGCATTGATGTAATGTAGAAAAGGAATTCACCGGCAAGAAAAAGGATTCTCTTATCAAGATTTACTTATTCTAAATAGGCTTGCATATTATACCATTTTTTTTATAAACGCAAAGTAATCCAATAAAGTGTAAATATGTAGGCAAGCAGTGCATCTGCAATGACAGACAATGGACCTTTGATGGCAATGTTAGAGTAATAACCGTCTCCAGGTAGGTACTCGTAATACTATTAGACCTATTAGTACAATACACATTTCAATAGCATGGGACTATAATTTTCACATAGGTCTATTTCAACATTTAAATCTTTTCAATCAGCGTTGACCCTAGATGATGTAGGACAAGGCAGCCTGGGCTGGGCCCTGGTAACAGCACACAGCACCAGCTCGGAGCTCAGAGCCTCAATAGCAGCAGCGGCGGCAACAGGATCCGCCTCTTGATGTTCACCAATCCAAAAAGCCTTGTATAAGGTTTTCAGTTAATACAAGCATGCATTAGTCACTGCTTTAAACAATGGGGGGAATGGATCATTTTGAGTTCAAATTAATCCACTGAGATTTTACAAATGTTATTGATAGGGGTGCAGCTCCCAACGCCGTAGGTCAGAGAGCTCCAGCCCATCTTTCTGGACAAGGTACCACCAATAGTAGCTTTGGCTTGTGTGCATTTAGTTGGAGAATATTTTGCGACATCGAATTTTGAGCTGCCAAAAGGCTCTTAGGCAGTATCTCAGCCAAGGGAAAGTTGCTGAAGCCGAAAAACTGAATGAGTATCACACGGATATTAAAACACAGTGCACCTGTGAACCTTAATCAGATCAATCAGGGGTTGGATATCAATATTGAAGAGGATAGGTGACAACTTGATTCCAGTGGTAATCCACATGAAATGCTTTGTTCTTGAGAGCAGTGGAGAGATAGGACTTCTACCTGGCCCTGTCTTCAAGCAAGAAACAAACCATGATAAAACCTGCCCTTTAGTTCTGGAGCTTTCTAGACTTGTAATTAAGATTTTATGATAGACCGTGTTGAAAGCTTCTGAAAATCAAGAAGCAGCAGGGCTGGGGTGTCTCCTTGGTCAGTGATAGATCTGATTTACCCAATAGCTAAGGCAAGAGCGGTTCCTGTGCCTCTCCCTGCCCTCGATTCTAGTTTCCAAGAGTTTAGAAGGTAATGTATCTCTAAACAGCGGAAAATTGCTAAGCCGTAATCTAAATGGTAAATTTACGAATATACGACAGCACCGTAATTGGCCTATAATTTGCTACATTACTGCATTCTACATTCCTCTTCTTTAATAAGGGTTTTACTTCCTTTCTCCATTCATCTGGAACCAAAACCAGATTCTAAAGACAGCTCCACTTGTTCTCTTATTATAGGTATTGCTGCTGTATGGCAATATTATATAACAGCCTGGGAGGACCAAGGTCATCTGAGGCACTCAACATCTGAGGCACTCAACATCTGAGGCACTCAACATCTGAGGCACTCAACTTGTTTTCAGAAGCACAAACACCTCAAATTTAGGAATTGAAAAGTTGGACGACTTAAAAACATTCCTACACTCTTTAAAAAAGGTCTTAAATTTAGCACCAAAAAAGGGGAAAACTATTAACAAGATGATAGCCGTAATGATGGGAGCATCCGTTTTTCGTCCAGCAAACAGTCTTCAGTCTATCACCAGATTTCTGTCCCTAAGGACAAGTTTTAGGAGTTATTTGTATGTGTGGATGTACGTACTCTCGTGAAATGGAGTCTAGCTTCTTTCCAATGAAATGACATTTTAGCAAACCGTGGGTTTCATCACACCTGGTTCTCAATATATAATGAGGAAGGGAATAGATTGGTAGAAAGGTGGAATAGTATATTAAAGGAATTATTCAATTGGCAATGAAATAAGTTACTGTTAGGAAAGAGGCTATTAACAAGCTGGGGTGGTATTCAAGGAACTCCCAAAATAGTGACTGGTAAAATGACATATAAAGTAAATGGGGAGGGGCAGGTCAAATGGGTGTGGGGGTTTTGAAGCTTAGTTGGATGCAGAAAAGTGACTGTGGAGAGGAAAATAAAGAGCATGATATGATAAAGCAGTTAGGAGAACACAGTTGAATTAGGTGTTTGAAAAAGGAGACTGGATATGTGTAAAGAAACTCAGATAAGGGTTTGTCTAGGTTTTTCTAGAGTCCTTCGCTTGTTAAAAGATGTGGTTAAATTGTCTGAAGGTGATGTTTGGAACAAGTCCAAAACAGAGCCCATTCCAAGGGTGTTGAATGGCAAGTATGTTGCTGGAACAGATGGATTATGTGTGAGTAGACAGTCTTCTAGGAAAAAAGTGCTTAAAAAAAAAAGAAAATAAATTAGTCCTCGACATAAAGGTAGCCATTTTCAAATAAATGAAGAGGGCATGTTTAAACCACTGAAATGGGCATCTTTAAGTGAATGAAATAGACATTTTTAGGCAAATAAAACAGGATAGTTGCAAAAGAGTCAATAGCCTTGACATCAACTATATGGCCTTCTTCAAATCCCTAAAGCAGTTTAGGGTGGCCAAATGTCCCATTTTTGTAGCATTGCCTCCCATGTGAGTAGTTTGTTCTGCTATCAGCATTCAGGTAGAGTGTAACGCCAAATGTGCAGCTTTCTGATGCGGATGGCTTGCTTCCCGACAGGATGCCTAGAACTGCCTGGCATTGTGTCCTTAGTCTTATTTTTTTACCCATCTATGAGCTGTAAAAAAAGGTGGCTGTTTTTGGCTAGGAGGGAGGAGCTTCAAGACAGGAGGGTCAGTGCAGAATCTTTTTACCACAAACTTACCAATAACTTTTAGATTTACTTTAAATGCACCCAATACTGCACAAGATGTCGGTAGAGGAATATGTTCATAATTACCTGAAAGCACACAATTCAGCCAAATTGGCAAGCTGGGAATAACAAACATATTTTTTTGTTCCACTGTTTACAACTAGCCCACAGCTGAAATGTCAGTGATTGCCATGGAAGGGCCAACAGACTACCTTCCCGGGGAGATGTTGCTGTATTTTAGGATTATAAATTAATTCTATTGGCGGTCTCTACTGACACAAGTGAAATGCCTACCTTGTTGGGGTTCATGCCATGGTATTTTTTTTACAGTACTCTCAGCCTATATTGTGCCTATTTTAACCCCCCAGGATGTTCATATAATAGGGTCAGCACAGAAATGAGCATTTTCCGCATGGTAACACCGTTTTGTTAGACTCTATATTTTTGCAGGTTTTAGAATCAGATGCATTTTAAACCCTGCTAACCCGTAGTAAAGTGCATGTGCTCCCCGTTTACACATGGTTGAATTAGAATATTCCTAGCTGGTATATTTAACTCACATATAAATCCCAGGGTTTGCAACTTAAATGTCACTACTGAAAGGAAACAGCTTTTGTGTCATCCGCTAAGGTGACAGTGTAAAACATGGCTTCAGCCCTACCATTGTAACCCAACTGTGACAGTTTAAACACTGGTTAAAACCTTTGATTAAATAGTAATAGGTCACGCCTATGAGGGCCTTTTAGTTCACAAGACTGGGTGCATGGTATTTAAAAGTAGAACATGTAGAAATTGAATGTTAACATGCTCTTACAGTGACTAGTTACTGTGGCACAACAAGCGGCTCTATGTAGAAAACCAGAGTATAGATTAAAACCCCAAACTGTATCTCAGGAATGGGACCAGCTACAAAAATAATTAAACAACTATTTTTAATAGGTATTAAAAATCCAATTCAATTGTGAACTCTGATTTTTAATAAAGATTTTTTTTAAGTAACTTCTTGAAAGTTACCTTTTCTGTGCTTGAAGTGCCTGGAGGCTAATTTGCTCTCAAACTTCTCACAATCAGGGATTAGCATTTGAGTAGGTGTGAAATGCTTTCCAGTAGCAAACAATATGCTGACCAGAATGAGTGTAAATTACTCCTCTGAAGCTCACAGAATATTCAGGGTGGGGCTGTGAGCTTCCTTTTTGACATTACTCTCTCTCTCTTCTACATCTTTACTGAAAAACCTACTTATCATCTAAGAACAATAAACTTACATCATCTGTAACCTAATCATGTCCACTGAAACTCCTTCTTACGATACAAAAGGTTGGTTCTAGCAACTCTTACCCCATTAGTTAGGGAATACCCAGGAGTCATTCTCACCCAGTAGCTCATGCCAGGCATAAATATGGCATTTCCATGCACCAATTAAAAACACTCCTGGCCCTGAGGACGGACAGAAGGGGACTGCACATGCTGTCTCACCGAAGAAGAACCTGAATGACTGGATCTTCTCCGTCTTGTACCCTGGACAAACAAATGGAATCCAAGTATCCTAAGGTTGACCTCCTGTTCAAGCTACAGGGAAACAATAAGCTAAAAGTGGCCTTGCCTTCAACAGCCCAGCTGACCAGTGGCAACTGAACCCTGCTGTTGGCCTCTGCCTGTCATTCTGTAAGCCTCTAAGTACCTACCCTGGGGTCCTGGGTGGGCTTTTGAAGTGTATTCTTGTGGTGGATTGGGACTCAAAGGGCTAAGTCAGAACGTAAAATCATTGACCAGGATGAACCTAATTGGTGTATCCGATCTGCACTTCATCGCAGTCAGCCTCAAATTATGTTTAGGTTCCAGTCTGCCAGGACCATTGAGTATCACTGGCACATTGTGCTTCTTCGCATTACATTTTTTTTTTTTTAAATCATCTCTCCTTTTCCCTTATTGGGTTTTGTCATTTTGTTTATTCAATGTTACTCTATTTTTCTTATTCGGTTCGGGCTTTTTATTGTTTTGCTTTTTGTCTTTATTACTGTTTTAGTACTGCAGAAATACTTTACACCTTGCCCTAACACGAAGGAGGGGGTGAGGGCATTGTTGGGGGGGGGGTGTGGAAGTGGCACACGAGGGGGGGATAGAAAACAAATGCACTCCCAAGGGGTGATTAAAGAGGAAGAAAATGTAGTGTCCTAAATGTGGAAGGATACAAGCCAGCAAATCGCAACAATGGTAAATAGGCCGTGCTGCCAGGGGAAGGTAATAATAATAATAATAATAATCCACATTTGTATAGCGCACAATCACCCGTTAGGGTCTCTAGGTGCTGGGGGCAATCGGGAAGATTAAGCAAGCTATTGCCCAGAGTCGCATGGTGCTGGGCTAACCTGCCGCCGGAGCCGGGGATCGAACCCTGATCCCCAGATTCCAGCGTCAGTCGCCCTGGCGTGTCACCGTTGAATGGTGTGTTCAGGATGCTGTGTTGCACCTCCGGTTTGAACCCTGAGATCCTGAGCCAGGCGTGTCTCCTTTCCGTGACACCCATCATCATGAGCCTGCTGGCGGTGTCTGCCCCATCTAGGGCCGTCTTAAGGCAAGAATTTGCTGCGTTCTTCCCTTCTTCAACCAGTTTTTCGGCCTTCTGCCTGGCATCCTGGGGCAGGTCTTTCACCAGCTGCCCCAGCTCCTCCATGATCTAGTACATGTGCCTGTTTATCAGGGCGTTGGAATTAGCCGTGCGCCAGTGGGTCACGGCATTCCGTTCGATCCTTCTGCCCACCAGATCCATCCTCTTGCTCTCCTTATCCGGTGGTGGACCCGAGGTAGTGGGTACGTTAGCCCTCTTCCTTGCTGTGGCCGTGATAATGGAGTCTGCGGAGACCGTGCCCTGAATGTAGGCTGGGTCCTTTGAGGAATGTTTGTACTTTTTCTCTGTTCTGGGAGTTACTGCCTTGCATGTTGCGGGTTCCCTGAATGCTTCCTTCCCCTGGGCCAAGACGCTGTCGAGCTTTGGAAGGTACTGGCTCCTTGTTTGTGTTGGGAGCAATGTCTCTAGAAGGAAGTCTGCTTTCTGCTTCTCTTCGTCGAGCTTGAGCTTGAATGCTGCTGCGGCAGATTTTATCACCGAGTTGTAGGCCCCGATGTCGTCCGGCGGCGAGGGCCTCGAGGGGTATGTGTCGACTGCCTCCTCCGGGCTGTCGGTGTCGACATCTATGTAATCTACCTCCTGTAGGTCAGAGGGTGCCGACTCTGCGTCCGTCCAGCTATCCTCTTCCTCCCCATAGTTGTAACTATCGTAGGGATTCTCGTACCCTTCTTGGTCGTCGACCACCTCGACGTCCTGGTCTTGTTCCTCGGCGACCTCGTCGATCTCGTCTTCCTCCTCGACTACCTCCACCACCGGAGGCTTGGTCTTGTGAGGGATCGTGAAGGCTTTCATCTTAGCGTCGAAATCTTTCTTCCGCTGCATGATGTTCTCCATTTCGGCCTCGAGGCGCCTTCTCTTCTTCTCCATCTTGGCCGCGTGTTCCGCTTTGGATGGATCAGCCGTTCTTTTCGGCGCTTGGTTCGGTGCCGAGGTTTTCGGTGTCGAAGTTTTCGACGTCGACCCGGGTTTTGACTCTCTGATCGTCGTCGTTAGTTTAGGGTCTTTCTCCCTCGGCGTCGATCGATCCTTTTCGGGGACGATTTTCGATGTTTTCTGCTGATCAGCAGGTCTCGGCGCCGGGGACTCCTTCTCAGAGGATCCGCTGGGCCTGTGAGTAGTCGCGGACGCCGCCTTCTTTGGCGTCGGCGCTTTCGGGGTCTTGCCCTCGATTTTTCGAGACTCAGAGTCTCTCGGGTTCTTGGGGGCCGAAGAGTCTCCTACCTTATCAGAAGTCTTCGTGTAATCGGTCTCTACGACCGTGTAGCTGTCGTCTTCGGCGGCAGCGTTGTTTTCTTCCTCGGAGGACATCCCCAGCTCGTAGAGGGACGGAGTCGGGGCCTTCCCTTGCAGGGTGGCTTGCGCTACCCTCTGTCTCTCCCTCACACGAAGGGTCTTCGGTGCGAAGGCGGAGCAGGCATTGCAGTCTCCGCTTTCGTGGTCCACCGGTAGGCAAAGGTTGCAAACCGGGTGCTGGTCCTTCTGCGCGTACTTGTGGCGGCAGTTACGGCAGAACTTGAACGGCGTGTTGTCCATCATCGAGCGTCCAGGGGCTCCCTGGTCGCGTGTTCGTCGGCGGTCGTCGAGGATCTCGATGAAAAAACGCCTTCTCCTTGCTGATTGTTCGTCGATGAAGTCCCCTGGAGTCTTCAGATGACTTCTCCTTGTGTTTTCTGTCTTTTCCTTTCTTCTTTCTCCAAAAATGTCTGGAGCCCAAACGGGAACGATCCAGACCCGACCGCGGAAAAAAAGAAGAGTAAGGCAAGCCATTGAATAAAAAGCAAGCAAATAACAGAGTGATAATAAAGCAATCAATGGTAATGAATGGGCGGGCTTTAAGCCTGCTGTAAGTTTTTAGTATGTTCACATAACCTTTTGCCAACAAACATCTAAAAGGACGCGGTTGGATAGACCAAAAAATAATATTCTTTGAGTCAAGAAAGTCCCATTTGTGATACTTCCTAGTAGCTATTGGCAATAAAACGTTAGTCTTTTAATTTTTTTATATCCATAAAACAACCATTTTTAAGTCAAAAAAGGATGAATGCAGGAGGAGGCCAACTTTGATTTCAATGAAGCAGCAGTATTAAAAGCAATGAAGCAACCATAAAGTAAACTCAATAGCCACCTTAACGTCATCAACTGACCATGTTTAAGCCAGTGAAACGGCTATTTTTTCATAAACAACACCTCCACCTTTAAGCCATGAGGACCCACATGGAGTAGATGAAGAGATAATACTGATCCACAAAACAAACGTGCTAGGTCTCAATCAATCATATTGTGGCGGTCGTAGAATGACTTGAAACCAAAACCCAGTCTTAAGGTGTCCAATACTAATGATCATGGTTAGTTTATTTAAAAATCCGGACCACAAGTACCAGTGTACTCTGGGGCAGAGGCTGTACCGCTGCAAGGCTATGTGGTGGTAAACATACCTTCAGCACATTGAGCTGGCTGCCGTCGTCTCCCTCTCTTTTAAAAGACATAACCTCTTCTTTCTATTCTCACGTGGTATGCCGACCGGTCTCCTCACCCCCGCCTGCCACTTAGAGCTCTGTGTATCGGGAAGCTCCACGGATGACTACAATTCCCATCAGCACATTACACAGATGACTACACCTTCCAGCATCCCAATTACGACATGAGTCGGTGGTTTAAGAAACAAAAGAAGGACTAAAACAAACGGCGCGATTACCCCTATTTGGCATGGGAAGATTCAATTGAAAGCACAGCTCATAAAACGATTATTTCCAATAAAAAACATAATAATTTTGAATGGTCTGTGCAGTTAGCACATTTCTAAAATGTTCGTCATACTTTTTATACGTTCTCTATATGTGATAAATAAAATGTCAGCCTCTGCAGTAACACATCTTACTTTTGAAATGTGATATTTAACGTTTCTAAAGTTAACTCCTTTATATATGTTCTCTGGTTTTGGCGGCAGTAGCACTTATAAACTGAAATAAACTCTTTTCTAAGATGGCAGCCAGACCTTAGCTCGGGTCTCTGAGTACACTATACGTTTCTATGCATGTCCGTTGCAGTCTTTAGTTCCAAGCACCCCATAAAAGTACTAACACGCAGATATTTAAGACTACCTCTTCTGTGGGGCCCGCTACCTTCGCTTGTCGCTCTGGGAGATGAAGTCCTCTAAAACTGCGCCACGCCTCGTTTCTCTGACGAAGGTTTATTGGTGGAACGTGTTGCAGGCAGTTTGGCTATTGGTGACGATCACCCCAGCTCGGCCAACAATTGGTAGGAGGCCAAAGCTCTGATTGGTGGCGGGATGTGCCAGGCTGGGTGGAGCGATTGGGAGAAGGTTCAACACAATCCTGCCGGTCGCCGGAAAAGAAAGTGAAAGGGTGCTCGAGTAGGCATTGTTTATTATGGCAGTTGGAGGGGGCAGGACAGCGGTGATAACGGCTGCACTGTGGCACAAGGGGCTGTATGGTTCCAGGACCAAAAGAGGCGGTATTTAGGGAAACAGCGGCAACGCAGGCATGGTAGGAATTGTTTCGTTTGAAATTGGACTTTTGGGTAGCAGGTGTGACCTGACCGAGGGGTTTATTTCTGGGACTGACTCCCAATTGAATTTAAGCGTTAACAGACTCTCTCTTGCGGCGCTGAGGGGGAAGTACTTTGGACGGCAGGAACAGTAGTGAAGCAACAGGAAAGTCCCCTGACTGCAGGCGTTGAACTGCCATAGGATGGGTGGCATCGGTGCAGAAGGGGCAGTTCCTAAGTCACATGGGCAGTGCCAGGGCAGTAGGGCATTATTTAGCCGGAGAGGCCAGGAGTAGTGCATCAGAGTCTCTACTCCTGCACAATTTCTATTTGTATAGTGATACACTAGCCTAGTGTAACCAGGCGCTTTATACATACAGTTATTATTATTATTATTATATCTCTCATTGGGTGTCTGATAATACCTCGCTTGGGTTTTTGGTGGATTCCACCGCCCAGTCCATGTCTGGCCTCAATACTTACTTTACATTGACCGACCCTAGTTGAGTGACTTGTCTTGTGCACGTTTTAGTAAGCTGGAACATTTCCTCCCTCTGCCCTCGTATTTTCCCTCATTAGCTTGCAGCACAGGGCACCCCACTGCCATCCTTTATATAGTGCTAAGTGCATTGCCCTTTCTGCCTTAAAATATGCCAAGAAGGGACTAGAGTGGTCAAGACGGGCGGTCTCGGCTTCGACCAGGCAGCGATGGGCACCCCCTCGGAACAGTCCTCCTCCTCAGGAGGGTCCGGTCTCCTCAGAGGTTCCCGGACACGCTCCTACGGTAGTCTGATGCAGTCTGCCTGCTCCCCGGTCCGGCAGAGGAGGGTCGAGCACCTGATCGCAGCCGGGGACACCTTGCCGGGTCTGGCACTCAAGTATGGTGTTACGGTGAGTACTGACCACTTGCTTGTTTCAGAAACTCAAATGTGTCTATCAGATCTGTGTGCTGGTGGCATGTATGAACTGACATGTATGAACTGACTATGAACGTGTATGATGTATGTGGGTGGCATTCTTAGCTAACCATCACAAGTAAATAAACAGCAGTACAGCACCACACGTACTGAAGAGCATTTCAATTATTTTTTATATATATAAAATGCCATGTCACTGCCTTTCCCCCTAAGTGTTGGAAGCTGATAGACATATTTTCCCAAAAATATGTATTGCATTAGCTTCTTACTTAAATTGTTTCGGCATAGATGTTACTCATGTCACAGATCAACCAATAGCCAAAGTTTGATATAAATAATACTAAAGTAATCCTTTTTTTTTTTTACTATTGGATTGTACAATGTCCTTGTTTTCTCTATCTGTGAAATACTTCCAAGCAGGTTTTCTCTTGTTGAGTATGAAAGAAGGATGTAAAGGCTTTGTGGACCATGTACAATTTTTATGTTGATAGTCTAAAAGCCATGGTTTCCAAGTTCGTTGTTTAGAGTACAAAATAAAGTGTTCCATAGTATTTCTAACAATCCGTTGTCTTTGAACAAACCTCAAAGTTATAATATAGCTTGCGGTTGGTTTCAAATGTGTCAAGCTTATGAAAAGCTGGTCGGTGGTTCACAAACTCACCTCAGAAAGTACACACAGACACACCACATCACACAATTTCATCAAAAGGAAGAGGTACTAGCAATTGGTCCTCAGGCTCACACCACGAACAGTCCAAGAATCGGACAGTTGACCCTATAATCACCTCGTCGGAAGGGAGATGGGTGCCATTTGATCATCAATTGAGAGTTGATCCTTAAACATGCATCAGAAAGTTGCGTAGTTTACATTTGATTTTCAGGTTGGCTGCATAAGGATGAGAAGTTGTCAATTGGCCCTCGATGGAAGATGTAGACCGAAGCTGCCAGTTGGTGTTCATTTAAACAACCCCAGAAAGACAACCTAGGCTCTTTGCTTATTTGTCTTGCCTCAAAAGGGAATTGGTTACTACTGTTCCCGGGTTCATAGCACTTCTGAAGGAAAAGAAGCAAAGAGCGATCCCAATCTCACTGGAGTAGAATGGAAAATTGATCAGTGTTTAATTAACTAATCATTGATTAGGCGTGTACAAAGCACCATTTCTGTATGACATAGCACTTTATATCTGTGTGCATACTATGTGACAAAACAGAGCCTCACAGTTTTCCACCTGACCCCCGCTGTGGCTTTTGAAGCATCTTTGTGGTTAGCCATTATAAAGCCAGCTGGTCAGGGCCCTCTTTTGAAGGTAGGCGTGGGTGCCCTTCCGATCACCTATGCTTGTTTCTATGATAAGCTTTGGGCCTTTACTCATCTGTCTAGTGGTGCTATAAGTTTAAAACAAAAAAAAATAATAATCTAAAAAAAGTGGCCTGGGTGGAATTTACAGGCTTAATTATATGAACATTTAATTGAATTTGTTGCACCAACCACATGCTTCTTAATCACTTTGAGATAAACAGAGCTCGAGACACAGGCCAGGAAATGAGAAACGTTGTGCGATTTATTATCTCAAAGATCTTCTTTTAAGCCCATTATAGGAGCATGTCCCATTAAGAACTGAACTTTTGCAGTTGTATTTTCTTCTGAGCGCTGGTGTTCATTATTGCTGCAGCTTCTTAGTTGTATTTTCTGTGTAGCATTGAATTTTGTTTTAATATTTGAATTACCTCATACTTAGTTCTCAGGTTAAAGCTTCCGTAAATATTTAGGGCATTCCCCAGGATTTTTAGTGCTGTTGAAGGAACTGAATCCACCAGTTCCCTCTTTTATTTTTGTTCAGACTAGATAATTGCGAGATTTCCACTGTTGCACAAACCCTGCTGACTTGTGTGAAGTCGAGTCCAGATCACCCTGAGGAAGTAAACACAAACAGGGAAAGAGGACTGGGGCCACTGGAAGTATAAGGACAGGTCTAATCAACTGTTGAACCAGGGCAGTGGGCTTGACTTTGGGCCCAAATGTCACTGGCATTTGCATGGTGCAACATGGGAGTTCAGGACAGAGACAAAGTCCTTGACTTATCCGGTTGATGCTCGGGCAGTGTGGAGATTAATATTGTAACTGGCAAGCTAAGCATGGTGGCTATGTTCCACCATCAGTGTGTTTGTAAGGCCATACGTGGCAATGCATGCAAGTGTACGGCACATGTACTCGCTTCAAAATATGTTCAGGTCAAAATGATAGGTGTGTCTTGCTTTAACGTGCCAAAGCTGCATGCTTCAGCACATTGAACCCAGACCAATTGGCTGTGCAAATGCTTGTTTTAATGTAGCATCAAAATATTCAGATCCTTTTGATAACGATTGTGCCCTACTATAGAAACAAGAATTAGTAAAGCCAACTGCACTGACTACAAATGTCAAACCTATTGCGTTTGCTAGTGTCTGGTTTTGCTGAGGTGAGTGTCTGTGAATTCGTTTCCTGTGTCCAGTCTGAATTTTTGTTTGCTCAATATTACCATTTGGTGCACCTCATTTAGCTTTAGGCACAGTTTACTTGCGGTTCTTTCTGGGGACCTCGACTTACTCTCCTGCAGCTGAGTGACAGTTCAGGGGCACACACCCGACTTTTTCTCCTGTTTCTGCCACAACCTGAGAGGACTTTCAGAGTTCCAGGCCTAACTTGTGACTGACTGACCTACTGACGCAGTTACGCAGCCACAAAAGCCATTCAGACGCACGGGCTTGACCCAGTAGCCGTAACTATCTTGCAGAAGCTGGACATGGGCTCAACCCCGAAGCACTCTCCATAGGCTTGTGACTCTGAAAGGCGAGTCCGACTTTTATAGATTTTTGTAACCTATTTACAGGCAAAAAGCTCTGCCACTGTTTGCCTTCCTCTTCCAATTAAAGGCACACGGTTAACATGTGATTTATCTGCCGTTGGCAATGGGCATCTGTAAGAGGTAGCACACGGTTCCTTTCACGCCAGGCCAGCCTACTCTGAGACTCTTGAATGTTTCTAACTGTGTTCTTATGATGGTCATTTTTAGCCAGTAACTTTAAGATCATTATACATAAACCCTCCCAATCCCAGCAGCGGTCTGTGTGCAAAATCCAGAACTTGATAATCAAGCTTACAGGCATGTCTGCTCACCCTATTCCATTCCTGCTGAAACCCCCTACTTGGTTTCTTCAGCGCTGTTCCAAAATGCTAAACATAGTGGTTCAACAGAGAGAGGAGCAGTGGCCAGTGAGTTGTAGAGGAGCTCTGCTCAATAGGCGGGGGGATAACTTGGAGCAGAGAGTGGCATAGGAGCTGTGTGGGTGCATCAAGTGGCTGAGGAGTTGTGAGAAGGGAGTGGTGGAAAGCACTGGGCCAGTCTGGTTGGAGAAACACTAGTAAGTAGAGTGAGTGGTGGGGGATAAACTTTAGCCACTCATTTGTTTAGGAGCTTTGGTCAGAGCGTTGGAGGAGCTGTTGTCAGTGAGTGGTGGAGGAGCTGTGATAGCTGGAGGAGCTGTGATAGCTGGAGGAGCTGTGATAGCTGGAGGAGCTGTGGTCGGTGAGAGATGGGGGAGCTGTGGTCAGTGAGAGATGGGGGAGCTGTGGTCAGTGAGAGGCAGGGGGGAGCTGTGGTCAGTGGGAGGCAGGGGGGAGCTGTGGTCAGTGGGAGGCAGGGGGGAGCTGTGGTCAGTGGGAGGCAGGGGGGAGCTGTGGTCAGTGGGAGGCGGGGGGAGCTGTGGTCAGTGGGAGGCAGGGGGTGCTGTGATCAGTGGGAGGCGGGGCGAGCTGTGATCAGTGGGAGGCGGGGCGAGCTGTGATCAGTGGGAGGCGGGGCGAGCTGTGATCAGTGGGAGGCGGGGGGAGCTGTGGTCAGTGGGAGGCGGGGGGAGCTGTGGTCAGTGGGAGGCGGGGGGAGCTGTGGTCAGTGGGAGGCGGGGGGAGCTGTGATCAGTGGGAGGCGGGGGGAGCTGTGATCAGTGGGAGGCGGGGGGAGCTGTGATCAGTGGGAGGCGGGGGGAGCTGTGATCAGTGGGAGGCGGGGGGAGCTGTGGGAGGCGGGGGGAGCTGTGGTCAGTGGGAGGCGGGGGGAGCTGTGGTCAGTGGGAGGCGGGGGGAGCTGTGGTCAGTGGGAGGCGGGGGGAGCTGTGGTCAGTGGGAGGCGGGGGGAGCTGTGGTCAGTGGGAGGCGGGGGGTGCTGTGATCAGTGGGAGGCGGGGCGAGCTGTGATCAGTGGGAGGCGGGGCGAGCTGTGATCAGTGGGAGGCGGGGGGAGCTGTGATCAGTGGGAGGCGGGGGGAGCTGTGGTCAGTGGGAGGCGGGGGGAGCTGTGGTCAGTGGGAGGCGGGGGGAGCTGTGGTCAGTGGGAGGCGGGGGGAGCTGTGGTCAGTGGGAGGCGGGGGGAGCTGTGATCAGTGGGAGGCGGGGGGAGCTGTGGTCAGTGGGAGGCGGGGGGAGCTGTGGTCAGTGGGAGGCGGGGGGAGCTGTGGTCAGTGGGAGGCGGGGCGAGCTGTGATCAGTGGGAGGCGGGGGAGCCCTGGTCACCGAGCAGTTGATGCAGTAAGTGATGGCTGAACTCTGGTCAGTCATTGGCGGAACTCTGGTTAGGCATTGTAGAAGAACATTAAAAATAGTGTAAAAGCCACTTAAATTAGTCTCCAAAGAAGACGTAAATGTTGTTGATGGTCTGTGGCACTTTTCTTTGCACACTCCATTACTTTGGGTAAACTGCAGAGTCTGTTTAGGCCTGTAACCCACTGTCCCATTAAGGGCTTTGGTGCAGTGATTAATGTATCTGTTTTCTACACTATTCAGGCATTTTTGCATGTAAATTGTGGCTCTAGGTATTCGAGAATTATGTTGTGCTGGTGATTCTTTTTTCCGCCCTTTCCTGACCAAAGCGTTTCTAGTGATTAGCTGCAGTGCCTACCCAAGCGGTTGCCCATGACTCTCCAAAGAATGTAAAGCACTTCTATAATTTGGCGGTGGTCCTGGTCAGCAAGGACTTAAATGCACCCAGAGTACCGCCAGGCCAGCAGCCACAGCCCTCAATACCTGTGGAGTATCCTTGAGGGACTGTGCCCCACCGGCTCACTCTGTGATCCTGGACAGCTTCTTAGGTAGCTGAACCTATGCGGTGCTGGGTACCGCCTACCTCCGAGCCCAGGTCTCAATAAACCGATGACCGCTAAGTCATTGTTATGTTCTTCTGTATTCAACCTAAACTCCTTTATTAATCTCACCTCAAGGATAGACCACACATGCTGCGTGTCTATTGAATACCATTTATTTTACCTTAGTTCTCTCTGCTTCAAACGTATTGCTTGTACCTTTATAAATCTCTCAGTTGTATTTCTTAGAATTTGAGAAAATATATCCTGCTCGGTTATTTTTCTCTGGCTGTGCGTGAATTAACATTTCTTCACAACTTGAGTCGCATAGTTACATTGCCACCTCCTTGCGCAGTTTATCTTTAACACTTTAGAGTCTAAGATCATAGCTTTATTTTTAGAGCTCCCCTCCCTTAAGGGCTGCTGTCTTGAAACCATACATTAGCTGACGTGCAGAAAACAAAATTGTACGAAAACACATTGTGCTCTTGGCAACAGGATTACGGTGTCCTTTCAGGTTTAGTGTTTAATCCATTAAGTGCAGTTTTTTGTTTCAGATATACAAGTTCTTGTCTTGGTGTGACTTGGCTACCTGGCCTTTATTCTGAACACGCCTGTAAAAAGCGTCTCTGAATCCTTAAAATCTGTGCATATCTGGCCGTGGAAACAACTATGGTCAAAAGTTTGGACACATTTTGTTAACATTCTTCTTGGTTTTTTGGCCTTCTTTACTTGTGATGTTAGAAATGATTTGGTGGTCGTTTTGTTTTTTTGTTTTTTTCTGCTTCTCTCTTATGTCCTAGATTTGTGGCTGCAGGAAGTGGTCCGGGACCACTGTATAGCAGCATTGGCAAGTTGACAGTGTATATAAATGGTTGTTATCCTGTATATCTGTGACACATAAAAGCACTAGCAGCAGCCCAGCGCCTGTAGAAATCTGCAGAATTTGTTTCCAATTCTCCATAAATAAATTCCTCAATTTTATGTCAAAAGCAGTATAAACTACATACAAATGCATTCATAGTTTTTATTTTTAACATCTCAGAAAGTCTCTAAATTAAGCGAATTGAAAGATGTTAGTCGCAGCCCCAAACATGAGGACTTCTCCTCAGCCCTCCACTGGCAGTTTCATTTCAAGATCTCTGTTCGCCACAATAAACATCTGTTGTCAGCTTTTCTGGTTTGATCTCCTTTCCTCGGCATCCCTTTCCGGACACACACCTTCAGTGGACAGCAAACCCCTTAGCAGTTTATATACCGAAGATCACACAAGCACTTTCAGCTATGGTAAAAAGAACACAGGCTCGGTGGGTGGGGTAAGTGCTGTGACTTGAGGGACTCGTTCTGGTGGCACTTTTGCAAAGACTCACCTATTCTGTTAACACTTCCTAGCCCAGCTTGGGACTCCTTCAAACTTCCTTTATAATACATTTTAAAAATGTCAAATATCTTGCGTCAACTTTCAAAATATTAAAATAACATGCTAAATCTGCATTGGAATTGAGAAATTTGTGTTTCCACAGAGCAAGTTGAACCCCTGAATTGAAGGGTCCTGAGTAGTAGTTTTATGATCGCTTTAAACAGGAGAGTAGTAAACGTCCAAAGTCCATTAATATCAGGCATACTGTGGCTTAGGATCCTGTCGCTTTTGGGTGCTAATTGTTTATATTTACTCGTAGCTGAATCAATAAATAATTGACTGAAGACTTAACAGGCTGTTTTATGTTTCTCTTTGTAGATTGAGCAAATCAAACGAGCCAACCGCTTGTACACGAATGACTCCATATTCCTAAAGAAAATTTTGCATATCCCAGTATTGACTGAACCTAAACAGCTGTCCAATGGGTTAAGCCCGGAGGAGGAAGCGGCAGAGGTACTGAGAGACCCAGGGGGAATCGAAGCAGCCGCAGAAGGACTGACGAATGAGGGGAAAAAGGCTGCTTGTGATCCAGCAGGGAAGACACCAGACGGAGCCACTCGGACCCAGGATTTGTCCGCCACTGACTTCCTAAAGAACCTGGATTCCAAAATTAGTGTGTCCAAGACTGCTGCGGTGAAGAAGCTTCAAGACTGCGATGCCCTGTGAGTTTAAACACAAACCCTGAATACCATTACATAACCAATTCTCTTCTGAGTGTTTCAGGAAAGGGAGAATATTCCCACATCTAGGGCACTGTACGGTAGTCCTAAAGTCGAATCAAATTGCTTATAATATGTTTAGGATGGACAGAGCTCTGCTTAGGAAGCGTACTTTGATCTGTACCAGAAGTGGTAGGGCTTGCTTGACATATAGTAGGGCTCTGCGTAGGCAGGGGCAGGGTTTTACCTTCTAAGTAGTAGGGCTTTACATGGGAAGAGGCAGGGTTTTTTTTCTTTATAAGGATAGGGGGTGTGCAAAGGGAGGGGCATGACATTACTTAATATGGAGCAGGGCCCTGGGAAGCATTGGGTAGGGTAAAACCTGTTACAACGTAGAAATTCCTCTCTTTATTGATCCCAAGCACTCATTTTTCCCAGCCATCTTGATAAAGATGGCAGTTCTTGAAATTTGACATCACTATTTAACTTCTTCTGTCGCCATGACATACATATATCTCGACTTCAAGAAACGTAATCTCATTCACTAGCATTAGTTTAAAGACAATGCCCTAACTAAAACCTTCACAAGACCAAATTGGTTATCGAAACTGTGGCCCATCATAAGCCTCCCTCTACTGGGAAAATCCACAGACTGTACAATACCAGCCAATGAAAACCTTTGGGTATATACATGTTGGGCTTCCACCAATGGTACCTCAAGTAATCCTCCTCACTTAAGTAGCTGCATTACAGTGTCCTATATGCAGATTTTGACACTTTGTCCCTTGACATTCTTCCCTGTTACCTGTTTGAAGGTCCAAGCTCTGTCCTCGAATCACTCATTCCTGTCTCGTATACTTCAATCTCTTCCTTTTGTGGGTCCCTCAAGTCCTTTCTTAGCTCGACCCTTTTTAATCTTAACATTGTTCCTCTTTATTAAAGTCAATTGCATTTTCCTATTGTTATACAATGAAGGCACCCAATTTATTGTCTGTCATCAGATACTGAGAGTACTCTTTTAAACTTTCGTGCCTGTAGTGTAGCAGTTGTGGCCGAGCACAAATTTGCTCAAGTTAAATTGTGGCACGACTACGATGCTCATTTTTGCAGCTTCTTCCTTGTTTTGATCCCAGCCTGATGTCCAGCAGAAGTGGGCGCTCTCCTTGTACTTTTAATCTCCGCTCAGAATTTAGGTTACTTGACAGCCCACTTATTATTTAGCAGGTGAGTACAGTCTGTTCGAATGGATATCTTTTCCTTCTTTGATTATCACGTCCAATTTTTGTTTATTTTGAAGTGTTACCAATTTGTAGTTTATGCAAATGTAATTCTTTCGGTTTTGGATTTTCTTCCTACCTCACGTAGCACCTTCAGCAGATGCAAATCTCTGGCTTGCCTTATCCTGATCATCTCTTTTCATTGTCCCGTTGTGGTGAAGTGCACGTTATTTAAAGGACTCTGCATCTGCCATTATATATTTAATCAATGTTATGCATATCTTGAGATGCACCTTCTTCCATAGAGGCCTTCAACATCACTGTGAACTGGCTCTGCCAATCTTCTTCGCTCTAAAAGCCTCATCTGTACTGCTTTCATTCATCTGTGAATAAAACTGCAGCAAATTCTATTTCAAATTTCATCGATACATAATTATAAAATAAAGGCTGCAGTCACAACATCGCATAAATCCACAGATCCGCACTGTTTCCCATTGCTTTATCAAAATGCACTGATAAAAGGTAAAACCTTTGAATTCCAGTCCTATTGTCAGCTGCACATTGAAGAAAACCGAATTTAAAAATGTAATATAAAAAGAAATAAGTGGCAACATGTAAATTGGTCCTGTATTGCCATCTTGGGGTTCAGGTGACTTGAAGCCACTTGGTGTTTGTCTTCAAGGTTGATTATGTCACCAGAACCCCTCAACAGCAATAATATATTGGACCAAATTACACAGTTACTTTTTCGGTCTCGCCTGTCACAGCGCATTCGCTCTCACTTCCGAAAACTTTTGTTTCTTAAAAACAACCTTAAAAGGGTTTTGAGCACACCCATTACTTATCGTTGATTGGCCTCATAGTTACTCTCATTTACTTGCATCTTATTAGACGCACCAGTTTCAGTTTTTCTTCATGTGTTTGTGCCCTTGATGGAGAATAGACCGATTGCAGATTAATTGCTTTATTGGTGTCCTTCCTCTGCTAGTCTGTGCATGACAGGAACCTGCTGCCTCACAGCGTGCGTGGTAAAAAACTATGATCAGTGTGAAAGTTGGGTAAATATGATAAATAAAAAATATGAAATTCACTGGAAAAACAAAGGTTACAGTGAGGTCATTGTTAGGCATTGTAATAATACAAAAACGCATTTAAAAAAACCAAAGAAGCACTTAAATTCACCAGTTATAGTTTATTGGCACCCCAGCCATACAATTCTTGTAACCTCCCATATTACATCACTCATGCCATGTCAAGGACTTCATTCATGCCATCTCAAATTACATCATTGATGGGGGTACCCTGTTACATACAGGGATACCGTACATTCTGATTGGTTAGCAGCAACACCATGGGAAAATGTTGCGGTGGTCATTACAGAACTCGGGGAACTCCGTATGCAGGTCCCGAAAAGCAAAAAAAAAGTTATAAGGGTCAAGTGTAAGGACATTCTGACCTCCAGGCACTAGTGGAGAGGACCAGAATGAATCCCCACTGTCATTAAATAAAAAATACTATTTTGAACCAGTGGTACTGCTGTATTTCTGCAAGACCCAGCACGACCCTCTTGTGGGGGACTGTGCAAGCTTCTGCCTTGTGGTACCAAGGTATGGTGCAAGTTTGCTTGGGGAAGCTTGCACCTTACTACAGTATCGTGTGATTGAAACCTGAAATGCGAGTACAAGGTCACAGAAAAACATGTGGAAAAAAAGAATAAACAAAAGGTAAGAGAATGTGCGTTGGGTGCGTGGAGATTTTTGATGCAGGCTAGGCACAGTGGAGAAGGGCTGCTAAGGGGTGGTTCGGCTCCTGGCCTGCCCAAAAGCATAATTTATGGGTCCCTCCAAGCCAGAAAGGATATTGTTTTGATAAATATGTACAAAATGCTTTGGTCGACGTTCCTTCTATCACCTTACAATTAAGTCCTGGAACGCTCACCGAGTCACCAATAATTTGGCCTTCTGCCCGCTTCTGAAGACTTTGCTGTGGTGCAAGGACACAGGTTTAGAGTTACAGTACACTTCATAAAAATGTTAATATAGAATGTTTCTAATAGAGGTCTCTCTGTACTAATGACATCTTTCCCCAATGGACATTGATCGCTCTTTGTCCGGTTAGGTCTCTGAATACTGGCTAAGAGTCTTTCATGCTTCCTGGTCCTAAAACGTGCTCGTCTATGGGGATTATACTCAGGCGAGTCTCAAGGACCTATTTGGGCTTCTAGCCCTGTATTGCATTTAGATCTCTCCGGATGCGGGTACCTGCTACCGCGTAGCCCAGCTGGATCTGTGTGCGTATAGGTGATGGGGACCTTTGCTTCTAGCGCTGCTGGCTATCTCCACATTCATAGTGATAGGGTATCCTGCTCATGTGTCCTCGTCTCCTTAGAGCAATCTGCATTCCAGTGAGTGATCATACTCCTTCCTTCATGTCCTGTTCTGTATGCCTGCATACTGACTGGGTTGTATTGTGCTCTGCCTCCAAGTATTCATTATTTGTGCATACAAGGCTGGGCGACACGCCTTCTAACCCTGTGTGTCGTCTCTACGCGTTCAGGCTGATGTGATGTCCTGTCCCCTACTCTGTATGGGCATCTTTGTGAACTGGGTAATGGCCCCCCGGTCTCTTATGCCTTTTTGGCTCCTGCATACCCGTGATTATGGACTCCTGCCTCTGGGTCTTGTGAAATCTGTCTGCATGCTGAACTATCTTATACCACAAACTCTGAGTGATTGGCCTACGGCCACCTTGTCCAGTTCAAGAATTCTCTCCTTATGCTGGTTAACGGTGCACGTGGCACATCGATCTACTCTCTTGCACTACAGTTGTTTGACCTTTCTCTTTGACTAGATTTCTTGAAACAGCATGTACCCATTGGTGCTGCTAAAAGTTTTACATTGCTTTGCTGCATTTTTTAAAAATATATAGCAATTATCCTTTCTTTTAGGAAGTATATTACTGAGAAACTTATACAGATTACTCAAATGCTTAAGTATGTACATCTGTAGATTAACAGGTGTACACTTATGCATTCAAAAAGTAAAACACACGGGTGATAGCGGCTGCTTTTGGACCCGGGTGATGGGGTTGGAGGGGGGCTGGGTGGATGGAAAAAAAGTACAAAAAAACACTTACCTGTTACTCCCGGCTGCCCCCTCTCCTCCATCCTCTTCTTCCTTTCTCCGGTCCGGCAGCAAGAAGCAGGAGGAAGCACCTGGTCTCCCAGGCTCCCCATAGCCTGCAGTGCAGCGTTGTGATTGGTCTGAGCGCTGTGGTTCGGCGCTCAGACGAGAACAGGGAGCCTTTGCATGTTCCTCACCATGCTGTGTAAAGCAAGCCTGGTGGGGAAGATGCAAAGTGCGCAGGACTGTTTGGTCGGCCCAAGAGGGGCGGCCAAGCAGGAGTGCAAACCACTCCTCTCCATGCTCTGGCCAGCCCAGCCCGAGAGTCACTGAAAACTAAAATGATGATAATGATACGTTATTATCATTTTAGTTTTTCTTTTGAGTAGTGAGGTGACGCTCCTTCGCTTTAGCGGAGGAGTCACCACTGCACTCAGGTACATTTGCACTTGCTACCGTTAATCTAGAATCAGCTTTATGTCTTGCCTACAGACCACTTTTAGCAGTCTGTCGTTAAAAGATCTCTTTTGGATCATATCGACACTTATAGCGGAATTAGTGCCAGCCCCATGATTACCATGGGGCGGCTTTCTTGTCACTCTTATTCGTTTGCCTTTTATTCAGTGGTTTTCCTTCATCTTCTTGTATTTTTTGGTCCCATGGATCTAATTTTTTTAACCACTATTTTAAGAGTATGACATGTATCCTTCCACTGCACACACTTAGGTAGCTACTTTTTTTTCTTTTTCCTTTAGCACTTCATGAGTGTATATGTTGTCTGCTCGATTCCTTTTGTGCTGCTTTCCCCCTGAAACACAGGCTCCTCCTGGGGAGTTGCATGTTGACCCCTCCTCCACCAATCCAGCTCATCTATTGCTTGTTCCACCGCCCCCGCCCGTTTGTTTCTTCTTTTTATCATTTTTTTAGATTGCTCGTAGAGGATTCTAAGTAGGTTGTTTGGGGTCCTTGTCTTTTATAGTTGAATGAAAAAGCCACATATGAGTGAAAATGGAAGATGGGAAGGGAAAATGCTGATGTCATGTCTGGGGATACGAACAGAGTTGTGGGATGTTGTCTGACATTCCGCGAATTATATAGAGGAGTTTTGGAGTGTTACAAAGGAAATATGAATGTATTAAAATGAGTTTCATAGAGGAATTGGGTGGGAGAGTGAATGAAGAGATTGCTAATTTGGCACACAGCCTGCAGACTTATGTAACCAAGCTCCTCCATTCCAGTTTTCAAATTAAAATGTCACTAAAACTAGGTGGACTTCGATCGCAAGGTTGAATTTATTAACGGTAAAAGATGCTGAAGTGAACCCATTGGAGTCCGATGTCTGTCTCAGTAGAGTGAGCTTTCCACTTCCTACCACAGGAATCATGCTACATTGCCAATAATTGCCAGCCTCTCACACAGGCCTGCAATATGCGCTTCTCAAGCTGCGCACCATTGGGAGCTTCTCTGAGTATTTACCAGTGGCCCATCTGCACATGGCTTCAGTGCCTATTTTTTGTATTAGATCACTAATTCCTGTACGTAGAGCCGCCCACAGTACCACCTCAAGACATACTCACCACTGTGACGATAAGCTCCGTGCAAGGACCAAAAGTGCCAGCTTATGTTACTGTTCAGCAGAAAGTTCCCTTGAATCTTCGCCTGTGGCAGATTCTTTCACTGCCCATTGATGCTCACAAGTTGTCATACAACCATCAAGTGATGGCTTTTAACTCAGCTCAGGCACTTCAGTCTCCACCAGTTGTTTCTTACACTGCCCACACTCACAATCTTCTCCTATTTGCTCCCAGTTCCAGCTTCTCACCGTGCCCACCCATATGAAATTCACACATTTAGTCTCTGTTGCAAACCATTCACAATTCTGACCCGTGCCAGCCACTTAGAGTATTGACAATAGCTGGCTGATCATGCTTCCTCCCAGGGTCCAGTTCTCAGGCTGCCATCCACGGCCATCTTCGCAGACTGCTGACCTGGGCCATTTTCTCAAACTTCCTTGAAGAATCAGTAGAGGTTAGCGTTTTAACTTCCCAACTCTGATTTGTATATGGGCATCGCAGTTGGAAAATAAAAATGGGCTTAAGGGGCACTGATCGAATCAACCATTTGGGCAACCAAGCCCTCAAAGTCAGATTAGCCTCACCTCTGAGCTACAGCTTTCAGGTTATGACTCACGTCAGAGGAGGAAGCCAGGACTATTCCATTAAAGCTTAGTAGAGTGGTGTGGTTAGTTTGAGTGGTTCTTGAAATTATGGCATAAAAATCCCAAACCGTAAAGTGTTGTATTTCAGTGGAACGTCTCGCCTTTTCTAGCTTCAATTAAAGTTTTTTTATTCAGATTTCCGCTCTAGATTTAATGGCTTGAGATGTAATATATCTAATTTCCCTAGCAAATATGCCTGTTGTGAACTTTATTTTAATTTGCTTGATCGAGCTACCACAGCTTTAACATCTGTCTTTAAGTTTAATTTTATGCATATAGTTCTAATATGTAGAACGGTCGCTTGTGTGGTCTGAAGCGCATTAACCAACAATGCTAATATTCTGATGCTTTCTGATGTTGGAACAGAGCCCCAGTATTAGCAGTGCTTCAGAAGATTGTCTTTTGGCTGCAAGGACCTGGCTGCCTTCCAAGGTCACTTGGACAGCATAAAGTCTGGGACCTTAGCCAATATTTAGATTTATTTCAGAAGCATGTATGTCAGAACAAAAAAAATCTTGTAATTTGCATTAGGTGAAAGCTATACAGTTAATGGGGAACGAAAAATGTAAAGAGAGGTCCTCTTGCCTCATTCTTTCTGGTTAGAATTGGTCTGTTACTGTAACCACAGTTTAGAGTATGCCTTGGTAAGAAAAGGAAATGAGTATCTGTTTCTTGATTTTTAATGTGATCGGAATATAAATTTGAATAGAAGTAGACCAATTATAAGTGTGTATGTTGTCTTATCAGATAGGGGAGTGGACCGAATCCTCTTTATAAACCCCAGTCCTTTGGAGTCTGCAGAAGGGCGTGAAGGTTGGCCAAGGTGCTGCTATGTGTATAGTCTGGATGCTGCTTGGAATGATTCCAAAGGGTTAAGGAGAAAGCCTGCGGCTTTCACTAGCACCGTTTTCCATGAATTAAGTGGAGCATCTTGAGCCAAGGACCTAAGAGAATGGATTATTTTAATGATAGAGGTTGAACTATTCCTACGAATACCTCTAATTTCAATTCTTCGAGAATTTTCCTGTGTACTTAAAACTTCCAGGGTATGAAGAGCTAGATTGTGTGAAGGTCACCAATCAATGTTCCCTCTAATTTTTTTCCTCTGTGTGCGGCAGTGTAGGGTCTCTGTGCGCTTCAGCCGTCGCTATGTGCGCCAGGAACCACACAGCGCGTGTGTGCAGCGCCAAATATCACTACAAATGTTTGCTTAAAACCCTAGCAGCCCAGCTCTGTTGAGAAGAGACATTGTATTCCTCTCTCTGCTGTAACATTTCCTATACATGGCTTTACACAGTATGATTCTGTGTAATGTGTATGCGATGTAAAGTGCTTAACACCTTACACTGGTATGAGTAGCACTATTAAACAAAATAAATATGAAAGAGAGAGGGGTTTTGGAGACTTGAGGGTCACTGTTAAAGGTTGGTAATGAGAGTATCCGTGGCTGAGGTGGTCATTGGGGCGCCAACAAACACAGTCACAGCAGGCCCACCAGCACTAAAGCCGGCCCTGTTCAAATGGCACTAATAATTACAGTGAAATTATGAAAACATCCCACATTGCAATTTGAAACCTTGGCAGCCATGTTGCTGCATTTCTTTTCTTAATACGGTTGGGCTGCGGGGTGATTGTGTGCATTTGTTAAGGTTTTCGTGTGAATTGCAGCTCATGATGGGTGCTGTGATTAACATGAAAACTTTAACAAATGCACAGGGACATCCTAAGGATTTTGAGTACCAGGGCCAAACTTATTTCCGGGGTCCCTGATTTGAACAGCTTTGGATTTATGATCCAATTTCAGCTTTTTTTATGTCCTTTTTGGCCAGGTCACCAACACTGCAGAGGCACACTGGTCCAAATTCTAAATGTAAGTAAGTAAGTAAACTGAGCTTATAAAGCGCATGGTTATACTGACCAGTGTGTCCCCGCCCTGTAGTACCAGCCTAGCACAGCCTCCCTTGCCATCATAAATCCCATTCCCCCAGACAAACCTCTCTGGCCTACCCCCTAGGGAATAAGTAGGTTTTCAGCTCTTTGCGAAAAGCCAGCTCTGAGGTTTCCAACTGAAGCGTCGGAGGTAATCTGTTTCATTGTTGTGCTGTCAGAAAACGAAACAAGAGCCCTCCCATTCTCGCTCTTCTGATCTTAGGGTCCTTAACCCGTCCCATCCCGCTAGATCGCAATTGCCGGGTCGGATTGTATAGGGTTAGCAGGTTCTGGAGATAACAGGGCCCTTTCCCCTGTGTGATCAGATGACTCACACATAGGGCTTTGAACTGCACCCGTTCTTTCACTGGCAGCCAGGGTAGCGTCTCCAGAGCTTTCTTAGAGGGAGCTCTCTTTGGCAGCATCAACACCAGACGAGCTGCCGCATTCTGTATGCACTGAAGCCTCTGGATGCACCTCACATTTGCTCCCAAATAGAGGGCATTACCATAGTCCAGCCTCGAAGTGACCAATGCATGGACTAAGGATTTTCTAGCTATTGATCCAGAGTCTTCCTGAGGCCCTGCTAGATGCCAAAACAGGTGCCTGCAACTCGTCTAGTGAGGTACTCGAACGAGGTTTTAGAGTTAATCCATAACCCCTGATTCCCGACTTGTTCACTGGCTGAGGGTAGAGGGCCAAGCGTCTGAGGCCACCATGCCGAAGTCCATACTGACGGAGCCTTCCCAACAATCAGCACCTCGGTTTTATCACCGTTCAATCTGAGACAGTTGCTAGCCATCCTGACCGCCAGTTCTTGTAAACAAGATGTGAAATTACTGCACTCTCAGCTGGCTGTGCCAAAGCCACAACCAAGCTGAGTGTCGTCTGCATATGCCACAACTTCCACCCCATATTTATCGGTAATCTCTGCCACTGGCGCCATATAAAGATTAAAAAGGGCCGGGCTAAGGTTGGACCCTTGAGGGACCCCTTGTTTCAGGCTTGTAGCTTTTGACCTTTATGGTCCCTGTGCTACTTGGAAACTACGATCATGAAGAAAGGATTCCAGCCATTCCCACGCCTTACCAGCCACTCCTCCCCTATTCAGACACTGCAGCAAAGTGTGATGCGCTACAGTGTCAAATGCGGCATTTAGGTCAAGTAAAATTAGTGCCGCCGTTTGACCCTCCTCTACGTGTCTACGTAGAGTCTCCGTGGAGAAGAGTGGAGCTGACTCCGTCAAGTGGAATGCATGGAAGCTAGCTGCATGGGATGGAGCAGCTTATGAGTGTCAATATGGGCTGTCAGTTGTTGATTAACAGCCTTCTCTGCAATCTTGGCGTAGTAGGGTAAAAGAGAAATGGGGCGCAGGTTGTTTAACTGCTCCATACTGATGTTCGGCTTTCTTTTCAAAGTGAGCACCACTGCCTCCTTCCATGTTTTTGGCACCCTACCTGAGCTATAAGAGAGTTCTAACAAGTGTCTGATATATGGCTCCAAAGTCTCAGTGCTACCCCTTAAAACTTTAGCCGGCGCAGTGTCTTTAGGCAAGCCAGATTTAATACTAGTCGCTATCTTGCTCAGCGTGTCCCAAGCCGGGTCCCTATAGGCCACCAGACAGTCTGTGTAGTTAAAATTGTAACATAGCCTGAAGGAAAAGGAGAGGAGACTAGTGAGAAATAGGATTTATTGGCAGAGAAAGGGGGAGAGAGGAACAAAGTAGAAAAAGTCAGGGCGCAAAGATGAGAAATGGGGAAGGGGTAATGAAGAAATTGGTAAGAGAGGGACAGAAAGAAAGGCAGCCAGATGATTTGGAGAACTGGGAGGGAGAACAGAGAATGGAAAACTGGTAAGAGAGAAAGCAAAGAACAGGCAGTGAGAGGGAAATGGAGACAAGAATGGGATGAGGAGAAGGAAAGTGGGTAAACGTGGAGCGGGATTGATATGAGGAAGAAGAAAAGAAGAGAAGGAGACGGCAAGAGCAGCTGGGGAGTGGAAGAAAAAAGGACAAAAGATATGTCAGAGAAGACAGCAAGTGTGGTATGGCAATGCTTCAGAAGTAGCGTCCCTGCATATCGACGTTGGGGTGTTCTATAAGGAGCCTTTTTCGCCATCTTGTTGTTTCTAAATGCTTGCTCTATGTAACCGTGCTCACCTGAACAAACTAAGAAGGGTGGAAGGTTGGTTAGGCCTTGCCAAGATTTTTAATCTTGCCAAGATGCAGGTCTGAGCAGATGGCAGCTGCAAGTGTGTAAATGACTGATCCATCTGTCGGGAGTATTCTCTTCACTAACACTTGCTTCCCTTCTCTTTTTGAAACTCAGGGGCAGCAACATTGTTGTGGTGCCATCAGGGCTTTAAGTTGAAGCCTTTTCAATATTACACACAGGCCATAGTTGCTGCTTATTAATCTTATGCAACTAACAACCATTGACAAAGCCAATAGTCCTTACTTGTAGGTATGATTTATTTATTTTAAGAGTTTTATATAGCGCGAACTAGACCAGAGACATTGGGTATCAGAGCGCTTTACATGAGCACCAGTTTTGTTACAGGACACATTTTTGTTAGGCATGGGGAGATGAAGTGATTTGCCCATCATCGTTGTTTAGACTCGAACCCGGTTCCCCAGCTTCGAAGTCGACCGCTCTAGCCATAAGGCTACATCCTCTCCGCCCTAGCAGTCTAAAGGCAGTTGGACCAAGATACCTTCACTTGAACATTTTACTAATTTTTATGACATCAAAAGCTCAATCGAAACAGCAAGAAAAGGCACAAGGTTAAGAGAAATTCTATATAAGGTTCAGAGAAATTCATTCATATGGGAGCACTCCCAGGGAAAAAAGATTATACTATCTCCCTGCAGATCACCAAGGGCCTGATCTATTAATCAATTCTCGTAAGCAACTGCATTTTATTATCGACTCTGGTTGGGTCATACTCTCGAAAGCCCAGTAATAAGACACACTTGTGATAAAAAGCTGTCTATTGTGCTCCACACACACAAACATTACAGAGTTATTTCACCAATGTTGGTCCCGGTTTGCAAGGTAAGGTATATGCTTTGCTAAAATAAATTCTTGAAACATGAGCCAAGATACACAAATATTACGAGTGGGCTCTTGCGTAAATTACAGGAGACAGAACACCAGGGGGCATATTTACAATTACTGGCGCATCCCTGCATATCAGCAAGGATGCGCCAGTAATTGTGCGCCGCAGCTCCGCCACCCTGGATGCGCCGCATTTACAATGCGGTGCACCATGGGGCAAAACAGCACAGATGCGTCACGCATCTGTGCCCTAAAAGCGGCGCATTGCTGGAGTTGCGCCACAAGCGCGATGCAGCTCCAGCAATGCTCTCGGGGGGCCCTATCTTGTGAATGCCGCGTCAATACTTACGCCTGCTTCAAGCAGGGGCAGGGTTTTGACGCAGCATGGGGCCCAAAGTGACTGAGTGAAATCTTGTAGATTTCACTCAGCCACTTTTAGGAGGCGTTCCTGCGCCGGAATCCCCCTGCGCAGAAACGCCTCCTACTGGCGCAGGGCTTTAGAACATGATGCATCTCCCAGATGTCATGTAAATACCCCACACCATGGCGCCTCTTTTGCGCCGCCGCTGCGTCACAAGTGACGCAACAGCGGTGTAAAACAGGCGCAAGGGGCTTGTAAATCTGCCCCCAAGTTGTTTTCCCGTTCTTTCACAACAGGTTGTTCAACAGGCGGTGGGAGGAGCAGAAACAATTAACACGTGGAACTGAGTGTACTAGGCAAATGTATTACTGTCAATGGAACTCGAGGCAAATCTGACTATCAGCATTAATAATAAAATGTAACTTGGACCTCTTCCCAGCCCTTTATTGTTAACAAATAACATTTCAACAAGTGCATGGTGAGAAAATTGTAAACAAAAGAATGCAGCTTGTTGGTTACCTGTGCAAATTATTAACTGGATTTCTTCTCTGGGAAGCATGATGCACAAGATTAATACAGGCACACTGATCTGTGGCCCATTAATTGGTGCTTATCACCTGTCCATGATATCTGAGAGAAAATCCAAGAGCCAAACTGGGTAAGAAACCAGCACCGATAGGCTTGTCTTTGATGGCATGCTATCCTGCGAGCCCATATGTGCATGATGTTACTTGTGCCATATATCTGGATGCAATGACAGAAACTGAAAAATACGAGTAGGGTGGCACGCTACGCTAAGCACAGAAAGGTATAAATCACCCCTCAGCTGCGCTCTATTAAGTAGAGAAATGCAGCAACTCTACAAATACAGCGTGTGCTTTTCACGTCGTGTTTGTAGAGTTGCTGCATTTCTTTTCTTAACAGAGCTGGGCTGCGGGGTGATTGTGGGGCTTTGTTAAAGTTGTCAGGTTAATTACAGCCCCAGACGGGCGCTGCGATTAACCTGACAACTTTAACAAAGCCCCACAATCACCCCGCAGCCCAACTCTGTTAAGAAAAGAAATGCAGCAACTCTACAAACACGACGTGAAAAGCACACGCTGTGTTTGTAGAGTTGCTGCATTTCTCTACTTAATAGAGCGCAGTTGAGGGGTGAGATGGGCACATTGTTTGCTTGTGTTTAAAGTGTTCATGTCAATTGCAGCTCGTGATGGCGCTGCAATTAACATGAATACTTTAAACAAAAGCAAACATAAAGAAACACCTGGTTTTCGCGCCGCTCGCTTTTTAAAAGCAGCGGCGCGAATGTTGTTGGGTTGAAGTGCTGTGTGTGTGCGCGCTCCTCACACAGCACTGCGCGCTTCATGATGCAGACGTGGGCGCGCGCGCACGTTGTTGGGAACAGTGGTCACCATAGTGCTTTGCTTTCTCTGAGTTGTTAATTGTTACTAATATAATCCCACATATCTGATTAAGAACTACGGTAGAGAATAGTTAGTATAGGGTTTTGCTTTCTGTCTATAAAACCAATGAGTGGGGGATTGAAATGACAAATATTTCACCATTTGTATGTTTGATTCTGTTTTATTGTTTGGTATAGTGTGCATCATAAAAAATAAAATAATGATAGACGAACTTACAATTGATAAGATCTTCTTTCAGACATGGTTTGTGACTAAAATTCCATCTACAATAATGTTTGTCTATTTCTAAATAGTATCCATGGTTTCTCACTTATAAACCGGGGGCTATCTTTACAAGTATAATGTCTTTATCAAAATATTTATGCTTGATCTAAAATGTATTTCAGGATGCACCATTTGGTTTACTAGCCTCCTATCTAGAATAGACATCAGTGACTTACTATTCTCCTGGGTTGAGAAACTTGTTTGGGATCTGCTTTATCCCCAATAGAGATATTTGGGGTGAAAGCCACAACACACCCTCCGCCTTCTTCCATGCCTTTTTGGTAGTGACTGCTTTAAAATTATTATATTTTTATTTGGGTGACAGGGGTGTTACATATCTTTTTCTGTGCTGCTTGTCTAGCAGTCTTTAAAAATTAATTGCACAATTTATATTGGCCAAAGAGCAGAGTTTCTCTATGGTCAACAGGAATAAAATGTATTTGTTGATCAGCAGGCTGCCTTTCTAGTGTTATATTGTATAACGGTTAAAAAGTAGCGTCGTTGGACGACCGATCCTTCTGTGGTGGGGTAGTATACCATAGCAGAGAAACGGGTGATAGAAGATGCTGTTGAAGCAGCACAGGACTAGCAGGCAGATGAGCTTAGTTACCGTTTGATGGGTACAATACATAAAAATTTGTCTGTCTTTTGCTTAGTTTTTAGAGTGTATAGGAACTCTAAGAACGTAATCTGTGGAAGACAACATCTGCAGATGATCCTCTGGTTCTGGGGGTACTTTTAGATCAAAACATCAAGGGCCATGGTAGTGTGAGACTGAGTGTCTTTGCAGTTTGTGGTATCCCTTTGCTTCTGCTTAATTTCACTTTCTATACATGTTCGGGTGTGGAAAAAGTTCTGCACATTTTTACTTGCGGTGCACTATTTCGGTTTGCCATCTGCAAAATCTGATCCGTGTGCCATTGAGAATGGCTGTTCTGTAGGTACTTGGTGGCAAAATGGTGAGCACAGCAAGGGAAGCCATTGCTGTATATAAAGCAATTTGAGGGCGAAAACCTGGCCCATCCTTCCCATTTGTGCGATGATACAGCAACTGGTGGTCTGATCCTCTTTTAACTGTTTTTTTACAGTTCTCTTTGTATCCATCGCTGTATTTCCAAGCAACCACATACAATAGAAGTCTTTGGCTGGAAGCGGGTTGCAGTGTTCAGGTTTTTTCCCCATGCATATTCTATCTTGTGTTCAAGACTAGCCCTTTGCAAGGTTTTTGTCTCACCTGCATATTCTTGCATAATTCCAGAACCATGCAAAATCAGAATTTTTTTTTTTAAACCATTTGTAGACTGTGATATTGTGGGTGCTTTTTGCCCACGGGAGAGTGGATTGAGTAGAAAATGTCCGCGTACCCATTTCCTCAGTGTGTGGCCAAAGCTTCATCTTTATAGAAATCGTGGTATTTTTATTTACATGCAAGAGGAAAATAAAGCATGATTATGGAGGCACTCAGGACACCAGAAGGCCCTAGTGCCTTCTGGGGCGAGGACATAAAATCACTGATGTAAACACTGGTCCTGTCAGGCTCTATAATTCAGGTAACATTTACCTCTATTAACAATAGATATCGGAAGGTGAAATATTTGCATGTCTTCGGCTGGCATCAGGGACTTTTTGCTTTTAAGTATTTACTATCAGCTTTGATTGTTAGGTTCCAGTCAGTGAGAGCAAAGATGCTAAAGGAAAAAATAGTCCATTCTGCAAAACATTTTGTACACATTAACTATAAGGTTTGATTAACAGCAAGGGTGCCATTATGTTTGGAAATTCCTCATCACACAATAAATTTAAAGGTCATTAATATTGAGCCACATACGGCGTTACTCTCAAGAACTCTTGATTTTGACAGCGCAGGGAAATGAGAAACGGGAAACTGATGTGATTTTGCCAGGGGAACAGAAAGGGGTCAAATGGAAAAGGAGTGATTGGGACTCTCTTCTCCTGGTCCAAATTTGACAAGTTAACCAGTGGGGGTCTTTTTCTCTTGGCCACATTGGCTTTCATCTACCCTGCCAATGCGCATGCGCTGGTGATCCCCGTCTTTGGCGCATGCGCACTACATTGGATTTTGTGAGGACAACCCGGAAAGGGGTACCGCCCACACCTGACCACGCTCTTTAATTTGACTCGCGTCTTGCCACTAATGTTCCAACAACCGGCAGACGCTTGGAGGGGGTAGGTGTATAGGAGTCAATACCCGGATGAAATTGTAAGTAGATCATTATGGCTTGGATTAGGGACATGGTGAGCGCATTGCCCATCTGAGCATGTGCCGGCTTCCTGTTCCTAAACGTTCCTGTTTATACTATTTTCCTTCTTTCAACAGCCCGGTAATGTACGGGCGTCCCTTGCTCTCGCCGGTGGAAGTGTTTTAGTAACATGGCGAGGTAAGCACCTTTTAGAGCTAACCACCTTATGGCACTGGTATAGGGTGGTATAAGATTCACATTTATTACCAGTTGTTGAAACTTTATGGATACTTGCCGTATTTTAGACGAAGGGAGGTCACGAGTGATGCAAACATTTTTTACAATGAGTAATTGACTTGGCGTGCTTTGAGCATTGCACAGAGTCAGGCCCCCTTGTTTTGATAATGCTGATGTGTCTCCTGTGCCTGTTTCTTTAAATAATGTTGCTTGATTTAATTGATGTGCACACATGTGTGGCACATTATAAGGCATTAAGTTGTTACTGATGCGCTTATAAGGCATCAAGTTGCTACTGATGCGCTTATCTGTCATTTACTTTTTTCTGTTTCCTAGGACTCCATCAGGAGCGATCTTCCATCATGCAGCTGTAGCCTTACAACAGGTATACAGGGTGCTGCCTCGCCCTGTATGTTTTTAGAGGGTTTAATTACTTTTTATCACGTGCACTTTATACATTATTATCCTGGTCCTGAAGAAGCGCCAACGACCCTTATGGCGACGCAGGCGCGAAACATGTTGACCTATGATCTCATGACACCCGGGCATAGTGTGCCTCAGGGACAAGATTTTATCTAGCAGTTTATCTGCCAAGGGTTTACAATTAATACATTCGCTGCATGTTTACCCTTCCTTTAAACATTGATTCTCTCACCACTTTGCACGCACACCTCTTTTTAACCCTCATTAGACCCATACCCCACATACCCACATGCACCTTCCGGCAGTTCTCAAAAGATCTCCGATAAAGAGACCCTTCGGGGGACCCGTAGGGGATTGCAGCGCCGGCCCTACGAGGAGCAACTGCCCGATGATGAAGCATGACACTCTTCGGGGTGTGTGAGGGCAACAGAGGACAACAGTGTTTGTTCCACTTCACTAATGGGTCACATCAACCTAGGATGTCTTTTCCTCTTATCTTTCTCTTTTCTCACGTTTCCTTTGGTTGTGCACGGGTGACTATTTGCACCCCTATGCGAGGGTGACATTGTTGAACCCCGCTATAGGAACAGTGTCTTCTTTTTGATAACGAAGGTCTTTTTCTCTTGGCCACATTGGCTTTCATCTACTTATGACTTACTAAGCCATGTATGCCACGTAGCAATAGTAGTTGTCGCACATCTAGAGTTTTCATTGGTTTACTCTCTAACTTTACGGAATGGCAGCCATAAAATACAGTGTATAGTTCTGAGGCTTTCTAGTGAAATGCTTTGAAAATAAAACAATGAATTTTGATTATTTTTTTGTTGCATGCACAAAATTGTCATAAGCTACAGGATTTGAAGCATTACATTTTCTTCTTCTCCCTGCAGAGGTATAGGCGAGACCACCGTCGGTTCTAGCAGCGCATCCAGCTCACAGCGCCCTCGGACCAGCCACGCAGTCTCTCCCCGCACACAGCAGCGCTCCATGCTGGGTCCCGTACCTCTAACGAGAACCACATTAGCTGCCACACTGAAGGACCGGGAGGATGAAATCTTCAAGCTCTGACAGGGGACTTTGGATGTGCAAGATTCCATCAATAGTATAAGACTTTGAAGGTAAAATTTGAAAGATCTGATCGAAGCTGCCCATACAAGAAGAACAAGAGTGAGATGTTCCATCTCTTCACAAAGAGATCCCATTGTGAAATGTCCCCCACTCTCACTCTTCCATATCCAGCTGACCATGTGTCGTTAATAGCTTGTGATCGCAATGTGAACAAGAGACCTTGTAGGATGGTGAATACACAGAGCAGTGTGTGGGCTCTGCAGTGTGGCAATGAGATCTGGAAACCTGCAAAGCAAATCTATCGTCTGGCAGAAGGATGGAGGATGGCGATGACGCCACATCCTGCCCTGCCCCGGACATCCAAGTCCAGCGGGGTGAAAGAAGGAAGCAATGGCCCATGTATCCCTTCATCATCTGCATTCCTGAGTCCTCTCAATTCTGACAAAGAAGGGAAGGGAGGAACAGGAGGCTGGTGTGATTTTGACAGGGACATACAAAGTGGTCAAATGCAAATGCTGGGACTAAAACTCTGGGCTCCTGTTTCCACATTTGACAAGTTACCATTGGTGAACGTTTATAACCCCAGTATCCTGACTGAAAAAAATAAATAACACAAGCATGGTCTCATAAATATGATTAATTTAATGCAAAATCTGCTCATGCTAGGACTGGGATAGTAAGACATATCCAGGGTCTCATTGGCTCTTCAGCGGTTCATCTAAAGCTGGTCACGTGGAAGTCCAGGGTTCATCTTTCTTGGTGTTGAAAGTCACTGGCCTAGTAGTGGGAAGCCTCACCGGCAGATGTAAAAACTACTTGGTGGTGGAGTTGATTGAGTGGACTGTGTATGGAAGGAGGTGGACAGATGTGAAAAAAGATTAACAAAATAGTCTCCCTGCATTTATTTACAGTACGCATTTCTGAGCATTTACCTGTCCATTTCTGAGATGTTTTGAAGTGAAAAGCAATAAAACTAGTTCACTGACTCAGCAGTCAGAACAAGCATTTTTAAAGCCAATCGGCCTAGCTTGCATTTTCATTCATGGCAAAAACATTAAAAAAAATCCAGCAGCAGTGAAAAACCAACAAAGGATTGTTTTCTGTTTACATTGCATCTATGAGATGAAGAATTAATTTGTGATGATTTGGTGTACTTTTGAGATGTAAAGTAGTCCGTCCTCCATCGCAGTGAACAAAAGAACAATGATCCTATTGCACTATGAGGCCCTCTTAATTTCTGAACCAGTTGAGGTGTTGTTGGTGCCATACATTTTTTTTCTCCCCCATCCCTACAATAAGATGCCGCCTTGCCTAACTTTCAATTCTCACTGGGAGGTGCGCAAATGGGGGACACCTTTGTAGATATTTTCTGCTATGCACAATCCACTTGACGCTGGGTCCCCGGTGCTGAAAGAACTTGGAAGCATTAACGATAAGACACCTAACAGCTTATCGCTATGAGAGAGACATTCGATCAGGGTAAGACTTGATAACCATTGAATGGACATCAGTTCACAAAAATGCCACGGGTTGCAGAAGTGACGTCGTGTACACTCTGACACCTGATGGCATCACAGGGTTTATCCATGGTGCAATTGACCCAAAACTTGAAAACAATCTCAACATTAAAGAAGATGACTAGTTGCAGGTAATTCATCTTACAGAGGCAAGAAGCAAATAAATGGAGTGGACCACAAGCTCACGGCAAAACACACCTGCGCCTACATTGTCCCCTAGACTGGCTTAGAAAAGCACACGGCCAAGACCTTAAGTGTGATAAATACGATTTATGCGGCTTTGAATCAATCCAGCTTCCATCTTTCCTCTGCAGTGAATGGCTGAAAAACAACCACCACAGTTCTCCCTAAAAGAATTTCAGAGTTGTGCTTTGGTTCACACTGTCTTGGTGAGAAATTTGCATATTTCAAATGTGAACTAGGCATTTTGGGCAGTGATAGTGCTGCAGTGCCCGTGTTCAATTGAAAGTATAGGTTTACTTAACATCTGTTTGTGGGCAAGTGTTTACAGCACTAACTGAAATATTTCTTACAAAATTATATTTTCAAGCAAACTTTTTATTTCAGTACTAAATTTGCCATGGAAAACAAATAAAAGTGCAGTTATGTTTTATTACTATTTCAACAAACAGACTTCGGAATTTAATGTTGAACGTGGTTACATGTTTTATTTATTTCCTCATTTACAGTAATTTATTTAACGTGACATGAACTATACTAAATTAATATATGTTCAATAAGGATACTAAAAAGACTATCGAATCCGTATATCCATGTTTGTACGTTTTTAATATTTTGCTTTTCAGATAACACTTTTATCCTGTTTTCTGCACTTGTTCAATTCTTTGACGTCCTAATGATCAGCCTCTATTGTCAGCTGCGGGTGACCAACATTGGACGAGCTATGGAAATGAGTCCTCGTTTGGGGTTTGGTATAGGGATGTTAGAAAAAAACCACTTAAACCACCTACTTTTTTCACATAATTGTATGTATTGTACCTGTGGCTTCTAATTCACTGTCCAGACAAATCTTACTAAGTTGCTGAAAATTCCTGTAGCTGAATGTCCGTTTAGTTTAGGTAGTCATTACTTATTGAATAGACTTCCTTTTATTGAAAGAGCGCTTATTTATTTTGTTGAAAATTCAGCATTTGCACTTCCTAAAAGACTGATTGCGTGGTGCATTCAACTAGGCAGCGGTTGCATCTTTATTTAATTAGTGAGACAAAACACCGTTGTAAAAGAGTCTGCCAGTAGATTACCCGAGTCTAGACCTGTATTCTTATTAATTATCAGGGCTTCACACGTACCATTTATAAGTTAGAGCCCTTCCTTAAAGGAAAAGGACGCAGCTCTGGATCATCATCTGTGGTCCTCATAGGCCTTTTTAATCATGATAGGCATCTGGTATTCTGCTTTGTGGGTGTTTTATCTTTTTAAAGGTGCTTCTGAATAAACTTCAGTATCTTCACAGACATGACCAGTGATGTGCCTGTTATTTGCCCCAGAGGTCTGGAGAGTCTGTTTCAACCTTGGTTTCCTTTGAGGATCCTTAATTCATCAAGAATCTTTAGACCGTCTTCGTCCTCGCCTTTAGGTTCTGCATTGTCATTTTCTCCTCTATTGTCAAAAGCATCCGCACAGTCCTCTGGGTTATTTTTTTTTTTACCTCCTCTTTGTTGCAGTCCAAAATCTGATTTTTATTGTGGTTTTAATTGTAAACTTTTACACTTCAATGTTTCATTGCTACTTGGAGCAGATACTGCCTGTTTTTTTTGCTGCCATACTGTGTTCTTTGGATAGATGCATGTTTATGGTGTGTGCTAATTATACAAATGTTCCTTTTTTATTTGACCATGATTCCATATCGTCTTTTTCATCAGTCTTTAGAATATTTCTTTTTAGGAGTCTTACTACCAGGCTCTAGTAATTTCAAGATGATCTCCTCGTCATTTTATTTATTTGAAAAGTTTTATATAGCGCTGGCTAGACCCGGAGGTATCAGAGCGCTTTACATGAGGACAAGCATTGTTTCATGTTTTAAAGTTCATCTCCCGATGAAACCTATGTACAAAGCATGTGATGTTCGGTCTTGGACTGCCAGTCCTGCAGCGTCATAGGTTCTTACTTGACAGACCGAGTGCTCGAGCACGACTCTTGAAATTCAGAAGTTACAGGATAATTATAGTAAATTACTCTGTCAGTGTGTATAGACAAGCCGAAAACTGCTCTGGCATTATACCGTCACGAAAATGCCAGAGAAGGTTTACATATATTCAATAAATAATTTCTAGATATTAAAATAACCGAAAAGTAAAGTCCCTGTATTATGTTGTCATGTGTTAAAGCAGCAGTAAAGCTCGAGTTAATGATTTTTTTCTCTTTTGATGCTGTCTGAGGAGAACGTTCATTAACTCATGGTTATTTATTCACAATATGGAATTTTTGGAAGGACATTTAATATTGGACTTCTTTCAGTGTGGAAACGTCTGATTTCCACTAAGTAAGATTCTTTATTTTTTGGTGTGGGTTTGTGAAGAAAATCGTGGAAGGCTTTACTTAACAGATTTTTCTTGAAAAAGTAAGAGAATTTATTGAAAACCAAGAACCTGAACTGCGGATCGTGGACTTTAAGCCAAATGCAATCTAGGCAATATTTTAGATCATTCCAGGCGAAGGATGCGATTGCCGTATGAATCGGGTAGTCTGTAGGTGTGTTCACAGATAAGACCTTAAGAAAGAGGTATCATGATGGCGTTGAATCAACCTCTATCTTGCATTGCTGTTCAGCTCCTGCCTTTGACCCTACTCTGGATATCATTTCATCACAAGGCACTAAAAAACCAAACCCAAATAAAGATGAAGAGATAGGTATAGGGTTCCAATTATGGACTAGTTTGTCCAGCTCTATGTTGGTAGGCCCAGCACAGAGAGTACAAGAGAGCCAAAGTGAATGCGTCTAAAATCTGTTTTAAATGAAATCTCTTTAATAATAGTTTCTTTAGAGCGGTGGTTTCTGACCTTTTTAACTTTTTCGGACATCCCTGAATTGCAACTGTAAGCCATGGATCCCAAGGCCATCTACCAAGTGCAAACTGTATGAACAATGCTTTCTTTTGCAACTATATGTTTAAATATGAAATAGACTACATACCAGTGTAAGACACAGGCCGCTTTCACAAACCAGTTGGTAATCGTGTGAAACCAGAGCTCTCAGCAGAAGTGGTGGGACAGAGTTAGAAACCTGACTGACATTTGCGTTGGACAGACAGAGGGCTGCAGTTGAACTTGGTATGGACAAAGCTGGAGACCCTGTCCAGTCTGTATCAAAAGGAGGCAAAGAAGGTGATGGCATATATAAGCTAGAATACCAGTTGCTCATTACTCCAAACTACATGCCGCCTACTGGAAAGTGGTACTCTGCTTGGGGAAGTATTGCAGCCCTACTAAAAGGTTCATAGGTTGCCCCCTTTCCAATACAAGACATGTAGGTGCTGGAAGTCTGTAAAGGCCTGCTCATGTAAAACAGAAAGTAGTACTCGCATCCTAGAATGGGCTTTTCGGCAGTCTACCTGCATATATGCATAGATCATTGACTGCTTAGAGCACTGGCTGCCTGAGTGCTCAAATGTATATGAATTTCTTGAAAATTGTAAGCACTTCAAAAGTGTTTTTTGTCAGAAACTGATTGCTAGTTCAGGTTGAAGCATATTTGAATGGGAACAGTGACTGTGAACATTTATACATGCTTTATAAGTAACTAGCTATCAGTTTCTGACTAACACCTTTTAAATGAGTATGTATGTATATATATTTTAAGCATCTTTCTTGGTTTTATTAATACCTATATCAATTTATTTGGGTTTGCATTGCAGTAGACTTCAAGTAAGCATTATTGGTTCTTGATGAAACTATTATCCTTATAGGAGGATCCACCTTTTTATAGTTATGTAGCTCAAAACGCTTATGACGATTGACAGAAAATAATGGCCAGAGGTCATATGAGTCCAGGCACCCACTTCCATGGACCACAGGTGAAGAACTACTGGTCTAGATCATAAAAAGAAAGGCTTTTCCAAGGCATGAAAAGGAAAAAATGCATTGCGGGAACAGTACAATCCACATGCAAGGATGACATATAGAATTAAAGCAAGCTGTAAGAGGCTAAGAAAGAATTATCCACATTGAACTTTTATCAACCCATCTTTGTACATAACTGCAGAACTCGATGGTTAACACGAGACCCGTTCAACTCCCCTCCCCAGCTTTATCCGTACACCATAAGATCTAAAACAGCTTTTTTGTAATCCAATCTAAAAATGGTAACCCTGTTCCTTGCCCTTCCAACTATTATTCATAGAGTCAACCTATATAACAATATTTCACAAATATATGCGAAAATCTGTTGAATATAACCTTTTGCTGCCATTCTATGTGGTCTAATCTCTAACTTGAAATCGGAAAAAAATCTTTTCTCACTTTCCCCCAAACCTCTTACTATCTCCTTCCGCCCCCTTGTCTTCAGTCTGCAACGAAAACACAATTGAAAACCAGCATTGGCAATGGCAATAGTTGTGGCTCATGAATGCCCCGTCAAGCCAGACCTAAACATCCAAGTAGGTTGATGTGAAGTGTTGCAAATAAATAATGGGATTTGTGTGGAAGTAAAGGGCTGTGGAATAATGTTGGTATAGGTTAAAAAGTCATGTATCAGTTGCTCCTGAAAGTTTAAGCTTAGGTAACTGGATAAATAAACCAAATGATCACAGCTGTGGAGAACAAGCACTCTTTTTGTGGAAGCATACAACTTCTGCCCAATAAAACAATGTACTCCTTGCTCTCAAACGTAAGCAGAGCCAAAGGACCTCTCTAGGTCTGCTTATATAATTGGTGACAGCTGAGCTGTCCAGTCAAACCATGACAAAATGACCACAGCTGTGTGAAGGGAAACGCTTTTTTGTGGAAGCACAAATTTGGCCAATCAAAACTTGTATTCCTGGCTTCCAACATAGGGATGGAGCCAAAGACCCTCTCCTGATGGTCCTCACATAATTGTCTGGGGACAGTGCTGCTGTCACGCCGGACCATAAAAAAGCAGATATCCTTACATCTTCATCACAGTCTTTAGCTCCTGAACTGTTGACTCCCCTAGCCATATCCTACACCCTGCAAACCCAACATGAATTAAAATTATATGGAAGAAATGCAATATTGCCATATATCGTGCACCATTCCTGAATATTACATAGGGTGCAACTAGAAATAAAGAAAATCCACAATCCAATATGTGGAAGCGCTTACAGTAAACGCCAAATAAACAAATATAAAAAAACTCAGGCGTGTGAAAGGAGGAGATGCACTCCTAATATTCCTAGCACTAAAAACCATGTGCAACTCCAAATACCCAAATGACAAGCAGTGAAAAATGCACAGCACTCCGATCCTATACGTGCAGCAGGATCTCTCATCTGCTCTGATCCCGCTCCACTTTTCCGCAGCAGCGCTTAATTTGTGCAGGTGGTGGCCACCGTCACTCATTGTTAGTACAGAACTAATCTTTCATCATCAGACCTTGAACCAAAGCAAGAGGAAGGCAGAAGAGTGGAGGAAGAAAAAGATAGGAAACCGTGTTAGAGGGAAAAAGTGTGAATGAAAAAGAACTTGCCAGAAAGACAGATCAAGACAGGAAGAGCTGCGTGGTTGAAGAAAGGAGTGTGAGGGGAACCCAGGAGTAAGCACTCTTGGCGTTTGGCAAACCTAGCATTTGACTGTGACGGTGGTGGGCTCCTAAGAAACCCAGTGGCCTTGCACTTAGTACTATTTATTTAATGCTAGAGTGATCGACCTCTAAGCTGGCTTTAATTCTAGTCAGGGACGCTCAACATCCTGTAATTCTGGACATATCACTTCATCTCCCTGTGCCTAACAAAATCTGTGTAATGTAACTGGTACTCATGTAAACAGTTCTGATACCTTTGGGTCAAGTTTCTGCTATATAAATCTAAAACAATTTTGGGGGTAGAAATTAAGCTGTGAAAAAGCAGCACCACCAGGCATAGTGGGAAAAGGAGATTGTGATCACTCTTCAGCAGCTCCGCTGCCCTCATCGATTCTGCACTGCAGACAGTAGCAATGTCACCACATACCCAGAACAACTGCTAAACTAGCATTATCTTCGTCTGTAGAATACTCGTTCACAGCAAGAAATAGTTGCCGGCTTCCTTAATCGCAGCAGCAGATTTCCTACATAAGAGCTTCTCACCTGACGTATATTGTTCTGCACATAGCTGTTCCCCATAATGTCCATGTTGTATCGTCGATCCCCAGAAGACCCAGTAGATGGTCAATATAGGCGGCTTCATTCTATAGGTGCAGGAAACCATGGGATCTCTTTACAACTAGAACCGGTGAAGCATTCCTGGATTGTTCTGTCTTTGTCATACTATCTACTATCTGCAGTAGATGTAGGTTTTGTTCTTTCTTTGCAGTACTCCAGACCCAGTGGTTGTGCCGGTGATGGGCAATGGATAAAAAAAAATTCTTTATGAAACTTTGACTCGTAGAAAGAGCAAGAAGAGACAGACTGCAAAACGGTGACAAAGCGAGAAAAGGGGGATGAGAAAGGCCCTTCAAAACTGAGATAAAAAGGAAAGCAGTGTATGGTGGTGGAAGAAAAAGTCTTGAGGAGGAATCAAGACTAGGCAGCGTTTGTGTTGGGCAACCCCCCCGAGCTGAAGGCTCCTAAGAAAAACTTTAAGCTTCAGCACTTGTTTCTTTTTTCACAAATGAAATACTGGTTCATTACAAAGCCGGCATCGATCAACGATAGTTTAACGCCATTATAGTAGAAACCCCCAATAGGACCAGTCTTCCCTCTTCTCATTTTCAGACACTCTGTGAAATGCATTACATGGGAAGGAGCTCCTCTCGCTCCCCATATACAAATGCGTACTATCCAAACTACTCACCCTCACTTTCAAGGCACTACATAACACTGGCCCAGCATGCCTCAACAATTGTATCCGCTTTCACCAATCTTCCAAACACTTGTGCTCATTCGGACTCCTACTTGTACAAATCACACACATACAGAAAATCAGATCCGTCTATCGAGCCTTCTCTTGCATTACTCCTTAAGCGTGGAATGACCATCCGCCTCACATCAGAGCCTCCTCCTCCACACTTCTTGAATTCCACAAGAAGCTGATGACCTGGCTTTTAAAGTAGTCTCACTAGGCCCTGGGTGTGGCTAGACTCACACCTGCTCAGCACCAGGATACCTTCCTAGGTGATAGTTCACTCTTCAAACCTACATAACATACAATCCCTATTGTAACCTATTTTTTCACAGCATTTATATAGCGCTTACTATCTCTATGTGGAGTGCTAAAGTGCTTGCCTACACGACCAGCATGCTACACTGTGTAGGGTGTGTGGTTGACATCATTATAGGCGGAGAAGAGCAAGGAAGGTGAAAAACAAAGGCACAGTTGCAAATACAGCAATTTTCGAAAAGTAATTTGTTTTTATCAAGTTATCAAAAAGATAAATTGCAGCTTTTAGGTGGCATTCTTGTTGTACTGAACCATCATTCCACACTCCTTCCCTCTATCTCTAATCCATTCGCTACTACCCCCGGATGAAAAGGCTTCTGCTGGAAAACGGCCGCCCGAGTGAGCCACCCACCCTTCAGTGCATGAAATGGAAATGACCATTTAGTTACTCATTATCACAGAGTACTTGTTTCAGGCGCGCAACGCCCATTGGTCTAAACGGGCTTTAGCTCCCTCCATAGTTGTTTCAGCCTGTGCTGCCAAGGTTCAGATGACCGCATGACACACTTTCCTGATTTACCTGCACTAAAATAATGTATGCAAATCGTTCCTCCCTAGTTTAATTTCTATTAAGGCTGCTTAGCCAGCTAGCTACTAAAAGGTTTCAGCAACCCTCCCAGCCCCCCAACTTTTGTTTTCTTTGAGACGGGCTGCCACAAAGGTGACATTCTTGACTGAAGGCAGGGATTTTACCTAAGCACTTTTGATGTGCTACGCAGGATGGGGTGGCAGGGGCAAGATGTGCACAGTGGGAGGAAAAGGATGGCCAGTGCAGGTGATGCTTTTCCTGCTGGCGTCATATCCCAGGGTTTGCCGTCCCCGCACTTGAGTGGAGTACAAATCCACGGCACTGCTCACCAGATACATGGTGAACACTGCCATGGATCTGTCTCTTTTTGCATCCAAGGGCAGTGGCGAAGAAGTAGAGGAGGCCCATGCAAGGAGAAACCAGGAGACCTTTGACCCTCATCTACACAGCAAGATCTTCTGGAGGGGCTGGATGCCACGACGTCAGTGCTGCTGATCAGCCTGACTCCAGAGAATTCTATTGGAAGGGCAGGCGGCAAGTTTCCCAGAGCCTGTTTTCCTTCCCGGTGAGAGACGGGGGGCATATTTTTCTGGGACGGTGGTGGCATAGGAGCTGCACCATCTGAAGAGGTGAGGATTGGAACTTTGTGAGAGGGATATAATTACCAAGTTTTGTGTTTTTCGCAGTTTGGCATCTGACCTGTCTTTTAAAGAACAGCAAATGTAACATGATATTATATGATATCCACCCCTTCGGCCTGGGACAACTCCTGGTGGCCGACCGCACTGGGAACCGCCCCAACACCCACCGACCACGCACGCAACCTAGGGGTCATCTCGACTCCACCCTCTCCATGACTAAACAGGTCAACGCCGTCTCCTCCTCCTGCTTCAACATCCTCCATATGCTCCGCAGGATCTACAAGTGGATCACCACTGAAACGAGAATAACGGGCACCCAGGCCCTCGTCGGCAGCAGGTTGGACTACGGAAACGCCCTCAACGCAGGAGCCTCGGCCAAACTCCTGAGACGGTTCCAACGCATCCAGAATGCCTCTGCACATCTGATCCTCGACATCCCTTGCCGCAGCCACATCACATCCCACCTGAGAGACCTGCATTGGCTCCCGGTCAACAAGAGGTTAACCTTCAAGCTCCTCACCTAGGCACACAAGGCACGCCACAACACCGGACCAACGTACCTCAACAGACGACTCGGCTTCTACACCCCCACCTGCCAGCGCCGCTCTGCTGAGCTCGCTCTCGCCATAGTCTCCCGCTTCTGAAGAGCGACCTCCGGCGGCAGATCGTTCTCCCACCTCGCCGCCAAGACCTGGAACACCCTCCCCATTCACCTACGGCAGACCCAAGACCTGCTGACCTTCAGAAAAGTCCTCAGGACCTGGCTTTTCGAGCAGTAGCAGCATTCCCCACCCCAGCGCCTTGAGACCCTCACGGGTGAGTAGTGCGCTTTACAAATGATATGATTGATATTATCAAAATGTAAATGGATTATTATTGCTCGTGCATCCTCTGAATTCTAGCATGGTTATTTTGGGGGTGCTGCTGCACAGCACCCCACCTACCCCTACTTCCACTGTCTATACATTAAAGCACCATGCTTTAATGGCTTTACTGCCAGTAAATGTAAGGTTTGTTAGTGCTATAGTTTGTAACAACACTGCAAATGGGGACATTACACAATCTGAAATTCCATCAGTGTCTTTGTGGGGATGGACAAGTACATGACGTGTCCAGAGTCCCCTTTTTTGTGTGAATGATATCTTTGACCAGTCTTGGTTTTTCAGAGAGCTGCGTGTTGTTCTGGGCTCTTTTGAACAAGTTTCATGAGCATTTCATTAGAAAAAAAGTGTAATTTTAACCGTTTACATAATATTGTTGTGTGACAATATAATGCATTTGAGTGACACTTTATTGCAAGATGAACAAATCCCTTATGTCTGTTATTATATAACTGGTTGACATTACCATCTCTTCTCCAATTTAATTCTCATAAAACTGTCTCAAAACCAACTTGAATGCAACTTGCTACTCTCTCAAAAACCAAGACTGGCCAAAGGTATCGTTCACATACAAAAGGGGACACTTGACATGTGTCTTGGACCCCCACAGACAGAGAAGGAATTTCAAAAATTGCAATCTATCCTTTTGCAGTGTTATAAACTCTAGCACTAACAAACATTCATTTTTTGCCCATAAAGCTATTAAAGTATGGCACTTTAATGCATAGTCGCTGGACGTAGAAGTGTGGGGTGGTGCACCACCCCCAAAATTCAGAAAGTGCAAGTCAAATGACAATGCCTTTACATTATGATTGTACATGTTACATTTGTTGTGCTTTAAAAGTTAAAGGCCAAATGTCGGGCTACGTCTTCTGTCAAATTGGTGCTTATTCCTCTAATATGGAGATTGGTGTTTGCATTTCTTTCTCCGACTATAAAGAAAGTGGCAGCATTTTGCAAAGTGATCTATGTCTCACTATTGCATGGTTACGGGAAACGTAAAGTAAAACCTGTAGAATGCGATTTCATTTTTTTTGTAACAGCAAAATTTTAATAAATGAGCTGTACAGAATGTTCAGTGAATCTCAGCAGTCAGGAAAGCACAAATACAGTGCATTTTCTCTAATTGTGAAGTATGATGAAAACAAAGATTTTAATTCGATCAAAACCAATCATGGCACTTTACTTGGTGGTGCACAAATGAAACATTTCTTTAACCTGATTTCCACGCATTAGTGTGCTAAATAGTCCAATCGGTAAAACTGCATGCCTCTGCAAATTTAATGGCCATTTTATTGGAAAATGTAGTTACTTTTGTAATGTATGTGCAATAGTGTGCTGCAAAGTGCATCACTGGCAACATAATCCTAACTATTCTTCTGCTGAATGTGCGCAGCTCATTTTCTAAACTTGTTCTCTTAGCATGAAGCCATCTTTCACAGTTGCTATGACTTCAGCGACTTTTTTTTTAAAGTTATAACAAGGGAACCCGATGGATACCAAAGGACCATGGGCGAACAATCTATTTTAGAAAACGCAGGTCCCAGGGTGAATATTTTCAACATACAATGAAATTATAGTCTGGAATCAGTCCTATATGTGATTTTCCAATACCCAGCCGGGCAAGGAAGTTTTATTAAATATATTTAGCAGTTTTGACGACCGCAAGGGTCAAATATAAACATTTGATAGGGTACAAGCCTGCACCTAACCAAGAGGAAACAATCAAACAGTAAGAGGGAAAGTTAGAAATCAGAAGAAGACAAACAATATCAGGCAAAAAGACATGGGAGCCAAATGTCTCTTGCAAAATAAGTAAATGGTAACGCAAGTTCAGACACACAACCTCTGTAAAAATTGGTGACAATGGATATATTACAGAGTTGTTTAAACAGTCGACGTTTCGGTCCCCTGGCTCCTAATGAACCGGGACCATCATCAGGACTTAAAAGTTAAGTTGCCTTTTTTGGTAACAAAGCTCCTGTGGGAAAAATTAAGGAAACAAGAAAAGATGTCAACATTTGTGAACAGAGTTCATAAATATAGAGAACGTACTTCATATTACATATGTCATGCTATATATCGTAGTGCCCCTCATGCTGGAGTACAGTGCACTGCAAGATGCTCCTTTCATCGTGTTTTCATTTCATTGTATGTTGAAAATATTCACCCTGGGACCTGCGTTTTCTAAAATAGATTGTTCGCCCATGGTCCTTTGGTATCCATCGGGTTCCCTTGTTATAACTTAAAAAAAAAAGTCGCTGAAGTCATAGCAACTGTGAAAGATGGCTTCATGCTAAGAGAACAAGTTTAGAAAATGAGCTGCGCACATTCAGCAGAAGAATAGTTAGGATTATGTTGCCAGTGATGCACTTTGCAGCACACTATTGCACATACATTACAAAAGTAACTACATTTTCCAATAAAATGGCCATTAAATTTGCAGAGGCATGCAGTTTTACCGATTGGACTATTTAGCACACTAATGCGTGGAAATCAGGTTAAAGAAATGTTTCATTTGTGCACCACCAAGTAAAGTGCCATGATTGGTTTTGATCGAATTAAAATCTTTGTTTTCATCATACTTCACAATTAGAGAAAATGCACTGTATGTGTGCTTTCCTGACTGCTGAGATTCACTGAACATTCTGTACAGCTCATTTATTAAAATTTTGCTGTTACAAAAAAAATGAAATCGCATTCTACAGGTTTTACTTTACGTTTCCCGTAACCATGCAATAGTGAGACATAGATCACTTTGCAAAATGCTGCCACTTTCTTTATAGTCGGAGAAAGAAATGCAAACACCAATCTCCATATTAGAGGAATAAGCACCAATTTGACAGAAGACGTAGCCCGACATTTGGCCTTTAACTTTTAAAGCACAACAAATGTAACATGTACAATCATAATGTAAAGGCATTGTCATTTGACTTGCACTTTCTGAATTTTGGGGGTGGTGCACCACCCCACACTTCTACGTCCAGCGACTATGCATTAAAGTGCCATACTTTAATAGCTTTATGGGCAAAAAATGAATGTTTGTTAGTGCTAGAGTTTATAACACTGCAAAAGGATAGATTGCAATTTTTGAAATTCCTTCTCTGTCTGTGGGGGTCCAAGACACATGTCAAGTGTCCCCTTTTGTATGTGAACGATACCTTTGGCCAGTCTTGGTTTTTGAGAGAGTAGCAAGTTGCATTCAAGTTGGTTTTGAGACAGTTTTATGAGAATTAAATTGGAGAAGAGATGGTAATGTCAACCAGTTATATAATAACAGACATAAGGGATTTGTTCATCTTGCAATAAAGTGTCACTCAAATGCATTATATTGTCACACAACAATATTATGTAAACGGTTAAAATTACACTTTTTTTCTGTCAATTGAAAACACGATGAAAGGAGCATCTTGCAGTGCACTGTACTCCAGCATGAGGGGCACTACGATATATAGCATGACATGTGTAATATGAAGTACGTTCTCTATATTTATGAACTCTGTTCACAAATGTTGACATCTTTTCTTGTTTCCTTAATTTTTCCCACAGGAGCTTTGTTACCAAAAAAGGCAACTTAACTTTTAAGTCCTGATGATGGTCCCGGTTCATTAGGAGCCAGGGGACCGAAACGTCGACTGTTTAAACAACTCTGTAATATATCCATTGTGACCAATTTTTACAGAGGTTGTGTGTCTGAACTTGCGTTACCATTTACTTATTTTGCAAGAGACATTTGGCTCCCATGTCTTTTTGCCTGATATTGTTGTCTTCTTCTGATTTCTACCTTTCCCTCTTACTGTTTGATTGTTTCCTCTTGGTTAGGTGCAGGCTTGTACCCTATCAAATGTTTATATTTGACCCTTGCGGTCGTCAAAACTGCTAAATATATTTAATAAAACTTCCTTGCCCGGCTGGGTATTGGAAAATCACATATAGGACTGATTCCAGACTATAATTTCATTGTATGTTGAAAATATTCACCCTGGGACCTGTGTTTTCTAAAATATGACTTCAGCGACGTAACACTGAAGTCAGCCCGTCCCCCACTTTGAAAATTGTTCCACCACCATTGGTTTAGTGCAAAGGAAGGTATTTAACCCAAACATTTCCATAATTCACCAGGGTGTTAAATTACTGTCGTTCACTAGTTCAAGCACTGTCTTATGTGCTAAAGTAGAAAAACTGTTAAATGAGTTATTCGCCTAGGATCACACATTTTGTGAAGCAGGGAAACTGTGATTCATTTAAGGTTTTCTAGTTTCAGCCTGTGCTCTTCAGCCTCTATATTGATATGCTTTGTTTTTAAATCGTGGAGTGGAATGTTAAGAAAGTGCCACTATTTTTTGCAGTTTTCCATAGCACAAACTTGGTTTAAGGTCATAAGATAGCGTCACAACGAGTACTTGTACACTTCTTTTTCAAAGGACGTTAAGAGATTTGCCCTGGATTCCAAAGATGTTAATGTTAGGGGGTGTTTATACAAGCGCACGGCTACTCCATGGAGTGTCCCGGCGCTAAAGAAAAGGAGAGAAGAAGACCCTGAAGAAGAGGGACCCAGTTTGCTCTTAGTCATACACAGTTCTCACTATTGATGGAACAGCCAGGTCTTAAGTTGGCGTCTAAAGCTCAGGAGCTCAGATTCTTGTCTCAAGGATAGAGGCAGCGAGTTCCGTAGACTACTCACTACCACCTGAAAGGAGCGACCACCCTTCCTGGCCAGACAAAATTTTGGCACCAACAGCAAATGTTGGGTTGATGACCTCAAGGTCCTGGCTGGAATATAGGGCATAAATATTTTTCTAATATACAAAGCCCCACTGTTGTGAAGAGCCTTAAAGGCCAACACAAGAGATTTAAAATCAACTCTGTTTTTTATTGGCAACCAATGTAGTGATTTCAGAAGGCTAGTCATGTGTGTTCTAGGCCCAATCATGGAGATTGCTCTGGCGGCCTAATTTTGAACAACCTGAAGACGGCTCAGTAAATACTTGGGGATACCGAAGTAAAGCACATTAGCATAGTCCAGCCTTGACATTATTAAGGCTTGAACCACTGTCTTTCTATGAGACAGTGGCAGCAGTGGGAAGAAATTCCTCATCATTTTTAAAAGCCTAAAGCACATACCAGCCCCTGACTGACCTGCGTCTTCATAGAAAGATCTGAGTCCAGCATAACTCCAAGATTTCTAATGGCAGTAACATGACTGGAAAGGGTCGGTTGATCCTGGGGCCACCACTTCCGCCATTCATCATCTGGAGTATGTCCGAAGAAAATAATTTCGGTCTTGGCGGAGTTGCATGATAGTTGATTCAGTCGGAACCAATCAAATACGGTATTCAAACACAGATGTATTTGACTTTCGTGGAGTGACTCATCTTTTTCATAAGTAAACAAAAGTTGAGAATCATCTGCGTCGGTAAGAACCTTGGCCCCTAGATTCTCTACTAAAGAAGCAAGAGGTGCCCTATAAATATTAAAAAGAGTGGGGCTCAAAACAGAGCTCTGAGGCACTCCAACATTTAGCGTAGGGATATCGGCGGAAAAAGGTGGCGACCAGACAGATTGCTGACGGTCTTCCAAAAAGGAAGAGAACCATCTTAGAACCGTTCCCCCGAAGCTGCATTCCTTAAGCCTCTGAAGAAGGCATCCATGAGGCACGGTATCAAAGGCAGCCGAGAGGTCTAGCAGTATTAAAACTGCATTACCTCCTCTGTCAAGGGTGACTTTGATGCTTTCTGAAACCTCAAGTAAAGCTGTTTCAGCACTGTAGTTGGCCCTAAACCCCGACTGGCTAGGATGAAGGGAATTAGTGGCCTCAATAAAGTTTGTAGTAACCTTATTTACATGCTTCTCCAAAGTCTTGGCAAAAAAAGGGAGCAATGTAATGGGCCTATAGTTACTAACTACAGTAGGATCCGCTGAAGGTTTCTTCAGAAGGGGGAGGATGTTTCCCTGTTTCCATCTAGCCGGCACTTGTCCACTGGACAAGGAGAGATTCAGAATTTATTTACTGCAGGGTTTAAAACTTGAGCAACAGCTGCTATTATTTTTGCTGGACAAGGATCCATGGGGGACCCATATTTTAGTGTCTTCATAATAGTGAGTGAAGTATCTAAAGACACAGGAGGAAACTCCAGCAATAGTTCTTCATTGGAATCTTTTATCAGGAGCAGCCCATCATTCTGATTCAAGAAAACAGGCATATCAAAGGTATCTTGAATGGCCTTATTCTTCTCATAAAATATTTGGCAATCTGATTGGTCCATTCACGGGTAGGAACAAAAGGACTATGAGTGACTAAAGGAGAGGCAAAGTCCTTTACAATCTTAAAAAGTTCCCTGCTAATATTTCTAGCCAGATCAATTTTTGTGGCCAGGTCCCTTTTTTTCTCATCACGTACCTTTAAATAGTGTGCTTTAAGTGTCTGTTTATACACATGTTTGCTCTCCGAGTCAAAGCTTTTTCTCCATAAACGTTCCAGAGATTTACAAGCACTCTTACTTTTTTTCAGTGCTTCTGTGAACCAAGGAGCAGTGGTGTTTTCCCTAGAGGCCCTATGTATCTTTGTAGGAGCAAGATGCAAAGCCCAATTCTGTAACCTATCTTCAAGAGCGAGTGTTGCATCTTCAAGAGACCCTTCTCCGATTCAGGTGTGATGAGCTTAAAATATCTAAATTCCTTTATTTTCTTCACACCATTAGATTGAGTCCTGATCGACTCTTTTTTTCATCAGGAACGTAAGCATAAAATGGTCAGACCATATAATAGGAATGGGGTTATCCAGAGCAATATGGCATGTGGAGAAGATCTGGTCCAGAATATGGCCTTTTTCATGGGTGGGGGATATTACATTCGGGGTCAGATTAAAGATGTCCAGACATTCACATAGCTTCTTAGACAGGGTCTTCCTTCTGGTCAATATGAAGATTAAAATCTCCAAGTACCAAACATTGGCTAAATCTAGTCACAATAGGTTCTATGGCATAGCCGATGGACTCCAGAAAGCGGCTCGACGACCCTGGTGGTCTATAAATAATTACCCCAGGGACTGACTGGTGGGTGGAGACTGAAAGAAGAAAGCCTAAGCCTTCTGCTCCTTCGAGGCCCGTAATCGGTATGGCTGAACATGGGAGGGAGTTCTTAAATATAATTGCTACTCCTCCTGGATCCTAAAGATGTGGAGCCATGACTGGGTTTTAAACCTGGTTCCCATGTTTTGGGGTTGGTAGCTCCAGCAGCTAGGCCACATCTCCTCGTATGAAAGCTTGCTTCACTTGGGCTCGAGGCCCCAAGAGTAAGCACTCGAGATGAGCCACTGACTCTTGTCAGTGGTTCTATGACTCTGAGCAAAATGAACAATTAGCTGGAGGTAGATCATTACAATTTTTAAAAAAAAAATATTTTTATTTGCATTTTGGTCATAACTCAACAGTACAGTCATGTAATTAGCAACCTTTATCCCCCTACTCCCTCTCCCACCCCTCCACAATAGTATTTTTCTGTTACATTTCACATAATACAGGTACTGTGTCCATTCCTCTGATAAACAGGTGTCTCTCAGCGTCTCCTCCCATGCCCTCCCTCCGTCTCCCGTGTGTACTTGTAGTTTGGTCGTGAGCTCATCTCTCTCCCATTCCCCCCTCCAGACCATGGTAGTGTCTCCACCTGGACCAAACCTTTCAAAACTTTTTAGGGCACCCTTGAGATTTATAGGTCACTCTCTCGGCCGCCATGTAGAGGTCCAGCCCTCCTCTCCATTCCTCCAACTCCGGGGGAGTCGGTGAACCCCAATGTTTCGCTATGTCTCTTTTGGCTACCACCAAAGCCAGAACCAGGAAAATTAGGAGATGGCGTGGAAGGTCTACGTCATTAGTCATTCCCAGTAAAGCCAGCTTGGGCTCTTGTACTAGCGGAACCTCCAATATCTCTCTCAGTTCCTTAAAGATGTGGTTCCAGTAGGTTTGAATCACCTCACATGTCCAAATTGTGTGATAGAAATCTCCGCCTTCCCTATGGCATCGGAGGCATCTAGTGTCCTCTATTTTCCCCATTTTACAGAGTCTCACCCTGTCATAATAGGTTCTGTGGAGCACGTTGTATTGGATGAGGCGGAGCCTAGACTTAATCGCCACCTCTCGAGGATGCATTAACACTATGTCCCAATCCAGGTCATCAAGTGTTCCCACTTCACCTTCCCAAGTATTTCTGAGTTTCGCCAGATCCCCTAGCATATTGTTAGTTAAAGTTTTGGAAGTGAGTGAGACTGCCTTTCCCTGAATCTGTTCCTGCAAGAGCCTCCCCTCTAATGGTGCATATTCTGGAAGCCCTGACAGTTGTATGTTCTGTGCTCTCCAGGCATGACGTAGCTGGGTGTATTTGAAGAGCTGTGAGTGATGGAGCCCAAACTCTGACTTCAGGGCCTGAAAGGATTTTAATTCCCCTTTAGCGATCACATCTCCAATAGTGGAGATCCCGATGTCGTCCCACCGTGTAAATCCTTTGAGTTTATGAAGTTCGGTTAACCACGTGCAATGCCATAGTGGCGTCTGCCGGGTGGGTGTTTTCTCCCAGTCTGTACGCTTCGTGGCCTTGTTCCATGCCCGTAACGTTATAAGAGTCGCTGGGAGCAGTGGCTTCCGTACGGAGCCTCCGTATAGGTAATAAAGTATAGTGCGTGGGGACAGTTTATGGCGTTCTAGGGCATATGTGGGATGGTCTGCCTGGGTATGTAGCCATTCATTAATTGGAGTCATATGTTCCGCCCAGTAGTAGGCTTCTAGGTTCGGGAGTGAGATTCCTCCACTATATTGGTGCCTTTGGAGAGTGGTCAGCGCAATTCTGGGTTGTTTACCTAGCCAGAGGAAGGCCCTAAGATCTGAGTGGATTTTACGCAGGAGTGTTTCCGGGAGTGCATAGTATTCGTTTTGTAAGTCATAAAGATATTTGGGAAGAATAATCATTTTGTACATAGCCGCTCGACCTAGAAGTGTAAGTGGTAGCTGTCTCCAGCGCTCCATATCAGCATTGGAATTCAGTTTGATACTCTATATTTTTCTGTAGCGAGAGTTTATTATCAAGGGTAATGTAAATCCCGAGATATTGAAAGCCCTCCGTTGTTTTAATCAGTTGCTCTGGCAACATCGTCCTGCGGTCGCCGCCCCCGGGGTCGTATAGGATCGATTTATGCCAGTTTATTTTATATCCGGAGTATCTACCATAGCATTCCAGTTCCAGGAACAGCTCCGGTACAGTAGTTTCCGGGTTAGTGAGGTAAAGGAGTACATCATCCGCGTAAAGGGAAAGCTTCTCCTGGGCCTAGTCCGCATCGGTTATTCTGAATCCAGTGATCCCTGGATTTTGCCAGATCCTAGCTGCTAGGATCTCGATGGTGAGTGTGAATAAGAGGGGCGACAGGGGGCAGCCCTGGCGTGTCCCTCGCTGGATCTGAAATTCATGCGACAGTCTCCCATTTACCTTTACCTTAGCTTGCGGTGCGGTGTATAGGAGCCGAACCCAGGTCTGAAACCTGGGACCAAAGCCAAATTTTTGAAGTACTCCCTCCAGGAACGGCCAGTGGACCGCATTGAAGGCTTTCTCTGCATCCAGGGAGAGAAACCAGTGCGGTGTGTCTCTACCTCTCACCTCTTGCAGCCAGTTGTGGGTGCGTCTAAGGTTCAGCTTGGTGGCCCTGTCTGGTAGGAAGCCGGTTTGATCCAAATGTATCAGATCCGAGATCACTGACCTCAATCGTAGCACCAAGACAGTCGCCAGTAGTTTCACCTCAGTATTTAGCAGGGAGATGGGTCGGTAGGACGCGCATTCCTCCCGTGGTTTGCCCTCTTTATAAATCGGGATAATTGTCGCTATGGAGAAGTCCGAGGGAAGCCTCCCCTCCTGAAATGCCCCTAGGAGGAGGTTCCTCAAGTGGGGCGCCAAAATATCCACCGTGCATTTGAAAAATTCTGCCGGGAAACCATTTGGTCCCGGCGTCCTCCCAGCCCTTAGTCTAGCAATGGCAACAGAGATCTCGTCTACTGTGATGTCAGACTCGAGCGTCTTAAGGGCCTCAGAATCTAACGAGGGAAGATCTGTCTGTTCCAAGTATTGGAGAGCAGCTTCGCGGGTGCCTAAGTCCCTGGCGGTGTAGAAGCGTTCGTAGTGGGTAGCAAAGGCCTCGGCAATATGTAAATCCGTGCTAACAAGCACCCCTTCCGCATCTCCAACCCGTTCCACCCATCGTTCCGCCTGCTCCTTCCTACTGAGCCACGCCAGGAGTTTGCCTGACTTATCCCCAACGTCATATAGGCGATGGAGGGTGGCCAGGTTCTGAGTCTTCGCCTCAGCAGTTACTAGTTCCCTATATTGGCGCTGTGTATCCACCAGTCTCCGTAGAGTTACGAGACTTTTTGTATTCAGATGTTCTCTCTTTAAATCTACTATGGTCCGTTCGATTTCCGCCACCTCCCCCTGTAGTTTTTTCTTTTCCTCTCCCAGTCTATTTTGTATTCTGTCTCTCATCACAGGTTTCAAGGCTTCCCAAAGGGTTACCCCTGAGTCAACTGATCCCTCGTTCTCGGCTATGTATACCTTTGTGTCAGCTCTCACACCTCTCAGTATCGTTGGATTTGTAAGGTCCCATGCGGCGAGGAGCCAGGAGGCCCCGCCCGCACCCCGATTCTGACCCACCCTCACCAACAGCGGTGAGTGATCCGATACTCCCCTCGCATTGTACTCGGCTGCAGCATTTACGGTCAAGTACTGTCTAGGCGTGAATATATAGTCCAGTCTTGAGAACACTTTATGTGCGGCCGAGTAAAAAGAGTAGGCCGATCGGCCCGGATGCAGCCACCTCCAGACATCAGTGAGGCCTATAGTGGTAATCATCTGGGCTAGGGGGGTCTGGGTCTCCCTCGTGTGTGGTTGGCCAATGTCTTAAGTGTGTTTGTCTGTAGTTTGGGGGGTGCGTACACTGATATTAGCATGTATGTGCGTCTACGCCATGTCCCCTGAACCCCTACACAGGTCCCCAGTGGATCTACCCAAGTACGTGCAATAGAGAACGGGGAGGTGTTCTTTATAATGATTGCTACCCCTCTGGAGTCAGTTGTGTACCCCGCGTGTGCCAGAACTTTATGGCGTCCCCTGGCTATGAAGGGGCAGTTGGTACCCTTAAGATGGGTTTCCTGTAGGAAAGTTATGTCTGGGCCTAATCTTTTAAGGTAGGCGCTTACTAATCCTCTTTTAATCTTGTTACCAAGACCGTTCACATTCCATGTCAGGACACTAAGTTTCCCGTGGTCCGCAGGTTGCGCTTCTAATGCACTTGCCATTCTAGGGTACAATCAAGACAGTGTGGACGGTCCCTGGTGTAGGAGTGTATCGTGTTGCGCTCATGTACATGACCGTTTTCAACCAATTGCTTCCCCTCCCCCCCAACTTCCCTTCAACAAAACTGTTCGAAAATCCCCTACGCCCCCACCCCCCCACCCCCTCCCCACCCCCTCCCCACCCCCTCCCCACCTTCTCCTCCCATCCATCCCATCTGTGCAACAAATGACTTACAGGACTTTCAGGCGGTAAAGGTCTGTCGCCCTCCCACTAACAACCCCAACTAGATTATCTCAAGAGGTCTGACCAAGGCTACCACCGGGACCCTCAGGACTGAATCGCCCAACCAACAGCGAGGCGGTCTATCCTTGTCTCCTGGGCCCCTAGAGGTGCCAACAAACCAACCAACTAACAAAGTTGTAAGGCAGATCAGGAAGAAAAAGTGCTCGTAACTTGCGTGCCCCCAGCAGCGGTGTGCTGCCGTTACGGATACCAGTTCCATACTTCCTCAGGAGTGGGAGTCTTGAGTGTCCATGTCACGATCTTCCGCTGTGCCAGTCGCTCCTTGCTCCATTTCTCTGATCGCTACGGCTAGAGGGTGTAGCGAATGGTCTGCCGATTCATCCACGTCAGACACATTTTCGCTTTCCATGTTTTCCATCTATGCTCCATTAATATGTGCCAGACTGCTGAACCTGGGCCCCGGCGACGGGCGCTCCTCCGCAGTCGCATTCCGGCCCGTTCCCCCCGGCTCGTCGTGGGTCGCTCCGGGCCGGGTGACAAACGCGAGTGTCTTCTCATTCTCGGGATTTGAGACCTTTGTGCCGTGGGCGGGCTCCTTCGGAAGTTGGCTGCCGCCATTTCGGAGCGGATTCTGCGACCTTCCTCCTCAGCCTCGCGGAGCAGGGGACGTTCCTCTAGCCACTGCCATGCCTCCTCTGGTCGATTGAAGAAGTGGGACCTGCCTTTGAAGTGTACTTTCAGTTTTGCCGGGAAGAGCAGCATGTATGATATATGCAGATCTCGGAGTTTTGCCTTTACTGAATCATAAGAACGTCGCTGTTTCTGTACATCCTGGCTATAGTCCGGGAAAATCATGATGTTTGAGTTTTCTATTCTAAGTTCCCCTTTCTTTCTGGCTTCTCTCAGGATGAGGTCCCCATCTGTAAAATTAAGGAAGCGTGCAATGATGGGCCTTGGTCGTGCCCCCTCCGGCTGTTTCACCAGCAGAGCACAATGCGCTCTTTCTATGACGAAGCAGTTCGAGAATTGGGCCTGCGAAAAGGTCGACGTTAGCCAGGTGCGTAGCTACATCTGTCTTCACAATGCCCTCCCTAAAGCCTACGAAGCGTAGGTTGTTGCGCCTCGCCCTGTTTTCGGCATCGTCCACTATCCATAGCAGCTGCCTGTGCGACGCTTGTAGCTCCGCCATATCTTTTCGGAGGGTGGTAAGGGAATCTTCTGCTTCTCCGATTCTGGTCTCCGCTGTCGTCACCCTCTCTATCAAGTTTCGGAAGTCTTGGCGGAGCAATAGGACCTCAGAGCCCACCTCACCAATTTTTGTCTCCACCGCCGCTCTGGATTCCTGTATATCTGTCCTAGAGGCCTGGATTGCCTCCAGGAGCATGGCTGCGTCAGTGCGTGAGCCCAGCGTCCCCGGGGTCGCCTCCTTCTGTGCCCGCGTCTTGGCATATTTCTCTATGGTCTCCTGCCTCGCCGGTCTCGCAGCCGGATCCCTTTTCCCCATGTTTACTCTCCGTCACAGTCCGAGCAGCGGGAAACAGGGGAGATGCCCGGGACAGTATCTGTGTGTCTGTGCCGTTCCGGCAGAGGGCCTGCCGCGCCAACCAGAATCCACTGCAAGCAGTGGGGTCTCCTCCCCGTGGTCCGCCGCTCTGTAAGGCCCTCGGGGAACCCCGCTCACAGAAGCCCAGGGGGAGCGATCCTCAAGCACCCAAGGTGGTCGGTAGGTTGAGTGGCGTACCCCAAGCGCTCCCAGGCTCATCTCGCAGTGTGAGCCCCTCCAGGTGAAGCGCAGTCGTTCAGGGTCGAGACCCCGGGGGGAGAAGCACTTCCGCAGGCCAGACCCCCAGACTCAGCAGTCTCACGTCTCCCCAAGGGACGGAGGCCTCCTCTTCTGCAGCACGTCCCCCCTGGCGCTCGTGGGCAGTCTGGTGTGGCTCAGGATGCAGATCCTGGTCGACTCAGCCCAGGGGCTCCACCTTCCCCTAGTCCGTGATGTGAGGGGGGGGGAGATGCGCTCAATCACTCACCGACCAGTACAGGATTTACACGGTCCAGCTGCCGTCAGCGTTCCGGCCCCCTCACAGTGCGTGGTCCTAGGCACCAACGGGGCCCCTTCTGATCATCCGAGTGTCCCGCCAGGCTTGAGTGCAAAAGTGCGGGTGAGCAGGACACTGGCTCCGGCCGTTCACCGCAGGAGTCCCCGGGCCTCTCCGTGTCTCCGCCCTTCTCAGGCCGCAGGTCCCGCAGCCCCTACCAGCGGCCGCTCCCTCACAGTCTCTGCGCTGCCCGCTGTTATGCCCCATATATTATAAATTTTGGGGTTGGACCCATGTAGTCAGTGGGACCTGGGTAATTGCTCGGTATATATGAAAAAAGGGTCCCAGACAGAACACAACAAATTACTAAATTCACAGTATTTAGGTTGGATTAATTCAAAAAGATCGAATCAGGGTGCAAGGTGTTTTTATTTTCACCGCACCGGTCCTAAACATTCAATAGATCATTAGTCAAAACATAAATATATACACAATACACACAAATTCAATACGCCCACAAGGGAAAGGGGAAGGTGCAGGAAAAATGATATACATTTTTTGATAGTTCAACATCACTAGTCAAAAAATTCTTCAATTGTATATGTCCACATTTCAAGATCACAGGAAAAAATTAAATAAATCCCCATACGAGGGGTCAAATACAGCGTATACACATCAGAGTAGATTTCAAACAGAATCTCCTATTCAGCGATATACATTAAACTGTTCTGTAGGAGTTCAAGTTAGTAGAGAAAGTCTACGTTTCGACCCATAGGATGTAGGACGGTAGATCCTTACTACGCGGGTCTTCGTCAGGACGTGAGGGAAGGGGAAGGAAGGTGGGGCTGTTCCTAAAGACAAAACAGTGAGACACGAATTTAAAAAGGTCTCTGAACAGAGTCCCTAAACGTTATTCAACGCAAACATTTAAGAGGATTTGGAAAGTATAAATAAAGGAAGTGACTAACAAGGAGGTATTAATGATGACACGGCCTACATGAAGTTACCTGCTGAGGAGTCAGAAGGCGGCCTGAGAAAACGTGGTCCAGGCCATTGCCGTGCGAATCAGTGGAAGTAGCTGTATCTATGAACCAAATAGTAAAGGCACCAATCAATTGGTGTGTTCGCCAAAACAACGTTTTTTACATTGGAATTCACTTAACCAGATAGCCTACCTCTGCCGTAGTACTAGGTAGGATTCGACCATTCAGTTTTGTGTATTACTCTCCACCATTGTAGCGGGGGGGTTTTTGTCCGTAATTAAGTCCAAAGAGCGTCAATGTATCCCAGTAAGTTTATAAGGAGCCGAGTTAGTGATAGCGTTTGCTAGCGGCTGAATCAATAAGGGAGGTTGGTCACAGACGTCAAAAGACGCCGCCTAATTTTCACTCACCCGAAATGATTTTGGTTTGGGAGCGTGCGAGCCAGCGTCTTCCCCCGTCAGTGAACAATCAGGAAGTGCTGCCTAGGTAACCCGAGGTCTTTTGTAAACCCGCATGAAACGAGACTAGCGTTACTATGGTTACACAGAACGCATCCAGGAGTTTTGTAAACCCGCATGAAAAGAGACTGGCGTTACTATGGTTACACCGAACGCATTCAGGAGACATGAATGTTGGAAGAAAGACTGACAACCCAAAAAAAGGGGGGGGGGGGCTAAAAAAGTGTTTCAGCATTTGTTATTATAACTAGTGAGACGTTATCTACCAGGTTGAAAAATCAACATAGCTCAATGATTTACACAAATTTGGCAAGATCACAAAATCGGCTTTTTAACAAAGGGTTTTCACATGTTAAGCGCGGACCTGCCGAATACAGGGTAGTCAAGGCGCACATTGGGGCACAGAACATGTTGTATAATCGATATTTACAAGGACAGCATTCAGGAAACATGGGGGCCCAGGGCATGATAGGGGCCCAGGGCGTGATATCTCATCGATGGTATATTTAAGCAATACACGTGCGGACCTACCATGCAAGGTGGTCTAAAGCACGGTATCTCACCACAATTCTATGTCCATAGGCGATTGAAACAAGACCAAATGGATTACAATTACCAATTATTACATACCGATCTATCCAGGATTCACATTTGTGGTGTATCATATCGGAAGACAAGTAATGTAATTAAGCAAATGCAATGACAAAAATCACACAGAGTCTCTGATAAGGAAAAAACCACTAACGGTGTCACAAAATTGGCGTGAACCTACCACATGGTGGTTAAGACGCACAATTGATTTAAAGGGTGGCCATCTGAGCAAAACTGCTTTCGGATTCATTAAGGCCCATGCGCACTGAATCAAAAAGCCGGATCCATTTAATCTCTCTGACGTTGAGGATAGGTTCTATACTCCCACCCCTTGGACCCAATCTCACTTGTTCCAGAATGGTCCACTTAAGGCTTTCCGGGGGTGATCAAAGTTTTTACAATGGTCTACTAAAGGAGCTCCCTCAACCTTGCATCTTATACGACTGCAGTGTTGCAAGAAACGCACTTTAGCTCGTTGTTGTGTCTGGCCAATGTATATTAGATTGCAGGGGCAAACTATACAGTAGATTACATTGGATGAATTACAATTGGTATGCGACTTTAGTGTCACTTGATGTTGTCCGTGGGAAAAGGTTTTGGTCTGAAGTGTTGCTGGACAGGCTTTGCAAGAGCCGCAACGGTAGTGACCCAAAATGGGGGGTAAGTTCCACATTGATGTTATAGATTGTTCCTTAGGAATCGTCAAGAATGAGCACACCACGTGGTCGCGGATATTCTTCGCTTTCTTAAAAGCGTGAAGGGGTGGGTGGCTGCAGTTGAGATCCTCAGAGATCAAATGCCAGTATTTATTGATGGTTTTCTTTATTGCATTACTTTTAGTGGAAAAAGTGGTTACACAGATAATGCGTTGTTCATTGTTGTTCCGTTGAGACCCAGATTGCAGTAAGGTTTCCCTTGGGTTATACCATGCTCTCTTTTTGGCTTTTTTGACCAGTCGCCTAGGGTATCCTCGTTCAAGTAAACGTTCCATCAGGATTGTTGCTTGCTCAATGTAATCGTCTTTTTTACTGCAATTACGGCGAATCCGTAAAAATTGACCAAATGGCAAGTTGTCACGGAGTCCCCGTGGGTGATGGCTTGAGTATAGAAGCAGGGAGTTCCTCTCCGCAGGTTTCCTGAAAAGGGTGGTTTGTAAGATCTCATTCTCCACGAAGATAGTTAAATCCAAAAAGTCAATAGATTTTTTGTCATATTGAATAGTGAACTGTATGTCAGAGGTACGACCATTTAGCCAGTTGAAAAAAGTTCCGATATCCTCTTCATTACCAGTCCAGATACAAATGATATCATCTATGTATCTCATCCACATGTTTATTTTGGATCTGAAGGGGTTGACATCGTTAAGTATGAACACGTCTTCATACATGGACATGAAGATTATGGCCAGGTCTGGAGCAAAGGCCGCCCCCATCGCAACGCCCTTGGTCTGAAGGTAAAATGAATTGCGAAAGATGAAAAAATTCCTCATCATTGCAATCTTTAGCAATAGAATGATAAAGGATGTTGGTACTCGGGTCGGTGCCTCCCGTTTGTCAAGTGCAATTGTCATAGCATTCAGGGCCTCATCCTGGGGTATGCTGGTGTACAGTGACACGATGTCACAGGTTACCAAAAGTTCCTCATGTGAGTTGTATGGACGTCCGTCAATCAAATTAATGATGTGTGTGGTATCTCGCAGGTAAGTTGTAGTTGCTTCTGCTAGAGGTTTTAAAAAGAAATCAACATACCTACACAATGGTTCCAAAAGAGAGCCGCACCCAGATACTATGGGTCGGCCTGGAGGCTGGTGAAGATCTTTGTGTACTTTCGGTAATGTATAGATGGTAGGAAGGCGTGGGTTCTTTTGATTTAAGTACTGAAATTCATGTTCAGACAAGAAACCTTGTTGTAGGCCATCCTGTGTCACTCTCAAGATCTCAGCTTTTAGCTCTCTAGATGGATCCCCATCTAATCGTTTGTAACTCACCCCGTCACTCAATTGTCTCATAATCTCACTGGTGTAGTTATCCAGGTCCTGTACAACAATTGCACCACCCTTATCGGCCGGTTTCACTACCACATCGGTGTTGTCCTTTATGGATTTGAGCGCAAGTTTCTCGGCTTTGCTAGTATTGAACTTGACAAATTGTTTTTCTTCCAAAATTTGGTTCACGTCCCGTAGGACGAGGCTCTCATAGGCCAGGATACGTTGGGTCATGGCGTAAGTAGAAGGTACGAAGGTGGATGGTGTCCTGAAATGTGTCGCAGATAGGGACTGCTCAAAAGGTTTATCCTTGAAAAAGTATCTTAGTCGTATCTTACGAAAAAACTTGTGGAGTTCAACTATGGTGTTGAAGGTATCTGGTTTTGAGGTTGGAACGAAGGATAGACCTCTGCTGAGTACTTTGATTTCATCATCCAGTAAGGTGTATTTGGAGATGTTGATCACAGGGGAAGTCCTTTTTACCACCTGTAATTCTTCCTGCGGGTTGATCTTTCTCCGTGTTCCTCCTGGGGAAAACTCACTTGTTTCGTGCCTCTCCCTCTCCCGGAGTCCCACTCTTGTCCAGCATTGGATTGCCCCCTGCCGGTGCCTCTGTTCCAGTTGTTCGATCTGCCACGTGGTGGTCTCCATCCGCCCTGACCTAAAAAAGCTGTAGGTTGGTATGGGGGTCCGTAGGAGTCTTGATATCCGTATGTCCCACTTGGACCCGCTCGTTCTGAGTCCTCTCCGGAACTATACGACGAATCCGAGAAAGTGGTATAATTTCGTCTCCCTCTAAAGGAACCGCGGCCACGGTTTGTGAATCTTCCTTGGCTATCTTGCCTGTAATATTCGTCCTGAAGGTATGGATATGTTCTTTTTTTGTCATAAAGTTTCACATCGCGTGCCAGTTTCTCAAGTTTCCTTTTTATTGTATTCGTTTCAAAATCTTGGAGAGTTGCTACAAGTTTAGTCAAAGCTTCTTTAGAGTTTGTGAGGGTAGCGTCCCCGGTTATTTCAGCCTTCAAATCAGCTATCTGCTTGGTTAAGATGGCAATTTGCTCATTGGCAGTTTCAATTCCTAAGACCATCCAATGTCGCGAACAAAACTGAAGCCTTCACGGAATTTCGGTACGTCTATAAAAATTGCGGGTTCAACTTTAACCTGTAAGCCTACAGGAATAATGTTCGATTGCAAGCATTTGTGATCTTGCCAAATTTGTGTAAATCATTGAGCTATGTTGATTTTTCAACCTGGTAGATAACGTCTCACTAGTTATAATAACAAATGCTGAAACACTTTTTTAGCCCCCCCCCCTTTTTTTGGGTTGTCAGTCTTTCTTCCAACATTCATGTCTCCTGAATGCGTTCGGTGTAACCATAGTAACGCCAGTCTCTTTTCATGCGGGTTTACAAAACTCCTGGATGCGTTCTGTGTAACCATAGTAACGCTAGTCTCGTTTCATGCGGGTTTACAAAAGACCTCGGGTTACCTAGGCAGCACTTCCTGATTGTTCACTGACGGGGGAAGACGCTGGCTCGCACGCTCCCAAACCAAAATCATTTCGGGTGAGTGAAAATTAGGCGGCGTCTTTTGACGTCTGTGACCAACCTCCCTTATTGATTCAGCCGCTAGCAAACGCTATCACTAACTCGGCTCCTTATAAACTTACAGATAAACTGATGGGATACATTGACGCTCTTTGGACTTAATTACGGACAAAAAACCCCTCGCTACAATGGTGGAGAGTAATACACAAAACTGAATGGTCGAATCCTACCTAGTACTACGGCAGAGGTAGGCTATCTGGTTAAGTGAATTCCAATGTAAAAAACTTTGTTTTGGCGAACACACCAATTGATTGGCGCCTTTACTATTTGGTTCATAGATACAGCTACTTCCACTGATTCGCACGGCAATGGCCTGGACCACGTTTTCTCAGGCCGCCTTCTGACTCCTCAGCAGGTAACTTCATGTAGGCCGTGTCATCATTAATACCTCCTTGTTAGTCACTTCCTTTATTTATACTTTCCAAATCCTCTTAAATGTTTGCGTTGAATAACGTTTAGGGACTCTGTTCAGAGACCTTTTTAAATTCGTGTCTCACTGTTTTGTCTTTAGGAACAGCCCCACCTTCCTTCCCCTTCCCTCACGTCCTGACGAAGACCCGCGTAGTAAGGATCTACCGTCCTACATCCTATGGGTCGAAACGTAGACTTTCTCTACTAACTTGAACTCCTACAGAACAGTTTAATGTATATCGCTGAATAGGAGATTCTGTTTGAAATCTACTCTGATGTGTATACGCTGTATTTGACCCCTCGTATGGGGATTTATTTAATTTTTTCCTGTGATCTTGAAATGTGGACATATACAATTGAAGAATTTTTTGACTAGTGATGTTGAACTATCAAAAAATGTATATCATTTTTCCTGCACCTTCCCCTTTCCCTTGTGGGCGTATTGAATTTGTGTGTATTGTGTATATATTTATGTTTTGACTAATGATCTATTGAATGTTTAGGACCGGTGCGGTGAAAATAAAAACACCTTGCACCCTGATTCGATCTTTTTGAATTAATCCAACCTAAATACTGTGAATTTAGTAATTTGTTGTGTTCTGTCTTCGACGCTGTTATGCCCCAGCATGCGGCGGTATTCCGGCTGATGTCCCTTTCGGCCACCTCAGGCAGCGGCCGTCCCAACCCCTCAGTCAGCAGCCACCAAGGGGGGGGTGAGAAGGGGGGGCGCGGGACCACCTCTCCACCCGTCGGGCTCCCTCCCAGGTCCCGGGGACACGAGAGCACCAAGGACCGCAGGCTCCGAGGCCAGGGTGAAGTCACACTCGGACTGCAGGAGCGGACCCGGTCGCCATCTTGGGGAGGGGAGTTCGCAGCATCAAAGTCTCCTCGCCGCCGAACAGCGCCTTTAATCGGCAGGATTTCCCGGTGATCTATGTGGCAGAAGTGTCGGGACTGGTCCGGTCGCCGGTTTGTAGGGTTTTCGGAAGTTTGGAAGGAAATGTTGCGTCGGATTTGTGCAGGACACCGGGAGCAAGCGGAAGCACGTCCTACTCCGCCATGCAGTTGGCCACGCCCTCAGATAATTACAAAATTAATTCAGCCCGGACACATGCCTGTCACCACTTTTCTGCCAACTGGCAGATTAATTTCATTGCAGTTTACAGACACTATACTAACAGACAGCAAACCATGGAACTGTTGGCGCACAAAAGAGGATAGCAAAAAACCTCTAGTATATCAGGGCCAGCATTCTGTGATGTTTGCCTCTGTCTGATATGCATATCTCATCCTCCTATATGCCAAGAAGTACCTCCAATATACTATCACAAGCATTTTCCCACAGGTGACCTTTAGACAAAGAATTGCCTCCAGTGGGTCAGCGCCATCATTTGTCCACAGGTGAAGTACATGCTAAGAATGACCTCTGATTTGCCAGTGTCTGTATTTTGGGTTGGGTGTCAGTGTTGTGCCAGTTATGCTACACCACAAATTACACCTACTATGCCTGTGTCATTATTTTGCCATGGGTGTCCCACAAGGGAGAAGTCGGAAAAATGAAAATGCCCCCCACTTGGAACCAACACTCTGATGGCACTAAACAAGTGAGTTTGAACATACCTAGACCAGCTCCCTTTTCTCTTCCATGCAAACTTCTATACACCCATCCTTCTAGCCTTCCCTGTCTGTTGATATCCACCATTTCACCTTTACATTCTGCCATCTATTCACTCTTTCATTCATCATTCAATCTTTCACCATTCCATCCATTCATTGGCCATTTCATCCATCCGTCCTTTTACACCTCCATCATCTATGCATGCATACATCCACCCACCCATCCATACATCCCTTATTTGACTTGCCCATGCGTCAATAAAGTATTTCATCCATTAATTTGATCCTTTTGTCTTCATTCATCGATCCATTCCTCATCTTAGATTTCCATTTACCGTGCCATTCTTTCACCCACCCAGCCAGTCATCTTCTAGGATTTTAATTTATTCTGCATCCTTCCACCCAAACATCCATCCATGCTTTCAGATTTCCATTTTCTCTGCTATTCTTTCATCCTTCAATCCATCCATCCATCCTTTCAGATTTGCATTTACTCTGCAATTCTTTCACCCTCCAATCCATCCATCCATCCTTTCAGATTTCCATTTACTCTGCTATTCTTTCACCCTTCAATCCATCCATCCATCCATCCATCCTTTCTGATTTCCATTTACTCTGCCATCCTTACACCCACCCATTTAGCCATTCTCTCAAATATCTATTTACTCTAGCGTCCTTTCACCAACCCATCCAGGCTTTCAGATTTCCATTTACTCTGCTATCCTTTCACCTTTGTATCCATCCATTCTGATTTCCTTTTACACTGCCATAATTTTAACCACTTAACTGGGATTTACCAAAGCCACTTTGTGTAGCTTTGCGTGGTTTAGTCAATCCAAAGTAACATGAGAGAGCGCATAGAGCTGCTTTGAGTTACCTTGCGGTGGGAACTCGTTCCTTAATTGGAGCTAGGACGTTCACACGCATCCTCCCATGGATTTTGACACAATCCCACATTTACTACAGTAAACACACCTAGAATTGCTTTCAAATGGTGTGCCTCCTAGACCCAGGCGTAACAAGGAGATTTATCTTTATTTATCCTTGTTACTTCCCTTTTCCATGTGAGCTGCATTCAGGTATCCCTTCCTCCACAAAAAGAATCCTGCTCAGAACGCAGATACCATTGCACCATGATGTCTGCATTGGCACTACGCAGCACTCCGTGCGCCAGTTGAGGGAGACAGCAGAAATGTGTCATATTTTTGTAAATATGGCTCATTTCTGCTCTCTCCCTTTCATGCAACACAGTGCAGCACGTTCCCTTGCTTTGTTGTGGTGAATGAACGTTTAGTAAATCTAGGCCTAAGTATTTTTGAAGTCTCTTACTTCATTTGGTCGTTGGCATGCATATATTGAATGCCTAGAGGGCAGAAGTCTTTTCGTCAAACATCGGAAATTGTAATCTTCTAATTATATACCCAGATGGTTTTACACAATTGTTTGGGGCTGATTTTCATTGGACATTTTCATATTACAAGAAATTCCAGCAATTTCTTTGACATATAGACATTTGGGAAGTATGCGGTATTTTAATTGTACAGAAAATCAGGGTGCTTCTAGCTTGCTTAGAGTGATTTAAAGAGGTACTGGATGTTTAACTTGTATTTTGTGGCTTTTTATGTTGCTTTACTGGATGAAATGTCAGTATTTTATTTTCCCCCCAGTTGTTTTGTAATAATGAAGTAATTGACCTGAAAACCTTTGTATATTTCACTAGACATCGCTATCTGCGCACAGCAGGATCCGAACACCAGAGACGTTGGACCACAAAATGTCAAGCGGCAAAAGATAGACATTTTTCACTCATCGCTAGCCACACAAGACCCTTTGACAGCATGTTCTGCGCTAGATGAAGAGAGTGCCCTGCCAGAATTCGGCTATACTCCAGAAGAACATTTAGCATTGCTTCATTCTGAGTCTCTTGCGTATACAACCACTGGCATGACAACAGCTACTAGTCCAAGTTTGACACAGTCAAAGAGTTCATACATCTTAGATATAGGAGAACACATAGATGTCTCAAGACTCCGCACAGTTTCATCATCAAACCCAGATGAGTTATGCAAGATGTGTGTGCTCTTTGACCATAAAGAAGTTGGAAGAGGTTCTCATCAAGCTGTGGGGAAATTAGTGTTTCAGCCCTTGACAAAATGGAAAAGTGCACCAAGTGATTTTCGTTCCTGTGCTTTCTCCATGTATCACAAAGAGAGTACGACAGTGGCAGCTTACTTCTCATCTGTTTTTGAAGGAAATCTGTTGCTGTTACAACTATGATCGAGAGCAACTGGAAGAAAACTATTTTGGAAAACAGAAAACGACTTGTGCCAACAGTGGAATCAATACTCCATTGTGCCAAACAAGGTATAGCTCATCGAGGACACAGCGACAGTGGACAACTTATTACATCAAAGGAACCTAAAGAGAATGATGGCAATTTTGTGCTGCTCTGTGCCAGTGACTTCAAGCTCGGGATGAAGTTTTGGTATCGCATCTGGCAACGCCCTTCCAATGCAACTTATACAAGTTAGAAGATTCTGAATAATATTATCTCTGCTTGCAACATTCTAATGAGTAATAGAGTGGTGGAACGCACAAACAATGCAAGATTTTTGGCCATTTTAGCAGATGGGACTACTGACAGTGCCACTATCAAGCAACTTGTTCTAATAATTTGTTTTATAGAAAGAACATTTGTGAATGAAGAATCCCTTGGCTTCGAAGAGCTTCAGGATGGACCTGGGGTTGGAGCTGGAAAGAAAATTCTCACTTCTTTAGAAACATATGGCCTGAATGTTGATCGTAGGCACACATACAATGGTTGTGCTGCAATGAAAGGTCGTGTTAAAGGTGCACAGGCACTAGTTTCAGAGCGTGTGCCAAATTCATTTTTTGTACATTGTGGAAAACATTCACTGAACCTTGTGATTAGACATTCATGTGATATACGTCAAATCCATGATTGTCTTTCAACACTTAAAGAAGTGTCTAATTTTGTAAGCGGCTCTGCTAAAAGGATGGCTGTCCTAAAGGTGAAATTTGATACTTTACAAAAAAGAAATTGTTGAGTGGTTTATGTGAGACCTGGTGGGTTAAAAGGAATGCATCTGTTTATTTTGTTGATGCGCACCCAGCTGTGGTTGAGATCTCAGCCTGGCAAGGTCACAACGACTCTTCCAAAACTGAGCAATTTCTCCCACCTGTTCAGTCCCATAACTTCATTGTTGCTTTACACATCCGGGCACAATTTTCTGGGTTGCTGTTTCCTGTTTCAGCTGCACTCTAAAGTCCTAATACAGATATGTTGGAGTCCATAGGATAGATTGAAAAAGTCAAATGGGCGATTCAAGAAAGCAGAGACAGAGCTAAGGAAGCATTTAATTACATTTTTGTGGAAGCCCAAACCGCAGCTGGGGAACCTCTGACCATGCCACGCCTTACTGGCCGGCAGAACCAACGGGCCAATTACAAGACTAGTGATCCTGAGGCTTACTATAGGAATTTAATATATTTACCATTTATAGACAATTTATTGAATGAATTGTCAGAAAGATTCAGCCAGCATGTGAAAAAGGCATGCACAATGCAGTATCTGGTACCAAGGTTTATCAACCAGGAGTCTTTTAAAAACTTGAAAGGATGCTCTCGACATTTACGAGGATGAATTACCTGGGACATACGAGGATCTAAAAAATGAATATGACATATGGGTAATGACCTGGCTGAAGGTGCCTACTGAAGAAAGGACAGGGAATATAATGGATACCTTAACTCATGCTCACATTGACTTCTGTCGTAAAATATACTACCTGCTAAAAAAAAATTGCCACTTTGCCAGTCACAACCGCATCCCCAGAACGGTGCCTCATGTGTCTTCGCAGACTGAAAACCTATCTTCGGTAAACAATGGGTCAGGAATGACTCTCTGGACTTGATATGATAAACATTTCATGAGCACATTGTCCCCCTAAAGAAGTAATTGTTGATGAACTGGCGAAAAAGGGTAGTCGCCTTGAAATGGCATTGTGAAAATCCGTTCTGTTGTGTTCGTAACGTTCTTTGTAAAAAATATATTGAAGTGGACTTTTAATACAATTTTCAATCTACTCAGTCCCTTTTTCGTAGATTAATAGAGTATAACTGCATCAAATTAACAAAAATGTTTGCTCTAATTGTTGTCCAGTTTTGAATGCAGAATTTGCCATTTATTTTTCTCAGCTTGACCTGAGCATTACCCAATCCTGATTGCCTGCCATTTTAGCCCGCCCCTATTGAGTGACATGTTAGCCATGCCCCTTTGTTGGCCATGTTAGCCTCCCCGGAAGTTAAGACCTAGTTGTGCCCCTGACTTGTTTACTACTGTGAAGTGCAGGTATTCTCCGATTGAAAGAATTGCATAGTTGCTAATAAGTGCAAACACTCTCCCATTCAAATGAAAGAACTGCTGGTACTGAGTACGATAGTACCTGTCAATTTAAAGCACTGCTCCAGTCTACCCCCTCTTCTCCACCTATCGGTGTTGCAGGGTGATTCTCCTTCCTGTGTGTTCCCCAGGACATATGGGTCAAGAATTTGTCAGAGACCCGGGGGCTCCGGGGCACACGAGTTGTCCACAGTCCTTGGCAAAATAGTCTTAATAAAGTTTTCATACCTTCCAAAATGGCTCCTCTGACTCATGTATAGCCTGAGTAATCTTCTCCATACCAAGGATGTGTCTTATCCCAGCGCACAAGTTGAGAAAATGTGTGGGAATGGATCTTTACCATATTTGGACAGGAGTAATTGTTATACACATAGACCGATTAACCAAACTTCTCTGTCGTTTGAGTTTTAAAAGTAATTATTAGTTTTTAAAGAGATATTGAAAAATTGAGGCCTACATTTAATGGAACACAAAGTAGAGATGGAAGAGAGACGTTGAATCGGAATGTATTGTTGGCTTCATCAACGTCTGGTTAAGATACTTCATCCTCTGTTGACCCACACATTGTTTAGGCTTTAAACACTTCCCAATCTAAGCACCAGATGGCAGCAGAATGCAAAAAAACAAAAACTTCACCCCTTCGTATTATATACTTTCTGCTTCTTGCACTAGACTCGCCACCCGTGACAGCAATTAATAGTTGCATTTCAGATTTGGTAACAACCAGCCCCTCTGGCTCTATATTTCATCTACTTTAATTGTCTGCCTGATCACGTGATAGCAGTTCCTCTTTCTCTGTCTCTCTTTGTACACATACACGGCAAGATTGTATTGTGGCAGAAACTGTAAGATGTTCTTGTTGCTGATTGTTAATTAAAGAATTTCACTTTACAGCTTCGGAGTATGTGCTTCAGCAAAGGTGATACAATAAATAAATTACACATTTTGGATCGACTCCTGAGTGCGCTACTCACTTTGCAAAAGCAAGGGTTAGTCTATCTGTCTATCTATCTATCTATCTATCTATCTATCTATCTATCTATCTATCTATCTATCGATTGATCTATCTATCTATCAAAGGTTACCAGCCTTCCTCATAGGTATGGACACTCCTTGCACAGCTGTTATATAGCACAGCCTGTCATCCGCCTTATGCGTTTTGATAGGTATCTTTCTCAAAGGCATTGGCATACAGGAACGTGCTGCACTCACCCCCATGCCTTATTTATACTATAGACACGCCCCTGATAGGGCCCTTGAATAAGCCAATGTCCCGTGCATTCTGGCGTTTGTAGTGCTCTTTATTAAAAGGCAAGTTGAAGCTCACTCATAACTGCGAAAATAAAGCCCAACATGGGCTCCTGCCGACTCTGGTGTCCTCATCAGGGGTGTGTCTAGAGTATAAATATGGCATAGGGGTGAGTGCAGCACGGGGCGGGGTGAAAGGATATCTATCGGGTGCCGAAAAAATTGCCGTGGCAGTCAGTCAGTGCGAAGCCTACATCCTAAGAAGTGCTGTTGAGCACAAAACTCGTCGGAAAAGGACTTCGAATTTCAGCGTGGCATCCTGTTGTTTTTGCAGTGTTTTCCCCCCATTAAAGCCTAAGCTGTGGCAAATCAACGTACCTTTGTGGGCTCACTCATTACAGGCAACTTTTGGTTGGATGTATATATGTATAAATATTATTTTATTCTTGCTAAAAATAACAAGACTAGCTACTCTCTAAATGAAACATGGCTGTTAGTACAGTTTACATCAAACACAATAAGATGATGGACGGAGCGCTGAAACTATTCAGACTCTCACCTCCAGTCACAGATCTGGGTTGAATCCATCATCGTTCTTCTGCTCACTTCACCACCCCAGTTCAGACATGGCCATATGCAAATCAGTCTTGACCCTGCTCCCCATAGGAACAGTCCAGCCCGAACTGCCAAGCCAGGTCTTCCCTGGACAGGAAACAAGCAAAGAACGAGGATGGATTCATTTCAGATCTAATAGTGACTGGGGGTGAGTGTCTATAAGGTTTCAGGGTTCCGTACATCATCCTATTGTGTTTGCTTTGTTCGCCCTAAGTTGGCAGGATATGCCCAGGCTTGAGTCCCTTATTCACTTTGTCACTGAGTTCAAGATAGCTTGGCTGATGAGGGGTGTTACCCTGAAACCGTTCCCAGGATGCTTGTTTCCGGCCAAGGGAAGACCTGGCTTGGCAGTTCAGGCTGGACTGCTCCCATGAGGAGCAGGGTCAAGACTGATTTGCATATGACTGGGTCTGAACTGTGGTGGCGAAGTGAGCTAAAGAACGATGATGGATTCAACCCAGACCTAATAGTGACTGGGGGTGAGTGTCTGAAATGTTTCAGGGTTCCGTCCATCATCCTATTGTGTTTGCATTGTTCGCCCTAAGTTGGCAGGGTATGCCCAGACGTGGATCCCTTGCTCACTTTGCCACTGGATTCAAGCAAGTCAGGCTGATGAGGGGTGTTACCCTGAAACTGGTCCCAGGATGCTTGTTTCCGGCCTTGGGAAGACCTGGCTTGGCAGTTCAGGCTGGACTGCTTCCTTGAGGCACAGGGTCAAAACTGATTTGCATATGCCTGGGTCTGAACTGGGGTGGCGAAGTGAGCTAAAGAATAATGGATTCAACCCAGATCTGTGACTGGGGGTGAGTGTCTGAAAAGTTTCAGTGCTCCGTCCATCATCTTCTTGTGTTTGCTTTATTAGTACAGTTTAACAGAGAAAAAAGGTTCATCTAGGTTATCTTGTTATGCTAAAGGTTCAGCTAGGTTATGTTAATATATTTTGTAAAGCGTGCTTTTACCATATACCAAAAGAGGCATCTTTGGGCTGTGTCAAACACAGTAACTTACAGAAAAAGAAGAGGTCAAAGGACTTACTCAGTAACCACAGGAAACAGACAGGTCTTTAGTTGCTTTCTGAAGCCAAACAAATTAGTCTGTGCTCTCAGTTGGTCTCTCAGTTGGTCTGGCAATGCACTCCACCATTCACAAGTAGTATGGGAGAAGCTTCTTCCCTTTGCAATGAGCGTTCTTGATCCCGGGAACCACTACCTTGTTGGCAGTCGAGGAATGCAGATTATGCGAGGGTATGTACTACTTGAAGGTCTGTTAAAGGCAGAGCAGAGCAACCCCGTGAAGTGCCTTATGGGCCCAGCACAGGGCTTAACATTTAATCTGCTCCCTAAAGGGTAACCAGCACAGATTGTGAATGCTCTGAGAGATGGAACTACATTTTGGGAGATTCAGCAGAACTCTGGCAGCCTCGTTCTGTAGCATTTGTCGCTTACTAATTATATGCTGCGGAGAGACCACGTACAAACTACAGTAATTGAGCCTCGAAATTGCCAAAGCCGAAATTACCATTTTCATTAGCTCAAGGGGAAGAAATGTGTTTTTTCAGTACCTTCATAGTAAAAAAAAACAGGCAGGGGCAACCTGGTTTAGATGATTAGAAAACACCAACTGTATGTCAAAGATGACCCCTAAATTCCTCACTCTTTGAACTGGCACTGGAAGACTGCCCAAATTTGATGGCCACCAAGCTGTGCCCCAGAATGAAGTGCCCTTGCCAAATAGCAACACCTCTTTTTTCCGAATTGATTTTTCAGCAGTTTTTTTGCATCCATTCCACAATGTTTCTCATGCAAAGGTTAAATCTGCGAGAAAATATCTCAGGGTTTGAGGAGATCAACACCACTAACTGGGTGTCGTCTGCATATGAGAGGACAGAGAAGCCAAAAGATCTGGTGAGCTCAATGAGGGGAATAATATATGTATTAAAACGAGTTGTACAAAGCGAGGACCCCTGAGGGACCCCGCAAGGAAGTATAAATGGATCTCAGGTCAAATTTCCAAGAGTCACCACCTACTCCTGTTTTGACAGAATTGACTTAAGTAAATGTAATGCTTGATCCCCAGTGCTTTTCTGTACGAGACGGTTGACCAATAATGAGTGGTGAACTGTGTCGAACAGAGAGATCAAGCAAAATCAGGGCTGATTTTTCTCCATTGTCAACAGTAGCCCTGATTTCCTCACTTGCCTCGAGGAGAGCCGATTCGGTGAAATGGTTTGATCTGAAACCATGTTGAACTGGATCCAGGATGCTCATGGAATCTAAAAAGGCCATGATACCCATATTTAGGGTTTCTTCCAGAATTTTTGCCGGGAGTGGAAGTTGAGATATCGACCTGTGGTTTTTTAATGCCAGAGGGTCAAGTGACGCGTTTTTAAGGAGTGGTAATATAGGTGCTTCTTCAGTGTTAAGGGAAAGCAACATGAGGCCAGTATTCTGTTTAAGGGAGTTGTAAGATGTATTGAAATAGTTTTAGCTACTGGAGGAAGGACCCGCGGAGGACAGGGGTCTGATGGGGCGCCCGACATAGCATTGGGAATTCATTTAGTCACCCAATCTTCTGTAAATGTAATAAACAGTGCTGGCCTTTGCTCTGTAATGGAGGGGATGGTGATCTCTGTTAACTCCTTGCTCATTAAAGGCTTGGTATTTCCAGCCAGATCAGTTAATTCTTTAAAAGTATTAGTCACTTTGGAAAGGAATAAAATCCACCATTTTGTCAGAGTGACTGATCTGAGGGGACAAACTTAGAGAGGATGTTGACGGTATTAAAGAGCTTGTTTGATTAGTTTATTGCTGAATTTAATTTGTTTGTAAAAAATGTGGCTTTAGCAACATTTAAAAAAAAAAATCTTTAATCATTGCTTTGTATTTAGTTTTCTCATCAGGGCTGTAATTAATTCTCCACCGCTGTTCCTGACGCCTATACTCTGCCAAACTGTCTAAGTTCTTGAGAATACCAAGGCGCAGATGGTAAAGCTCTATGTTTAGCCTTGGTATGTTTTACAGCAGCTAGTCGCGTAATTGCTGTGTCGATCCAGCTGGTAAAATTGGCTGCAACACGATCCACGTCAGCATTGTTCTCAGAAGAAGGTTGAGACTTAGTCAGTAGCTCATTACATTCAGAGCTATCTAATTGATTCTACTGACTGTGATTTAAAAATGTAGATGCTTTATGTCCTGGGGTTTTTGTAGATGGAATTTTTAAATTAAAGGTTCTAGCCTAGTGGTCGGTCCATGTTAGAGGAATAACCTTCTCGACGGATACACTGAGGTCATTAGTAAAGATACCATCAAGCGTATGGCCCGCTTGATGTGTACATAACTTGACCAATTGACTCATCTCTAGATTTGATATAGTATCAATAAGCTGTTATGTGTCCCTATCCTCTGATAACTCTAAATGAAAACGTAAGTCTCCCAAAACAATAGTTTGGAAGCGCTGTGCATGATCCAATTACATCTAACAAAGTTTTAGCAAATGCTTCTTTTGGGCCAGGGGGCCATTAAACCAGAAGACCATTGAAAGCATAAGTATTCTTCTTCTTCAAGAAGCGCCTCACAACCCAAAGGTGGGAGCGGTTTAAAAGTATCATTGAGGTGATTCCGATATACAATTGCTATCCCTCCTCGCTTGTTCTTCCTATCAAGTCTAGCCACCTCATAGCCCTCCGGAATAGCGATGATGAAATCTGGGTCAGATGCAGCATCAGCCCAGGTTTCGATAAGGAAAGAGACATCCGGTCTCACTAATTCTAGTAAATCTACAAATTCCTGACTGTGTTTAACGAGGGACCTTGTGTTTCGAAGCAGGCATGGAACGAGTTGTTGGAGTGGGCCAAGGGCACAGCATGCGAAGCTACCCGTTTCGAGCGCGACATCAAGTTGCCCTTGTGACGAGACTGTGGGTTGGGATTCAAAACAAAGTTTTAGTGAGGGAAGGCTGACCAGTCGTCAGGTGAGTGAGGATTGAAGGCTGCACAAAAGGATGACTTACCTTTGAATTCAAAAGATAGTAATTCCGACCTCGGATAGATATAGGAAGCGCGGAGACCAAGGGTCCTGGAGTACAGCGCAATCTGGCTGCGGACAGGCGCAGACGGGTTTGCCTTTGGCACGCCTTCAGCACGGATGCACTTTTCAGTCCATTAATACGGCCATGGTCAGTGGACATGACAGGTGGCCGATACAAGCAGGAAAGTGCACTGGGGCGCTTTGATTAAAAACACAGCAATGGACAAATCAACAAGAATGCAAACTGGGGTCCAGCAGCCACGAATACTGGTAATAGAAATGAAACTAAAACAAAAGTGTATAAACAGGTAAACACATGAACAGAATAAAAACAACATCAAGCCTTTCGATACGGCAATGCTTAAAAAAAATAATAGCTCGGGAGCCAGGCACCTCCCAGAAATAGCCGCTAAGGGCTTACTAAGAAAGTAATGCAATCGCCTTTCAGGATATCAGGTGAATTAAGTTTGCATTACTCATTTTTTGAATAATCTAAAAAGGTTCAACAAACACATTTAGAGAAAGCCCAATCCATGTAATGGGAAACTAAGACATGGGAATGTGAGGCAATATACAGGTTTAATTAATGTATTGCAAGCTTGCTGGTTTGCAAATGGCGACATAAGGTGACCAACAGTGTGGACAGAACAGGGCTCAATGTAAAGTAGTGAGGAACACTTCTGTGAAAACAGCCAGACCTACTGGACCGAAAAGATTTCCTAAAATTACGTCATGCTGTGTCTTTCAAAGTGTCCGCTTGTGGAGCCTAAAATTCTCATTGAGATGCTTCTGAAAACTTGATGTTTCAATCCAGTCATATAGAGTCAGGAGCCTTCATCTGGACTTTAAAGGTGTTATAATACATTTTAGGATTATGTCATTTGTTTCAGCGGTGGGGGCCTGTCAAGGTCCCTCTCTACAAAGAAAGTCGTGATCATTCTTTGCAGTGTTATTGAAGCAAAGGAGGGAACAATGATCAATGTTAATACGACATAATGTGACTGAATAAATGAAGCATTTAAAGTCCAATATATGAATGTAACGCCGCGCCATTTGTAAGCAGCCACGCCAATCCGAAGCAAGTTGTAGAGGGAAGACTTCCAAGTTCCATTGTGTGAATCAAAGGGCCATCACTACGCGTGAGAGCAGTTGTTTGCGCTAGTGGGGGTGGTGAGGGAGTTAGGAATGATAGTTAACAAATGTATGTAAAAGTTGTTTCTTGTGAGGATCACAGATCAGACAAGACTGTAGAAAATGAGCCCCTACAACATCTGTACCATCCTGTGCGTCCTCACCAACCAATAGAAGCAGGTCTTCTTTCATTATACTTCTTTTTTTTTTTAACTCTGATGCCATTTGCTACTAATGATGAAAGTGAAAAATGCCCGGATTTAACTTTTTATGGACAGGGAGATACCTCCTGATGTAAGTCAAATACAGCAAAGACTGGATGGTTGGTTACTGAAAAGTTGCACGAGTGTGCCAATGCAGTCTTGTTCTGCCAGCGCAGTATGCTACAACGTGCTTTGTGTCTCACCTGATGCTAGGGTGTGGCACGGCTGACAAGGCATGATGCATGACCCAACCAGGACTCATCCAGATTTGGGAGCATGAAAGTGGCTTTACACAAGAAACCTTGCTCTGAATGTTGCCTCCTGTGGCCTAGGAGGTGAAATCTGGGCCTTTAATGGTGGTAGCTTCTGTGAAGGATGTCAACTTTGTCTCCTCTCCAACTTCTCGCCTTGTTCTTGAGGTGCATAGGTGTTACAGATCTGCATGGCTCTGCTCTTCCAACCAGCCTTGTTGCACCGTTACATGTTTTTTGTCATTCCACTCATTTGGCAGGGCCTTGCATGTGTTACCATCTGGATTGCAGGGTGTTGTGTGGTTGCTGCCTGTTGTTGGTTAAATGCACACGTGCCCTCCTGATAGGTCAGTACTGTGTAGGTGCCTGTATGATTTAAACGCCGGCTCACCCCGGAGGTAAACTGGCATGTATATGAGGGCCTTTACCTCTGTTTGCACATATACCCTGGTTATTGTATCCGTGGGTTAGGCCTCTTTAACGTCAGTGTGTACTCCATATACTCCTGAGTTGGGTCGCGGCACCTATAATCACAATGTTCATTACCCTGTATTTGAAGCATGTCATTGAACTCCATGGACCTCACACAACTCCTCCAAAATTGGCCAAACTACATCCACCCGCCTATCAACCATGCACGCTGAGATGGTTTCCGGGCTGTAGGAATAGAATTATCGAATCCCTTGTGGCCTTTCCACGATTATAAACTGCTATGTAAATGGTACAACACACAAAAATTTACATTACTTAGATTAAAGAGTTGGGTAATGCATACCACCATCTGGGTTGTCCCATGAGGATTCTTCATGATAGTAGTCCTAACCCACCCACCCAATGATGCTTATGTTACGTACATTGAAAATAGTTAAGTGATACATTAGTGAAAGCTTTTTCACTCATTCCATTTTACCACAGTAGTCCTAGTGGCTTCCCATCGAAGGCAGATGCTTTTTCAAGACAGCCTGCATCACCCACAAAGTGCTTCATACACAAAAAAACAATACTTAGAAACCAGAATCCCAAGAGCTGGAAGAACCCGAACAGTGAGAACCTTCAACGCTTGTCTTCTCCTTCCTCAAAACTTCAAGAACAGATCATCTCAATCTTGTTCCTTCTCAGGTAATGCTCCGAAGATCTGGAACTCTCTACCTAAAGAGGTCAGATGTAACCCCTCCTTCCCCTCATTCAAACGTGAACTCAAATCTTTACTGCTCAACAGCTACTTTCACAGGCACACACACTGTTCTTCGTTCCCCTTGTTGATCAACACCTTCTAGATGGTCACATTACCTGCTCAATTGCCTCATTGTGACTTGCTCATTCACCTTTTTTCCCCCTGATGCCTTTCTCCTCCCTATAACCTGTGTTTTTCTTTTGACTCTATAACCATTGAGTGCTGTACTGCCTTTTACTTTTACATTAAGAGTTCATTTTGTACCTCTTATAAACGTATTTATGTATTTGCATAACCTGTAAAGCGCTCTGATACCCTCTGGTCTATCAAGCACTATATCAAACTCAAATAAATAAATTAAATACTTGTAAACCAAGTTTTTGTATGTCTGTTTCTTAAGACGTGTGCAATCATGATGCATTTGAATCATAATCTACATAGAATTTGTGTTTTTGTTGGGTCGTTGTTCAATGTAATTAATTCCAACTATGCCTTAATAGTTTGTGTGGTATGTTTCACATATAGTAGTGTGGGCGACAAATTGTATTTTCCTACATTTTAAGCGGTGGTGGAACAGCCCCCACAGTTGCAATGTTTGTAGTGTGTACAGGAATCCCCATCTCCTAGGTTGAGGGTCCTCCACGTTAGCACCACACTGTTGGTCCGCAAGCCTCGTTTTAACTGCTGAAGGAAAGGACTAAACTGAGTTCATCTGATGTGTGAGCACCTCAGATAACTCAAAAGAACGAAATAAAAGGGAGTACACTAGATCAGTGGCGGTTGCTTCAATATGGGGTGGTGGGGCGGGGGAGTGGATAAAAAATAAGTAAAATAAATGTAACTTCCCCGCCGCCGCACGCCTCTCCTCCGTACTCTTCTCTCAGCACCGGAAGCACCCAGGCTTACGGACTCTCCCAGGCACGCACGACGCTGCATGAGCAGCATCGTGATTGGTCTGAGCGTCCTGTTTGGCTGCTCAGGCAGGGTCTTGGAGCCTGGGCATGGTCTCCACCTGGCTGTGCAACACAGCCAAGTGGTGAACATGCTAAGTGCGCATGACTGTTTGGCCGGCCAAACAGTCATTCGCACTTAGGGAGTGCAAACCACTCCTCACTCTCCTCTAGGGAGCTCAGCCCCGCCCCGCCCCATCTCAGAGTCCAGGTATGCTCAGACGTGAGTCCCTTGCTCACTTTGCCACTGGATTCAAGCAAGCCTGGCTGAAGACGGCTGTAATGCCAGAAACCGGTCCTAGGAAGCTTGAATCCGGTCCAGGGAAGGCATGGCTTGGCAGTTCGGGCTGGACTGTTCCCATGAGGCACAGGGTCAGACTGATTTGCATATGGCCATGTCTGAACTGGGGTGGCAGAGTGGGCTAAAGAACGGTGATGGATTAAACCCAGATCTGTTGACTGGGTGTGAGTGTTTGATTGGTTCAGATGCTCCGTCCATCACCACCCCCTTTTGTACCATCTCAGAGTCCAGCATTGTTATTATCATTTATTTTTTATTTTTTGCACTACTCAAAGAGCAGTGGGGCAATGCTCCTCTGCCTTAGCGGAGAGCCACCAATGCACTAGATGTGTCTGCACTGCTCTGACTGAAACAGCAACAAATAGATGGACAGAAAGCTGTGGTCTGAGTGGAACATTCCAGGGAGGGGTCTGCTCTGGAAATGGGCATTTCAAATATATAGAACCAGGGAGGAGAGAAAGATACGGAGCTTTCAAATTATCAATGTCCATTCGTGGTTAGCTTCTCCGGTACAGGTCTTGTTTTACTTTGCATTTAAGCATGTGTTGTCCTGATTTTATAGTCGAGGTACAGGACTACAACTTACAAGTCCCAGAAAGCAAATACTTGGACTGGACAGACTGGTATGGCATGGTTATTTATATATAGCGCTTACTACGGCTGACGAAGCAATTGGGTGCTTAGTCGATTAGTAGCACACTACACCATGGGATGAGCTACTCAAGTGGACCTGGAAACCTTAAGGGCTCTGAAGATGTCTCCCATGGGAAGAGGTTGAATGTTCTAAAAAATCATCTTGTTTATCTTCAACAATGTTATCTTCAGCAAACCGAGTCAGAGCCGAATGCTTTACTGATGCCAACTCAGTGCAAAATAAAGACCGTCATCCAGTATCTGCACTGTACTTGTTGGATGTATGTGTGAGGGAAGATTTCAATGCTGATATCTGCACTCTACCTGTTCTATGTATGTGTGAGGGAAGAATTTCATTGCTGATATCTGCCTTGCACTTGTTCTGTGTGGGAGAGAAGATTTCCTTGCTGATATCTGCCCTGTACTTGTTCTGTGTGGGCGAGAAGATTTAATTGCTGATATCTGCCTTGCACTTGTTCTGTGTGGGAGAGAAGATTTCCTTGCTGATATCTGCGCTGAACTTGTTCTGTGTGTGAGGGAAGATGTCATTGCTGATATCTGCCCTGTACTTGTTCTGTGTGGGAGAGAAGATTTAATTGCTGATGTCTGCGCTGTACTTGTTCTGTGTGTGAGGGAAGATTTCATTGCTGATATCTGCCCTGTACTTGTTCTGTGTGGGCGAGAAGATTTAATTGCTGATGTCTGCGCTGTACTTGTTCTGTGTGTGAGGGAAGATTTCATTGCTGATATCTGCCTTGCACTTGTTCTGTGTGGGAGAGAAGATTTAATTGCTGATATCTGCCTTGCACTTGTTCTGTGTGGGAGAGAAGATTTCCTTGCTGATATCTGCGCTGAACTTGTTCTGTGTGTGAGGGAAGATTTCATTGCTGATATCTGCCCTGTACTTGTTCCGTGTGGGAGAGAAGATTTCATTGCTGATATCTGCCCTGTACTTGTTCTGTGTGTGAGGGAAGATTTCATTGCTGATATCTGCCCTGTACTTGTTCTGTGTGTGAGGGAAGATTTCATTGCTGATATCTGCCTTGCACTTGTTCTGTGTGTGAGGGAAGATTTCATTGCTGATATCTGCCCTGTACTTGTTCCGTGTGGTAGAGAAGATTTCATTGCTGATGTCTGCACTGTACTTGTTCTGTGTGTGAGGGAAGATTTAATTGCTGATATCTGCCCTGTACTTGTTCTGTGTGGGAGAGAAGATTTAATTGCTGATGTCTGCGCTGAACTTGTTCTGTGTGTGAGGGAAGATTTCATTGCTGATATCTGCCCTGTACTTGTTCCGTGTGGGAGAGAAGATTTAATTGCTGTCTGCACTGTACTTGTTCTGTGTGTGAGGGAAGATTTCATTGCTGATATCTGCCCTGTACTTGTTCTGTGTGGGAGAGAAGATTTAATTGCTGATGTCTGCGCTGTACTTGTTCTGTGTGTGAGGGAAGATTTCATTGCTGATATCTGCCCTGTACTTGTTCTGTGTGGGAGAGAAGATTTAATTGCTGATGTCTGCGCTGTACTTGTTCTGTGTGTGAGGGAAGATGTCATTGCTGATATCTGCCCTGTACTTGTTCTGTGTGGGCGAGAAGATTTAATTGCTGATGTCTGCACTGTACTTGCTCTGTGTGTGAGGGAAGATTTAATTGCTGATATCTGCCCTGTACTTGTTCTGTGTGGGAGAGAAGATTTAATTGCTGATGTCTGCGCTGTGTTTGTTCTGTGTGTGAGGGAAGATTTCATTGCTGATATCTGCCCTGTACTTGTTCTGTGTGGGCGAGAAGATTTAATTGCTGATGTCTGCGCTGTACTTGTTCTGTGTGTGAGGGAAGATTTCATTGCTGATATTTGCCCTGTACTTGTTCTGTGTGGGCGAGAAGATTTAATTGCTGATGTCTGCACTGTACTTGTTCTGTGTGGGAGAGAAGATTTAATTGCTGATGTCTGCACTGTACTTGTTCTGTGTGGGAGAGAAGATTTAATTGCTGATGTCTGCGCTGTACTTGTTCTGTGTGTGAGGGAAGATTTCATTGCTGATATCTGCCCTGTACTTGTTCTGTGTGGGCAAGAAGATTTAATTGCTGATGTCTGCGCTGTACTTGTTCTGTGTGTGAGGGAAGATTTCATTGCTGATATCTGCCCTGTACTTGTTCTGTGTGGGCGAGAAGATTTAATTGCTGATATCTGCACTGTACTTGTTCTGTGTGTGAGGGAAGATTTCATTGCTGATATCTGTGCTGTACTTGTTTTGTGTGTGAGGGAAGATTTCATTGCTGATATCTGTGCTGTACTTGTTTTGTGTGTGAGGGAAGATTTCATTGCTGATATCTGCCCTGTACTTGTTCTGTGTGGGAGAGAAGATTTATTTGCTGATATTTCTGCGCTGCCCCTCTTCTGTGTGTGTGAGCAAAGATTGCCTGTTTTTTGTGCGCGAATGAAGATTGTACTCTGCGTGCTTCACCTACACTACGTCTTTTGTGTATGTGCTTTCACTATAGCCCAATGTCCTATGCTTTGCTGTGTTTGTTAAGTAAATAAGTGCCACCCCAAAGGTAGTTTTTAGGAAGTTACTTTGGCTGGCACAACCCCCTGCCCATGCCAGTGTGAATGCCAATGTCATTGGTACCAGTTAACAAACATAATCATAATAGACAGTTTGGACTATTCTAGGTCACCATATGCTGAAATTATGGAATGGACTTCCTGGTTTATTTTTTTTAAGTATGTTGAGCTGATAAACGCTCTGCTCCTTTGCCATGTTCAACAGTAGAGATGCAGTGTCACTATGTGGTGGACCGTCATAAATTGGTGCAGTGTTTGGAAATAAGTGCTGGAGTCGAGCACCGGTAAACACTGGCGCAAATTAAGCACTGGGACCATGGCTGTTCTGTGTGTGTCAAAGGACTTCACAGTTGTGTTGCCTCAGCTCTGTGTGTAATCCTTGCATTCTATATTTTCTAGAATATAACTCAATCTTGTGTTGCGGCTGTCCGACGTGTTACTCTGCACATTAGGGGAAGCTTGTGTGCTGTCGCTGTTCTGGTTTCACAGGCAAGGCTGCACGTTGCTGTGCATGTGTGCTGTGCCTTTTCTATTTGGGCGAGGGACCTTTCCACTGGGGCAGCCCACACAGTAGCTTGTATTTGTGGGAGGGTTGCACTTTTCTTTCCCTATGCTGCTCACGTGGTGTGATAAGCCTGAAGTATTGCTCTCCATGTCTGTATGAAAGGGAAGCTTGGCTACTTCCTCTTGTGCTGTGCCTCTTCTGTGTATGTGAGGGACGCTTGCACTGATGCACCCCGTGCAATATCTGGTATGTGAGGAAGAACTGCATTTGCTGTGCCTGCACTGTTCCTGTGCTGCGTGCAAGAGAAGCTTCAACAGATACTCCTCCTTCCTCTTTGGGTAAGGGATGACTTGCTCCATCGGTTGGTGCTTTGGTGTTTTGTTAATGTGATGGAAGCTTGCACCACTGCAGCCCTGCTATACCTTTTGCGTGTTCAGAAAGCAGATTTATGATTTTATATAGACTGGTAATCCTCCACACCCAGTAGGCATGAACCATAGCCGGAAGGAAGGGAGTATGCTCTATTCACCATGCTGGCCTATGGATGACAGCCATGTTGGCATTCTGGATTTACTCTGTCTGCAGCATTCAATGTCGTTGACCACACAGTCGTGCAACAGTGATTTCACATGTAGCAACATGAGCCCCAAGGGACCCGTCTTCATCCCCAATGTTGTTTAATATAGCCTTAGAGCCCGACGTAGCCTGTTCTACCAGCCATTAAAGGCCCATTCCAGCGTTAACAAGTGAGCAGGCCTTTAATAGCTGGTAGATAGACCCCACTACAGAGGGCTTGAAGGCTATTAGAACATTCTGCCCCTAGAGGACAGATTGTACTAATTTGTCAAACAAAGGCCTCACGGAGCCCGAGGGGGTTGAAATCCCCTTGGCCTCCGTGAGGCCTTTGTTCACAGCAACACCTATGGACCGCAAACATTTGAATGTTGTAGTTCCGGGCTTCTACCGGCCATTGGAAGCCTGAAGCACTCCAATGTCTTCAAGGGAGCTCCCAACATTCCAGTGTTCTAATATAGCCTTATAGCCCGCCGTAACGGGCTATACCAGCCATTAAAGGCCCGCTCCAGCCCAGCTACGGAGGGCTATAAGATTATTAGAACATTCTGCCACTAGGGGGCAGAATGTTCTAACAAATAAAACAAAGGCCTCTCGGAGCCAGAAGGGGTTTAAATCCCCTCGAACTCCGAGAGGCCTTTGTAAAACAACATTGGAATGTTGCTTTGCTGGTCTGTAGAAGCTCGGAGCACTCCATTGTATTCAATAGAACTCTCAACATTGCAATGTTCTAATAATAATGGTATCCATGAACTCAGCCATCTGTTTGTTTCTCTTTTTTCCCCTGAAGTGTGTATTACACTAATCATAACATCTTCTATATAGGGCTTGCTACATCCCACATTCTTCCAAACACACACTCCATAAGAGAGCTAGCCGCCCAATAAAATTGCAGCGCTTTAACCTTTTCGATGCTTCGGACAGCCCCCGGTTGTCTGGCGTCAGGGTGGGCATGTGCGTCGGACGGCCGGGGGCCGTCCGAACTGCGCACGCGTCGTTTTTTTCCGCACCGCGGCACACTTTCTGCTGCGGCGAAGCGGTTAAAGCCTCGGAAGGGTTATGAACGCTGTAATACATTACAGTGGGGAGGTTGAAAATGCTTAAGCCCCTCCTTAGCGGTATGTAGACCAATCATTTGACGCAGAATAATAATATTGCCATACGATAGCTTTGTAATGTAAACCATTCACAAGCGTAGCCATGGAGTGGAATCATGGCAGGTAGTATCCATGGAAGACGTTGCAGTAGAGGTAAACGAGGGCTGATCAGGTCTCCTGGTGCAGCACAGTTGCCTAGAGCATTTGTTACAAGCCTCTCAATCTAAGCCATACTGGTTTGTTAAGGTGTGCACAGGTGACCACGCAGCTGCTTCCCAGGTGTCAGTTATTGAAATATTTGCAAAAGTGGAATACCGCAGGTGACCTTCCTCAAGAAATTGACTTGGGGTTGGAGGAAAAGGCAGTCGTCTAAGTGGTTAGTTACATGCTTGAATCTAGAAACTGAAACAGGGTCGTAGCTATCAATATTGCAGCAAGTGCAGTGCCACCAGGGCCGATTCTGGAAGCTGAAAAATATGCATAGGCTGTCAGTAGTGAACCAGGTCAGTGGGACATAAATACCTTACTTTTCTATATGACGCGCTAAAACCCACATGAGATTCAATGGCTGAAACCTCTTCCCCCAAAAGGAAATTCCATTAGCGGATCCAGCTCCCTTTATCACATTTTGTCCAGAAATCAAAGGGTTTTCCGTTGCAACCCTTCTAACTCAGGTCTTATGTATGGTTAGCAGGTTAGGTGAGTGGCCTTAGTGTATCATGCAGGTCATGGCTCAAGGTAACAGTGTAACAGTCTTGATAAAAATTTTCAAGGGTTTAAGCAGCTGCTGCAGGCATTTTATTTTACTAGTATGTTTCCCTAAAATATTTCTAGTGTTAATGCGTCAACCAGAAATTTGTATTTGAGCCTTAGCTTACAACTTTCAAACCCAGTGAAAAAACGTAATTTTCTTGGGCATCCTCTTAAGATCCACTGAAGGCCCGCGAGCGAATCCCAGAAGAGCTAACTCCGCCTCTGACTCTTGAAAGGAGCGTTGAACTGATTTAAGCCGCGAGGCACAATTCTGCTATATGTCCACTGTATGGCTTAAATAGTAACCGTAAATCCCCAGAGCCCTAGAGCTGTCCTACACATTGACCGACAGAGGGCCTTGGCTACTGTTGTACTTGGAGGCGGGGCCTGTTACAGTGACCTATGAGTGACATAAAGTGCATAAGTGTGTAATAAAGGTCAAAGAAATACACAAATTAGGTACATATACATATACAAACAGAATTTAAACAAGGACTAGGAAGTGGGGCCGTCCCTGCTAAATGTATACAAAGTTCTATCAACATCCTTAGGACTGGAATAAAATTGTAGGCAGCCTATATAAATAAAGATAATCAGAATAAATTAGGGGTTCTGGCTAATCTGAGTTGTTAATTAAAGCGCGAGGGCGAGTATAACTCAGCTATTTAGCAAAACTCCTCCAAGCCTGGATGGAGTATGAGAACGAGAGATCGAGTATTCGAAAGCCACATGTTTCCTTGGATAGGGCCGGGAGGAGTTCCAATGGATAGCTCCAATACGCGATCACTCAAGTTAATGACAAGGCTAGTATATGCTTTAAATAAATTAAATGTATTTTTATTTATATAGGCTGCCTACAATTTTATTCCAGTCCTGAGGAAGACCCGCTGTGAAGTTTTTCTAGTTTTGCATACCAATTAGTTCGAAACGTTGACGCTTCTTTGTTCTGTCCACTTCCCCAGTCTCTCCAACCCTGAATTAAGAAGGCGACAATACAAAGTGTTGATAGAACTCTGAATATATTTAGCAGGGATGGCCCCATTTCCTAGTCTTTGTATAAATTCTGTGAATGAGGTCTCCGCAGCCAAACAGAATGTTTCAGGTGGACTCCCCAACACTGGGCATAAAAGTCCATATGTTGCCCCCAGAACTAGATAGAATGCACAAATTGAGATGTCTAGGACCGGGTACACTAGACCTCCTGGGACGAGCACCGCTCTCAAGATGAGACCTGAAGAATATGCAAAACTTGAGTAAAAGAGCTTCCTGAAAGGGACGGAATATACCAAACGAGGCCTCAAAAACTGTGAAAACTACTCCAAGAAATGTGGTCATCCCAGGATACTTCAGATAGGTCTACAGAATTGAACACCATGTATAAGTTGTGGCCTTGATAGTGACATGTTCAGTGTTAACACAATTCCTATTTTTTACACATTCGATCTGTTTTTAAAGAACACGTAAGTGCAGGGACCCAAAGTATTTTTAGGAGCCAGGCGCCGTTGCTGCTGCATGCCGGGCTTGATATATATGAAGACTGCTTCATTCTGGTAGCACCTCACGCCTCTTTCTGCTACCTCACGCCCCTTTCTACCTGTGCCACCATACTCTCTCTTGTCATGGTTCAAAGTTTTGAGGATGCACAAGAAGTCTTGATCTCCAGGGAGTGCTGGTGTCCATCATCTGGATAGACCCCACAACGTAAGCACTGCTTCGCTCTTCTTGGCTTTAGCAACAGTCCCTTTCATCTTTTTGGAGACCTCGAGGTCTCAACTCTCTGTAGGCTACAGTCACTTGCTGTATCTTAGTCTCATAAGTACGCGGTACGCTCTATTCCCCTTTTAGAGTCCTCTTCTAAACCGTGTCTTATTCTTTTACGCACTCTGAGGAATTATCCATACATGTTTATATCGTCAGAAAATAATAACCTTATCCATCTTAACATCTAGCTTCTGTACAAAGTTCCATAATAATTTACAGCAAGTCACCAAAACAAGAATCCCACGTTTCACCTCCATAAAATGAACTCCATCGAGAAGCGCTGATTGACTCCTGTCAAAGAGCAAGGTCCTGTTTACCATCCAGGCTCCCGCTCCAAGAGTTAAACTTGTAACGTAATACAATAACAAAATTACTTTGGCCTTAGTCACAAAGATGTTCGTAGGTGTGACTATTGACTTGCACATTACTCCAGAATTTCCATGAATAGTTATCTTTATATTAATATAGATATTAATACAATTTATGTACATACATTTGTATTAATAGTTTTTCAATGCATTTTATGAATAGTTATCAGGAATGGCCATTTTTTCTTTGTTCAATGAGTAATCCTACCCATGGACCTAAGCATTGAGAACTGGGCCCCTTCAGCCTAAGTACAGTTAACACCCCCTTTTTCCAGTTACACTATTGCTCGGGTTTCCACGTCATTTGTCTGGCATGACATTCTCCCTTTTGTTCTTTTGGCTCCAGGCCCTCTTTGATATATCAGACACAACTTTCCTTTGGGGATATTCACGTCCACACCAATGACGTTCCGACTTGTGTTTTTTCCCATCTCTGCACTGTGTGGCCTTCTTCAGGTCCTCCTCAATATCACTGGGGCTAACTGACAGAAAGCATACACACTCCTAATATTATACTGAGATTTACTTGATTTTAAAAAGTCTAAAGTTCCCAAAGGTCTCCAAGAGTACTACAGGCAAGTTGTGGCAGTGACCAAAGGGGTATGTCAGGAATCGACTTGTGCTTCCATTTTCGCATGTTCAAACATACACTTGAATATTTGGCCTTGCGAAGAATCAACAGGAAAGTCGAAAATCAGTTGCTAACTTTTTGTGTTTTGCTTCCACTTGGAAACCAGTGTTTAATTTTTAAAGGAAAAAATGCCATGGCCAAAGTGTCACTCAACGCCCACCGGCCGACACTATTCAAAGTTGTTGTGCCAAACACCAAGGCTTCGTAGACTTGGCTCTACCTGATGCCTCTTTAGTTAACCACCAGTGACCAGGCACTCCTATCTGTATCAGTCTGTTGAGAACAAAGTGCCGGTCCCCAAAAATGAGTTCTTGCGGGCCCCATCTGCAACCACTGGCTCTAATTAAGTACTGACGGACACTATTTTGACCTGTGAGGAAAGCGGTTCCTCCGCACCCCTATTCATGTAGCAGGTGTTCCTTCGGCAGTGATGCCCTGGAAAGCAATTTACTCCTGCCCTTGACATGAGAAAGTCCCTGCTGGTTTCCAGGGCAGGGATGGAGAGAGAAAAAGTCTGTGAGCTTGAGTACAAACTTCCAAGGGCATCCCTTCCCAGGAATGAAGACCACAATTACCATATTTTACTCGAGCCCTGCAAGAGGATACGCCTTCACTCTCTGGAATAATAGAATCAGATGTTAATAGTTCGAATGACTGGATCCATGGTTCATCTACCAGATCGGCACCGGTATCCAAATGTATTTGTTATAGAACTAAGCCATTGGCCTCTTGGTATAAAGGAGAGCCTTAGAAATGGAAGGAAACACTGGAAACTTTTAGAGAGACAATGGTGGAAAAATTACAACATTGAGGAGAAAAGAACCTATAAGGCAGCAAAAAATGCTATTTAGAAGTATGCCTAGCCAAAAAAGCCTCTTTTGAGACAAGGATAGCGGAGTCTGGGAATAAGTTCAAGGAAATCTTTAGAATAGTAAAAATGTTCAAGAGCCCAGAAGCCGCCATTAGAGACCATCAGCCACTGTTGATTGGTGCAATCAACTCACTTCTTATTGTAAGAGTAAAATAACAACCATTCTAGCTAGCCTTCTATCAGATTCTCTGGCTACTGACATCCCACTTAAGGTTGCTTGTAGTAGTAAGATGACGACTGGGATGGCAAATTTGCTTAACTCCCCCCTATTTATCAGGAGGATTTATTAATAGCCATTAAAAGCCTCAAATCAGGGTTCCCTTCCAACCCATACCCGCCCAGTTTATTTGCAAACGGGGCTCCTATTATTAATCAGCACATAAAATCCTCAACGCTTCTTTGTCCACAGGAGTGGTTCCGGTACAATGGAAGAAGGCTAAAATCCTACCCTTGCTCAAAAAACCTTCAGCTGACCCAAGTTTTCAGGAAAATTACAGACCCTTTTCCTAACTCCCTGCTCTTTTAAAGGTTTTAGAGAAATGGGAAAACCAACAACTCCCACAATATCTTGAAAATAATGATCTTCTACACCTGAGCTAACCTGGGTTTAGACCCAATTTCAGTACTGAGATGGTGCTGATGGAGTTCTCTGAGCATAGACCAGTCAGCGGCCATGGATACAGTTCCCCATTCAAGGATGTTATCCTGACTCCAATCTGTTGGGGGTCAGTGGCATAGCCTTAAAGTGGCTCTCATCCTTTCTGGAAGTGAGGAGTCAGGAAGACTGGATACCCACGTTCTCTTCAGAAGTGCACAAGGTATCAGTTGGAGTGCCCCGGAGCTCAGCTCTACTCTACTTAATGCCTGTCTTAAACCCCTCTGGATTCATAAAAATATACATCGCATTGACAACATAGGAAAACTCCGATTGATTCGCCAATTCCCAGATGTGTTGAATAACGGGTGTTTACACCAGTCCTGATGATGATCTCGAATAACTGAGATCGAAACGCCGGCGACCACCTTACAACAAAACTCCTAATGTGTGTAAATTGTGTATAAGGAGTTTTTCTATGTTGTCAATGCGATGTATGTTTTTATGAATCCCTCTTTCTCTTATCACAGCTCGCTTCCTTTTCACTTATCTGTGAGCACCGTATCCATACATTTTTGAATACCTCTAAATATTGTAAAATAAATGAATTGACTTGCAATGTTCAAATGTGTCCCGCCCCATGATTGCCCTCCCATTTCTCAAAACTAATTATTTTTCCCATAGGACACAGGAATTAAGATTGATGTTCGTTAGTTAATTTAATATCTCTTGGACCGATTGGCCTATTACAAACCATTGTTTTGGTTAATCATGTACTACCCCAGGTTCCAGTATTGGGGCACCCTTGTTCTCTATATACAGTTAAGAATGTAGGCATCACATTTGATAGGACCCGGTCTTTTCAATCTCAAATTCGATCAATGGTAGGAACATGTTATGGGTTGCTACGTATTCTGAAAAAGTTACTTCCTTTGCTCTCCTTTCCTGCTAAAGAAATCTGTCATTCAGGCTTTGATAACGTCCCGATTGGACTATGGAAATGCTCTATACTTGGGTCTTCCAGATTATCTTAATAAACTGCATGTTGTTTGGGATTTGGCAGCTCAAATTCGTTTGAATCTCCCCCCAAGGTCTCCCATTTCCACTCACTCGAAGGCTCTTCATTGGCTCCCAGTAAAAATAGAATTCTCTTTAAAACACTTGTTCTTGTTAAGAAAGCACTGCAGACCACCGAGGCAAGCTATCTCAGAGAAAGGATTAAAGAGTATGCTCCTTCTTAAAGGATCCGATCTTTTGCCGGTCAGATGGCTAAGATCCAAATATTCATCGAGCAAGAATTGGAGGCAGGTCTTTCTCCTATCTCGGGTCGGTTGCCTGGAATAAACTCAGTTTGGAGCTATGCACAACAGCTGAGACATCAATCAATACTTGTATGTTTCAACAGGAATAGTGTCACTGTTTTCCTGTCCGGATAGCCGCGAGGCCAGCGCCCTCATTTGAGTATCCGTGCGCTTTATAAATCCCTTTATCACTAGACTCGCCATAACGCAGCAGAATTACTCCTGTTTAATGTCAGTCCTCACTGGGATAATGTGATTTGTGGGTAAATAATTTATGAGTGTAAATTCAGGTTTTGCAATACTGAAATTCAAATGGCTTTTTGAATGGGCTTGTGTCTAGAACTATTAGGCTTGTGTTTCAAATTTACGGAGGCGTATATCTGGCCAACACTTTATCCATGTGCAGACATGTGCTCGCAGCCCTGGAATCCCCCACTCCTACCAGGACTAATTATCTATTGTCCTCAAACGTCTCATTTATAACAAAGGATTGTTTTAGCAACCCCAACACACTTTAATTAAACTGTCTGGTCTTGTACTCTTCTGAATTGAGGGGCTTTCTCCAGAACTCTCAGTAACACAATGCACTTAAGAATCAGCCAAGTTTTTACTTAGCGCTTTAGTAAAAAATAACTGTATACAAAATACATAATTTCGCGTGTCAAAAACCAGTTCCCTTCAGCTGTGGGTGACAAAGTGCTGTGTACCGCTGGGTCCAAAAGCAGAAGGATGAGCTTGGGGAAGTTGATTGGGGTGAGAAAGATATGTTCCTGTTCAGAGTTCTTACTGCTGACAGAATCACATGTCCCTATGTCGCAGTCTTCTCCTTGTCCTCGCCCCACAGTAGAGTCTTTGCAGAGATGGCCCATGGTGGCCACTCTGGTCTTCAGTCTCTGTAGCCGCACGTGTGGTGGGCAGCAGCTCAGTTACACTCACAATGTGCCCTCCTCGATAAGTTTGTTCAGGCCGTCGCAGATCTTCTGAAGATGGGGTCTGAATGGCCCTTTGGGCTCATAAAGCTGGCTGAGCAGTTCTGTGTCGGCAAAATGGTTGAAGACGTGGCAGATGCGCCCCTTCGACTTTGGTGTCAAGTGCTTGTCCACCAGCTGAACCAGCAGGTCCCGGCACTTGCCAAGGATCACGGCTAGTACGTCCTTCTCGAAGGTGAAGTCCACCTCGTAGAAGCTGATGGCTGTCATGGCGCCCTGGTGCAGCTTGCTCTTGAAGTCTTCGGCCAGTCGCAACTCCTCCGGGCTGAAGCAGTCATTACGGTAGAGCACGCTAATCTTTACCGAGATCTTGATCAAGTTCTTGATGACCTTCTGCGAGGCGGCTTTGTTCTTGGTATACTCCTTAGATACCTGGTAAAGCTCGTCCAGGATCTCGCTACTGGTCTCGTCGATTAACTTGTTGACCACTGACCTGGTGGCCATGCGACTAAGAATCTTCTTCTGTGCCTGAAGCGCCAGGTCATGGGAACTGAACCGCTCCATTGTAACTGAAAGGAAGACACAAAAAAATAGATCTCTCAGTTACGAGGCAAATACATGACAAAAGATGATACACCTTTTAGATCAGAGAGAGAATTCAGTACATATCTTAGTTTAGAGGTATGAGGAAATGCACATCTTGGATCTGAGATGGAAGGAAAACATTCTTAGATAAGAAGCACAAGGATGTCTCTTAAGATTAAACCCACAGAGAAATCCATCCTTACATAAGAAACATTTCTTATATTAGAAATACCAGGAAACCCCTTAGGTCATAGACATAGTGAAATACATGATTTATATTAGAGGCACACGTAATGCCATCTCTTATTCCAAAAATACAATCCACATATGCCTCTTACATGAGATAAACAAGGAAATACATCTTTTACAATGGGCATACATTAAATAACACATAGTAGACCTTAGATCAAAGAACAGGAAAGAAGGGTTGGGATCAGATTCACAAAGTAGCACTTCGCTTAGGAAAATCCAATATAAATACATCTTCTAAAAAAACAGATCCATAAAAAATAAATCCCTTAAGTCGTAAATGCAAGGAAGTAAACACTTTAAATCAGAGATAGAAGTAAAATATTTAATTCAAATGATGGTTAGTACCACATATGTTTACAGCATCAATAGTAGAACAGCAGTCACAGAGCTTGAGCCTAATGTGTCCTCGACATTCATGGTAGTCTGTCAGAAACACGGGTCTCTGCCCACCCCAGACGAGGGCCCACCGACACATTTATAGATCCCTGCCTGACTGGCACCTCGAAGCCGGAAAAGAAACTGAAAGTGCGGCTAGAGAATTTGCCCCCTTGTCTTTCACAAACAAACTCCCAACCCCTAAGTATGTTTGTGGAAAAAAAAACATGAATGTGCGTGAGAGCATTATTTCTTTTCAACGAATGGGGAATGGGGTAGGGGAAATATACAATTGGAGAAACTCTCTACTATGAGCAGAAACCCAGTTGATCAGTGGTGGCAACCCTTTGACAGACTTGTACTCAGTGGCGGCTGCTACCTGGAAGAAGCAGTGGGGCAGGGTGGGGGGGTAAGGGATGGGATCGGGGTAAAAAAAAAAATCACTTACCTCCCATCCGGCTGGCTGGCTGTTGCCTCCTCTCCTGCGTCCTCTTCCTGGCTTCTTGGGGGAAACAGGAAGCAGGAAGCACCAGGGCTCCCACGCTCCCCGCAGCCAATCACAACTCTGCCATGCTGTGTTGTGATTGGTCTGAGCACTGTAACACGGTGCTCAGCCAGGGGATGGAGGTGTGGGCATGTTCTCCACGCAGGCTGTAATGCAGCCTGCATGGAGAACATGCTATGTGCGCATGACAGTTTGCCCGACACGTGAGGGCCGGCCAATCACTCGCAACGTGAAAAAATAAAATAATAACCTCAAATTATTATCATTTTATTTTTATTTTTTTACACTGCATAAAGCAGTGGGGCGAAGCTCCTCCGCCTCAGCCGAGGAGCCGCCACTGCTGGTACTGGCTTTTATTCTGCCACTGGTTATCACCCACTGGATCCTGCACTCTAAATGGGCCAATGGGATGCAAGTTTGGCAGGCAACAAAATCGCCATTTAATGGCAATTCTCCAACACTGCTGAACTCTGCATGACCCCTTAGTTCCCTCTATGGCATTCCAGAGGGAGAAAAGAGTGAGCCAGGGAGGACCGGCCGCCCCCATCGGCTCTCAGTGTCTGTTTAATTATGAATTTCACTATCTACAACTGAGGTGCAAAGCAACTGCCTCACTACAACAGCAACCAGCCCATCAACACCTCATTAAACAGAGATTGTTTCTCTGTTCGGATTGATACCGCTCAGATTCCATGCATGCCAACATTCCTTCTCCAATGTTACACAATCATTAGCTGTGAAAGAGATATGTATGTTCCACTCTCTGCTGTCTTCCCTGCTGGAGTTCACGACAAGGGAACAGGAGTTTATGATAATTCAATTTCTACGTGGCCTGCAATAGCTTCAAAATGCTTTATCTCTTATATTAACAAAAGGTTTTCAACTTCAGGGCTATAGCGTTCTTCCGCCAGACACAGAGAGATCCATTTAATAAGCAAATTATTTATGTAGGTATGTAGGGTGTTAAAATTGATTGTTATCGTTCATCAGATCATGAGGTTGAAAATAATTATTCATGTTTAAGAAAGGAATCTTCCTACTAAACACTATGGGGCAGATTTACAAGCCCCTTGCGCCTCTTTGCGCCGCCATTGCGTCACTTTTTGTGACCCAACGGCGGCGCAAACAATGCGCCCTATTTACAACATGACGCTTCTAGGGAGATGCGTCACGTTGTAAAGCCCTGCGTCAGGTATAGTGTATGAGGGGGCGTTCCTACACAGGAAAGCCTCGTAAAAGTGACGCAGTGAAATCTACAATATTTCGCTGCGTCACTTTTAGGACGCCACAGCGGCAAAACTTTACGCCAGCTTGAAGCAGGCGTAAGGAGTGACGCAGTATAGTGGGAGTAGGCCACAAAATGCTTTGCTGGAGTTGTGTCGTGCTTGCGACACGACTCCAGCAATGCGTGACTTTTGCCCCAACAGATGCGTCAGAATTTCTGACGCATCTGTCAATCCTTCCGCCATGGTGCGCCGTATTGTAAATACGGCGCATCCATGGTGGCGCAAGCAGTTTTTAGGGTAGCGCAAGGAAAGTGACGCATCTCTGTAGATGCGTCACTTTCCTGTAAATCTGCCCCTAAGTAAATATGGGCAGTTATTACCAGTTCTGCGGTGCTCCATTAGTAAACTGCAGAAGGATGAGGGGCTGTCAAGCCCTGCTATGATCTAAGCCTGAGGCTCAGGCGATCGGTGGGTTTCTGAAGTGGACAGACTAGCCCACTGGATTACTGACTGGTACAGGTTTGCTCCGTTTCATGCACATTTTTATCATTTCTCGCCTATCCACCTCTGCTCCCATGCTGACAGGATAGTATGTTTTCAGTTTAAGAAATCAGTGCATTCTGGGAGTTGTAGTCCTAGTTCTCTTCAATTGAACCAGTTGTAATCCTGCACCTGAAAAGGATGATTTGGAAATGGAGGCCCAGGAAAGCCAATGCCCTGTGACCATGGTGCCTTCCTCCCCCCGCACAGGTAATACCGACCCTACTCTCACTTCAGGGGTGGCGTTACTGCAAGGTAGTTTTTTGTCACTTCCTATTTTTCCACGAGTTAGTGGGTGCTGAATTGCCCCTAGAAGCACCCCTAATTTCAGGCCTGGTGGTTTATGGGACTAATGCATCCATCCTAGGAATCTGTATTCGACCTCACGGTCAGAGATTTACCTCCAAGCAGGTTCACTCAGCCTTTCATCCTTCCAAGGACAATAATAGGACTACCGTTGAGTTGGGCAACAATAAACATCGTTTATTCTGCACCAACTTGCCCCCACAGTGAAATGTACGCTTTACGAATATATGTTGTGCTGCCAGGGAGGCAAACTGTCACTTTGCCTAGGCTGCAGCGACTCCTAAAATTGGCCATGCCTAGAGAGAGGCCTCTGTCTGGCCCCGCCTCCTCCTCTCATCCTTGGCACCTGAGCTCCACTGAGAGCAGGGACAAGTTCTATAATTACTCCTGCATCCAGAGCTGGCACCGAATCCTGCCACAGGTGGCTTCTCTCCAGCCGCCCACAAACAGACAGAGAGGAGAGGTGCAGACATGGTGCCAGGAGCGGCTGGCACACATCTGTTCTTCCCTGTAGCCTTAGCTGGTGAGTGTATATGTGAAGGCCGGGTCATATATGTATAAAGACCCTCGAGGAGCCAGACATGATCGCTCTAGATGTAAAGTTAATGTTGGGGTAAATCATCCAATATATAAAAAAGAACATTTATAAAAAAAAATAGAATCTTCGTTCATTATTCTACACTTCGTAAAATCAAAGACCTATCCAAAAAGTGCTGCACCATAACATCATCCTCATCTTAAAAACCATCATCATAAAACTGTATATTAAATTATTTGGTTTTCTTCTACAATTCCTCCTAATTCCTTTAGATACAAATGTATGAATTTAACCCCCCTGCATTAAGATCAGTTTCAGCAGTCCAAGTGGGATGAAAAAGGTTGGGTGGCTCTAAAAGGGGGGCTGCCAATGACGTGCATCTAAGAAACGTCCACAAGAAGCCTGGCCGAAGGAACTAATGCATATGAAGGAGAAGGCTGTGTTTAAATGAAAATCACAGAGTTCTACTGGGAAAATAATACCAGCATCAGCTGATAAATTATTTATTGAACAGTTTATATAGCGCCATTACCCTGGGTTATACCAATACAGTAACAAGGGGGTACCTTTACTGCTTACTATCACTAGCCTTGGAGGGTCACGTGGACAAAAGGAATCATTTAGTTACTCAGTTAGACTGAAACAGCATCTTAGGCCTTGGGACATCATCACATTGTCCTCATCTGGCGGTGAAGCTGTGTGAGACTTTGAGGCAGTGGCGTAGCAAGGTCAGGTGGTACCCAGTGCGGAAAATTTCTTGTAAACCCCCTACCTGCGTCGAGTTCGGCCGCGTTTTGTTGCGTTTGTTGACTGAACTAAAAAAGTTTCAATACGTACATATTTTTGCCATTTTGTCACCCCCCGCAGTGATGACACCCGGGGCGGCCTGCACCCACCTTCCTACGCTGCTGCTTTGAGGTACATTTTTGTTTCATATGGCGAAGGGCGAAAGTAAAAGACTTCATAGGGATTTGGTTTAAAATAGTTATATATAAATTGTTATATATATTTATTTTGGGGGGGGTAGTGATGAGTGTGGAGTGCGGACTATAAAAACCAGGAAGGATCACTTTTTGTGTGGGACCCCTTTACAAGACGCAACACGCCGGTCCCTTGAGCGGCTTTAACATACATAGTGATCCAACTGGGTTCCTACCGCGCCCCTGACATACGAGGTATCAGCGACATCTCCCATTTAACTCATGTTACTCCCATTTATTTTGCTCACGTTCATTGGCTGGGATCTGCAGCACTTTCATTGGTCCACTGGTGACCTTATAAAGGTTTCCGTCGGCAACTGAAGTCTGATTGGACTTGTGAGGATGCGCAATCCGTGAGTGAACAGGCATGTGCCTATGTTAAGTGTCTGTGTCAACTTCTGTTAGTCCTGAATATTGTGGTTGTTTAGAGGGGGAAACCAAGAGTTGCAATACTTGATAGAGCACCTTATGATAAAGGAAGGTATGAGATACAGCTTATAAAAGCATGAAGAGTAAACTTTAATACCTCTATAGACAACAAGTGTAATCACTCCATGTAGGCTGTGCTATTGTAAGGGCTGATGACTGTATGTTAAATAGGCTATAGGAACCTGGGTTCATCATTAAATGTGCCGAAGGCAACTGTAGGCTACTGAAGGTCATAACTATATATGCGAAGACATTTATTTAAGCCAGGACCAAGGACTATTAGTTAAGGCTTCTGTAGGAGGCCAGCTGACCATCCCAGTTGTCCGTTTTTACAGATTTTTACATATAAATACAGACAGAAAACAATGTGTTTCCAGTCTGTTATTTTTTTAAAGTGGAAAAATACAGAAAATTTTGTATCTTCTCAGTGACTCTCCTTGTTGTTCATGAATTCCCCGCCAATAGTCGTGCAGATTCAGTGCATGATTAGTCAAAAAACACGTTAGATTTCCTTAAATAACTGCATATCTTAAGATACGTTTGTGCTATTATGCATATATTTTCCTGTGACTTTATAGTTGTATTACATTTATCTGCTAAATGTGCTAAAATCGGACAGGCATCAAAGTACGAGTGCACATTTATTGGTTAAATAAATGTGGATATATACAAGTTACTGCTTCATTTATTCACAAAATAAATATGGATAAATACCGCGAAAATGGCCAAAAAATAAATGTTGATGGAAATGTTGAAAAAATAAATACTGTAAAACTGGGAGCCCTAATGATTGCATACATCAAGGCTGCTACAGGAGCCTCGGCGGATCACTGTAGATGATAAGGCCACTGAGGAACCAGGTCTGCACACTACATATGTCATGCCTAAGGCTCCCTGTTTTCCGTTTTTACGGATTTTTACAGATAAATACAGACAGAAAACAATGTGTTTTCTGTCAGCATTTATTTTCAAAAGTGGATAAATACAGACAATTATGCATCTTTTAAGTGACTCTCCGTGCTATCTTTCATGAATTATAGGCCAGCAGCTGAGCAGATGGACAGCATGGGAATTAAAAAACAGGATGACATTTCTTTAAATAACGGAATATGTCAACATACATTTATGGTATACTGCTAGTATTTACCAGTGGATGTATTATTATGTAATATTTGGCAGCTTAAATTGCTAAAACGCGACAGACATCAAAGGATGAGTGCGCGTCTATCAGTAAAATAGATATGGAAATGTACAGTTTTACAACTTTATTTATACACAAAACGCAAAATATATATGGATAAATACAGATAAAATGGCCAAAAAATAAATACCATAAAACCAGGAGCCCTAGTCATAACTCAAGACTGGTCCACATCATCTCCATCAGTCACAATCAGCTGAGAAGGAAATGGGACTGGGCCTCCATTTTACTACTTCCCTTCTTGCTTCTGAAGGAGCTGGAAGGGTCCGTTGCATGTGTTAAGCGGACTTGCTCTAACTAACAAGATTGTCCACCATGAATGGAGCCAGGCCTATCTTAAGGCCGACGCAAGAGCCGGAGCTTGTCACCCAATGAGAGTTACTGTCAATGGACTGAAAAGGAATCTCCTGAACCTTGTGTAGATTCATTCATCTCTTGGCCTTGTACCAGTCTTTATTTCTTTTTGAGACGTTCTAGGTTAAATAATTAAATCACACATACATCTTTTAGAATAAATAGCCTGCTATACCTGGCCTCCAAAGCTGGGTGTAGGGGTCTCATTTTTCTGCGTTTTTGTTAATTTTAACCCCAGTCCACGTCCATTGGGACCTCAAACTGCTCTTCCCTTAGAAGAAACAGCACAGCGGGCTCAGAGCTAATGAAATAACTTAGGGTGGTGTGGAATCAAGGGCTTTAAAACCCCGCCCAGTACCCATCCCTGCAGAACTCTAGAAAAAAAGTAAGTACCTACCTGGCTGACCAGTGTTATAGATACACCTGTTTTGGGAGGGTGAGGGGCATCACCTCTAAATGAGAAAAATTATGCCAAATGGGCTAGGATGGAGGTGAGTGACATGAGCAGTAGCCAAGCGCACGTTTTAAAGGCAGGGGTACCGCCTACTACTGTACAAATTCACTTATGCTGGGGAAACAGCGTTTACCACGCAGTCTCAACCACGGAATACCTGAACCACTCAGTCTGAACCCCGGGTAAGTCTTAGTCTTAAGCCTTACGCTGTGCCGCAAGATTAGAGCACCTCTCTGGTCACTCATGCACAACACCAAAACGCTTCGCACATTGGATGAGAACATATAACACAGTAAACCACGCACTGGTCCATGGTGCACCACTGTACCCATCCGAAAATGTGTTTCGGCGCCCCACAACAGGGTATGAAGTGCTATATGAAAGCCACAATACAATCGACAGGCACTCCCATCTCGAGGAGCACTGCCCCGTGTCGATGTCAAGATCAGTTGACAAAGATACTCGCGGTCGATGAAATCTGCAACTTCCTCTACGAGAAGAGGTGTGACCGTTGTGGGTGGCAGAAAATATCAAACAAAACCCAAATGTAAATACGTGGCTTTTGCTACCTTTTTGTATCTTACAGACATTTCTGTCAGGAAATTGTAAGTTCACAGAAGTTTCAAATAATACAAAACAGCTGCAACATCATCCTTTACTTTTAGATCATGAAGCACTGAAATAAATGTTTGTCTATGAGAGCGAAAAGTTGGCTGATAAAGAATACTTTCAACTTTGATTAAATATAAATATATTTTCAATTGTTAATTTTATATTTAAAAAGTTACTGTAATATTTTACTATATACGTCTGTAGGGTGCACAGTTGAGGCACAGGGTCAGACTGATTTGCATATGACCATGTGTGAACTGGGGTGGTGGAGTGAGCTAAAGAATGATGATGGATTAAACCCAGATCAGTTGACTGGGGGTGATTTGATTTGCTCAAGCGCTCCGTCCATCATCCCCTTTGGTATCGCTTTGTTTGCACCGCAGCCCACCTTCAAATTGATGTGCTGAATGCGAACACGGACACTACGCCCTATTACTGATAAAGCGATTCCCTCAAGCAGATGTGAATTCGCTGGTGCCCTGGGGGTGCCGCTCTGTATTTCACTGTGCAGGCCGCTGCAGCGATACCACTGTCTGCGGGTAGACTGAGTGACTGTGCCCTCCTGCAGGTGGATGTCTGTGAGGACCCCATGGGGCCTCATGTACCCTCTCCAGAGGCAACCTTCAGGAGGCGCACTGACAGTGCACCTTTTAGTGGCACACATGTAGTCGCTTCCTGAAGGCCTCTTTGCCTCTGCACCTGCGTCCATAATACGGCACAGGCATAGAGATAAAGTGATTCCCTCATTTGCGCTGGGCCATCCGCTCATAAAGTGAGAACGCCCACATGAGAGAGCGCCAACACTATCAGTATTACAGAAGGGGTCACACAAGCGTCTGCGGTCCATTTATAAAACAACAGTGCCCTGAAGGTGCAGAAAATGGGTGCACACCTCTTTGCGTGTCCCGTGGCACTGTCTGTAATGCGGCCCCTGGTGTATGTGCATGTGGCTTGCACAAACAAACCTAACTGCAAAGCATCTGAGGTCTTTACTATAGGGATTTACAGTGGGTGTTGGAGGGGGAGTTGGTGCAAGGAAACTGCAGACAGAGTTTTAGTTTTGTGTGTCTAAGGGAAGGGAACAGCTTCCGGCAGGAAACAAACTGGGAGAGTGGCTGCAGAGAGAGTAGACGGATATGTGTACGAACTCTACAGGGGGGGTCTACCACTTAGGTGATGACCAGCCAGAGAAGTAAAAATAAAAGGAGTGAATAAATAATTTTGCATCATTTTGAAATGTTGGTTTGAACAGCATCGTACAGGAGGAATTGCATGTACAGGTAAATGAACTGAAAAAATAGGTCAGATAGCTTATTGAGAGGCAAGTACATCAACCCTTTTAAAACCGAAGCAAAAATGTTGTTGAAAATTAGTCAAGTTATATATTATTTTTTTACCACACACTTTTTCATTTTGGGTCACAAGGCCAGGAACCTTATTGGAAAGAGCTGGAATTCCTGGACATTTATGTGGGATAAATGTACATATGATGAATCTAAACTGGACCAGTTTAACATACTGGGCAGCTATCAAGGTATGCAATGAGCTCTGCTCTCCAGGAGCATTATTGGACTTGCCTTTCCTAGACCCAGGTCAGACGTCCCAAGATGCACCGCGACTCATAAGGTTACACTTTACGATGCAATTTAACCACTTGCATCCAGGTTTTGGTTAAATACATTTTATTTTAAACAACAAATGCACATGAAAATGCCATTGCATAACCCATATATGCAGATTACAATATGCAGAGGGAGTGGAGGAATAATCATGGTCCCACCCCAAACTCAATGGTAGTAAATAGCATCTGCATATACTATATATATATATATATATACAGCTGAGGTCCGGGTGCTCCTTTGTACGTTGGGTACTTTGGAGCTGGAATATATATATATATATATTTTTTTTTTTTTTAAACAACCTTTTAATAACCAACTACACCAGAGACGTAAATCTCTACTCAGGACTTTAAAGTACTTCTTTCTGCGCAACACTGGTGGTGTAGTTGGGTTAGACATACAAGCACACAGGTGAACCGATGGAACCGATAAGGTAACATACAGGGGTACAGTGAGCTGGAAGAGAGGATAGGTTCCTGATTTGTAGAGCACAGTCGCCAAGGAAAAGGTTATCCTGGGGCCAGGCTTGAAACAGACAGAAAGAGAATATGTGATATAGAAGGAAGAGGAGAGAAAGAAAGTTTTTAGAAATTTTCAATACAGCAAGTGATTTTTGAGAAAGGAACAGAGATAGGAAGTGAGTTCCGTGCTTAGCCAGTCAAAAGCAAAAAAAAAAAAAACCCGGATATGACTTCTTTTGAGTCTGGAAGTAGCAGATAAGAAGAGGCGGACCAAATCTGCTCACTTGGGATTTGCCTCTTAAATATGTTCCCAGTGAAATAAAAGCCTGTTTTTGAGGACCGCGGGCCAGCATAGGCATTTAAATAGGGCTCGTTTGGCCACTTAGGACCAAGGAGGAGACTCCAAGTGGTTAGAGATAGGGACGCGTTTGCGAAGACCCCCTGTTAGACGAGCACCGCGTCTTCAACTACATGGAGTTGTGCCAGCAGGTGCCATGGTGGACCTAGGAGAAAAGAATGTCAGTGGTCCATTAGTCACAGGATAGCAGCTGGCCTAGTGGTTTCCCTATCAGTATGAGTAGAAGAATCTTCCACATCACGAAACACGTAAACGCTACATCACAAGGTTACACAGGGAGTGACATGGCATGGGGTGCCCACCACAGGTATGACCAGGGGATAGAAAGTTGACCACGGATGAGTGTTTCCTCTTCACCTGAGCTGAAGCCGGGGTTACTCCATATCCAGGTGATTGGCATCTTTTGGATCAGTGTTTGAATGCATTGGCGTCTCCCGTTATACGGATCGTAAGTTACGTATCAATGGAATAAGACTAATAAATAAGTTTGAAGGATCAGATGAGAGTGGCAGGGGGGCAACGGAATATAAGAAAGCATTGCCAGAGCTAACAGGTCTGGCCTTGGTGAGTGTCCAATGTTAGTTTCTTTTCAACATATTGTGTGGTAATTGCATTTATATAGCGCCTACTCCATATGCAGCATGCAGATAAATATAAAAATAAAGAAGCAGCCCATAATCCCTGGTGCACTAGTCTAGGCAGTAAAGTGCATTCCTTTTTATGCACCTGAGGTCAGAAAAATGCTAGACAGCCAATGGATGGAATGGGCTGACCCATTGCTTTGGTAAATGGCAGAAAAACACCAATGACAGTTGAGCAAACAAATGGATGAAGAGTGCTGATCACAAGCCCCCTGTACGTAAGTCATTATTTTGTGACCATTTCACTCCAGGTCATTATGGATACCATCTGCAGTTCTGGAATTTAACCTACAAATCACTGATTTTATGTGTGTTAGACTAATCAGTTTAATAGGAGCACAACAAAACTACAACACCCAGAAAGCATCAGGGTATCACTTAAAAACCCAGACCTGGAAACCGAGAACACTCCATAATTACATGGAAGGAGGTGAGGTTAGGTGGTCACCTTAACATAGCTGTGAAGTTTTCGAGGTCCATGCGAGATGTGATGCTGCGTTCCAGGTTTGTTTCTTTGAACTCTGGGACTTATCCTGCTTTTTAATGAAATAAATAAGACTACAAGTCCCAGAGTTCAAAGGGAAAAAACTGGCCTGGAGCAGCACATCCCACATGGACCTGGGAAACTTGGTAGGGATGCCCCAATCATGCAATAAAAATACACAGGCAAGCCAACAAGGTTTAGGCCAGACCTAAATAAGGGTCACGGTTATAGCGCCCCACACTTAAAGGCCTAGAGAGGGATGACCCAAAAAACAGACAGGGGTGGAAAGTAAATCACATTGCCTGGTCAGTGTGAGATAAGACGATCCCCTCACGCCCTTCACCTCGTAAAGATGTGATGTCACAAGCAAACAAGCGTGGTGTAAAAATGAAACAGTGCCTTCCGGAAGCGTAAGCGAGGTCAGACGCACACTGGACGGGGTCATATGCTGACGCAACGATGGGAGGTGAGCACTGGGGTAAAGGCTTGCAGGGTTTAGAAGGGGGTTGCTCGGGAGGACACCTACACGTGTCAACATTGGGGTATCATCCCCTCAGACGGAGGCCCCATCACTGCTCGGCTCCGCCTTTCATCCACAGGGCCCTGCACTCTTAACGTACCCCGGTCAGCCGGCCACGAGTCTCGCTGCACCTGTCTGCCTCCGAGGGGGCTGGGTCTGGCACGGGCGAGCTTCCTGGTGCGGCGTAATGAGCCGTGAGCCTCATAACAGGTAACGCGAGCCTAATCCGAAGCGTGCCCTGCGTCCCAGAAGGACGGGTGTGCTGGTGTCTACTACCAGAGGTGCGGCCTCCCTCCCAGGCCTTGGCGTGAATCGCCCTCTCGTGCTTTTCGCCTCCTCTGTTTATTGTGGAGCGGACTCCAGGGGTCTCTTTCACTCAAAAAGGTTTGCACCTTTGGCAGAGTAAAATGACAAAATATGTTCCTGTTTTGAGATTCTGTTTAAGTAGAACTTTATATGAAATCGTCCATATACATCTTTAACATGGCTTTTCTGCCATTGTTTGCTTAATTGTAAGTCAGGGGTCATTAGGGCATCTCTAGAACACATTTTAAAGTTTTATTTCCTTCTTACATTAACTGTTTAAAGTATGTACTGATAAGTGGAAAAAATACTGGCTTTTTCAAACATTTGTACCAGCCTGGACATTAAAACGCCAGTCATGCTGGCATAAAGCTGGCAAGGTGGCAGGCCTGTGAGGTGATGGTCTTCTGCCTTCAGCCGGCAGGTGAGCCAACCAGAGCCGGGGGCACAAGCAGGGAACCAGGCTCTGCGTGTTACCCGCTAAATTATTGTACCTGAGGGAAGAAGTGATGTAATGTGGATGGAGAAGCCGCTTGGCCCTCGTGGGTTGGGTTGGATGGCGTAGGATGACAGCAGTGCTTAAGTTGAAAAAAATAAAATAAAAAATAGGGACAGGGGCCCAAAGTTTTCTTACCTTGTAGCTCGCTATGCCAGATGCTGATACGGAGTCCACCCCATGACTCTGTCTTCCATCACCCTATATCTCCTGTCTCTTTATCTCTTGCCTATTCCGTTTCAACCCTGCTTTCTTCCTTTGTCACTGTTTCCCTAGCTCTCTCTTCCGTTTTTTGCTTTCATTCTCTTATTCTGGAAGTCTGACAGTGAAATACAAGTTCCTGTCTCAAACAAGCTTTTGCAATGCAATAGGTCTCACATTTATGCGAGTTTGAGCTATTGGCACTGTAAATGACAATGCCTTTTATTTATGTTTTGGTTTTTAAAATATAAGTAAAGGGCATTGTCATTTACAAGGCTAATAGCTTAAACTGTTGCAAATACGAGACCGAAGTCAGGCGAGACCGAAGTCAGGCGAGACCGAAGTCAGGCGAAGCACTGAAACCCTGGAGCTGGGCTGACTGCCGCTGCCTCTGCGCCCGGGCTCCGTCCTTGCCTCGCGTGTCCTTCTTCCATCCCACTCTGCCACTGCTAACGGCCGCTGCTGTCCCCCGTGATTTCACCCAAAGCAAAAAGTCAGCTGCATCATTCCCAGCAACATTGTAAAAAAACATCTCACCGTTATTTTACGATGTTGCTGGGAACGATACAGCCGACACTTTGGTTTGTGTGAAACCATGGACAGGAGAAAGGCATGCGGCTGCCATGATTTTATTGAAAAGAAAAACGAGTTGGGTGAGCTGCGCACAACAAAATGCGCAGGTGCCATGATTTAATATAAAAATAAATAAAAAATGAGCTAAGCGAGCTGTGTGCCCATCCCGCGAGTGGTTGGTGTGGCCCCATTGTATAAGTGAAAGCATGCATAGTGTGCTGCAAACACAAAAAAAATTGCCCCCCCCCCATTGCTAAAGCTTGTGTGCTGCCAGTGGTGGTTACATTTATTAAGCAAAGAGTTCTTGCTAAGGGCGAATACAAGCTATACAGTAAGGACACAGTAAAAGGTCCAGTCCTGATGGGAGGTTACAAATGAAGACAAGGCGGTACTAAGGAGGGACTAATAAGCCTATTAACGAATCAGAAGCAAGCGTTTACGAAGGACAATGACACAAGTCAATGAAAAATTTGGGCGGGGCTTCAAGTCCATACTCCTATACAGCATGCCTCGCAGCAGCGCATGCGCTGCCCGGGCTCGACCTAAAAATTAGTGCATTCCCCCCCCCATCTGCAAATGCCAGCATAAGTTAAGCGCTGGCCATCCAGTGAACAGACTATATCACATAGTGAACACTGAGGTGAGCTGGAAACTTTTACACAGCGCAGTCTTGCTTGTGTGCTGAAACTGTCCTAAGCTGTTGGCGTATGTGTGGCTTCTCTAGGGAACGTGCTTCAAGGCCCCTCCTTCGTCTCGATCACCTAGTGAGAATTTTCACCAGATTGCCGGGTGTGTCAACTCGTCAAGCCAATTAATTCTATTTTCTGATACTGTGCCACTTGGGAAATTATATTTGTATCAAATATTCTTGCAACGCTACTCTGGTACCGCACCCTTCTAAGACGCGTTCCATTGCTATTGATTTAATAGCAATGTTTGGAAACACTTTTATAGATTTTGGCTTGTGGTTCACATAGTATTCAAATGTGCACTCAGTGTGGCTCATACATTGTTTGTTTTGCAACACCCAGATTTCAAACATTGTTCAGTGTGGGCATCGTTCAGAGACACAACATTTATAAATTAACTGCTGCTATTTTTGGGTGGCACTTGTAAAGATCAACATTTGCAAACGCCGTGCCCTGCGGGCTGCCTGTCTTATTTTAGGTTGTTGGATGGTGTGTCTCTCTAGAGATGAAACTCCTCGAGCTCAGAAAGCTGTACTATTGATTTTATTTCTTTCTGGAATTAATGTTAGGAAATAATGCTACTGTAAAATGCAGCTGTATATTACATCACAGAAAAAGCCATGTTATCAGTAGCTTTTCTGAATTAAAAAAGTGTTGTTTCTTTTTGTGAATCAAAAGGCAGGTTATTCCAACATTTTGCTGCTAGAGAGAAGGCTCCGTCTACCAAGCTGACTGGTTTAACCCCTCTCATGCTCATGAGTCACAGTGGAGCTGTGCTCATGACGATCTGAGCTTGTCATAACGGCCGCGGAACGCCCATGCGCGGCAAATTCCACGCCTGTGCGGGAGAATTAATCAGTGGGCGGGTCTGTGAGGAGCTCAGCTCGTCATGAGCACAGCTCCACTGTGAATCATGACGCACTGAGCTCGTCATGGGCACAGCGACGCCGCGGACCCCCCCTCCCCCCGCACTGTGGGGGAATTACCCCAGCAAGCAAGGGTTTAAAGTTTGCGGTATTTAAAAGGAACAGCCCTTCTGACCTCAGAGACCGACAGGGTTTACAGAACGTGAATCCTCCTGCTAGCTGATTGTGCCGGTATCTTGCAGAGCCTTCTGCACAAGGTATAAGGATTTGATTTAAATTCTTTGAGCTACTGGAAGTCAGAGCAGACAGTAGCGGCCAGTGTGTCAATAGAGTGGTGAGGTGGGGACGGACGGACAACAAAATCTCACTTACCTGTCACATCGCACCCCTCTCCACTGAAGGCAGAGGGTCCCAGAGTCCACTGCAGCCAATCTTGATGCTGCTTTCATGCTGATGAAAGCAGCATCCGGATTGGCCTGAGCACCAATGATTTGAGAGAACTTCAGTGTGCATGACTGTTTGGCCGGCCTGAGACAGCCAGCCAGACCCTCATGTGCACTGTATAGCAGTGCAACCACTCCTCCACCAGCCTGTCCTCCCCTGGCCCCACCTGCAAGCCTCGACTGCGAGAGCAAAAAGAAATCGATAATAAACAAGTGTTTATTTTTGTTTTATTTTTCATTTTTTTGGCTGCTAGCAGGTGGGGCGACGCCCCTCTGCCATAGCAGAGGAGCTGCCACTGAATGTAGATTGGTCAGTGGAGATCCCAGTTGGTCAAACTTTTTAAACTCCTTCCATGCTCATGACGAGCTGAGCTCGTCATGAGTCACGGTGGCTGTGTGCTCGTGACGAGCTGAGCTCGTCATGACACGCGCGGCGCTCACACGCGGGGCCTATGCCCCCGATGTGCTGAGCGTTCCATTAAACGGGCGTGGTCATGACGAGCTCAGCTTGTCATGAGCACAGCACCACCGTGCCACGAGCACCGTGGCGCTACGCGCGCCCCCCCCGCGGGGGGTTAGCCCCATGGCGAAGGTGTTAACTTAAATATATCTCAACCGTACTGACTTTTCTTGACCCCCCACCAATATTATTTTCCCCTCTGAGAATTCGAGAATGCGTGTTTTTTCTTGCTCAGTCAGCTGAGAAGGTGGCTCTGGTATTCCGGAATGAGTCCAGAGTTAGCCTCCACACATGGTAGGTGGTGGCAACTTCTCCCTTACTTAGGTGAGGTCTGGTTGGGGCTGATTTTTAGGTACAGTGGCACAAGCACCTTTACTGTTACTCCTGGAAGAGTACCGGCCGATCCTCTAGTGCTGCGGTTCTTAACCTTTTGACTTTTAATATTATTTAATATTGTCAAACAGTTGCGGACCTCCTGAGTAGGCCTCGCGGTCCCCCAGGGGTCCTCAGACCACAAGTTAAGAACCACTGCTCCAGTGCATCATGATGTAATGTGCGATGTGCATGGTGCATTTGTGTGTCGATCGATCGATCAACTTTCTGGTAGAATTTGTGAAATCCGCTGGGCAGAGCTCCGCTAGACAATAAAGCTCTTACTAAATATAGACCTGCCTTTACAAAACTTTTGACGGGTCCTTGCATGACGTAATTCCATTTAACAAACCTTTAAAACAAGCTCTGGCAAAGCCTCTAGGATCGCCTTTTCGACCTATTGCCTTTGGCTTTTGATGGTGCTCTAAATTGTCTGGTTTTTTTCTCGATGCTATGCAGAATAGTAAAAATAAATACATTAATTAAACAAGCATTTGCAATGCAATAGGTCTCGCATTAGGAAAGTTTGAAGTATTGGTATTGTAAATGACAATTTTTTTATTTATGTGTTGGTTTTGAAAATAGCGAAATTAATAGCTTTGTCATTTACAGTGCCAATAGTTGTAACTTTCGCAAACGTGGCACCTATAGCATTTGTAATGCAATATGTGTTGTATTCACATGACTTAGATGTATTAATATTACAAATAACAATGGCTTTTATGTTTTTTTAATAATTAATACTTAAATAAAAGTTATTGTAATTTATAATGGCAATAGCTTAAACTTTTGTAAATAACTTTTGGGAAGATTATGTTCAGTGTATTTTATTGTGATGAAAATCCAAGAACAGAAGTAAAATATTAACATCTTATTGTGACATTTGTAATAAAGCTTGAAACATTGAGAGAACATATTAGAACCAGTTGTTGTTGAATGGTTGCACAGAATGATGCTGTGGCGTTCAGTGGTGCTGAGTGATGCTGTGGCCTTCAGTGGTGCTGAGTGATGCTGTGGCCTTCAGTGGTGCTGAGTGATGCTGTTGCCTTCAGTGGTGCTGAGTGATGCTGTTGCCTTCAGTGGTGCTGAGTGATGCTTTGGCCTTCAGTGGTGCTGAGTGATGCTTTGGCCTTCAGTGGTGCTGAGTGATGCTGTGGCCTTCAGTGGTGCTGAGCGATGCTGTGGTATTCAGTGGTGCTGAGCGATGCTGTGGTATTCAGTGGTGCTGTGGCGTTGAGGGATGCTGTGCGCGGAGTGGTGCTGTGGCTTTGAGGTGTGCTGAGTTATTCTGTGGCGCTGAGTGATGCTGTGGCGCTGAATGGTACTGTGGTGTTGAGTGGTGCTGTGGCGTTGAGTGGTGCTGTGGCGTTGAGTGGTGCTGTGGCGTTGAGTGGTGCTGTGGCGCTGAGTGGTGCTGTGGCGCTGAGTGGTGCTGTGGCGCTGAGTGATGCTGTGGCGCTGAGTGATGCTGTGGCGCTGAGTGATGCTGTGGCGCTGAGTGATGCTGTGGCACTGAATGGTACTGTGGCGCTGAGTGGTGCTGTGGCGTTGAGTGGTGCTGTGGCATTGAGTGGTGCTGTGGCGCTGAGTGATGCTGTGGCGCTGAGTGATGCTGTGGCACTGAGTGGTGCTGTGGCGCTGAGTGGTGCTGTGGCGCTGAGTGGTGCTGTGGCGCTGAGTGGTGCTGTGGCGCTGAGTGGTGCTGTGGCGCTGAGTGGTGCTGTGGCGCTGAGTGGTGCTGTGGCGCTGAGTGGTGCTGTGGCGCTGAGTAATGCTGTGGCGCTGAGTAATGCTGTGGCGCTGAGTAATGCTGTGGCGCTGAGTAATGCTGTGGCGCTGAGTAATGCTGTGGCGCTGAGTAATGCTGTGGCGCTGAGTAATGCTGTGGCGCTGAGGGGTTGTGTTGGAGGGATGATTTGGAGGGTGGAGTTTGAGTTGGAGGGTGGAGTTGGAGGGTGGATTTTGATTTGGATGGTGTAGTTGGAGGGGTGTAGTTGGAGGGGTGTAGTTGGAGGGGTGTAGTTGGAGGGGTGTAGTTGGACGGGTGTAGTTGGACGGGTGTAGTTGGAGGGGTGTAGTTTGAGGGGTGTAGTTTGAGGGGTGTAGTTTGAGGGGTGTAGTTTGAGGGGTGTAGTTTGAGGGGTGTAGTTTGAGGGGTGTAGTTTGGAGGGTGGAGTTGGAGTTGGAGTTGGAGGGTGGAGTTGGAGTTGGAGGGTGGAGTTGGAGGGTGGAGTTGGAGTCCGGAGTTGGAGGGTGGAGTTGGAGTCCGGAGTTGGAGTTTGCGGATGGATTTGGAGGGTAGCTTTGGAGTGTGGATTTGGAGGCTGGAGTTGTAGTTGGAGGGTGAGTTTGTAGGGTGTATTTGGATGTTAGAGTTGGAGGGTGGAGTTGGATGGTGTTTTTGGAGGGTGGATTTGTAGTTGGAGGAAGGAGTTGGAGTGTGGCATTGGCAGTAGTCGAGACCTAAACATACATACATAACTCTATTTTGTGCACAGGCTTGGATTGCCCTGATGGTGGTGGGGGAACGAGGCACTGACCGTGCCCATTTTCTGACATCATAAGTCACTGACAACATGAGCAGAACTCGTATGTACTTGCACTTGATGCTGCCACAAACATAAATTATTTAAGAAAAAGAAACAAACAAAGAAATGGTGACAAGTTCTTTGTTCCCACTGTGTTTTTAATGTGTGACCCCTAATTTGGGTGGGAAGGTTGGTGGCTGGGGGTTCCTGCTTTTGAAGCTTTTATTCAGTTTGGGGCTGGGTTCATATAGGTTTGTGAGGATTTTCTTTCAAAATATGTGCTTTCTGCTACATTACTAATAGTCTCCTACTCTCCTTAAATTGAAGCGAGCAAGTCCAAAGCAATCCTTTCATAATAGTATACTAGTTTATATTGACACAACATGTGTCAGCCAGGGCGGAAAGCCTCGAATAGATGACAATAATGTCAAAGCCTGGAATTTATCACGATAAGCTGACGATGGTCTCAGAGGAGAACCCCGCCCAACACAGAGTCTTACTATGGCATACACTGTGCACCCTTTAACACACACTCATGCACCAAGGGGTATTCGTCAGCTATTGACAATAAATAATCATGTTAGTTTATTCATCGGTTCTCTTAGCCCTGTGACTTCCAGCGCCCGCTGTCCAAGGGAGAAGCGCCGTTTTAAAAATCAGAGGCACTCGGTTTTATCGACCTCAGAAGCATGAAGGCTTGGGTCTTCAAACGGAATTCTGCAGCTGGTACACTATTCTCCTGAGCTGCCTACACAGTTCTGAATGCACGGTTCTATTAGTTCCAACTAGCAAAGTTTCCAAGGAAATGAACATCCTTTTCGAAATGTATCAGAGATATAACCTGCGTAACAGGAAACGTAGGTCTGACTGAGCGTACCTATTGTAGCATGGCGCCTTGTCAGCTAGGAGTGTTTTAAGGCGTAATGCAATTTGAATCAGCTTGAACAAGAGTTTAAAAATGCTGTCAAATAGGAAGCGCTGTATAAATGCAATTTAATATATCAGAGCAAACAGGCTCCAATATTGTGCATATATTTCTGTGTCGAGTGTGTTTTCGTTTCTAAATTACAGAAACACATGGATTCAACTCTTACTCCCTCACTTGAGAACTCCGTGTGATCCTGAGCAAATGATTACTGTTTTTTTATCCAAATGTGCCAATCATTGGGGCGTCTAGATGAGGGTTAGCTAGCTCTATGCTCTGCAAAGGGACATGCCGTTAATAGGAAGCGCTGTATAAATGCAATTTAATATATTAGAGCAAACAGGCTCCAATATTGTGCATATATTTCTGTGTCGAGTGTGTTTTCGTTTCTAAATTACAGAAACACATGGATTCAACTCTTACCCCCTCACTTGAGAACTCCGTGTGATCCTGAGCAAATGATTTCTGTTTTTTTATCCAAATGTGCCAATCATTGGGGCGTCTAGATGAGGGTTAGCTAGCTCTGTGCGCTGCAAAGGGACATGCCGTTTTTATGAATCATTTCAAACAGAGTAGTTTGTAAATGTTGGCAGTTTTAAATAAAGCTCCGTTAGAACTTGTGTTTGGTTTGCTGTGGTTGAATTGACCGCAACCCCAATGGAAGGGGTTCAAAGTTTAAATGTCGGGTTTATTAGCATGTTAGTTAGCCCTGAGATTCGTTGTTTGTGTGCATGGACTGTCTTGGACGTTTCGTGACCAAATCAAGCCCCGTGTACGTTCACCCTGCATTGGGAGGAAACCTGTATCTCACATTTTTTTAAAAGACATGTTTTGAGCGTAGGGTCAGCTCCTGATTTATCGATTCTGGTTTCCTGCAGATTTCTGCTTTTCCAGCGGGGAAATGCAGGGTGCTCAACCCTGTGGGTCTGTCGTGTTCAGACGTGAAATGTTTACCCTGCCTCTGATTTACACCTTCCAGGTGCTTCGAGCCTGCCATAACTGGCCCAGACTCCAAAATCACAAACCATCTCTACAGCCTCCGTTAGATAACAAACAGAGTGTAACGTTTTTTGCGCATTTGCAACAATATTTATTAATGCGTTTTTATAAAGCGCGGAATTTACCTGAAGTTGTCAGAGCGCTTTGATTGAGGGAAAGTGGCCGCTCTCAGTGAGGTGGGGGAAGAGAAGTCTCCATGCCGGGCAGTGGTCACAGCGCCGCCCGGGCTTCGCTGTCCAACTACCGTCCTACGAGAACAGGGCTAAGGGGCTAAGGATAGGTCTTGAACAATGTCACGTGACAGAAAGGACGCCAAAGGGGAGAGCGAATACGTTCTGTGACGTAAGGCGGACTTCCAGGAAATCCTTGTTGTGCTAGAGAGACGTTGAATGCGGCGTAGTGCGTCAGCTCTACATCCTGTAATTCTGGGTAAGTCGTTTAATCACCCGGTGCCTACCAAAAATTAATTTGTCTGTGTGTAATGCAGCCACCACCGCGGGATGAGAGCAACCTGAGACACCCGGTGAGTGGGGGAGAGGGAGGCTGTGTGTGTGCGCGTGAGCCTGTGAGTGGTGGTGGGGGGGTGTGCGTGCGTGGCTGTGTGTGCGCGTGAGCCTGTCCTGTGAGTGGTGGTGGGGGGGGGTGCATGGCTGTGTGTGTGCGTGTGCGTGTGTGTGTGTGTGTGTGGTGTGTGTGTGTGCGCGCATGTGTGTATGTGTTCTCGGCTTCCTGGCAATCTGAGGCAGGGGATGTGCACGGCGCCGGCGTGGACGTGCGCGCCCACGAGGTGCAATCGGCGCGCGTGTCCGAACCCTGTCTCAGATTCCCAGGAGACTGATAACAATAGTTGTCGAGCTAGACGCATGCTACGCATGCGCACTCTAGCTCGACCTAAAAAGGGACAGTGGCGCGACATCTGGTGATAGTCATGTCACTCCACTGGTGCACGGATGTGAGATGGCATGCCTGTTCGTGCACCAGAATGCTTATGCAAGCTTGTGAGACGACACGGTTGCCATTTGCTTTACTATTGTATTTCTCAATCCAAGGTGATGGACGTGTATATTTTAAAATTTGCACGAAGGAAAGCGCGATAGTGGGCCAGGGTAGAGAAGCCCACATGGAGAGAAGAACACAGCGCAGGAGATGGGAGAACACAGAAGCCACTGGTGTAACAAAACTTGAGGGCCCCCCTGCAAGGTATGTGGAGGAGCCCCCTCCGGACTCAATCAGGAGCTCTCCAGCCAGAGTACTGTGCTGAGGAGACCCCCTGGAGTTTGCCCCCCACCACACCGCGGGGGCCTGTGTTACACCACTGCAGAGAGCTTGGGTAATGGGAGAAGCACTAGAGAGCAATGAGCACATGAAAGTGACAGCAGCGTTGAGAGCGGGGAAGAGGAACATGAGTTCGCGAAGAACACACAGCATGAGGGCAGTGGTGGGATAAGTACAAGAGGGAAACACAGGAGAAGAAGACTGAAAAATAAAGTTCTCTAAAATTGAGCAGAAGAAGGATAGAAGCCAGCCAATCATAGAGATAGTAAAGAGGCTGTGCTCTAGGGGAGGGATGAACTCAAGATGGCAAGGAAAGACTTCAAGTAAAAAGCAAGCAAATAACCAGAGATTAAAACCAACCAATGGTAAGCGATGTATGGTCTGTCAATCCCTGAAAGTTCTTGGTTAGTCCAAAATAGGTGTTTTGCAACCAGACAGCTTGCGCTGTCTGATAGTCTTGACCTAAAAATGGAAAGTCAAATGATGCTATTTTTGGTGCGGCATTCATCAAGACTTTTTTTATTTTACTAGAAATATATGCACATGATCCTTAATTACAGGGGCTTTCAGCCACCCCTCTAAATCCGTTGATTGTTATTGTGGCATTCACATTGTTCTTCTGCCCTCTACAGCTTGCGGCACAGCACAATAGGTCAACCCACGTCAGACACTGGCTAACTTCACTTGGAGTGACTCCACTCTTCTCTTTCACATAAAGGTTCGCGACCCCGCCACCAGGTAGTTGTGACCAAACCTGAAGTGGCTCACCGAAGGATCGAGATGCCCTGGGCTATGGGAGTACTGCGCCTGTTGGTGAGCATCCGTCACCCTAGGATATCGGAGTGGGTCCTGTTGCACTGATGCAGTGACCATTTGAACAGTCGATATTTAATGCACGGTTCCTGGGAGGTCATGGTTTAAAGGCCAGAAACCTAAATTTGTGTTCCCTCGTTCAGTTGGCAACTAGTGGGCTCACTGTGTGCCTGAGCCTGATTGGTTCTCCCTCAACCCCAATGAACCATTCCAGCGTAAACCATCGTTTATACGTAGTAGGCCTCTAACATTTGTTACCCTAGCAAAATCACTCTGGGAGCCAACCCCATAGTCCACACTGCTAGGTTCTCTGTTGGAAGATTAACTGTGAACCAGTTTGAGATGTTATGCTATAGGAATTTATTGAGCGCAAACAATTACCCGGAGGTGTCAAGGTGCTAGCTCCGCGTGAGAAAAGGCGAGAGCCCCAGTGTTTCTGCTTGTTGAAAAGTATATTCTACTGAGAAGAGGTGGTACCTAATACTTCTACTTAGCAACAGCCAGGTTTTTAATGCTTTCTCAAAGAAACCCTGCAAGTTTGACTTGGACTAGTTTTCCCCTTTATCCCAGGAACATGAATGCTTTGTGGGAAGGAATCTCAATTCAATTGTGTGATGGATTTTTGCACTGTTGAGTAACACTGCTGCAGTGTGGCCTCAAACCCACTGAGATGTCATCCTTGAACCCAACGCCAAAGGAGAAACTAGTACAAGTGTGTGGCAGACCGAGCACCCGCAATAACTCCATATCAAGCACCATAGACCTCCAGGTTTGTACTAAATGTCATCTCTGAATGTTTTTTGGGATCACACTATCGCAAGAACGTTGAATTCCAGAAAGCGTACGCTAACTATGGCCTGTGGACACTAATATCTTTTTGTGGAATTTCATCGAACTCGCGCATATCCCTTCTATACCCTGGAAACCTTTCTGGGCTCATCAAATTATACTCTAAGACCCACTATCCAGGTGAACTTTATGTGCTGTAGATGCGTCAGGCTGGCTCCCTAAGGACGCTCAGCACTGGCTTAATTTCAGCAGAGGGTTTCCGGTGCTCAGCAACGGCACTTATTCACCAACACCGGCTCTTTTCATGAGCACCAGTAAAGGACTTATTCTTCCAGAATCACAGGATGTTAAGCTGACATAGAGACTCGAACCTGGTTCCCCGGTTCCGGAGTCAGCAGCTCTGACCATTATACTACATCCATGCCCCACTTTCAAGGTTAGTAGTTGGTTCTGTTTTAGGCGACGCTAACCGGCGAAATGGGATGGTGCAATCGGCCTCCTGATGAGAGCCTGACATTTATTTACAAATTAACCACTGGGGTGAAAGATTGTCACTTGCCTTGGACTTTATGCATAGAATGAAGTCCTAGGAAAAACCAAAGGAAATGATGGACGGAGCGTTGACAATACAAGCACTCACCCCCAGTCAACTGATCTGGGTTTAATCCATCACCATTCTTTAGCCCACTCTGCCACCCCAGTTCAGACATGGCCATATGCAAATCAGTCTGACCCTGTGCCTCATGGGAACAGTCCAGCCCGAACTGCCAAGCCATGCCTTCCCTGGACCAGAAACAAGCTACCGCGGACCGGTTTCTGGCATTTCAGCCTTCTTCAGCCCGGCTTGCTTGAATCCAGTGGCAAAGTGAGCAAGGGACTCACGTCTGAGCATACCCTGCCAACTAATGGCGAACAAAGAAAAACCAAAGGAAATGTTGGACGGAGCGTTGACAATACAAGCACTCACCCCAGTCAACTGATCTGGGTTTAATCCATCACCATTCTTTAGCCCACTCTGATACCCCAGTTCAGACATGGCCATATGCAAATCAGTCTGACCCTGTGCCTCATGGGAACAGTCCAGCCCGAACTGCCAAGCCATGCCTTCCCTGGACCGGAAACAAGCTACCGAGGACCGGTTTCTGGCATTTTAGCCTTCTTCAGCCCGGCTTGCTTGAATCCAGTGGCAAAGTGAGCAAGGGACTCACGTCTGAGCATACCCTGCCAACTTATGGCGAACAAAGAAAAACCAAAGGAAATGATGGATGGAGCGTTGACAATACAAGCACTCACCCCCAGTCAACTGATCTGGGTTTAATCCATCACCATTCTTTAGCCCACTCTGCCACCCCAGTTCAGACATGGCCGTATGCAAATCAGTCTGACCCTGTGCCTCATGGGAACAGTCCAGCCCGAACTGCCAAGCCATGCCTTCCCTGGACCGTAAACAAGCTACAGAGGACCGGTTTCTGGCATTTCAGCCTTCTTCAGCCCGGCTTGCCTGAATCCAGTGGCAAAGTGAGCAAGGGACTCACGTCTGAGCATACCCTGCCAACTTATGGCGAACAAAGAAAAACCTGGGAAGCTTGATTCCGGTCCAGGGAAGACATGGCTTGGCAGTTCGGGCTGGACTGTTCCCATGAGGCACAGGGTCAGACTGATTTGCACATGGCCATGTCTGAACTGGGGTGGCGGAGTGAGCTAAAGAACGGTGATGGATTAAACCCAGATCAGTTGACTGGGGGTGAGTGTTTGTATTGTCAACGCTCCGTCCATCACCACCTTTGGTTTTCCTAGAATGAAGTCCTATCAGCCCCCTGGCTACAGCCTTCCACCAACATGTTCAAAACAGCCACCACAACGGTGTTGTTTGTACACTGTCCTCTCCAATCAAGTATCACCAACATAAGATGATAAGTGCCTAGAGGTGCTAAGACTCAAAGTGTGCGCTATACAAACTTTCTCAATCGACCAATCAGCATCGACTCCAGCAGGCTTTATTCTGTATTTTGTATGTTGGTAAATGTGCCCTGTCCTGCCTCACCTCCCTGGAAATAAAGAACTATTTCGCCTTCTTTTTTCTTCCACCTCTCGTGTCTGCCAGTTCACTCCCAGTGGCAAGCACAAATATAAGTACCAAAATATGGGACAGGCTGGCCTGTGACGTTCTGATAGTGCTGGAAACCGAGGGGGGGGGGTGCATTTCGGGGAATGGCTGCACTGACTCCGCACCACTCCTGCTGAAGATCCAGATTCACAGCTAGTTATTCCACATAGTATTTCGTAGGGCTGCGCAAAATGTGCGTAAAATGCTTTCCATTTTGCACTCGAGGATGCATTTTGCTCTTAAAAAACATAACGCTAAAAACACAAATTCCGTAAACGAGAGCCCCTTGCTTTGTGGTTGTTGTGATTGGTCCTGCTTCCCTGCCCTAGAATATTACCACCAATAAAACGTAATTCCGCGAGGTGTGGCACTGGCTAAAGTTCACGTGACCGGAATTTCGCGAAATTACATGTGTGTTGTGGGATTTCGCCCGGGCCTATTATTTGTAATCTGAGCCGCCTATCCGCCTACACTGTTTCTGACACTCACGGGTGGCACGCCTTCCGGCTTGCCCAACAGTTAAGAACTGTGGGTGGCTGGTTGGGGTGAGAGTTGCTTGAGGAGCCGAGGAGACAGGCCCAGGAGAAGCGAAACTCAGCCTTGCCTCATTGTCTTTTTTAAATGCCGCCGAGCATCCTGGTTTCAGCTGCCACCGAGCATGTCTGAAATGAAAACAAGCTCGCCCAACACAAAGGCCGGATTGCATGTGTCACCTGCGAGGTACTTAGCAAATTATAGTGGAGCGGCTCATAATTGAACCTTCTTGTTTACAAGACATTGTCTCATAAAGAGGTGTCATCAGGCGGCGCTCTGCCAGGCCCGCCTATTCTCTTGTGCCACCAGGGTGAAATGAGGGACAGACCTGTGCGCACCCAAACACTGCAGACAAATTGACTGCAGATGTGACCGTCTCTGGGGCTGCAGTCGCGTGTCACGCTGCTCCTCATTTTATCATCCTCAAGATACTGGTATGTTTTCATTTCACAAGTCCTATAAAAGATGCTCTACATGTTTTTGATATTTCCCACCGGTAGAGTGCTAGACTCGTTTGGGTGATATGGGCACACACAAGGTGGCACTCCTTGTATCCTCTTAGGAGGTGCCTGGTTTTTCACTGTGGGTGTGCTGCTATTTATTTTCCAGGAAGGCTATTCAAATATTATCTCACTTACAAAATAACATTGGTGTGAAACATCTGATTAAAAGAAGCATTGGGAAAGCCAACAGGCCTTGCCTTGTGTAACGAGGGATAGCTATTTGCCCTGCCAATGCTTGTTTGCCCCACATAATGAAATTCCAAAGTGCCCCTCGGTTTCTGGAATCCAGTATTGATTCAGTGCGGTTCCACAGAAGTCAAAAGGTTAAGAACTACTGCCCTCAATGTCTACTGTACATATAATTTTAGTAAAATCAAAAGTTCTTGGTTAATGGCAGATCCAAAATTAATCGAATGTATTTTAAAAAAAAACAATATAAAAAAAATGGAAATTGATACTTGTATAGCGCACTACTCACCCGCAGGGGTCTCAAGGCGCTTGTACGAATACCGCTGTGGAACCCAGCCTGGCTTTCCCTGTGAGGTGTCCACTCCTGGGCACCCCCAATGGTGGAGGCCAGGCATCCTTAGCATTGTGGGGGCCGTTGTGGAGATTAAGCAAGCTATTGCCCAGAGTTGCAGAGTGGGACTCCATGATTGGAATTGGCACCGAGGCGAGAATTATCAGGTCCGTGGAATTTTTAGCCCAAGATCCGCCGAGGCGGGGAATTGAACCCTGGTCCCGGGCTAGACCTCTGCATCAGGGTCTGCCGCTCTAACCATTGAGCCACACTTCTCCACTACAATGAAGCATAGGCCCGAAAATTCAGGGGTGTGGGACCAAAATACAAAGGGGGAAAATTTGGTCCCAAATAGCAGAAACAGAGCTGCTTGGGAGAGGGAGGGAGACAGACTGTGCTTCAATAGAGTGACAAAAGTAAAGTGAGATAGCAGTTTGTGCATGTCAGGCGTTGACATATACAACTCCTCAAATCAAAAGGATGGGAATGCAGCAGCGTTCCAGTCGCTGGGCAAACACAATAATACAAAGGAAAACCATTGCACCAAGAGCAAGGAATATAATAGATGAGACGGTCATTCTATCGTGAGCAGGGGCCTGCCCAAAGCCCACTCTGGGTATTTTATTGTATTGTTTAAAATAAGTCTTCAACTAAAACTTGCAGTTGGGAAGACTTAAACTGCTGTAGGCCAAAAGGCACAACACAAGTTGAAAAAGAGGCTTGCAATTACCCTCCCCATGATGTCCTCCCCCCCTCATTTCCATAACCCATAAATGGTACCTTCCTTTCAGTTTGGGTAACCAGCTGCAGCCAATCCTGACCCTTCCCACCGTTTTTTCTTCCCTCCAGCCTGTGAGCTGTCCATTAAGACATCAATAACCCTGGCTAATCTCTGCTTTAATTTCCCCTCACTCACAGCAGGGCCTCTGGAATTATGCGATTCTATGACTGCAGCTTTTTTCATATAATTAAAGATTTGCCACATAATCATTTGCTGCAGAATCTCCAGGTTTTAACCCCCCAAAAAATTGTTTCTAGCTCAAACGGATCAAAAGGTACTTACTAATAATATGGCAACGTGCTTGTGTGCAGTGGAAGTCCCTTTGTAAAGGTTAACGTGCCATCTTTCAGTTGCTGATTTAAGTTTTTTATTGTTAAACTGCTATATTGAGCTGACATCTTTGTCCTGGCAGTAGTATCTTGAGTAAAAATGACAAAACAATGAAGGAATACTATAAAAAAAAAGTGCTGCACAGCTTGCGTTTTCTTGCTGCATAATTTAGTGAACCCTGTCGCATAATTTGGTGCTTCCTTGCCATACAATTCCAGTGGCCCTGCTCACAACCCAACCGCACCATGATCTAATGGTGCAAAGTGTTACATGGGCCTCACCAGCTCTTTGACTGCCTCAATGCCCAGTTTGCTGTTCGTTTTAAGTGTTGGGGTTAAATCCACAAGGTGAATTTCCCTAACCATGATCCGTGTCGCCAGTGCACCCACGCCAGCACTTGATATCGATGTGAAAAGGCGGGGACGCCATCTTCTCAGGGGATAAGACCTCCCACAGGTCGCTGCTCATGACCAGGACACTCATTGGCTGTTTGAGTTTACGCAGTGCCACCAGGAAGTTCACAACCATCCATGGATCCAAATAGCCGCCTTATGCGTTCCATCACGGCGTGGACCAGTTTTTGTGGCCCTCGCTCACTGGGACAACACAAGTGGAGAAGTTTAGTCAAAAGCCATCTTCTGCGCACCCGCTCACCTACGCTTCCTCTTGCGAAAGGGCTGATAAGGTAACAACAGACTGATTGTAGCAAGCTTGAATCCAACACAGTGCTTCTCTTCAATATAACACAATAATTAGAATTAATGCACCTGGAAATGACTTCTGCTTTTATGTGCCTGATTGCTGTAACTTGGCATCTCACCACTCACACCTAGAACAATGCTGTTCCATCAGAACACAGTGAGCCCATCCCACATCCTGGAGCACCACAAGGCACTAAAGTTTCAGGATGTATGTCGTTACAACGCATGCTTTTTCCACGCATGCCTTTACAACGCAGGTTTTACAACGCAAGTCGTTACAACGACTTGCGTTGGGGGGCGCTGGATAGCTGAATAGTTTAATTTACTGTTCCAACTCCAGTCCCCGTGGATAGTAGGGAAGGTTTTGGATAGTAAATTAAACTATTCCCTATCCTACAGCGCCCTCCAGCGCAAGTCGTTGTAATGACTTGCGTTGTAATACCTGCGTTGTAAAGGTACTGCGTGAAAAAAGGTTCGTTGTAAAGGATGTTTCCCAAAGATTCATACTGGTGAACTCGAAGCTTTCTAGAATTAAAACTCACTCCTAACACAACAGTCCCTCACCAGTCAGTAGACAACAATACACAGCATAGCACCAATGATGGAGAGAAGTTAGTGTGATTCTCATAGCTGTGAAACTCACTTCTCACACAGATTCAACACAAATTATGCAGTCCATCTACACACTGGGAAGAGGGTCGAAAACCGTGGTGCATTCTACAGAGTCCACAGCAAGACCATCCCAATGACATTCAAGCATTGTCAAAGCCAGCAGGTCTGGCCTTAGCAAGTGTGCTTTAAAAAAATATATTTTTCGAAACTTATGCAATATACTAAAAAAAACAACTGCCAAACGAATAAATAATCTATAATAATAAAGAAATGATCCCGCAGCCGGGGGACCAGCTCTGGCACTGAAGAGCGCTCCTTTTTCGGCGCATGTGCACATGTGACCAGTCAAAATGCCCTCACTTGGAGTACAATAGGGTAAGTCTCTGAAGTGGACTGAACCATTGCCCTGTGCTGCAGGAGGCAAAAGCAACATGTGCATGACACTTATACAAAGGAAAAGATGAAGACACCAGACCTAAATCCACTCCGTGTAGATCTATATATGTTTACAATGTTATCGTGAACTTTCAGGAAAACATGAGGTTCGCGAGATAACTAAAGCTGCCTCGTGCCAGACCCAGAGTGCTCTGAAATGAATCACATAACATTCCTGCTCTAAGTAGCGCTGAAGCTTGTGCAAACAATTGCTCGCCATCCACTTACTGACAAGGCCGAGCGTTTACGTGTGGTCGGTAATCCAAGCGCCGACAGGCAGACGCAAAACGAACCGATTTGTTTGCCGGGATCCGACGTGTAAACGCGTGGTTTTGTGTTTCCAGAATAAATGTTTAGAAGCCTGAGTGAGTCACGCAGAAGGAGCGCTGTTTGCACAGATGGGGCTGGGGAGGGCCACCAGAGCCCGAGGGGCGAGAGACTGACTGCCCTAGAGCTACTGACCTCTCGAAGTTAAGAGCCTGTCGGCTGATCTACCAAAGCAGAGAGTAGGGCAAGAATTGGCAAAGCCAATAGGTCACGCCTATGCGAGAACTTTTGGCTTTGGCAATGTGCTTTAGCCATGTTGTACACCAGCATGGGTGCTGTTCAGCAGGGCTAAAAGTTAATGGGGTGGAGGAGAGTGGTGTGGAGTGTCGGAGAGTGGAATGGTGATGAGTAGAGTGCCGTAGAGTCGGGGGGGGGGGGTAGAGTCTCGTGTGTTGGAGTGGCATACAGTGGAGGCGCACAGAGTGGCGTACAATGGGGTGATGTACAGTAGAGTGGACTGGTGTGCAGTGCATTGGTGTAGAGTGTTGCAGAGTATAGTGGCAAAGAGTGCCGTCGCGTAGGATGCAGTGGCATAGAATTTAGGGGTTTGCAATGCAGCATTGTAGATTAGAGTGCTGCATAGTAGAGTGCAGCGGAGAAGAGTGAAGTGGTGCAGAGTGGTACAAAGTAGATTGTTGCAGAGAGTGCAGAGTAGAACAGAGTGCTGTAGAGTGCAGAGACAAAGAGTGGAGTGATGCAAAGTAGATTGCATTGGCATAGAATTCAGTAGTGCAGAGTAAAGTGGCATAGAGTTCAATGGAGTAGAGTAGCGTGTTGTAGAGTGCAGTGGCGTTGAGAACAGTGGTGCAGAGTAGTGTACAGTGGCGTACAGTGCAGAGGTGTAGAATGCAATGGCGTAGAGTGGTGCAAAGTAAAGTGACAAAGAGAGTGCAGATTAGAACATATTGCTGTAGAGTACAGTGGCATAGAGAGGAGTGATACAAAGAAGAGTGACACAGACTCAATTGGCATAGAATGGAAGTGCTGAGTAAAGAGGCATAGAGTTCAGTGTTGTAGAGTGCAGTGGCGTTGAGTACATTGGCGCAGAGTAGTGTACAGTGGCGTAGATTGCATGGTGTAGAGTGCATTGGGGTAGAGTGTTGCCAAGTGCAGTGGTAGAGTGCAGTGGCATAAAGTGCAGCAGCGTACAATGCAGTAGCGCAGATTAGTGCTGCATAGCAGAGTGCAATGGCGCAGAGTAAGGTGGCATGAAGTGCAGTGGTGTAGAGTAGACTGGCAGAGAGTGCAGTGGAGTGGCATAGAGTGGAGTGATGCAGAGTGCATTGGCATAGAGTGCAGAGGTCAGTGTCCTAGATTGTTTCAGAGTAGAGTGAAGTGGCGTAGAGTGAAGTGGCGTAGAGTGAAGTGGCGTAGAGTGAAGTAGCGTAGAGTGGAGTGGTGCAGGATAGAGTGCAGTGGTGTAGCGTAAACTGGTGTAGAGAGCAGTGGCATAGACTGCAGCGGTGCAGAGTAGATTAGAGTGGCATACAGTGGATTGGTTTAGAGTGCAGAAGGTAAAGTGCAGTTAAACAGAGTAGAGTGGCATGACCTAGACTGCAGTGGTGTAGAGTTCAGTGGCGAATACAATAGTGTAGAATAGAGTGCATTGCTTAGAGTGGTGCAGAGTGAAGAAGAGAGGCGTAGCGTGGTGTGGTGCAGAGTGCAGTGGTGTGGAGTGGTGCAGAGTAGGGTGCTGTGGTGTGAAGTGGAGTATGAATGGTGTGGTAGCTCACTGCCATTACAGACAACATATTTTCAATTGAAATGAAGCTGGACATCTAATGTGGCGAAGACATGCATTTTGTGGAATTTATATCTTTGTGTTGACGAAATGATACGTGTGCCTTCTGCGTGACCTCCGAACAGGATTTATTCAGAACTGTGCCTTGTCACAGTGAGTCGACAGGAAGTGGTGTGGAGAAAGTGCCTTACGCCACTATAGGAGTTACGAAACTGGTATCTTCAAAGAAGCGTAAGGCTTGAAGGGTGATGTTGGAGGGCAGACCTTTAGCAGTCCAAAGGTTGGTAGCGCTGGTGAAATCTTTTAGGGTATATAGAGTTTGCAAAGCACAACGATCATCACTTAAAAGTATTCTGAGGATATGTGTAACCTTCCCCCAGATTGGCTTCCCACTGCTCCCCAGGCTTTCGTCTCTTTTGCCACTACCCTATCTCCTCCATTTCCACAACAGAGCGAGTCACCCAACTTTTGATTGGTGGTAAAAGGCCACCGTTTATTAGCATTATGGTACATGATCGAACAATAGACATAAAGTATTACAATATGAATAGGTCATTAATCTGTCATAGTTCTTGCATTATTGACCACCATAAACATCGGCAATCGTGGCTCCGTGTTCCTTCTTTTTTTTGTTTTAGAGTTTTTTATATAGCGCAAACTAGATCCGAGACATCGGGTATCAGATCGCTTTACATAGTTTCATTACATGAGGACACATTCATTTTTGTTAGGCAAAAGTGATTTGCCCGTATTCACAGTATGTTGAGAGTCGTTGCCGAGACTCGAACCCGGTTCCCCAGCTGCGAGGTCGACCACTCTAGCCGCAAGGCTACATCCTCTCCTCTGAGAGGATTATACCTTCAAGCCAGAAGTCACCATTGTGACAGCTCATTGCGTTGCGTGCTGCAGATCTAGGCTGCCCTTGCAACCAATGTGTGGAACTCAAGCCTTTCTCCGGCCGTGCTCTGGTTGCAAGTGCCTTGTCTACTCTGCCACTCTCCTTTTGTCTCCTTTGTTGCCCCTCGGTGTACCTGCCATGAGGCATCCCATGGACTACCTTTCAGGCAACTTCTTACCCGCCTAACGCCCGCCTGTCAGTGTCTATTGGTGCAGGTTAAATGGTGCTGACCCCACCCAAGTGGCTGCGACACCTGCCTGGCTTGGTGGTGTGGGCGGTGGGACAACAATGGTGAACGGCAAAACAGACGTTGCTCGCAGATCCCTTTCAATTGGGAAGCACCGCCTCCAATTCTTCCAATTGGCCCGTTCATCCTGGACCCAGCCAATTGCACGTGTGCAGCATTCCTGAGCGCGCCAAGTAGCAACAACAACAAGATTGTGGGAGGAGACGGGGTGGGTGAGATCAGGACCCGCTCCTTCCCTAGCCCATGCCTCCGACTGCCTGCCTCACTGCTGTGCTCTTGGTGCCTGTTAGCAACAGCTTTTTTAGAGTCTGGGTAGTGCATTCCTGGCTACTTGTCAACTTGCCCCAGTCAGGCTACCCGTCGTACCCCAGGGTTACAGCCCTTTTGTCAACTACTACCCCGTCCCCTCCATTGCCACAACAGAACGAGTCACATGACTTCTGGGTGGTAGTGCAGTTTATTAGCATTAACTTAACAATGAACATAAAGCATCACAACATTAATTGGGCAATAACCTGTCATAGTTCTTGCATTACTGACCACCATAAACCTCAACAGTCATAGCTAGGGTACCTTTGGGAAGAACTATTCTGTCAAATCATAAATCCTCATTTTGTGGCACCATTGTGACAGCTCATTGTGTTGTGTGCTCAGTGGGCTTCCCTTTCTACTGATGTTTTGCATAATAGTTCTTCTCTGGCCGTGCCTGGGCTGCAAGTCCTGTGTCTGCTCTCCCACTCTTCCGTTAACTTTCTTGTTGCCCCTTGGTGTCCCTGCCGTGAGGCATCCCAAGGTCTACCTTTCTGGCAAATCCTTACCCTCCACCGGCCTACCGGCTGCCCTTCAGAGTTATATGGTGTTGACCCACCCACGCTGCCGGCGATTTCTTGACCTTTGACTGCTCCTCCCTTTACAACATCCCCATCGTCCTCTAAAGTGCAAACCACAATCTCGAGAGCCCATGAAATGTTTAGGAGGAACATATCAACACCCACTCCCGAGAGGTCAACTCGGTCCTCCGACTAGTAACCTGGTGCCTTCAAATTATTAAGGCTGTGCCTAATTAACTTAATAATAATAAATAAATCCACATTTGTAAAGGGCGAACAATCGTCCCTAAGGGTCTCTAGGCGCTAGGGGCCGTCGGGAAGATTAAGCAAGCTATTGCCCAGAGTCACATGGTGCTGGGCTAACCTACCACCGGAGCCGGGGATTGAACCGTGATCCCCAGATTTCAGCGTCAGTCGCCCTGGCCACGGCGCCACACCTCTCCCTCCATCCTACTTCCATCCTATGCCCCTGCAGAATATGCTATGATTTCCGAACACACACATCTTTGGTTCACACCTTCTGGCCACTTCGGGCAGGCCAACTTTCATGTCTTGGAGAAGCATTCACCTGCTCAATCAGGAGGCCCTCCAAGTGAATCACTATGATGTCTGGTCGCCTTCTTGCTTACAGTGCAGCACCTACCACTGGAAACAGCTGGGCCCATCTTATCCCTGGCTCATCCAGCCAGACCAGGTTTGAGGCTGGGGAATCGGGTTCGAGTCTCGGCAGGGACGCTCAACATCCAGGGACGCTCAACATCCAGTGAATCTGGGCAAATCACTTAATCTCCCCATGCCTAACAAAAAAATTAATGTGTCCTCATGTAACGCAACTGGTTCTCATGTTAAGCACTCTGATACCTTCAGGTAGAGTTTGCGCTATATAAAACTGCAGAAAAAAATAAAAACAACCCTCTGAACTGTTTCTGCTAATGTTCCCATTGTTGGGACTTTTACATTTTTTTTACATCAGCCATTATTTCATATCCTATTTGCCTCAGCTGGGGTCGCTGTTGACTTTCCACCCCAATCTCGAGGTCTTATGAGGCCTCAGAAACTGGAAGGAATCATAATTTTAACAAATTCATTAAGAAGTTTTTTTTACAGTTTTTAAAATCAAACTTTAGCTCAACTGACAAACATATGTAAAATAAACCTAAAAGCCTGAGCAGCCGGTAAAAACGTGTCATGATTGTGCCTTGAGAATATACCACCTTGTGGCAGTGAGCTACCTTGCCTCATGTGCCACCTCTCTCTCGCCCGCGAGACTCCCATGTGAAAAACATCTGGAGTATGGATTATGAAGACTCGTGGCTATCCTATGAGAGTTTACCATAATGGATGCCACCAGAGCTGTTCTTGGTGCTAAATATTTTTAACAGCAGCCACGGCTCGTGCAGGGCGTTACACCGGGTGGTGACGTCAGGCAGAGGAGGGGCAGGGTGGGGGGTTGTAAAATGCGGGATATAGACGATGTCAGGTAAGTACCGGGAAAAAAAAACCGAATTTCGTTGCGCGCACTGCATCACATTTGGCAATGCAGCGCGGGTAGCGAAATTTGTTTTTTTCCCCCGGTACTTACCTGACATCGTCCATATCCCGCATTTTACAACCCCCCACCCTGCCCCTCCTCTGCCTGACGTCACCGCCCGGTGTAACGCCCTGCACGAGCCGTGGCTGTTTAACAGCCCGAACTGTCGGGTCCACCTTGAACCAGAACACAAAAAGTTCAAGGAAGAACTGGCCTGGCGGATGGCCGGACTGTTCCTATTGAAGCAAGGCAAAGACTGATTTGCATATGACTGGGTCCAAGCTGGGGTGGAATGGTGGGCAAAAGAACAATGTATTGGAATGCCACCCAGAGCGATTGCCAGTGGTTATGCTTATTGTAAGCATTCCTCCCATTACTTTTTGTGTGTTTGATGCCACTTTTGACATGCCAGCCTGAAGTCACCATTGATATTATTAGATGTTACACCTGAGCTGGAATTTGACTACCCTGCACCCCTCACCAGTGACAGCCCTGCCTACGGTCAGCATTAACCCTTCTGCATCAAGCCACACTTGACGCATTTACCTGAGGTCACTACTGACACCAGTGCCTAAGGTCACCCTTGACTTGCCTGCCCAAGGTCACCCTTGTGACTCTTTCCTCGTGTCACCATCGACACGCCTGCCCGAGGTCACCACTGACACTCCTGCCTGATGTCACTGCTGACTCTTGGCCTGAGGTCACCGTTGACATTCTTGCTTAAGCTCACTGTTAAGAACCCCTGGCTGAGGTTGTAGCTGGCACCCATGTCTGAGGTCACAGACCGCACGTATCTGAGGTCGCGGTTGCCACGCAGGTCTGAGGTAGAGGACGACACGCCTATCTGAGATTAAATCAGACTTGTATGAGATTGCAGCTGACTCATCATCTTGGACTGCAGCTGACACAGGTGACCGTAATCCTTACCGGCTCACCTGGGACGAGGGACTTGAAACCCAGCCAGCTCTGAGTACGACTCACCCTAGAGGCGCTTTATTGATTCTTACTGATGAGAACCGATCCATCCGGTGGATCACTGAAAGAATATCGATTGAAAGAATATCGACTACCCAAAATATCGTTGAGAAAATATCGAGTACAAAATATCGAGTTTCTATCTACAAACAGGTAAGTACAAAAATATCGAGTACAAAATATCGTTTACAAAAATATCGTTGTTAAAAATATCGACTTTACTAAAAACAATGTTTAATTACATTAATATAAAAAATTAATTACTAAAATATAATTAACAATACTTAAAATAACTTTTAATAATTAAATAATTAATGAAAGTAAAAAAATATTTTTTTTTCATCATATTTCTTAAAACATATATATATATAGTAACAAAATTTAATTAAATAATAGGCAATATTGTATATGTACCCCAAAAACCCCAAACTGACCCTGAACCCTAAAAATACCCCTTTACCCAAAAACTGAAAACTGACCCTGAACCCTAAAAATACCCCTTTACCCAAAAACTGAAAACTGACCCTGAACCCTAAAAATACCCCTTTACCCAAAAACTGAAAACTGACCCTGAACCCTAAACATACCCCTTTGCCCAAAAACTGAAAACTGACCCTGAACCCTAAAAATACCCCTTTACCCAAAAACTGAAAACTGACCCTGAACCCTAAAAATACCCCTTTACCCAAAAACTGAAAACTGACCCTGAACCCTAAAAATACCCCTTTACCCAAAAACTGAAAACTGACCCTGAACCCTAAAAATACCCCTTTGCCCAAAAACTGAAAACTGACCCTGAACCCTAAAAATACCCCTTTGCCCAAAAACTGAAAACTGACCCTGAACCCTAAAAATACCCCTTTACCCAAAAACTGAAAACTGACCCTGAACCCTAAAAATACCCCTTTGCCCAAAAACTGAAAACTGACCCTGAACCCTAAAAATACCCCTTTACCCAAAAACTGAAAACTGACCCTGAACCCTAAAAATACCCCTTTGCCCAAAAACTGAAAACTGACCCTGAACCCTAAAAATACCCCTTTGCCCAAAAACTGAAAACTGACCCTGAACTCTAAAAATACCCCTTTACCCAAAAACTGAAAACTGACCCTGAACCCTAAAAATACCCCTTTGCCCAAAAACTGAAAACTGACCCTGAACCCTAAAAATACCCCTTTAATTTAACATAATTAGCAATTAATCAATTAAATTACATTAATTACCAATTAAATTGTAAATAATTAACATATATTATTTAATTACCAATTAATTAATTATTACTACCAATTAATAAATTTACATATTTAATTTATTATAATTAAATTACTTCCCACCCTATTCCCCTATAAACCCACAACCCGCTACAGAATAAAATTACACAATAATTAAAAAAAATTATTAATTAAAAATAATTATTTTAAAAAATGACACTTTTCACATATATTATAACATAAAAACACTATAAATAATTAAATATTATTGAAAAAACTATATTTTTTACTATCTAGATTATATACTTGGATATTTTCACTGTCTATATTATTTACAGTCGATATTACTTCACTTACCTTAAAAACGATATTTTGACTGTCGATATTCTGTCTAGTCGATATTTTCTCCAAACGATATTTAAAACTCGATATTCTTTCCAGTCGATATTTTGGAGTCGATATTATGTCTGTGCACCCCATCCGGTTATAGCTGGACCACGGCCAAACCCCGGAAACAACAACGAGAAGGATCAAAGTGAACACGACACAACCAGAAATCATCACAATCAAGGATGGCCAAACCAGTTTAGAAGCACAATGGGGAGCCACCAAGAAGGAGTAGGCCTACTAACTAAAAGGCACTCCCTACTCCAAACTCTAAGAAACGTTTAATATTCGGGACAGATCTCAGATTCAGAAGATATCTCGATTTAGCTAATAGATGTTCTCCGCTAACAGAAAAACAAAGTCGCGAGCACCAGGATCCTGCATGCAACACAATGTGAAAATATAGGATTGCGATGATCCTCGGTGAAAACCTTTTTACTGTAAAATCCTAACAATCCCTGGCCAGTAATGCTCAATCAGACTGGTTTAGAGTTTGAGAGAATTGGGACATCTGTCTAAAAGCGACAGATGTTTCATCTGCCCTATTAAGAATGTACCTTGGTCTGTGGACTGTAAATAGGGTAACAGTATATGTACACATACCGCTCTTTGGCAGAAGTTTATGCTGCAAATTATAAATCCGGCCCTACGGTATCGGTAGCAAAGATGCCAGGTATGGCTGGTTGTATCTGAGCTCGTGGTCCATGGTCTGCTGTGACTATGAGACGGCAGATGTTTGCTTTGGTAATAAACAAAAGTTGACTAGATCCATAAACCATTATTATTTGGCCTTCCCTCAGCTCTCTGACTTCTTGTATCCAGGGAATATCTGATATCTGAGGACCTCCAATTTGTACTGTGGAGATTCTCAACTAATTTTCTTCCCTCCACTGACCTACGCGGCTGTGCATGGCCTGAACATGTTCAGTCCATGCAACGATTTATTCATTAGCAAAACTAATCAAGATGGTGCTGTTCTGATATATCTTTTCCCATAGAACACCCTTTCTTTGGTCGTCAATGGCCGTTTTAGATTTATGTGATAAAGATTGCATTGCAGTGAGTCTGGACTCACGTGTGACAGCTTGCATTTCTCTTTATTGCGAACAAATCTACAATGGGTGCTTTCCATTTCGAGAAAATGAACCAAGCTAACCTCTTGGGTTAGTTCCCTTTTGTGGTCTTCTGTAAGTTTCCTGTTCAGGGTGTTTCCTTCTACGGTCTGCACAAGCTCTTGTGAGTCCTTCTTGTATGTACCCCCTTACTGATGATCCGTTCTTATAGCAACTGGACCTCCAACACATCGACACAGATTTAACAGCTTCTGTTCGGTGGCCCTTGCTACATCATATATGCATTTCCCAACTAGCGATGAACGGAGGTTTTTAAGAGCTAGCCTGTGTTCTCTTAGCTCCAGTTGATGTATGTGAAGAGAAGAGCTATTAAAAATGAAGACTCCCTAAAACTTTATAAAATAAAAATAAAATAAAGTGAGAATTTGTCTTAAAGAATTCTCCAACCTCAAAGGTAGGCATCTCTTACCAAGGACTGAAGATGGTTTTCACATTGATTTCCTTAAGCCTTCTATCTGGGGTTAACCCTGAAACCTAGTAGTTTTTCCTAACATGTGTGTGGCCTTAGGTGCAAGTTTATCCTCTGTCCATTACTTTAATGATGTTATTGATCCTGATGAGACCTTTGGTGTCCAGATGACTTGGAGAAGAATCTTTGTTTGATCTATTGTTTTTTTTTTTAAAACGACCTTTTCTGCTTGAGGTATTTAGGTGGTGAAGGATTCCTTTGAAACGTTGTCTGTCTTAACTTACACAGTTGTGATATCAGTTGTCAAATTTTAAAGAACAGGTACTGATGTAAAATGTAAAGAGTTGTGGATCCAACCAACAATATCATCAAAAGGTAAATACTGAATCCAACATCCTTCCACTCAAACACACTGAAAGGGCGACCAATCAACAAGATGCAAATCGGAACTCTTCGTGGCCTTAATCCCGACTACAACACCCACAAACTGACTAAAGAAACTAGTGCACAGAGGATAAGCCATATATTTTTTAGTAAAACTTGTGTTTGACGTGTTGTTTGCATTAAGTGTATCATCGATTATTTACCTAACGTAACTTAAGTGAATCTGGTACTGTCCACGACTGCTAGAGTAATCCTACTTTAAAATGGGTGTCTCATCCATGTGCCTATTATGTTTATTTCATTCTCATATAATGTGGATTCAAACCATACAAAGTCTATGAACAGATGTAGAAATTAAATTAAAAACATAATTATGGTTAAAAAAGAAGCTATGCCTAGAGCTGAGTGAAAATCCTGGTAGTACCGTCCATGAACACTTGTAATGTTGCAGGGTGTCAAAGAGAAGTTTGTATTCCTCTTATTTTTATTTCCTTTTTAGACACTGGAAAGTCTTGTTTTTGTAAATGCCTAGCACTGCATTGATCTAGAAGATAAAAACTCTATTTTGCAGAAAGTGTCAATGTACTTTTTTGTCTTGCTGCTCTCTGCCCAAGTAAACAAGAAAACTGACACGCCCCTCCACGGTGTTCCCTGTGGGATCCTGGTCACTGCTTTTCAGTCGTGACTGTTTTTTGCCATGGAAAACCTTTGTCTTATAAATGTCCACAACATTGACCCATATCCTTCTCACTCCGATGATGCAGGAACCCCAACAACTCCATCTTACTAGTCCTTGAAGCATTCTCCACGTCCTCCACTTTGGATTCTGGAAACGTCCATGATGCAACAGCATATTTTGTACCAGTGCCACACGAGGAGGGTGGGTTAAGTTATTAACATGGGGGCAATGTTCTGTGCAAATCAGCAAACTCATTGCCTTTGCTTATGCACCGCACTATAGATGCAGGTGCACAGGCAAACAAGCTTCTTGGGGATGTATTTTTGATCCTGAATCACCAATGTATGCTGGTAAATTAGAGCTTCTGCGGTTCAATTTGCGTTAGTTACCTTTTGTGGTCTCAACTGTGATGTGTGTTTGTGCCACCACCAGATTCACATCTGACACTTTCACAGAGATGTCACAGGAATACTATTAACTGCTGGAGATATAATCCCTGATAAGTATATGTGCAACTTAAACCTAAAAAATAGTGCCCTAACCAAACCACCCTGCCATGGTGGGCCTTCCAGCATTCCACAGGTTCTCTGAAGATGCTCCCGCCATCTTGAGAATCCAGGGAACTTTAGAATGGACGTGGCAGAGGAGGTCTTTTCAATGCTCTAGGTACATTGCAGTCATTACATCTAATGCTAAAAAAGGCCCTAAGGCTGTTTCTACTCTCCATGTGAGAAGTCCACAGATCATGACGCCATGATTACACCTCTTGGTACTCCATGCTTCCTCTTTTGCCCGCACCACCCTATTTTCTGTATCATATGGTTTTTAGCATTTCTGTCTGCTTGCATGCCTCTCAACATGCTGAACAGAGATGGCAGCATAAAGTGAAGTAAGGTGGAACCTTACAACACACAAAATTAAACTCTAAAAAGCTCACTGTCTGATGTACATCAAGCAGTGGGGCAACGATGTTAGGGTCGATGTTGCATACATGCCATGGAAAGAATGAACCCTATTTTTAAGTCAAGCAATTGTACCAGCCGTAAATTAGCCAATTGATTACCAGAGACGTGTTACAAAGAGTGCACCTGGGTTGCAGTGGGCGGTTGCACCTGCTTCTTGCGCTCCTGGGATGCGTCTGGATTATAGAAGATGCCTGTGCACCCACTTCTGTAACATTGTTCGTGCTGGTCCACAAATGGCAACAAGAGTGGATGTTACCGAATCAGAAACGGATTGGGAACATAAACCGGCCCTGGCCAACTGCTTGGCTGCCCCCGCCCCACCCTGGGTGATGGGGGTTCAGCCAAGCTGTATGTGAGGGCCGATTTTGTTACAGGGGGCCGATATTACCGACCCCGACCCCGGGTATCAAATATGGCTCTCCAGGGGCCCAAAGCCAGCCCCCAACCTGGCGGCCCACCGGGGAATTGCCCGGTGCCCGCTCTGACCAGTCCAGCCCTGTACCTAATTTGAATCCCATGCACATGAGGGAACACTTTGCCTTTGCACCTGCACCTTATTACAGACGGAAGTGCTCAGGTAATACATGTAAACCGACTATGTGCCAACTAGAGATGACATTAAGTCAGCGCGCCACCACAGAGCATTCCTACCGATGGGGGCATTATGGACCCTTTAAAAAGAGGCCGGTCCACCTCCTACGATTGGCGAAGGTGCGGTTTTAAATCGTGGCACTGTCTCTTTTTCACATATGCGCTCCCTCCGCACAGATGCTCCTGTCAGTGTTTGTGCCTGAGCTGAGGACAACACATTTTTTTTGTAATCCGGCGTACTGTCCCTGGTGTGCACATCCAGAGAAGTCTCAATAAACATGTCTTAGATCTGCTGGCAACTATACACGACAGCCATAAGCTGGGCGCAGATGTACCTCTTTCGACAGATTCTGACACATCACCTTGGAACTTGAAAGCAGCGTGACAGGTGTGCGAAGCAGGAGATGGTGACGCAGTTAAGTGCGAGGGAACCTTGAGCACATCTGTTTGGTCTTCTGTTCTCTTATATTTGATTCGGTTTCTTTCCTCTTATCCTTCAGTGGGAGCTGCCCTCACTGCAGTGACACTGAGAGATGTACTCAATGGAGTGATAACACACTGCAAGCTGCATTACAGCGTGGAAGAAAGTTTCACTGCAGTTTATGACATGAACCTATGATCACTACAGTGACATCTCACTATAGGTCGTGCTCAATGCAGTGACGTAACAGAGCTGCCTTCACCACTGAATTACCACACTTAAAGCTGCCTTCTCTGCATCAATGGCATAACGAAAATTAAGGGGACCTCCCTGCAAGGTACGTGGAGGGGCCCCTCCGGGCTCAATCAGGAGCTCTCCGGCCAGAGTGCTGTGCTAAGGGGGCTCCCTGGAGCACGTGGCCCCACCGCACCCTGGGAGCATGTGTACACCCTTGCTCTGCATGGACACACATTAGGTGATGTCTGTCCTCACTTAAGTAACATCACACTAGGGCAGTGGTTGAAATGGAAAAATTGATGTGCAGGTAACTCTGCGCCAAAGTACCTCAGTGTTTCCGAGAAGTGCTGGCACTCTCTAATTAAAGGTATTACATATCTCTTGAGAAGTGCCGATACTCTCCCACTCAAAATAACAAGCATTTACAATGCAATGGTCTCGGCATGTTTTTTGGAACTTGCCCTGTTCAGTTTCTAAAACTGAGCCCCCCCCACGTTGCGCCCGCAGAACACAAGGACGCAACCCTACACCTGACACAGCGCTACACAATACATTTATTTCAGATTCCAAAATGATTGATTCACAGCTGGGAACAGGGCTCCCCGATCCGTCAGTGGGGGAGCACAAACAGCACTGTCATCGTCTTCCTAGCTGCTTGTCAGATGGATCTGTGACTTCTTAGGGTCACATGCCTGCTGCAGGCGGATGCAACCTTTTTATCCACTCATTGTGTGTGTGTATATATATTACAGTGAAAGTGCTTGTACAAACGACCTTATCTTGTGTTATTTAAAAAGAAAACATTTTATGTAACACCACCTGCCTATTTATTATTCGTTTTTACAAATGATCAAACTGAACACATGGCAATGTCATCAACCTCGGAAGGATGAAACGGTGGGACAGCCTCAACCATAGTAACGTGAACGTGCAACTTTTCACAACACCCGGCTCTTGATGACTGACAAACGTCGGTGTTGTGTAAGATGCACGAGGGTGACCTTTGTGCCTTCTTTGATTTGGGGTTAGCGTGACAAGATGCGACGCATTTCAGACACAATGGTGATGTTGGAGAGAAACGTCGACTCTGACATGGGGTTAGAGGAGGCGCACGCGCGTCTGTATGGAAATAAGACTCCTTTTAAGCATCAGAACTCGCAGAGTCTATAAGACACGAACGTTCGCACATGGCACATGGCCTATGACACAGCGCTCCTACTACTACCGCAACTCTCGACCATGAAACCAAGGACTTCGCTCATTTTGATCAAACTGTGTGATCTTAAGCAAACACTGCCCCGGATCCCGGCACCTCATATTCCACGAGAGGCAGTACAGACTCGGGCAATGCATTTCACCAAACGCCGGTTTTTAAGCGCTACCTAAATACAAGGTAGGCTTCGTGAGCGAGTGAAAAGTACATCTGTCACTCCCAGGTCAGACGGATTAAACTTAAGGAAACCTGGGCATGCGGGCGGGGACCGCACCGGTTAACTTTGTTGCCCCGGACCCGTGCGAGAACATGAAGAAAATGTATTGTAAAGGGGGAAGAAAGCATGACTGGAAGGAACATGGTACACGCACCCTGCCTAAAAGACCCAGCCTTGCACTGAGTCATATTTAGGAGGACCGAGCGAGCTGGGAGGGAAAACAAAGCTGGCGCTTGTTTTATCACACACAGGAAGCCTGAAAACGGCACACGGGGCTGAGGACTTTACAGTGAATGCAGCAAGCGCGTTCGCGTGCGCGTGATCGTTTCAAATCGCCTCCAAGGCGATGCACGCGGCCAGGAATGTCTCCTGGAAAGGAGACAAGGCCACAATAAGTTCTCGGAGACGCGCTTCCGCGCGTTCAGCCGAGCCCTAAAAAAGTGTCCGTAGTCAGTAATGGACAGTACCAGCCTATTTAAAGCACTGCACTAGGGGCTGTCCTCTGTGTATCACATATTCAGCTACACTCAATGCCACTGCCACAGCACCATGTGTGACTGCTGAAGGTGCAATATTAATGGACAACCACTCTGTGGGTATCTCTGCAACAGGATACTTGGGGTATCCCTGCTAAGGGTGGAGGGGTGCGAGACAAAAACCAAGACTACCTCTGAAGGCTGCCTGGAAAATAATTACATTTCGAGCACAGGGTCATTGTTTGTGCCTTAGCACACCCTTACCTGGCCTGCTTGCCTCGCATAGATCGGGAGAGTATGACCTATTATTAAAATATGCTGTTCCAAACGTGAACTCCGACTTGAACCTTCTATAGTGCATTAATGGAAAGTGGACCAGTTGTTTGAAGTTACCAGTCCGCCTTTTGCTGCAGTCGGCCCACCTTGCCCGGAAGGGGAAAGAGGGATCCCACGCAATAGGATTCAATGTGTCGGTCTGCACCCATCAGTGAGAGTGGTCCCTGGTAGTCCATGGCAACTTCCAAGTGGCCTGATCGCATTAACCCCTTCGACGCTTTAGGCACAGTGGAGCTGTGCTGATGATGAGCTGAGCTCGTCATAACCGCCGCGGAACGCCAACGCGGGGCTAATTCCCCTACTGTGCGGGCGTTCCATGGGAGTGGGCGGAGTCGTGACGAGCTCAGCTCGTCATGAGCACAGCTCCACTGTGCAGCATGATGAGGTGGGCTCGTCACGAGCACAGCTGAGCCGTGCGCGGCCCCCCTCCCGCCGCACCGCGGTGGAATTAGCCCCGCTGCGAAGGTGTTAACAATGTGCACCAACTCATGAGCAATTCACAATCAGTGTGCCTCCTGACGGCTTTCTTCCCTGTGCGCCTGCATCTGTATTATGGCGTGTGCACAGGAGAAAGGGGTTCCCACATTTGCCTTAAGCCACGCCCTTATGTAAACGAGGGCTCATTCATCGTTGATTCAATCCATCTCACAGAAGGCATAATGCGAGGACCTGCAGCCTCTTCTGTAATACCCAAGTGCCGCAATGGGGTCTAAAAGCGGGCCCAAAGGCCCTTGATTCAATAGAGCCACTGAAGTGATGAACAGCTGTCTGCAGATGCCGCCGTACAATGTCATGACCTAGATTCGGTGGTAACCTCTGAGGGAGGGATGTGGTGACTGACCGGCTCGCTGGCTGAGAGGTGATGACCAGTACCTTCTGGGTGCCTCTGCAGCACGCTTCCATCTGAGGGGCCACTAACATGTGGTACCTTTGTAAATACTGCAGGGTGATCAACCAATGCCCTGGCCTCCGTTTACCTCCAATGCAGATGGAGAGGAAGGAGGTACCGCTGCTGGCACCTCAGCACGATGTGTGTTACGCAAACAAATGATTGACAGAATGCTGAATTATTCAAACAGTGAAGAGATCTGGGTTCAATTCATCGTTCTTTTGCTCACTATGCCACCCCAGTTCAGACATGGCCATATGGAAATCAGTCTTGACCCTCTGCCTCATGGGAACAGTCCAGCCTGAACTGCCAAGCCATGTCTTCCCTGGACTGGAAACAAGCATCCTGGGACCGGTTTCAGTGTATCACCAATCATCAGCCAAGCTAGCTTGAATCCAGTGGCAAAGTGAGCAAGGGACCCACATCTGGGTAAACCCCTCAGGAGGCACAGATGTGCAGCTGTCGCCTGCATATGTCTGAAAGTTCAGAAGCTCTAAGGAGGGTTAAACTTTGTTGAAGCCACCGGTCTTTTCCCTCCCAACCACCACGACAGAGCATTCAGTCGCATTTCATGCGTGTTCAGCGACATGCCAGTATTTTCAGTCTCTTTACATAGGTCGCTTGCGTATGAAACTATCTGTTTCTTTTATGGACCTGCAATAACATTGTGCCCAGAATATCGACTAACAATATTATCAAGGTAAATATATGTATGTACGTATAGATTTCCTTCACTATTCCTGACTCCACAGCTATGTACCTTGACGATAGATTTATCGCTTTAAGACAGAGGAGTGAAGTTAGAAGTGAGATGTCAACCGTTTGTGGCAGAAACGTCGTTTTGCGTCAGGTGACGTTGCTGCCATCGGAAGGGCGTGACGACACCAACCGCACGCTTCCGGTTTGAAGTCTCTGTGAGAGGGAGTGTGCGACACCCACTCAGCTGAAAGCCAACGACGCATTTCGCAACACAGGTTTCTGCTTGTGGCTCGTATCCTGAGGTACCCACGTGACACTGAATTAGTCAAAAATGTTTTCATTTTAACACTTGCCACAACCCGTAACGAAGCAAATAATATTAATGCAAAATCTCCATGGAATTAAGAAAATTGTGCCGATTCCTACAATGGATGAAAATGTCCCAGTAACTCACTGAAATGGGCACTAGTGACGAAAAGGCCACACTCCAGCCTCTCCTACTGGGCCTCGGCTCGGCAGAGGTGCGTGCCTCGAAGTCTGCCGGGTCAGGCACCGCAAGACAAGACCAGGCACCACTTCCGCCCGGGAGGAGGAATCCGGAGACATTCTCGAAAGCCCAGCGCGTGCCCCGACACGAGGGGCCCGAGGGCCGCAGCGCACCGCATGCATGGCAGAGGCACGCACCGCAGGGGGGGGGGGGCTGAGCACACGACGCACCCAACACACACGTCAGACACACAACTGCAGGGGCCCGCGGGCACAGAGACCTGCTACGCACCAGCACTCACTCGCCGCAGCGACTTCCGGTTACCGAGGTCCTTATTGCACACTGCGCATTCACACACAAAAGGTAGGCCCTCCCAGAGGCACGCGCCGCAGCCGAACTCACGCGAGGCACGCAACTTCCGGTTACTAAAGCCCTTATTGCACACAGCGCATCCACACACACCCACACACACACACAGGGGCCTAGGCAACGCAGCCGGGGAATGAAGCTGTGCACACAACACATCCACACACAGACACACAACTGCAGGGCCCCAGAGTCTTGCTTCACACTCGGCTCGCGACTTCCGGTTACTAAATCCTTTATTGCACACAGCACATTCTCACACACAGGGGCCTAGGCGCCGCAAGCCGGGCTCACGCGAGGCACGCGACTTCCGGTAAATAAAGCTGTCACTTCACACTACACATCCTCACTCACGACAGGAGAGGCCTGCAGCCGCCCACAGTCACGCGCCGCAGCCGCACCCACGTGAGGCACGCGACTTCCGGTAAATAAAAAGCTGTCACTTCACACTACACAACCTCACACACGACTGTAGAGGCCTGCAGCCGCCCACAGTCACGCGACTTCCGGCGAAGGGAGCTGCTTAAACACCCAACGCATCCAGACATTCGTGGCTATCATTAGAGCAGCAGGTGCAGTGACACCAGGTTCCAGGCCCGCTGGGCCCCACGTGGCTGAATGTGGGCCCATTTCCCCTCCTTCCATCAGGCCCAGTGCAGCCTCAGGATGGCGCTGAAGGGCAGGGCCTGCGGCCGCCCCACACTGGCCACAGCCAGCGAGTAACGCTGCTTCTGCACACAACAAAACACAATCCTGTCAGACATACGCTCAGGAGCCTGCGGCACACACAGCATTTGTGCCAGTATACAACCACAGGGCCTTGTGACCGGTTACACAAGCACACCATGCATATTCCTGCCAGACACGTCTGCAGGGTCATCATGCAGCCATGAACATGATACACAGCACAACCAAATTCATGTCAGACACACAACTGAAGGTTCCTGCGGCGGCCACCACTGCCACACACAACCGAACCAAATTCACATCAGGTATATATTGTATTATATTGTAATTGCATTTACATAGCGTTTAGTACCCCTGACGAGGCGTCGAAGCGCCTTTTCGACAACTGAATTTTGTCTGAGTAAGGTACAGAAAAAACTCAAACACATTCGTGTCAGACACTCCTACAAGAGACTACAGCCCCTACGCAAAACACACAGTACACACTGCTGCGTTCATGACAGGGACGCAGCACTTGGACCATCTTTTACATACACCTGACCCCGCAGCCCCTTTGCTCACTCACTCGCTCCCTCTCTCACAGACCACCATCCTCGCCCCAATTTGGGCACATACCTGCAGTTCAATGAAATTATCGAAACACACCACAGATAAACATAGGCGGGGCGATCAGTAGCTTGTACAGACCCACACACGTGCACAACTTATTTAGGCACATAAATGCAGGTACTCTTTCTAACTCACACTTGATTTTCATTTCAGTTTTTGAGCTGGAATCTTTCAAAGAGTACGATTTGTTTACGTTGTCGGAGGCACACGTGTCAGCGAAAATCAAAAGCAGTTTTGGTCTTCATGTGAAAAGGACCGAAAAGTTTGTTTCATTATTTCTGTTTACAAAGTGATCAACAATATTTATGTGACATTTTATGGAGAAGAGACAGAATACCAACCCGATCGCCTTGTGTACGAAAAAGGTTACAGAATTCCCTGGAGGGTAAACGTGCATGAAGAGATCATAAATCATATGGGAAAAATGAAAACATAAGAAGTCTGCCGCAATGGGAGGGCCAACTCATGCCGCCTGGTTGAGCGAAATATGAGGCAAGAAAAGGGTAAATGGTGTGGCAAATGGAACTTAGTTTCCTGCAATGTTATTTAGTAAGTTTGTAATCTTAAGACATATTAATAATGTCTAAGCAAAATGCCACCTTGTTAGCACCAGTTTAACATCTGAATATGACAATAAGCAACTGAAAGGGGAGCAGTTAACTTTTCTGCCAATGTCCTGCACCACAGGTGGCACATTTGAAAGTAACTTTCGAGCCATCCGAGATAGAAATATGTTTTTTGTTGAAATCTGATAGTTATCCAACAGGTTGTGGTTTGCGTGCACGTACATTCACGGAAAGCGCCACTGGCGCGAAAACACAAAAAAATTGATGTGTCCATGAACATAAGTGAAAATAGAGCAGGAAATAATGAAGCAGTGACGTGGTTGCTAGAAAGCAAAATCATTTGTTAGCAGTGCTTAATTTGTGACATAGTGCCAGGGCCCAAGATATTTCTCGGGTGGCCACTGCTGCTTTTCCTACTTCAGGCCAAATACGAGAACCAACGGCACCTACTATCCAGTGTAGGAATAAAAAAACAAGTGTGTATACCCAGTAATGCATCTGCTCATTGCTAGGACTAGGAGAACTCATTTTCTGTTTCGAGGAACACGTTCACCAAATGGCTGCGGTATCGCGAAACGGGGATGAAAAGACTATCAAAGGTTAACAATGAAAGGAGCCGCCTAAAAAGAATGAAATGCAAAAACGATCACCAAACCTCCTCGGTTTGACAAGTCGCGGAGGGGGGTGTGGGCGCGAAACTCTGCGTAAATCCGCCTCGACCGCGAAATTTCCCTATATGGCGGATTTCGCGCGTTTCATGTTGTAGTGGAATGATTTGTTCACACAAGTCTTCACACTGGTTGACATGAAGGTAGGCCAGGGTGCACTGTGTAAAGGTAGGGTGAGCATTAGGAATAGCCATGTCAACATTGCAGTGCATAGTCTCACTGCATGAAACTGCATTTCACACTGCATATCATATCCTAAGTAAAGTGGACTTTTCATAGCACTGAATGTTCCACTGCTGTTAATATATCACAGTCACTGCACATCCGAGGACAATGGCAATTATCCACCAAGCACTCGTCTTCAAATATAGTCTCAAAGATCTCAATGTTCAAAATTCATTTATTCCAATAATTCTTCTTCAGATTTCTTCATCCAATTTACGACAAATACCAGCCAACACGTGTTTCGTCTGATCAGTATATGATATACAGACTTCTTCAGGGCTGTAATTAATACATTAACCAAAATTACAAGAAATACTTAGTATTGGGCTCAACATTCACAATACAATTCTCCATACAATTCACCAAATCCGTGCAATAAGAAAAAGTAACTCAAAGAAGTACCCGTCACCAAGAGTAAAGCTTGAAAGCCCAATGTGTATCTATCAAAATCTAGTACCCAAGTATGAGTACATATGTTGAAAGTCATATATTTATAAGTCACCTGCAGTACCAGTTAGGACCCAGTCACCAACCACACCAGCAGGTTGGTCATCGTAGTAATAATAATAGTAAATCATCTGTAACTCACCATTACACTTAGTGCAAATGGTTTCGATCCATAATCCTCGTAGTAAAAAACAAAATCTTCAATCCAAAACAATCGCAGTAATACTCTGTAAAGAAAACTAGTGTCTCTTAATATACACTCTATTCGTATTGTCACGCTCATACGTCAAACTGAGGCTTGAACATACTTCACTATCTCCCAACTCAATTGCTGTATCCTCCAACTTGGCCAGCATATAATATAAGTATTAGCTAATAATATGTATCATTCTCTCACAACTTCTCTATGCTCAAAATTTATACAATCTGTCTTTAAATAATAAACATTTACAACCTTCCAATAATTTGAGGCGAATCAAATTATTGGAAGGTGATTCAACTTACACATTAAGGTATTTAATGGTAATTGATGTAAATGTTTATTATTTAAAGACAGATTGTATAAATTTTGAGCATAGAGAAGTTGTGAGAGAATGATACATATTATTAGCTAATACTTATATTATATGCTGGCCAAGTTGGAGGATACAGCAATTGAGTTGGGAGATAGTGAAGTATGTTCAAGCCTCAGTTTGACGTATGAGCGTGACAATACGAATAGAGTGTATATTAAGAGACACTAGTTTTCTTTACAGAGTATTACTGCGATTGTTTTGGATTGAAGATTTTGTTTTTTACTACGAGGATTATGGATCGAAACCATTTGCACTAAGTGTAATGGTGAGTTACAGATGATTTACTATTATTATTACTACGATGACCAACCTGCTGGTGTGGTTGGTGACTGGGTCCTAACTGGTACTGCAGGTGACTTATAAATATATGACTTTCAACATATGTACTCATACTTGGGTACTAGATTTTGATAGATACACATTGGGCTTTCAAGCTTTACTCTTGGTGACGGGTACTTCTTTGAGTTACTTTTTCTTATTGCACGGATTTGGTGAATTGTATGGAGAATTGTATTGTGAATGTTGAGCCCAATACTAAGTATTTCTTGTAATTTTGGTTAATGTATTAATTACAGCCCTGAAGAAGTCTGTATATCATATACTGATCAGACGAAACACGTGTTGGCTGGTATTTGTCGTAAATTGGATGAAGAAATCTGAAGAAGAATTATTGGAATAAATGAATTTTGAACATTGAGATCTTTGAGACTATATTTGAAGACGAGTGCTTGGTGGATAATTGCCTACGTTCAGTCATTTATGACATTTACTGAGTAGTGGTAACCTACTCGCTCCGCTTTGAGCACCAATTGGACTTGCTACTGTGTTTACCTGCTTATACACGCTGTGCGCTTCATAATAACTGTTACCATCATTTTTCAAACATCCGAGGACAAGTTGCATGATCTGTGTGCACTGCAGCGCTCTGGATTTTGAACTGCATAATGAACATTATCCTATAATGTAAATTGCTCTTAATAGGCAGTATGCTGCGCGGCACGGTGCGCTGTACCACGTACTGCATTTCTTTTTCATTCACACTGCCTGTCGCGCTGCGTATTGTCTATCACACACACTACACTGTAAATGGGGCTGCATAAAACACGCATGCATACGTCAAGTACACCAAAGGGTTAAAATATGATACCGAGTATTGCACTGCAGTTCACACTCTGCATCGCAATGCTGTTGACACTGCACGCTGCACTGCATAAACTGTCGACAGAACCGGGCTGCACAAAGGAGGTCGTATTACATTTTGCATAAAAAGATCGCATTGTTTATCGTTCCGCGTGCAGGTATACATACAGCACTGCAATGCACACTGCATAGCCAATCGCAGTTAACTTCCTTATGCATTCACTCCTATGAGTCGCACTGCATGTCGTACACTGTAAAGTACTCACCTCACGAAGCTGTTTCAAACTGACTGTGCTGAAAGTCAATCTGCATAAATCAGTGTGTGTATCTATCATTGTACGTCGCACTGTACACTGCACTGTAGAGACAGCCCTGTGCCAACAGACCCCCCACAAAAAAAGAGAAACGATGTATTCTACTCTGTACTGTATGTTGAATGTTCGCAGTTGCTCGCTTCTCTTCGTCTTCTTGTGGGGATGACGCACCCTTCCGCACCGCTTTACTACGTGCGCCCCCACCCACCCCCTGTGGGCGGCAGCCGCGTCTTCAATCCACATTACCTGTCATAGCTTTCTGTCGCCCTCCGTTTCTTTTAGTCTCCTGTGCACAAGCGTCTAGATAACCCCATCCTGGCGGAGTACCCACATCTGAAACTTCCCTTGCTGCTCTTGTTCTGTGTATGGGGAAACGTCCCTTCTTCGACACCAAACAGCGCCTAAATCCACAAGTAACTACTTCTATCTTCCCTTTTCGAGAAAGTAGCGCCTAGGGGTCCTGAGAGTTGTGCGAGTAAGCTATAAGTCACCACGCTCCGTGCCAGCACTGCATAAGGCTCTGCCCCCTCTGTTAATTGGCGAACATCATCATATCTTTCCACCCTCTACCCACATCACTGCCATTCTGACTGTAGTACACGACTCTAGGCGCTATACGAACAGATAACCACCCATCCCCTGAGTCTCGCAGCCCGCACAGTTGCACTGAAACCACTCATAACCTCGCCTCTCGTTGTCCCCCCCTTCTATATCACCTCGGATCTCACCAGTTCCCCTAACTCTACTAATATGAGCTTCCAGGCGCTATTTGACTCCACTCTCTGCTAGGCGCTCTCCCGCAACCTCTACAGCGCCCACCAAGGCGAGGACGGATGATAGATCGCATCTCCCCGATCTCTCTGAATTTCCTGCACAGCACCTGGATACCTGGGAGTTTAGGCACTATATGGCTCGTGACTCATAGCGCTGTGTGCGAAAGTTCATTTTCTAGAAAGTTTCTTACCTCGTAAGGTGTGCCTGTCTCTCCCAGACCCCCACACATGAACCGAGTAGCGCCAACTCGAGGCGCTATAGGGCTTCTGTCCGCTCAGACTGCGGGCGCGGGGAGGTGGCTGCGGTCGGACCGATGCCTCCGAGGGTGTGGGCGAGCAGCAGCCGGAGCCGAGAGCCGGGCGGCACTTCCTCGAGGAGCTGTGAGCGCATCTCCACGCCCTCCTCAGCTGACCCGAAGCGCTGCACTCCTCCGAGCTCCCGTCTCGGCTCTCTCTTTACTTATCTGCAACCGCACAGGGGCCGGGGGAGGGACGGTGAATCACATAAAGAGTGATTCGGGTCAGGCTTCAGCCCCTAAACTTTCGCTGGGGGAGTGAATGAACGAATGAAGGTGAGCAGGGCTCTTACCGTGCGCCTCAGTGCACTGACTCGCGTCTGGCGCCTTGACTCACAGGTGTGTCGAAGGTCACACGCCTCGTAATCTGTCAGACACTGAAATCGTCCCTCGTGTGACACGAGGGACGATTTCAGCTCTGGCAGCTGGTGATCATTAGTGCAGCAGGTGCAGTGGCACCAGGGCGAGGGGCTGTGAATGCACACCAAGCACCGAAGTATACAAAACAAGTTATGGGTGGGTGGAATTCTTGAATTCACCTCAGCCGCTGGGGACGACTGGGGGCTGCATCACCACAGCCCGTCCTTGTTTTGCACCCCATGTCACCTCAGTTTGGACCCAGCCATATGCAAATCAGTCAGGATGGACTGGAGTGCGGCCAGAATTAATGACCAGTGCCTGAGATTAATTCAACTATTCTGATCATCACTTTTTTTGTATACTTTGTTGCTAGCCGCGGGCCGTGCTGGTAAGAGTGGTGAGGCTGTGTATTTCGACAGACTCCGAGGGAAAAATAATTATTTATTTAATTTTCTCGACGACAAGGGAAAAATAATTATTTATTTAATTTTCTCGACAAGGGAAAAATAATTATTTTCCCTCGTCATCTGTCTAAATCACCCCCCCACCCCCCGACCCCCCCCCCCCCCGCCCAAACGAGATGACCTGCTGAGTGTCGTCTGCATAGGAAAGGGCTCTGAACCCACAGGACTTAACTGGTTGAGCTAGGGGTGCTAAGAAGATGTTGAAAAGTGTGGGGCTCAAGGAAGAACCTGACGGGACCGCCTTGTCCAAGAGGATGATGTTGGAGTGGTGGGTGCCTATAGAAACTCTTTGGGGCTTGTTCCTGAGAAAGCCCTTGAGCTAGTCGAGGGCAGTGCCCTGAATGCCACAATGATCGAGACGCTGAATCAGAGTGGATTGCGAGATGTTATCAAACGCCGCGACAGGTCTAGCAGGACCAGCATGGCGGGGTTTCTCCGGCATCCAGGGATGACCTAATGGTATCTTCTATTGCAAGTAGGGGGGTTTAGGTGCTGTGGGATGGTCTAAAGCCAGTTTGAAACGCGCCCAACAAACCTTTTTTCTTCAGATAGGAGGAGATCTGTTTGTTGACTTGGGGCAGCAGAATTTTGCCCAACAGCGGGAGGAGAGATATGGGGCAATAGTCACAGGGTTCTTAAGATCTGTGTTAGACTTTTTCAGGATGGGTGGAACATGTGCTGTTTTCCAAAGCCATTGAGTTTTGGCTTGGGTCAAGGACAGATTACACAGTGATCTGATGGTAGATGCAGTGAGGATGCTTTTAAAGTACCCCTCCATACTAAATAGTTGTGAATACCCCAATACTAGATGTTCAACTTCTTAGAGATACAAGTGTCTTTCACACATAAGAGAACCCGCAAATGCTGAGCTATGTTGCACTTTTGATGGCAAACGGTGGGGTTTGGCCTTAAAATAAAGTCTAATGAACAGGTTCCTTTCGGGCCACTGTTCATTGCAAACAGGGCCCTTGGAGTCCTCCAAGTTGGGGTGTAGATGTGAGCTTATTATCAAAACCCAGATTTTTGACTCTGGTCTCATTGCTTTACCAGGTGTTCATGGGCAGGAAAGGCTCCAGGCATAACATGTTGGTATTTTGCGCTGGCTGTCTATGCAGGGTACTCAAGTCCGACTCTCAAGCTATAAAGATGCGCTTAGTTGTGTAGACAAGGGCATATCAAAAAGCCGCCTTTTAAAAGAGCTAAAAAAAATTAGGGCTGCCATGAAAAATATCTGTCCTAGGAGGGACTTTGACGGATTGTGTAGACTCTGTACCTATGTATGGCCATCTCTCGGCACATCATGCATCTAAACCGTATCTTACAACAATAGGTGCTTACTTCGGAGAAGTGTGGCTCACCGATTAGAGCGGCAGACCCTGAGGCAGAGGTCTGACCCGGGACCAGGGTTCAATTCCCGACGCGGCAGGGTCTTGGGCTCAATGTCCAAGGACTCGATAATTCTCGCCTCGGTGCCTACTCTAATCATGGGTCCCACGCTGCAACTCTTGGCAACAGCTTGCTTAACCCCTTCGACGCTCATGACGAGCTCAGCTCGTCATGGAGTTTCCATTGATTTCAATGGAAATTACATTGAAGTGGTACCAGGGGCTCAGCATCCAATTAATCTCCACAACGGCCCTGAAAGTGCTAGAATGCCTGGCCTCACCTTGGGGGTGCCCAGGAGTGGGCACTTCACAGGGAAAGGCCAGGAAGGGTTCCACAGCGGTATACAGCGCCAGGATGCCTGAAAGGTGATAGTGCTCTTTACAAGTATACATACATTTACATTTACATTTACAGCTGGGCCCAGTAGATCTAAGACCAATGCATCTAAACTGTATCTTTCAATAGTAGGCACTTATTTAGTTATTTACAGTACTATGGCTGGGACTGGTAAATTTAAGAGCAAAGCATTATGCATCTAAACCATGTCTTTCTATAATAGGAGTTTAATTGGGTAATTTATGGTAAACTTTGTAAATAGCATCTACTCACAAGTTGATTGGGTTTTCAACTTCAAAAGCCCACCAAGGATTAAAAAAGACTACTCAACAAAGTGCTAGTTGCAAACACTCTTAAAACATTTCCTTCTTATTTTTTTTAAGTAAAATGTTGCAGCAGTTGGTTTCCAAAATTTCACATCACTGGCTTCCTGTTTTTCTGAAATAACATGTATTTTAGGCCTAGCATGGCCTTTCCTTAAAGCCTGACCCTTAATGGCATGTTGGAAAATGTCCCAGAGGTATGTGTTTAGTTATGAGGGGGTTGGAAGCAACACCTGTATGCAGTCGGAGTTCAACTTCTCAGAGAGTCAAATGCTATTGACGCACTCAGGATTAAGCAATAGTAGATCTTTGATGAGGGCAAATTCTGGCGTTTCGCCTTTAAAGCTAAGAATCAGCATGGGCCTTCCTCTGGACCCTGAGAAGAACTATGCCAGGCTTGAAACACTTGTTGGCAGGTAAAGGCAGGGAATAATTGATGTGTGATTTTTGGGAATTAACTACTACAGGATTTCAAATTAGGAAATAGGAACTTTTAAGACACTTTGAAGCAGACACATTGTCCATCATTCTACCCTAGTCTGTGTGAGCGCTTGAAGCTGACAAAAAACATTCAACTTGTGAGTTTTTTGTAAAGCAGTTGCCACTAACTGCTGACGCTCATGACCACGACTGTAGACTATCTTGGGTTCGGAGCATTGGTGAAGCAAATTCTGCATTAGTATGTTTCAAACACTGTATGTCTGAAAAACGTATTATGTGAAAATATAAATAAACAAGCATTGGCACAACCAATAGGTCTTGCCTATGCAAGAGCTATTGGCTTTGCACATGTGCTTAAGCCATGTTGTGCACCAGCGAGGCTGCTGGTCAGCATGGCTAAAAGTTAGTGGCATAGAGGACAGTGGTGTGGAGTGTCATAGAGTGGAGTAGAGTGTCAAAGAGTGGAGTAGAGTGACATTGAGTGTCATGCTGACCTCCACCCTTTAAATCGCGCTGAATCACTAGCGCGCCAAAAGATATTGACTTACTCCTGAGGCGGAAGCCGGGAGAGACTGCTCGTTGCTTGTAAAAATATTGAATTGTATTTTTGTGTGTTTTAACTCACGCCCTACTCACCCAGAGCACTTCTCCCCTGGAAGTTGCTGCTAAATCCTTGGCGCAGCCGACCTTAGCGCTGCTACAGGGAGGGGACAACAGTGCCGCCATCGCGCGCTCAAACACCGGGCCACGCCCACTTTTTGAGGCCACGCCTCCCATCTCCCTACATAAATGAGCACTTCCCGGACGCGCAGCGGGCGCGCCTAAGGCAAGCCCGTCTGCGCCCGTCCGCGATCGTACGCGGTCCAGGGCCATACCCTATGTCCCACGGGAGGGACATATACGGTGGAGTAGACAGGAGCTGATGGCTTTCCGCAGTACCATTGCCAGCCCATGTCTGCATAACCTGCGAGTGCAGGATAACATGGACTGCGAATACTGCCACTTCTCCTATGATCCTGGCAGGGATGTGGCCCCTAGAGACCACATCCTGGACTGTGGCCTGCTCAACGTGCGTTCTCTACAGAAACACAAACTAGATCTATACGACCTACACTGAGAAACAGTGGGACCTTGTATTTCTCACTGAGACATGGCTAGATGAAGGTTCTACCCCTGATGCCTTAGAGGCACTACCAGAGGGCTACATAATGCTTAGGCAAGATAGACCCACTGGTAGAGGAGGAGGCATCGCTATTGTAGCCAGGAGAAGTCTACGATGCCAACTAGACCACTCTCCCATCCTGGACAGTGAGGCAGGGAGCTTTACCATCAAAGTAAAAGAAGGCTGCACGCTGAAGGGCATTCTAATCTACAGACCCCCAGGCCCTACGGCCAGGTTTGGGGAGAGTCTGGTAGAAGGCATAATGGAGGCTGCGCTGCGCAAAGATAAATTCCTGGTACTGGGGGATCTTAATTTACATCTGAACAACCCCATGGACAACGCTAGCAGGGACTTCTGCCAGGCGCTAGGAGCCCTCCAGCCGATTCAGATAGTAAGTGGTCCCACTCACCAGTTGGGACACTTGCTAGACCCCTTATTCGCCAATTGGGGGGAAGTAGAAGCCATGACTCCCATTCCTATCCCGTGGTCGGATCACCACCTGGTACCATTCTCCATACGCATTCCGGGGGCAAGATCTCCGGAGCCAGCAACATTGTACCACCCCAGGCGGAGATGGGCCACCTTTTCCCAGGCTAAATTCTGTGCGGCACTTACCAGAGGAGGGAGCCCTGGGGGGGATGATGCGGACACGGCTAACACCAACCTATGTAAACGTATCAACGAGGCGCTCGATTGCACGGCCCCACTCTCCCGCGCCAAATCGGGTGGCCGCATTCAAAAAACTGCCCCGTGGTAGAGCGATGAACTAAGAGTTGCGAAAGCAGCATTGAAGCGAGTCGAAAGGCAGTGGCGAGGGGCTCTCTCTAAGGAAACTAGGGAGGCCTACCTAAGTGAGAGGCGAGTCTATCATGGACTAATCAGGAAGTCCAAAGCAGCATACTATACTATCAGAATTAGTGAAGCTGATAATTCCACGAAGGAGCTTTTTTCGCTCTACAAAACCCTCTCAAGTGGGAAACCAGCCATTGCTCCAGACGACTGCTTGGTGGAATCCTGTGATAGGATCGCGGACTTTTTCGCCGAAAAAATAGCAAAAATTTACACGGCATTTCCTAATCACCCCATTGCAGGGACGGAATTTACGGAAAGCCCGAGGGAATGGGGGGACAGACATATATTGACCAACTTTGTCACCCCGTCCCCAGAGGACCCCCTAAAAATCTGTAGATCCATCAAATCGGGCTCCCCACGGGACCCCACCACGCCGAAACGTCTAGTTGATAGCTTACCGGTGCTGGAACCATATATCAGACACCTACTGGACGTGTCATTTAGAACTAAGTCCGTGCCCAGAGACTGGAAACAGGCAGTGGTTCTACCTCTTAGGAAGAAACCTAACATCAGCTTCGAAAAGCTAGAGAACCTCCAACCTATCTCCCTTCTGCCCTACCTGGCCAAAGTGGCGGAAAAAACGGTAAACATACAACTGATGGATTTCGTGGAAGAGGCTGCCCTCCTACATGACACCCAGTTTGGTTTCCGTCCCCGCCACTCAACTGAATCTGCGCTTCTGATGGCTGTGGAGACCTTGCGTCAGGGGGTGGATGAGGGTCAGACTATGGCCCTCATCCTATTGGACCTGAGTGCAGCTTTCGACACTGTAGCTCATACCACCTTGCTACAGTGTCTGAATAGTGGAGGGATATCTGGAGCTGCACTCGAATGGATCCAGTCCTTCCTGACGGGGAGAGGCTTTCAGGTCCGCCAGGGCGAATGCTATTCTAGGGAAATCGGCTTGGGCCAGGGTGTGCCCCAGGGCTCGTCCCTGAGTCCCACCCTATTTAATCTATATGTCTCCCCAGTGGCTCCTATTGCTGAGGGCCGTGGTCTGCACATAGTGTCCTACGCCGACGACACGAAGCTGGTTATCTCCCTTTCACGTGCGCCCGGTCTTGCGGTGGACTATTTCAGAGCCTGCATGCAAGACCTTGCAGCCTGGATGTCCACCAACTGCCTCAAATTAAATGGCAGTAAGACCGAGGTGCTCGTGGTGGGGGGGAACCCATCTGTCTGGTCGTCGGCGTGGTGGCCTCCATGCTTAGGTGAGGTTCCAACACCCTGTCAAGAAGCTAGGAACCTTGGAGTCTGGCTTGATGCTGACCTGTCCTTTGGACCACAGATAGGCCGTGTGGTGGGTGTCTGCTTCAGCGTCCTAAAAAGTCTGCGGAAGGTCCTAGATCTCCTTCCTACGTCAGCCCGTAGGACGCTGGTGCATGCCCTCGTCAAATCGCGCCTGGACTACGGCAATCTGCTGTATCTGGGAGCAACCAGTAAGGCAATAAATCGCCTCCAGGTGTTGCAGAATGCGGCAGCTCGCCTCATTCTAAAATTTCCCAAAAGATCGGCCTCCAAAGCTGCCCTTCAGACCCTTCACTGGCTGCCAGTAAGGAGTAGGGTCGAGTTTAAGGCCCTTTGCACTTGCCATCGCATCCTTACTGGGAAGGCACCAGCACCGCTCCAGAACCTGATCACCAGATACGTGCCCACGAGCGCCCTTCGCTCCTCCTATGGAGGCCTACTAAAGGTCCCTAGGATAAGAAGGGCTCGCATGGGAGGCAGATCTTTTCGCTACCTGGCGGCGAAGAGCTGGAATGACTTACCTCTGGACCTTCGCCTGGAGCCATCTGAACCCAGCTTCAGGAAGAAGCTCAAAACATACCTATATATACGGTAATCGAGCAGACTCTGCGGCCTAGTCTGCATGAGTTTTTCTGTCTTAGCGCGGGGACACGCCATCTGAGCGTAGCCAGGCGCTTTATAAAACGCCCTTATTATTATTATGAAGTGGAGGGGCATCGAATGGAGTGTCGTAGAGTAGCTTTGAATGAAGTGGCATAGAGTAGGGTGGAGTGGCTTAGAGTGGAGTATGCAGGCGTGTTAGCGCACTGCCAATACAGATGACACATTTTCAATTGAAATGACCATTATATTTGCACATAGTTTTACTGATAAAACTATACAGCACACAAACGAAAATGTGTGGAAATTACATCAGCTAGTGTACTGATTTGCTTAGATCATATTAAAGTATTTGTTTCCAACACACCTAAAAATTACAAAAAACGTGCTGCCATTGTTGATTTCTTAATTCTGATATAGTCTGAAATATTTACACAGTTCATTTACAGACATTTCAGTTTTGTGTTGTGTTAAAAAACCAATCTTTTCTTTTTCCAGTGCCCAGCAAGAATATCAGATAAATCCTCTTCTTTTGTTTCTCTGACTTCAAAATGAAACACCAAGCTTGCCTTGGAAGATAGAGCCTGAGATTTGACCTCTGTCTTTGAATGCACTGCAAGTGTGACAAGATAAGAAAAAGATGTAAAGGCCTATTTACAGAAAGCGAGTCCTCGTGGAAGAATACAGCAAACAGGTGATGCTCTATAGGAGGGATGAAGACATGCTGGACAGCCTAAAACAAACAAAGTCAGCAAATAGAAAGCAAGAAAATGTGATTTACAAACTAAAAAGCCAATGGTAAGCAATGGGTGGAATTCATTCCCCGAGAAGCTTTCAGAATGCCTGCAAGAAGTATTTTCGCAACAAGACAGCTGGGCTGTCTGGTAGGTTTCTACCTAAAAAGGAAAGGTGTGGAAATCAGCAACAACGACTCGATGACCTGTATGCAAAAGTACATTAGTACGTGAGGCAGAGGGTCTCAGAGACACAGCTTTCTTTGTTCTCTTTACAGCCATCCATTTAGCTGCTGTACTAATTGAAGGTTTATCTGCATGAAGGTGGAAGGATTACTGTCAATTTAATATGATCTGTTTGTGGCGGGCTGAAAGGCTCTTAATAGCTTCTAAGCTTAGCTTTACATCTGAAGTAAGATATAGTCTTATAGTTCTCCAAATAATTAATGAATGAAATAATTATTCCATTGATCAGATCTCCAATTAGTTTTACAAATGATCCACTGTCAACACATGTTTTCCAAAAAAACATTGGTTTAAAAACAGACACCACTGGTGAAGCTCCACTTTTGATTGAGTTATTAGAACATATCAAACCTTTTTATTTAAAGACGTGATATAACTGGTGTAAAGCAAGGATAAATTGCGTATTGAGGAACTTTGGTGTATCCTTAATTCATCCTACAAAATGTATCGAATTCATCCAAATGGAGCAGCACACTCTCATGTACGACTTTGACCTTGAAAGAGAAAAGGACAAAGAAGTATTGTGTACAAGTTAAAGTTTACTCTACTGCGGCTCTACAGTTTCTTTAGATCAGGCTTCTCCAAAGTTGGTCCTGGAAGGCCGGATCCATGCCAGATTTTTAGCATATCCACATTTAGATAAAAATAGTTATTATAAAAACCTAGATTGTAGCTATTTATTTAAATAACTTATCTTCTTTAATTTAACCTTTTTGAATTAAACAAAGTCAACTATTTCTTCCATTATACATAGCATCCCATACCACCTATGCTTTAAGTTATTGTTTTCTTTTAAGAAAATATATAGGCATCCTTCTAAGATATGTCAACAATTATTAAACCGTTTTCAATTTTGGCTTTTCATTATTCAAAGGTACAACTAGAGATGTGTAACCACCTATTTCATGATTGCATAATTTTACCCCACTTTGCATACAAGACGCACAACTTGTATGATTTTAACCTCTCGTAGGGTTTCAGTCAATCTGCTTTAAAGTGTTGGAAAATAGTTAAGGTTTGTTCAACGGAATCCTGTCCAAACTCAGAAAATATTTACGGGTTGTGGTCTGAGTGCAATTTTACAATCCCAGTCGTGAGTGATATAGTTTTTAGTCATTCAAATCCTAAATGATTATTGACGATGGCCAGTCAAAGGCTTGGATTGAGGTTGCGGACACACAGTTCAAAGTTTGTTATAAAGATGAGCCTGGCATCCACTGAAGTGAAACTTTGGACCAGGGAAAAATACAAATAATCTCAAAATTCACTGAAGCTTTACCAGACATTGTACAAGCCTGTGAGTGCAAATGTTAGTAGATATACACTTTGGAGTTGGTGTGCCCTCAGCCACCTTAGAGAGAGTGAGCACGATTCATGAAGGCGTTTGTGTGTCTTAGTTTAACTTCGGTGCACATAAGAGATCACGGAGTAGCATCAGGATAGAGGAACTGTTCATTTCTCAAGATGGATTTACAAACAAAGAAAATATTTCCAGAATGGCAGAATTCACACATTTGCAAGTCCAGAGGCTTTTTGGGGTTCCTGATAAAGGGCAACCATTCTCAGGTATTATAAATTTCACCTCAGCGGATGTGCATTCCCCCTGATTACTACTCAGGCTTGGAATAACCTTCCTCTAGCGACCCGTTGGCAACCAATTCTTCTCAGGTTCTGCAAATCTTTAAAATCCTATTTCAATAATCCCATTGAATGGTTAACTCACAGCTTTCAGCACCTGGACATCTACGGGTATCTTCGCGTTATATCAAACCAATGATCAACTCCACCTATAAAAAAAAGAGTGAGCCACCCAAAAACGTGGTAACTACATCCTTGGAAGCAACACCCTTTGGAGGTAGTTTCCAACTGGAGGAGAATGACCATTTGCTACATCAAGGGCAGGAGTAAGTGCCTTTCCAGGGTGGGAATGAGGATGGAATACTGTACTATTTAATGGAGTTGTAAAGGAAGGGTTTCTTCATGAGGAATTTTTTTTCACTCTAGAGAAAAAAGTGTCATTTGAAATGTACCTTTGCCTCACCTTTCATTCTCTGGAGAAGATCAGAAAATCTATGTCAGTTGTAGATATCTTGTCGCATTATCGGAATATTTTATTAACATGTGAAAAGTTTGAAATGTGCTCCAGATGTTTAAGAGAGCCCTACACAAGCGATTTCCCGCTCCCCTTTGTGACTGAGGCCCGGTGCCACTGATCTCTCCTCAACAGCACTGCCAAAAAACACAACCTCACTGGCCTACTCACAGACATAAATCAATAAACTCAGCTAAAGGGTCTCAAAACTGCACAACCCTCAGACACAGCATCACTAAACGTCACCTTCTTGAGACTTATATTCCTAAACTCCTCACTGCTCCATGGATACTGTCATAAGCCACACTACACTGTCTGTGACAGTGTCACTAAATTCCACAACTGCCTTTCAAGTGTCACTACTCGGTAACAGTGCTGCTAAAATCCACTGCACCGTGTCAGTAAATTGAACCTTACACAGTGTGTCTCAATAACCTCCATTGCCATGAGTAACAGTGTCACTGAAAACAATCGCCCTCAGAAACAGCACTATACTGTCTGTGATTGTTTCGCAAAATGTCACCAACCCCCGCTTACAAAGGCCCCTACGCGCTCCAGCATAACTTGGACAGAGTCACTAAACTTCATGTACTCCACTACCTTGATGAATCATGTCACTGAACTTACTCACCCTCCACTGGCGTAACGAAAAGTGAGGGGGCCTCCCTGCACGGTACTTAAGGGGGCCCCTCCGGGCTCAATCAGGAGCTCTCCGGCCAGAGTGCAGTGCCGAGGGGGCCCCTTGGAGCTAGGGGCCCCCCCGCACCGCGTAATCTGCGGGGGCCTGTGTTAGACCCCTGCCACCCACAGACACAGTGTCACCATACTCCACAGCTCTCCGTAACAGCATCACTAAATTCTACCTCTCTCTGTAACAGTTTCAATAAGGACCGCTGCTTTCAGTAACAGCATCAAAAATTCTAATTCTCTTGGTAACAGTGTTACTAAAGACCGCCGCGCTCTGTATCAGCGTCACTAAATTCTACCTCTCTCGGTAACCGTGTCAATAAAGACCGCTGCTCTCAGTAACAGCGTCACTAAATTTTAATTCTCTTGGTAACAGTATTACTAAACCAGCGTCACTAAATTCTACCTCTCTCGGTAAACGTGTCAATAAAGACCGCTGCTCTCAGTAACAGCGTCACTAAATTTTAATTCTCTTGGTAACAGTATTACTAAATACCACCGATCTCAGTAACAGCATCACTAAATTCTACCTCTTTCGGTAACCGGGTCAATAAAGACCGCTGCTCTCCACCCCCTTTTGTACTGCTTTTGGCCGCCATAAGTGTGGCAGGGTATGCTCAGACGTGAGTCCCTTGCTCACTTTACCACTGGATTCAAGCAAGCCGGGCTGAAGACGGCTGGAATGCCAGAAACCGGTCCTCGGAAGCTTGTTTCCGGTCCAGGGAAGACATGGCTTGGCAGTTCGGTCTGGACTGTTCCCATGAGGCACGGGGTCAGACTGATTTGCATATAGCCATGTCTAAACTGGGGTGGCAAAGTGGGCTAAAGAACGGTGTTGGATTAAACCCAGATCTTTGACTGGGTGTTAGTGTTTGATTGATTCAGATGCTCTGTCCATCACCAACCCCTTTTGTACCGCTTTTGGCCGCCATAAGTGTGGCAGGGTATGCTCAGACGTGAGTCCCTTGCTCACTTTGCCACTGGATTCAAGCAAGCCGGGCTGAAGACGGCTGGAATGCCAGAAACCGGTCCTCGGAAGCTTGTTTCCGGTCCAGGTAAGACATGGCTTGGCAGTTCGGGCTGGACTGTTCCCATGAGGCACAGGGTCAGACTGATTTGCATATAGCCATGTCTGAACTAGGGTGGCAGAGTGAGCTAAAGAACGGTGATGGATTAAACCCAGATCTTTTGACTGGGTGTTAGTGTTTGATTGATTCAGATGCTCCGTCCATCACCACCCCCTTTTGTACCGCTTTTGGCCGCCATAAGTGTGGCAGGGTATGCTCAGACGTGAGTCCCTTGCTCACTTTGCCACTGGATTCAAGCAAGCCGGGCTGAAGACAGCTGGAATGCCAGAAACCGGTCCTCTGAAGCTTGTTTCCGGTCCAGGGAAGACATGGCTTGGCAGTTCGGGCTGGACTGTTCCCATGCGGCACAGGGTCAGACTGATTTGCATATAGCCATGTCTGAACTGGGGTGGCAGAGTGGGCTAAAGAACGGTGATGGATTAAACCCAGATCTTTTGACTGGGTGTTAGTGTTTGATTGATTTAGATGCTCCGTCCATCACTACCCCCTTTTGTACCGCTTTTGGCCGCCATAAGTGTGGCAGGGTATGCTCAGACGTGAGTCCCTTGCTCACTTTGCCACTGGATTCAAGCAAGCCGGGCTGAAGACGGCTGGAATGCCAGAAACCGGTCCTCGGAAGCTTGTTTCCGGTCCAGGGAAGACATGGCTTGGCAGTTCGGGCTGGACTGTTCCCATGAGGCACAGGGTCAGACTGATTTGCATATAGCCATGTCTGAACTGGGGTGGCAGAGTGGGCTAAAGAACGGTGATGGATTAAACCCAGATCTTTTGACTGGGTGTTAGTGTTTGATTGATTCAGATGCTCCGTCCATCACCACCCCCTTTTGTACCCCTTTTGGCCGCCATAAGTGTGGCAGGGTATGCTCTGACATGAGTCCCTTGCTCACTTTGCCACTGGATTCAAGCAAGCCGGGCTGAAGACGGCTGGAATGCCAGAAACCGGTCCTCTGAAGCTTGTTTCCGGTCCAGGGAAGACATGGCTTGGCAGTTCGGGCTGGACTGTTCCCATGAGGCACAGGGTCAGACTGATTTGCATATAGCCATGTCTGAACTGGGGTGGCAGAGTGGGCTAAAGAACGGTGATGGATTAAACCCAGATCTTTTGACTGGGTGTTAGTGTTTGATTGATTTAGATGCTCCGTCCATCACCACCCCCTTTTGTACCGCTTTTGGCCGCCATAAGTGTGGCAGGGTATGCTCAGACGTGAGTCCCTTGCTCACTTTGCCACTGGATTCAAGCAAGCCGGGCTGAAGACGGCTGGAATGCCAGAAACCGGTCCTCGGAAGCTTGTTTCCGGTCCAGGGAAGACATGGCTTGGCAGTTCGGGCTGGACTGTTCCCATGAGGCACAGGGTCAGACTGATTTGCATATAGCCATGTCTGAACTGGGGTGGCAGAGTGGGCTAAAGAACGGTGATGGATTAAACCCAGATCTTTTGACTGGGTGTTAGTATTTGATTGATTCAGATGCTCCGTCCATCACCACCCCCTTTTGTTCCGCTCTCAGTAACAGCGTCACTAAATTTGAATTCTCTCGGTAACCGTGTCAATAAAGACCGCTGCTCTCAGTAATAGCATCACAAAATTTTAATTCTCTTGGTAACAGTGTTACTAAACGCCATCGATCTCAGTAACAGCGTCACTAAATTCTACCTCTTTCGGTAACCGTGTCAATAAAGACCGCTGCTCTCAGTAACATCGTCACAAAATTTGAATTCTCTTGGTAACCGTGTTACTAAAGACCACTGCTCTCAGTAACAGCGTCACTAAATTCTACCTCTCTCGGTAACCGTGTCAATAAAGACCGCTGCTCTCATTAACAGCGTCACTAAATTGGAATTCTCTTGGTAACAGTGTTACTAAACACCACCGATCTCAGTAACAGCGTCACTAAATTCTACCTCTTTTGGTAACCGTGTCAATAAAGACCGCTGCTCTCGGTAACAGCGTCACTAAATTTGAATTCTCTCGGTAACCGTGTCAATAAAGACCGCTGCTCTCAGTAACAGTGTAACCAATTTTTAATTCTACCTCTCTCTGTAACCGTGTCAAGAAAGACCACCACTCTCAGTAACCACATCACTAAATTCTAATTCTCTCTGTAACGGTGTTACTAAAGACCACCGCTCTAAGTAACAGCATCACTAAATTCTACCTCTCTCAGTAAGTGTTACTAAAGACCACTGCTCTCAGTAACCACATCACTAAATTATACGTCTCTCTGTTACAGTGTTAGTAAAGACCACGCTCTTAGTAACAGCATCCCTAAATTCTACCTCTCTCTGTAACAGTGTTACTAAATTCTACTTCTCTCTGTTACAGTGTCACTAAAGTTCACTGCTTTCAGTAACCTCTTTACTAAACTCTGCCACTCTCAGCAACAGTGTCCCTAAACCCCACCGCTGTCAATAACAATGTCTCTAAACTATACAGCTCCCGCTAACAGTGTCATTAAACTCAACCGTTCAGTTATAGTGTCGCCCGACTCTATCGCTCTCCATACCAGTGTCCCTAAACTCCACAACTCTCAGTAACAGCGACACTAAAGCCCATTGCTCTCAGTAAGTGTCACTATACTCTACCACACTCATTTACAATGTTACTAAACTTTACTGTATCAGTATCACTAAACTCTACCACTCTCACTAAAGGTGTAACTAAACTCTACCATATTTAGTAACAGTGTCGCTAATCACCACTCTCAGTAGAAGTATGACTAAACTCTACAGTATTTAGTAACAGTGTCACCAATCTCCTCCAACACTCAGTACCAGTTGCACTAAACTCTTCTGCTCTCAGTAACAGTGTCACTAAACTCCACTGCTCTTGGTATGAGCGACACCAAATTCTAAAGTATTTAGTGAGTGTTTTTACTAAACACCACTTCCCTGAGTAAAAGTGTGACTAAACTCCACCATCTTCAGAACCACAGTCACCAGTTTTCAAATTTGACAAACATATCATCAATAACAGTCCTCGGACACAATATCCATCAGCTCCCCAGCACCTTTGTGGAGAGTGTCCATAAACTCTACCAGCCTGAGGGACGGCGTTCCTAACTCTACCACCCTCGGACAATGGCACAAAAGTGCATTAGTCTCCGAGAGCGTGCCTATACCTTGCCACCTTCATACTTTGTCAAAAAGTCAACCACTCTCATAGACGGTGCCATTAAACTCCATCATAGAGTCTATTACTTAGGGAAAAATGTCAGTGGTCACCAGGCAGCTCCCTCGGAGGGAACTGGAATTTTTTGTGGATTTTACAGGTCCATGGGGACTGTTACGCTCCAAACAACCCAACTGGATAACCACAGTACTTCACCAGTACCAGTGACTCACCAGGACTACCTGGACAAGTAGTCAAGGCTCACTCCAAGAGGGGGGTGAGGGTTTGGAACTCCGATCCTGAATGACACAGGAAACTGAAGACTTGACTCTTCGAGTATGAGCCCCTTCTCCGCACGGGGCCACCCTCCATCACCTGCGGAGTGCCAGGATACCCTCATGGGTGATATACACACAATATAACATAACCTCACAAGTGATTAACTCTAATAATCTGAATGTCAAGTTACAGTTGTTCCCTTCAAAAGGAAATAGGGCTTTTATCCTCATAGGGAAAAGTAGGGCCAATAAAAGTAAGACTAGTAGTGTAGAACATGGAGTTGTGCCACCTTCTGGGGCAGCCAAAATAACACCCCAAACACAGTTCTAGCTTATGTGGCATGGCGCTAAAATCCAAAATAATGCAGAGGTCTTTTGCCATTGTTAGCCTATGTGGAAAGGTTTGGGTGGGCAATGCTATTTTCAGAAACCTTCGAACTCAAGCCTTTGACTACAGAGGCAACTACAAGTCCTGGGCTAGAGAGCATAAGTGTCATTCAGTATGCCACAATATATCCAGTTAACTATGATATCCAGTTAACTATGATGTGTTTCCCAATTGTGTATAAACAACAAGAATCCACCAGTGTTTGTCGGGTGTTCCCTACAGTGGTGGGGAGCACTTAGTGTTTTTAAAATACCCCTCACACACCAAAAGGACCCTTGGTGTCATGCTTCATCATTGGGGTCTTCGCACCCCTCTACGGGATGCGGCGTGCTGCGACCTACGACTACGCGGGAGCACTTATTTCAATGACTATGCGTGCGGGGTGTGAGGGTTTGATGTGAGTGAGTGGTGGGGTTATAAGTGAGTGATAAAGTTAACAAGCATTGGAAATGCAATAGGTCTCGCATTAGAAAAGTTGGAGTTATTGGTCTTGTAAATGACATATTTTATTTATTTGTTGGTTTTTAAAATTGCTAAATTGATGGCTTTGTCATTTACAATGCCAATAGTTATAACTTTCGCGAATGTGACACCTATAGCATTTGGAATGCAACATGTTTTGTATTTATGTGACTTAGATGGCAGCTCTGGTCGTTAGGCCACATCTCTAGAGAGCAGGAGAGTGCAGCAGGGGAGAGAAGCACAGCAATGCAATAGGTCTCGCATTAGGAAAGTTTGAGCTATTGGTATTGTAAAGGACACATTTTTTATTTATGTGCTTGTTTTGAAAATAGCGAAATTAATAGCTTTGTTATTTACAATGCCAATAGTTTTATCTTTCGCAAATGTGACACCTATTGTAACACAATATGTGTTGTGAGGGTGAGTGAGGGTGAGGGTGAGGGGTTGAGGGTGAGGGGTTGAGGGTGAGTGAGGGTGAGGGGTTGAGGGTGAGTGAGGGTGAGGGGTTGAGGGTGAGGGGTTGAGGGTGAGGGGTTGAGGGTGAGTGGTTGAGGGTGAGTGAGGGTGAGGGGTTGAGGGTGAGGGGTTGAGGGTGAGTGAGGGTGAGTGAGGGTGAGTGAGGGTGAGTGAGGGTGAGGGGTTGAGGGTGAATGAGGGTGAGTGAGGGTGAGGGGTTGAGGGTGAGTGAGGGTGAGGGGTTGAGGGTGAGTGAGGGTGAGGGGTTGAGGGTGAGTGAGGGTGAGGGTGAGTGAGGGTGAGTGAGGGTGAGGGGTTGAGGGTGAGTGAGGGTGAGGGTGGGTGAGGGTGAGTGAGTGAGGGTGAGGGGTTGAGGGTGAGTGAGGGTGAGGGTGAGTGAGGGTGAGTGAGGGTGAGTGAGTGAGGGTGAGGGTGAGTGAGGGTGAGTGAGGGGTTGAGGGTGAGTGAGGGGTTGAGGGTGAGTGAGGGTGAGGGTGAGTGAGGGTGAGTGAGGGTGAGTGAGGGTGAGGGTGAGGGGTTGAGGGTGAGTGAGGGTGAGTGAGGGTGAGGGTGAGTGAGGGTGAGTGAGGGTGAGTGAGGGTGAGGGGTTGAGGGTGAGTGAGGGTGAGGGAGAGTGAGGGTGAGGGAGAGTGAGGGTGAGGGGTTGAGGGTGAGTGAGGGTGAGTGAGGGTGAGGGGTTGAGGGTGAGTGAGGGGGTGAGGGTGAGGGGTTTAGGGTGAGGGGGTGAGGGTGAGTGAGGGGTTGAGGGTGAGTGAGGGGTTGAGGGTGAGGGGGTGAGGGTGAGGGGTTGAGGGTGGGTGAGGGTGAGGGGTTGAGGGTGGATGAGGGTGAGGGTTGAGGGTGAGTGAGGGTGAGGGGTTGAGGGTGAGTGAGGGTGAGGGGTTGAGGGTGAGTGTGAGGGGTTGAGGGTGAATGAGGGTGAGGGGGTGAGGGTGAGTGAGGGGGTGAGGGTGAGGGGTTTAGGGTGAGGGGGTGAGGGTGAGTGAGGGGTTGAGGGTGAGTGAGGGGTTGAGGGTGAGGGGGTGAGGGTGAGGGGGTGAGGGTGAGTGAGGGTGAGGGTGAGGGGTTGAGGGTGAGTGAGGGTGAGTGAGGGTGAGTGAGGGTGAGGGGTTGAGGGTGAGTGAGGGTGAGGGGTTGAGGGTGGGTGAGGGTGAGGGGTTGAGGGTGGGTGAGGGTGAGTGAGGGTGAGGGGTTGAGGGGTTGAGGGTGAGTGTGAGGGTGAGGGGTTGAGGGTGGGTGAGTGGTTTAGGGTGAGGGGTTGAGGGTGGGTGAGGGTGAGGGGTTGAGGGTGGGTGAGGGTGAGGGGTTGAGGGTGGGTGAGGGTGAGGGTTGAGGGTGAGTGAGGGTGAGGGGTTGAGGGTGAGTGAGGGTGAGGGGTTGAGGGTGAGGGGTTGAGGGTGAATGAGGGTGAGGGGGTGAGGGTGAGTGAGGGGGTGAGGGTGAGGGGGTGAGGGTGAGGGTGAGTGAGGGGTTGAGGGTGAGGGGGCGAGGGTGAGGGTGAGGGGTTGAGGGTGAGGGTGTGAGGGTGAGGGGTTGAGGGTGAGGGGGTGAGGGTGAGTGAGGGGTTGAGGGTGAGTGAGGGGTTGAGGGTGAGGGTGAGGGTGTGGTAAATAAATAAATAATACCCTATTTTTGAATATATAAATGAATAACAGATAGCTCAATAAAATAAGAGTCAAGATTCGAGGTAGTAGGAGTTTGCAGGTTTATTACAGCATAAAGGACAGGAACAGGACAACCTGCACAGGAATAGGATGGCAAGCGCTTGCCTGGGGCAGGAAAAAGGATAAGGACAAAGGAGGAGTAACTTTTAATAACAGTATATCAGCATATATACATAACGCAAACACATAGCATTACATTGCAGTAGGCGTAGCAGTGGGTGGAGCAATAGGCGTGACGCGTAGCAGTCGCGAAAGATAAAGGTGAAAGTGGGTGTAACAGGGCGTATACATAGACATGTGATGCAAACGTAACAGAATATGTCATGAATGGGGCGGAAACCATGGAGGGGGCTACCTGAGGAGCCGGGACCTCTAACCTGGTGGTGCGCGCAAACTGGCAATGACGTATCACTAGGAGAAGCTGGGGGCTATGAACTCTGTGCTAGGAGCAGAGACTGAAGTCTGGAGAGTCAGGGCGACATGTACCTAAACAGTATCTAGTATCTGATGTTTAGAGAACATGTTGATATAAACTATAAGTTAGGAGGGGAAAGGCTGACTTGATTCTAAGACTGGACCATGCATTATTCTACATGTAGTACGTGATGAAGAATATTAAATGACCATTAAATGCAGTATTTCTCTAACGTGGAGACGTGAAGGCTAGACAATGACGGAAACTATTGATGAGGTTCAGTAGCTTAGGAATGCAGAGAAGGAGGACTGAACTGATAACTGGAACTATAACATACTTTTGGCAGACTCAGAGGCAGAGCCAGCTGAACCGGGCACTGCGAGGCATGAAGTAAGTGAAGGGTCGAGGATACAGGTGGGGGCTGTATCGCTCCTCAGCGAGGTTTCAGGAGACAGGAGCTGAATCTGGTGTCCAGGCCCTTTTGAGGCCTAGAAACGGGGACTTTACAATGGAATAACGTGCACACTGAGAAACGTGGCAACGTAGCTTTACATAGGCCTGATATTCGTAGTATTCACGAGAACTGGAAACTGGCATACTAGAGGTGGACACAACTATAATTGCGTCTTGAATCGAACATGGGGAATACATATGCATATTTAATCATGCACACATAACATATGATGGATGACACGTGGGGACACAGAACATGGCAAAATTTACTTTTCCACATTCCCTCCTTGTCACTACGTTTCCATCAGGAAACATCAATTTTCATGATACCATCTATCATTTCATACAGTATCATTTGCTCGTCTCGAATTATCCTGGAACGGGATTTAGAACGGGGCTTGGGACTAGGAATACAAGAGGTAGCACAAATGCCGCAAATCGCAGGGCCACATTGTATACAGAGGCAGCAGCTAAATATGATCGCTACTGCAATACCTAGAAAGGACAAGACTTTCCATCCCCATGCGGAAATTATATTCCAGAACCAACCGGACCATGTCCAGGTGCCTGGGTCTTGGTGTATCAGATGGGCAATTTTATGGAGTCTGGTTATAGCTGAATAAACAGACGGCGCGTTATTTGGAATGAAAATGCAGCAACTGGATCCGATGACTCTACAGGCCCCGCCCCTATCGGCCAGTATGACGTCAAGGACGAGACGATTCTGTAAAACGACAAATCTCATAGCAGATTGCTCTTCGGTTAAGTTACCTAGAGCAGAGGCAGTCTCATTTACTACAGCTTCGAGGGTTCTGGTTAACCTACGGATCAGTTTACTATTCTGGATAGGTCCTATAAAGAAGAAGAACCCTCTATTGAAATCTGTATACTGTTCTAGAGCAGTTTCAGTATAATCGACAATGGGGGACTCCCTTCTATGTCTAATGTGTACTAGATGTGTGTTTCTATGATAATCAGGTGGGGCTAGAAAAACTGGTGGCAGTAGGAAGGCAATGTAACAGGTTCCCTCCCAATCGAGGGGCAAACGAACATATGCAGTTTGACCACAAATAAAATAAGAATGACGTGAAGCTTTAAAAATAGATTTCCCACTGTCACTATACTTGACAATAGTAGTACAATCACTGTGTCCTACATGTACAGAACCATTATTTCGGACACATAATTCACCTTTGACTGGTAGTACTGAAATAGCAGGTAAGTCTGGAGTAGTATCAGACTGAACATTCAGGATCATAAAATTCGAAGAATAGTTACCTAAATTATACACTTCATTTTCTAGATCTAACCCGGTTCTGTGGGGAAGACCTTGCTTGTATGGAAAACATGTACTGTTAAGAAAAGACATATCTGTTGAGGATGACGTTAACGTGGACCATGCTCCACACGAACCATTATGTGAAAACGGATAAGGAAAGAGTGGCAGAACTCCCTTCGGTGTCTGGAAAGGGGGGAGTCGACCACACACCCAACAATTAGTGGCATTGCTGGTCTGGTGTGAGTAATGTAACATACGGATGAATGAGTTATTTCGCATAGCGAGGCGGTAAGAGAGTTCATGAGGAGGCAGATCACTAAACGTGTGCTCTACTGTAGCATTAGCAGACTTATTTACATGAAGAACTGGGAAATACAAGAAAAATGCATAACTGGTGCAGGAAATCATAATGCTGAGAAACAATATGAAACATAGAAAAACGATACATCGGATTGAGTTTTGACTAACTCTCTCACTATGGGGGTCTATTTTATACATGTCAGAAACAGTCTAACCGTTTCACCTAGGGGAGGACTTAGACAATCAAACTGACTGACTTATTTTACTAGACCGGAGTTTTAGCTTGTACTCCTGTTGCGGAGTTTTCTCTAACAGGGGAGGGGTTGTAGCAATGTCTTTTGCGGGACAGTCCTTGAGAACAATATTTTGGCAATCCTTCAAATCCTGGGAAATGTTCTTTAAGACGGGTTTCAGTCCATTAAATTGTTTGACATGAGAAAGGTGCACCCAGCCTTTGCGACCTTCCAACTTCACGGCTGTACGGGTGGTGAGGAGGACCTGTCGGGGCTCTTTCCAACGAGGCTCCAGCGGACTTGATCTGTCAAAGTTGCGGACCATCACCATGGATCCTGGAACGATTTCGTGCGGTGCCACCTCGGTATTGTCTGGAAATGCGGCGGCAACCTGTGAACGACATGAGTTGAGGGCAGACATCAAGGAAGCTAGGTAATCTGTCAGCATATTACTTGAAACATCGGTAATACTTCGGGGTCTAGGAGTACCCCACATATTTGGGGGGCGGCCGAAAACGACCTCATACGGGGACAGACCTGATCTGGAATGTGCGACCATGCGCATATAAAACAAAGCAACTGGCAGAGCTACCAGCCAGTCCACACCTTTCTCTTTGCATACCTTTGCGATACGAATTTTTAGAGTCTGATTATGTCTCTCTACGAGACCGGCTGCTTCAGGATGGCGTACACAATGAAACTTCCACTGGTACCCTAATAACAGGGAGACGTGCTTCATGAGTTCAGATGAGAATGGCTGGCCGTTGTCAGAATATACGACTCTAGGGAGTCCATAACGAGGGAAAAACTCACGAACCAACTGCTTGGCAGTGGTCGCGGCTGTGTAATCTGGGACTGGATATGCTTCTGTCCACCTGGACAAAGCGCATACAACTACAAGAACATACTTGAAACCTCGGCATCGCTCCATCTGAATATAATCCATCTGGAGGACTTCAAAAGGGTGGTCAGGGGGCTGGAATCCACCTTGTTCCACCGGGACACTTTTACCTGGATTAAACTGACAACATATCATACAGGTACGGACTTTCTGCTTGGCTGCAGCTCGTAAATGCTTGTTGAACCAAATGTTCTGGATACTGTCTAACATGGCTTTTTCTCCTAAATGTGCTGGACTATGTGCGGTATTGATAATGACTTGAACCATAGAGTCGGGGAGAAACCATGTGGCTCTACCCTTCGTTAACCATCCTTGATCTGTCTGGACCCCTCCTTGTTCGGACCATTTCTTGATTTCTTCGGGAGTAGCGTGTAACTGTATGTCTATGACATCTTGTGTAGGGTCCTTAACTGTCATACATGTAGCCGGATCTGGAGTATGTGTCTGATTAACTAGAATGTCTGGAGTCTGTGCTGTAAGCTTGGCTGTGCGGTCTGCTAGATCATTACCTTGGGAAATAGTGTCAGTAACTTTCGTATGTGCTTTGCACTTCATGATAGCGATGGATGTCGGTAAATGTATGGCATCTAACAGAGCTTGAATAAGGAGACCATGCTGAATCTTGGTTCCATGAGAAGTCATGAAACCTCTCTCCTGCCAGAGCACTCCGAAGTCGTGTACGACTCCAAATGCGTAGCGTGAATCTGTGTAAACATTAACTCTCTGGTTCTTGGCATGTATACAGGCTTGTGTCAGAGCAACTAGCTCTGCTGCTTGAGCGGACAGGGTATCAATACGGTGTGTTTCAATAACTTCAGTGTCAGTAGTCACTGCATACGCGGCGACTAGTTCTCCTGTACTTGTTCTCATACATGAACCATCCACATAAAGTGTCAGGTCGGGATCTAATAACGGAATATCTGTCAGATCTTGTCTTGGCTTTGTCGTAATGTTAACTACTTCCACGCAATCATGTGTGGCTGGATTTGAATTAACTGATGGTAACAGTGTAGCAGGATTCAGGATGTTGCAGCGTCTGATTTCTATGTGTGGCTGGAACAGTGTCAATTCATAACCAGTTAAACGTGCAATTGTCAAGTGCTGAGTTTGTGTTCGGTTTAAAAGAACTTCCACGGAATGTGGAACTTGTACTGTCAAGGAGTGTCCTAAGACTATGGAATCACTTTGTCTGATAGCTAGGGCTGTGGCTGCAACTGACTTGAGGCACGCAGGCAGAGCCTGGGCTACAGGATCTAATGTGCTCGAAAAATAAGCACAGGGCTTGTATTGTCCTGCTTGATCTTGTGTGAGAACAGATAATGCTGTACCTTCGCGTTCAGTAACGAAAAGTGTAAAAGGCTTACTGTAGTCCGGTGTCGCTAGAACCGGAGCTTGGCATAGAGCTTTCTTTAACTCATTGAAACTAAGTGTATGTTCAGATGTCCAAGGGAGGACAGTCGATACGGCTGCCTCCTGTGTCGTTAACTGTATCAGTGGCTTGGCTAGAAATGCATACTGGGGAATCCATTGTCTGCAGTAAGAAGTGAGGCCGATAAAAGCACGTACCTCCTTCTGGGTCTTGGGCTGAGGAAGACTCGCTATTAACTGGATACGGTCTGGTGTCAACTGCCTACCCCTCTTGGACAGTAAGTGTCCTAAGTATACCACTTGCTGGACACAGAATTGAAGCTTAGAAGGGGACACCTTGTGCCCCATCTCGGCCAGGAAATACAGAACTGTAAGGGATGCTTGCTCGCAAGCACGTTCAGAACGGGCTGTGATCAGTAGATCATCGACATACTGGAGCAGGGCAGTGTCAGTTGGCATGTGAATGTTGTCTAGTTGTCTCTTGAGTGCTTGACTGTAAATACTAGGACTTTCTGTGAAACCTTGAGGAGCGCGTGTGAACATATAGCTCCTTCCATTTAAACAAAATCCGAAAAGGAACTGGCTGTCTGGATGAATAGGAACACTGAAAAATGCGTTCTTGAGGTCTATGACAGTGAAGAACGTGGCTTCGGAATCAATGGCTGTCAATAGGGAAGAGATGTCTGGGACAACTGGGTACTGCGGAATAATACATTTATTAAGCTCTCGTAGGTCAATCACTAATCGATATACTGGGGGTGCATTTGGATCAGTACGTTTCATGACTGGAATGATCGGAGAATTACATACATTGGAGTCAGTTTCTACAACCACTCCCTGAGCCATGAGCTCGTCAATAATTTTGGATAAGGCTGCTACAGCCTCTGGTGGCAATCTGTACTGTCTGATTCGTGGTAACACTACACCTGGCTTGAGAGTCACACGATAGGGTGTGATTTGCATGTAACCTACATCAGTTGGACCTTGCGCCCATAAATGCTGCGGAACATTGGTCAGTCTTGAATCAAAATCTCGTAATACATAGTGACCCTTGAAGTCACGTAGGAACAGTCGTATTCCCTCTGGGGAACAGCATATAACTGCACCTAACTCTTTCAGTGTTTTAATGCCTAATAGGTTTTCTGGACATGACTTAGTAAGTAACAGATCAGTAGTGCGGGACAATGGACCTACTTCTAGAGTAACTGGTTTTGAAATCTCATTTACGATAGGTTTTCCTGAAAATCCAAGGGAAACATTTCTTGAGCCTGAGAGCGGAGCCCCTGGAACTTCGGCGTGACTAATTGTGGTCCTACTTGCCCCTGTATCAATCAAAAACTTTCTGTCTTTCCCTAATACTTGACTGTGAACATAGGGACCTTCTTGATCTACAGGTATCTCGATGAGAGGCAAGCCTACCTCCCTCTCTAGGCTGTTTCATGAATACTGTTGGTACTCTGGATACTCAGACTGTGCATACTGGTACATCTGCGATGTAACATGCTGTGTTGCAGCAATAGGTTGCGGTGCTGTAACTGTCTGTGGTGCATTCTGTGACTGAGGAGTCTGTGAAACTTGTCCTGGTCTAGGCGGACGTGGTCTTTCTTTAGTATTACCGGTAGCTATGTTGTGTTTCAGAACTGCACACTCATTTATAACATGACCTGGCTGTTTACAATAATTGCAGTTCCCTTTAACGGGAGCTGCAGGATGACTGGCTTGATTCGGACCCCTCTTCTGACTGTCTTGAGGAACAGATTGTGCAACTAGTACTTTCATTTTCGTGTCTTTCATACGTTTTCTCTCGTGTTCTTGTTCTTCCCTGATTCTATTCTGGTGGTATTGAAGCATCTGCAACATCTGGGACGGGGTATTAGCTTGCCAGGTACTTTCGACTTTCAGAACTCGATTTTTAATTTGTGGACTTGAATTCTCGACTAATTTGGTAACAAAAAGGTGAGGGTATGACTCACTACTTGTCTTGAGGCCACTGTTGATACTAAAACACTTTTCAAATCTAGAATAAAAATCACTAATATCCTCGTCTTGCTTCTGTTTACAGGCTGAGATTGCATCCCAGTCTTCTTTTCTAGTTGTCAATAATCTGGGTAAAACTTGTATTAATAATTCCGGTAATTCTTTACATTTATCCCCGAGACCGGTACCTGGTACTCGTGCCTTATCTTCAGCTTCTAGAATTGCCCAATCGATCTTTTTCTCTCCCACCTCCCATTCTTTTTCCTTGAGCTTTTCATACACCCCTGCGGGCAGCAGAACCTTTAACATTTTAATTATATCTGGATACGTGTATTCTCCCATATGGAGCATGTCTTTTAATTCTCTATGGAACCCTGCTGGATCTTTGTCATGGCAGGGAATTAATTTCTTCATCTCGAGGAGTTCCATCTTTGTAATCGGAGTGTAAACAAACACTCGTTCTAGTTCGCCACCCGTTCCTCTGACTGGGTGGACTTCTCGTAACGGATTCTGTCTCTCCATGTAAAATGGTTTACTTTCTGGGGGTGAGACATGAACAAAATGTGGGTTCAGAAACGTTCTATATTTGTGACGCTGTTCTAGAATGACACTAATTAAGTCGGTACCTAAACCTTTCCATCTATACTGGAGTAACTCGTTCAGGACATCATGTAACGGACCTGGATCAGAGTGTTGACCCTCATACAAAGTAATGAGGTGCTGGATCATATACATACCCACCAGTCGTTGTTCGGCTGGGGGCATTTTCAGAAACATTTGTGCCACTATTTCGTCTGGAAAAGTGGTAGAATCAGTAATCCATCGGACTGCTGATCGGGCTAGTTCTTGTTCATGCATGGTACTTAACTCACTGTAACCGATTCGTGATTTCAGAATGTGATCGGTAGCTTGAAACACTTGTTCTAGTGAACCTTGTTCTGGTGCTGGAGAATGAAAAGTAGACTTGTGTTCTAGGCGTAAATGGCGATCTGGAAATCTAGATTTTCCTACATACGCTATTCTGGCGGGATTCTCGTCCTCTACCTCTTCAGTATCAGAATTACTTTCTTTCTCGCTTACTTGTGCTGCTTTACGTTGTTCGTGTATCTTTATTATTTCTCTACGGATTTTCTTGTACATACTCTCCACAGCACCGACGGTCTTGTGTTTACCCTCGGCTATATTATCACTCCACCTTGTCAGGATTTTCATTTCGGCTGGATCTTTAGACGGGTAATCTTGTTCTCTTATTAGACAATTGATCAGAAACTTTAATATCATGAGCTGGATCTCGGCTTTCCTTTGAGACATGGCCTCGTTAATGCTTTCTGGATCATCCCCTGTACGGATGAAACGATATATTCTGTCTAGATCTTCTTTCATATTCGGTAAGGTGACTAGATACTCGGCCACCTTTCTTACGCGGAATGAATATAAAACCATATTATCCTCGCCTGGGACTGGATCATAGCAGCATTCGGCAAGGGATTTTCTTATTTCTGCTACAGTCTGATGTCTGGGCGTACGCTGTGACGCTTGTGCATGTAATTCGGCTGTCGTTAAACGCTTGTGTGGCGGCGGGGTTTGAGGAGTACCTCCCCCTGCGGCCCCTAAACTGGAGTCGTCTACTGAGGCTCTTCGTCCTGGCAGAGTGGGGAATGGAAATGCAGGCTGGACTTGTATGGCGGGCTGGACCGGGGGTACCGTAACAGGTACTCCGGTGTCTGGAGGAGCGGGAAGTGCCTGATTTACAGGGACTGGCGGAGCACGAACAGGATTTGCATATTCTGGGACTGTGTCGTCCAAATAGGACGAAATAAAAATATCAGCTGCGGTCTGTTTGTGACGTAGCTTGGTCAGAACTAACGGTGGCGGGAAATTACTGGATGCCTCTGGGGTCGCTTTTGGCAAGCCCTCGGCAAGGAGAGGATACATACCCCTATTAAGGGCATGCCTCTGTCTGTCTGACTGTTCGGCTTTGACTTGTTCACCAATCTCGATTAGTTCTTTTTCTTGTGCTCGTTCTAAGGATTCTCTACTTAATTCTGACTTTCTGATTTCTTTTTCGGTTCTTTTATGAGATTCTTTACGCCATAACTCAATGGCATCTTTCTGTGATTGTCTGGCTTTCTTTTTCCATAATGCTTCTTCTACTCGCATGATGCACTCGGCATCCCATGTACCCGATACGGGCCATCTATACTTTTCTTCTAACTGTTTGGTATACTCTACCCATAAATCTAGATACAATATGGCGCTTATGCCATGCTTCTGATACATAAAGTGACCTGGACTGTCCCTCGGCGGAACAGGAACTGCTTCTTCTAACAAACCTTTTCTAGTTTTTAGCTGACGTAATCTCGAAAAGAGAGACATTGTAAACTTGAATCGGAACACAATACAATACACGAGAAACAATAACAATTTGGAGAACAATTCAGGCATACCACGACATTGGAAATACATTGAACAACATCATAACATAACAGTTCGGACAGAATATTACCTGGAATACTGAAAACAGAAACACAAGAATTTCTCGAGAACGGAACAGACTGGAGTTACTGGATGCACTGCTGAAACAGTACGGAACATACCGGTCCCATAAAGGGACGCATCAAGACCCGTATCCACCTAGGTGAACACTTCGTTTGTGAGTCTGTGTACCACCAACCCACGGACCAGAGTCAATTTAGATTGACCCTGTCTAGATACCACCCCAGTAATGGTACTCACCGGGCAGCAAGAACGGAAAGCCTCGGATCGGACTGAACTGCTACGACGACGGACGACGAACTTCGGACTTCTGTTACGGGTGGGCCTCCGGATACCTCGGACCTTGAACTCTCGGCTTGGGCTCTGGTCGGGACTCACCGCGTTCCTCCACCGCCTCGTCTGGATGCTGGACCGCCTCCTCCGTCTCCTCCGTGGGCCTGAGGGATACTTGAAGCAGAAATATCTGCCGGTGCACGGTATGGTTCCGTCACGGCTGCAGAGGGTCAGGGGGCCGGCGTGGCTTCACCGGCCCGTGGGGAAAGGGCAAGTTCCTGTTCGGGCGCCATTATGTGGTAAATAAATAAATAATACCCTATTTTTGAATATATAAATGAATAACAGATAGCTCAATAAAATAAGAGTCAAGATTCGAGGTAGTAGGAGTTTGCAGGTTTATTACAGCATAAAGGACAGGAACAGGACAACCTGCACAGGAATAGGATGGCAAGCGCTTGCCTGGGGCAGGAAAAAGGATAAGGACAAAGGAGGAGTAACTTTTAATAACAGTATATCAGCATATATACATAACGCAAACACATAGCATTACATTGCAGTAGGCGTAGCAGTGGGTGGAGCAATAGGCGTGACGCGTAGCAGTCGCAAAAGATAAAGGTGAAAGTGGGTGTAACAGGGCGTATACATAGACATGTGATGCAAATGTAACAGAATATGTCATGAATGGGGCGGAAACCATGGAGGGGGCTACCTGAGGAGCCGGGACCTCTAACCTGGTGGTGCGCGCAAACTGGCAATGACGTATCACTAGGAGAAGCTGGGGGCTATGAACTCTGTGCTAGGAGCAGAGACTGAAGTCTGGAGAGTCAGGGCGACATGTACCTAAACAGTATCTAGTATCTGATGTTTAGAGAACATGTTGATATAAACTATAAGTTAGGAGGGGAAAGGCTGACTTGATTCTAAGACTGGACCATGCATTATTCTACATGTAGTACGTGATGAAGAATATTAAATGACCATTAAATGCAGTATTTCTCTAACGTGGAGACGTGAAGGCTAGACAATGACGGAAACTATTGATGAGGTTCAGTAGCTTAGGAATGCAGAGAAGGAGGACTGAACTGATAACTGGAACTATAACATACTTTTGGCAGACTCAGAGGCAGAGCCAGCTGAACCGGGCACTGCGAGGCAGGAAGTAAGTGAAGGGTCGAGGATACAGGTGGGGGCTGTATCGCTCCTCAGCGAGGTTTCAGGAGACAGGAGCTGAATCTGGTGTCCAGGCCCTTTTGAGGCCTAGAAACGGGGACTTTACAATGGAATAACGTGCACACTGAGAAACGTGGCAACGTAGCTTTACATAGGCCTGATATTCGTAGTATTCACGAGAACTGGAAACTGGCATACTAGAGGTGGACACAACTATAATTGCGTCTTGAATCGAACATGGGGAATACATATGCATATTTAATCATGCACACATAACATATGATGGATGACACGTGGGGACACAGAACATGGCAAAATTTACTTTTCCACAAGGGGGTGAGGGGTTAAGGGTAAGGGGTTGAGGGTGAGGGGTTGAGGGTGAGGGGTTGAGGGTGAGGGGTTGAGGGTGAGGGGGTGAAGGTGAGGGGGCGAGGGTGAGGGGGCGAGGGTGAGGGTGAGGGGTTGAGGGTGAGGGGTTGAGGGTGAGGGGGTGAGGGTGAGTGAGGGGTTGAGGGTGAGTGAGAGGTTGAGGGTGAGGGGGTGAGGGTGAGGGGGTGAGGGTGAGTGAGGGGGTGAGGGGGTGAGGGGGTGAGGGTGAGGGGGTGAGGGGTTGGGGGTGAGGGGTTGAGGGTGAGGGGTTGAGGGGTTGAGGGTGAGGGGTTGAGGGTGAGGGGTTGAGGGTGAGGGGTTGAGGGTGAGGGGTGAGGGGTTGAGGGGTTGAGGGTGAGGGGGTGAGGGGTTGAGGGGGAGGGGTTGAGGGTGAGGGGTTGAGAGTGAGGGTGAGGGGTTGAGGGTGAGAGGGTGAGGGGTTGAGGGTGGGTGAGGGGTTGAGGGTGAGTGTGAGGGTGAGGGGTTGATGGTGGGTGAGGGGTTGAGGGTGAGGGGTTGAGGGTGGGTGAGGGTGAGGGGTTGAGTGTGGGTGAGGGTGAGTGAGAGTGAGGGTGAGGGGTGGAGGGTGAGGGGTTGAGGGTGAGGGGGTGAGGGGTTGAGGGGTTGAGGGTGAGGGGTTGAGGGTGAGGGGTTGAGGGTGAGGGTGAGTGAGTGTGAGGGTGAGGGGTTGAGGGTGGGTGAGGGTGAGGGGTTGAGGGTGGGTGAGGGGTTGAGGGTGAGTGTGAGGGGTTGATGGTGGGTGAGGGGTTGAGGGTGAGGGGTTGAGGGTGGGTGAGGGGTTGAGGGTGGGTGAGGGTGAGGGGTTGAGGGTGGGTGAGGGGTTGAGGGTGAGTGAGGGTGAGGGGTTGAGGGTGAGTGAGGGTGAGGGGTTGAGGGTGAGTGTGAGGGTGAGGGGTTGAGGGTGAGTGTGAGGGTGAGGGTGAGGGGTTGAGGGTGAGTGAGGGGGTGAGGGTGAGGGGGTGAGGGTGAGTGAGGGGTTGAGGGTGAGGGGGTGAGGGTGAGGGGGTGAGGGGGTGAGGGTGAGTGAGGGGTTGAGGGTGAGGGTGAGTGAGGGGGTGAGGGGGTGAGGGGGTGAGGGTGAGGGGTTGAGGGTGTGAGGGTGAGTGAGGGTGAGGGGTTGAGGGTGAGGGGGTGAGGGTGAGGGGGTGAGGGTGAGAGTGAGGGGTTGAGGGTGAGGGGGTGAGGGTGAGGGGTTGAGGGTGAGGGGTTGAGGGTGAGGGGTTGAGGGTGAGGGGTTGAGGGTGAGGGTGAGGGGTTGAGGGTGAGGGGTTGAGGGTGAGGGGTTGAGGGTGAGGGGTTGAGGGTGAGTGAGGGTGAGGGGTTGAGGGTGAGTGAGGGTGAGGGTGAGTGAGGGTGAGGGGTTGAGGGTGAGGGGTTGAGGGTGAGTGAGGGTGAGAGTGAGGGTGAGTGAGGGTGAGGGTGAGTGAGGGTGAGGGTGGGTGAGGGGGAGTGAGGGTGAGGGTGAGTGAGGGTGAGTGAGGGGTTGAGGGTGAGTGAGGGTGAGGGTGAGTGAGGGTGAGGGGTTGAGGGTGAGGGGTTGAGGGTGAGGGGTTGAGGGTGCGGGGTTGAGGGTGCGGGGTTGAGGGTGCGGGGTTGAGGGTGAGAGGGTGAGGGGTTGAGGGTGAGGGGTTGAGGGTGAGGGGTTGAGGGTGCGGGGTTGAGGGTGAGGGGTTGAGGGTGAGGGGTTGAGGGTGAGGGGGTGAGGGGTTGAGGGTGAGGGGTTGAGGGTGAGGGGGTGAGGGGGTGAGGGTGAGGGGTTGAGGGTGAGTGAGGGTGAGGGGTTGAGGGTGAGGGTGAGGGGTTGAGGGTGAGTGAGTGTGAGGGTGAGTGAGTGTGAGGGTGAGGGTGAGGGTGAGGGGGTGAGGGTGAGGGGGGCACAAGTCCTAACAAGGAAGCAAAGCAAACAGCCGGAGAAGAGAGAAAACGGCAGGAATCGAAGTAAAGAGGAGGATGCAAGGAGAGGTACAGAGGGAGTTAGCATAAAAGGAGACACGGCCGGCGGCCGTGAAACTGAAAGTACGGCCGGCCGGCCGTGAATAATTAGGGGATGAGCGCACGCTGAGAAGCTGCCTTTGATGTGGTAATGCGAGGCAGGCAGGCAGGCGGCTGGTGGCATTGTGCACGCGCTTTTTAGGGCTTGCGCTTGCGCAATGACCTAAAAAGCACATGCACTTCAAGAAATCGCCAGTGGAATCGTGCTTGGGTAAACGCTGTTTAAGCCCCTATAGAGCTTCGCCAGCTATGCGCATGCGCACAGCAGGCGAGCCCTAAAAAGTGCCTGGCTCGTGGGGTGGACTCAAAAAGTTTTTAATAGGCCCCCGGGCTGGTACTGTTAAAAAAAGTGAAGTGCGAGATGTCTATGTTACGTTATGTACATCACCGCTTGTGTGCGTCGACATGTTTCGGAGATCAACTCCTTCTTCAGGACGGGGTGCACAAATCCCCACCTTACTCACGTTTCCCTATGTAAAAGTGTGGTTGATATTTACAGAAAAGTGAAAATGTAGTGCAAGCTACAATGTACCTACAGCGAAAAATCCAAAATATCTGCTAATTGCACAACTTGTCTCATCAGCGTTGTGAGCCTCATAAGCCTTCTAACGTTGGGGGTTGGCGTGCCAGTCTGCTACGATCTCCATGGGAGAAGATATCCTTGTGCCCCCACACGCGGCTCAGCTCCCAGCAACGGCAACGGTAGCAAGCGGCGCTTCTCTGGCGAGCGAGTAAGCAGCAAGTCGGCGTTTCACTACAACACAGGCAGAGGGAGTCCTGCAGTGGCTTATCATCGGCCGAATTAAATCGCGGCTGCGACCATCTTCCTCGGTGCGTCTTCCTCAGCTGAGCTTTTTGAGCCGTGGAGGGCCGGGTGTCTGTGGACGCAACCCCAGCAAAGGATTCACGGGTGAGCGGTGTTCGGCGCCTTGATGGTGGTGGCGGCAGAGAGCAGCGGAGCCGCGTTGAGGGCTGACTGGTGCTGAGGGGAAAGAGAAGAGAGCTACAGCCCTGGAACAGGGCATAAACGGATCTTAGGAGGGAGAAAGAAAAGGGGAAACGAACTCGGACATTTCCGAAAGGAAATTTCTGATGATGACATTGGCTGATACGGTGCCGCTCGAGTTCAGAGAGGAGGTGAAGCTTTGGGGCAGTGTTTGGTGAAGGCGGGACTGCGAGGACCAGCAGCCTTTGCCTGTGGACGCTGGGTGCCTCTTCCTGCCCTCCCACAAGCCCTATATATCTCTCCACACCTGTCGCTTCGCGGGACGCACACGGGCGCGCGCCGGGCCAAGGGCGGCCTGTTTTAGCCCGTTCTAGATCGGAGGAGACCGGACCGGGACATCCCTCTTTCGTCTGCTGCAGAATACACACCCGTCGCCTGGATTTGTTGTAAGTACCCCTGAGTGCGAAGATTTGTATCAGTAGTATGGCTGCAAGTGAAAGTAGGAGCAAGACTCTGACTGCAAGTGGTCATTTAACAGGAACACTGGATAACTTTATAATTAGAGCTATTTCTGTTATTGACCAAGGGATAATTCTAATGGAGCGCCGGGTTTCGCAAGTTCTAGCCATGGCCAAACGATCCTCTATGGGTCATATTGCAAATGCCCGTACACCTGAGCACGAAAGACGAGCCAATACAACTGTTGTCCCAGTGACTCTACATGCCCCACCCATTTCTCAGGAGCAAGATTATATTTCCCCAGCTGCCCATTCACAAACACCGGAGGCCATAGAGACCACTGTTGCTTCAATCCCGGTTAGTCCTCCTGAAAGACCCAATACCCGACAGCTGCGGGAGAGACGTGAGGGCGCGATATCCAAGAGGAAGCGGGCTGCCGCCACTGCTGTTGGAGGCAGGAAGCCTAACCTTGCTAAAGGTTCGGGTAACAGTGATATAACATCTAAGCACAAGGGGTCTAACTCTCTGAATGATACGAACAGTTATGCGCCACCGTCACTGACTCCAATGAGCCCAGGACCAGCTCCCGTAGGCGTGGCTAAGACCATCAGCGGAACAATGGTGGTAGAGGATCCCCTGTTTCTAAAATTGGGTGCTCTATTGAGATCCTCACTTGAACCACTGGAAGAGAGACTCGGGCGCATTGAGCAGCAGCTCTCCCAGCTCGAACAAGTTTCAAGGGGTATTGTGGACAACACAAAGTCAAATGATTCGCATCTGGGTAATGTTCAATTGAATACTGTACTTGATGGGACTGTAACACACAAACCCCTCCCTTCTGTTGTGCCATCTATCTTAGATATATCCAATGTACCAATGGCAAAACCCGATGCAGCCTTGCCCGTACTTACTAATACCTCTAGAATGGGCACTATAGCAACTACAGCAAAATCAAAAGAGAGTGGCCGGAATTTATCCGCAGTGGTTTCTCAGGGGGATTGTAGAATTGATCTGCCCCCTGAAACGAGCCCATATCTGGTAGTACTGACAGGGGTTCCAGAAATAAGCATTCCCAGTCTGGAATCGTTTATGTCCCTAAAAAATAAAGTGTCCCACTGGCTCAATAATAACAGACCACTACCTTCTCACATTACCAGTGAAATATTGATGGTACATAGGGTTTCCTGGGTGGGCCATAGCCCTAAAACTACTAGAGGCGATTGTGTGTTGGTAAATTTTAAGAATCCCCGCACTGTGGAGTATATTTGTAAATGGAGCCGCAACAGTACTGGGACAACTATCGAATCCGGCCCATTGTCATATTTTTACCCTTCATCCAACTTGTTAGATTGTGGAGGTGACTGGTCCCTGGTAACGCAACGCGGTGGGGGTAGGGTGGAGAGGGGATGACATGGGAGGCCAACTGCACAGAGCCATATATTCACCCAAAATAGGTTCAGTAGCTTGGAAATGGTCGATTGACTACAGCACACCAAGGTGGAAACATCGGGCATCACTCACAGTAGGAGTAACGCCAATTCTGGTAGAGCTGTGGAGTCATTTAGTAGCCAACTCTCTAGTGATCCTCCCGATCTTCACCTTTATACCCAGGGGACTACCTTGGTAAATGGCGACGATGGATTGGGGAGTACAGTGTTGCCTCACACACTGGAGTCCCCCCATGCAGCCGCTAGTGAAGGAGCACCACTGGGGTGTGATATTATCGCCCCTAATGTTACCAAATTGAAGTGCCTGACAATATTGTCATGGAACATGGCAGGTCTAACGCACAAACTAAATTGCCCAGAGTGGGGGTCCCTGGTGAATAAGAACGACATTTGTCTCTTCCAAGAGACCTGGGCCATGGACGAACAACACAGAGTGGGATTTGCCTCATTCCATGTACCTGCTAGGTGGGGAGGGAAGGGACGACCGTCAGGGGGCCTTACCATCTGGGTTGGTCTGCATTTGGGTTGCATGGCTGAGCCCTTGGTCACATATTCTGATGATGTCCAGTGTATTGTTCTGAAGTGGCCAAATTCCTTTAAACTTGCCATTGTGAATGTTTATTCACGTCCGGTAAATCTGGCCACTGAATCCGCCACCATTGATGAGTTATCGCATTTCCTGAGTACTCTTTCTAGTGATTCTCATCTTTTGGTGGCTGGGTATCTGAACTGCCATTATGAGCCCCTTTTGGGGATGAGTGAAGGTGCCCTCATGGGAGAGGATGACTACTGGGCTATTCCTCCATGCCAATCCCCATGTCCTAAATCATGGTCTCCTTTAGCGATCCAGATAACGGCCCTAACTTTAAACAATTCTATAAGGGCCTGCAACGGACGTATACCGTCCGATACTCCATCAATGTGTACCTTTAATAAGAGGGGTCAAGAATCTCGCCTTGACTACATCATGGTTGAAACACGGATGTGGTCTAAGGTTATTGACCTTAAGGTAATCTCTAAGGTCGACAGTGACCATAATGCACTAAGCCTGGAGATGGTTTTTCGAGGGCCAATGGAAATTTTAACTCCAGACGTGGTTCACCAAGGTGACAGGATGACACTAACAAACGATAGACGCAGGGTCAAGTGGGGGAAAATAGTGGAATCCCCAGATGAATTAGCTAAATTATACGATACAATCCTTCCTTTGTTTTTGGAGGTTGATGTCCTAAACACCCAACCTCCGTCTACAGATTATAATGAAAAATTAAGGTCCCTACACTCGGACCTGGTCTCTACCCTAGCTGAGGTTTTTAATCCCCAGGCCCCCAAGAGGAGGAAAAGGGCACCAGTTTCTTCCTGGTACAACTCAGCATGTAGAAAGGCTAAGTCGGAGCTGGTTAAGGCTCTCAAGACTGGGAGTAACAAACCTATAATCCGTGAATTGAGATTGTACTACAAAGAGGTTATGGGACTTGCAAAGAAGGATTGGGATTTGGAAAGTTGGTCCAATTTAACCACCGCTTTAGACTTGAGGGATGCACGCAGATTCTGGTCAATAGTCACCACAGGTTCTGGAGAACCAAAATCTGCCATAGAACTTAATATTGATGCATTGGTGTAGAAAGATCATTTTAAAGCTTTATACTAAGTTGAACTAGGTATGGAAAGTAGGTCGGTACCCGCAGTTTTAAATGACCAGCAGGAGGAGCTAGAGTTTACCTTGGAGGAGGTGTGTCATGCGATAGGGAAACTTGCAGTTGGAAAGGCCCCGGGTCTTGACAAACTCCCGGGAGACCTCTTTAGGTATCAACCCAGGATTTGGGTCCCTTATCTGCACATTGTCTTTAATGCAGTCTTGAGAGGTATGGAGGTACCCTGTACTTGGCTGGGAGCGGAGATAGTCCCGATCTACAAGAAGGGTTCTCCTCTGCTCTCAGTCAACTACAGGCCCATCAGCCTCATTGACGTTCCACAAAAAATCTTCGCACGGCTTGTGCTGGATCGCCTGCTGGCATGGATGGAGGAACACGAAGTCCTTAGCCCGTTTCAGGCGGGGTTCAGGAGGAACACTTCCACCATGGACCAGATCTTTCGCCTAATATTATTGTATTGGAAAACGGCAAAGATTGAGGGTGGCAGCCTCTACATGGTGTTCGTGGACCTCCAGTCCGCTTTTGATCTAGTGCCCCGGGGGAAACTGTGGCTGGTGCTTCAGGAATTGGGTGTTCCGCCCCAAATCTTGAATGTGTGGATGAGGTTACATGAGGGGAACTATGCGCAGGTAAGATGTGGGAGGAATGGGGTGCTGTCACCCAGGTTTCCAGTTGGCAGGGGGGGTGAGGCAGGGGTGTGTTTTGGCACCGACCCTGTTTTGCCTCTACGTAAATGGCGTAATCTCACATCTGGATGATGTCCCCAATAATGATGCGCCAAGGTTGGCTGGCAGGAGGGTGCCGGCGATTATGTTAGCTGATGACACCCACCTGCTTTCCAAATCCCCTATGGCGATTCAACGAATATTGGATGGCTTTGGGGATTTTTGTCGATGCCGTGGCCTGGAGATAAATGCTGGCAAAACAACATTTATGATATTTAATTGGAAAGGGTTACGACTTTCCAGTACCTAGGGGTTATACTGCATGAAAATTTGTCCTGGGGACCCCAACAAGTAAAATCGCAAATGAAATTGTCCCAGTTGGCGGGGGTATTCTCAAAGTTTCAAATACATCGACATTTAAGCCAGTGAGCGCCGCACTGGAGATTTATAAGACTCAAGCGAGGGCCGCGGCTCTCTATGGTGGTGAGCTATGGGGGCATTCTTGCAGGCCTGAAATCCCCAAAACGGAAACAAAATGTATAAGACAGCTACTGACACTCCCGCAAAGCACCCCGCTTTTCCCCTTAAGGCTAGATTTGGGGCTGAGAAGCATAGAAGATGAGCTAGCACTAAAACCCCTCAGGTTCTGGTGTAGGCTCTGGACAACGCCAGATCTGCTGAATTATAGGCAAGAGCTCAAGCAAATACTGAGCTATAATAGTGCAGAAAAAATTCCCTGGCTTGTGTTCCTAAAACATGAATTTCTAAGATTGGGGTTACCTGCTCTGTGGCAGGATCCAGAAAGGGGCTGTCGCGAGGTTTCGCGCAAGTCCCTTACTAGGATTTTTATGGATAAAAAACTTAACTCCGTCTTGTATGAGTCGCATGCTGGCACCCTGACCAATTCCTTTTTAGCATTTAAAGTTTCGTATTCTTTTGAGGATTTTATGGATCTTGTTTTTCCGATTTTAGCAGGAAACTTTTTATACAATGGAGATACGGCACTTTACCCTTAAGAGCTTTTACAAGCAAATGGTCAGCCTCTACTAACAAGTCTTGTCCAGGATGTAGCTGTGACGTAGAGGATGAACTCCATGTGCTCGTCTTCTGTCCAGCATACAGCAAACCCAGGAAGTATTAGCTAGTACCTTTATGTAAAAATGTGGGTTTTATACACTGTACACACGTTTTTAGAATTCTGAAAACTGATACTTCTAGACACATCGTATTTTCACTTTCTAAGTACTTGTTAGCCATGTGGTTTAAACGACGACACTCCTTAGAATTTAAGCAAAGTCGGCCTTATATTGGGCTAACTTTAACACATGGAGTTAGGAGAACAATTACTATGCTTCGACTAGGCATTCTTCCTTTACTTTCATTTATTTCAAGATGGTCCCCGGGGGGATCTGCTTTATGTACATTGTGCGCTGGGGGTAATCAGACTCTGGAACATGTTCTTTTTGTATGTCCGAGCCAGATTGTAATTTCTGCGCGCACTAGATTTTTAGCTCCAATATATTGTTCATGTAGAATCACGACAGTAAGTGAACTTATTGCTCTTTGCAAGCAACCTCCGAATGAATTTGTTTGTTTTAATTTGTATAAATTTTTAAAATCGTTCTTATCTTTGTATTGATAATGTTGAATTTCATTCTATATGTAATTTGAATATTTTGTGGTCCTCTGTTGAGTACCAGTACAAATAAAAATTTTTGACTTTGACTTTGACGACACTTAACCGACAATGAATGTTAAGGATTAAATATTTATAAGTTTATTGTACTGAAAAACGTGTATTATACGCTGTATGAATTTTATCATCTATTGTGTCCATTCAAATGAATTCTATGCATAATCTCCTTTTAATCTATGTTTTATCTCTGTACTCTTTTATGGCAAGAACAGACGAAATAAAGAATTTATGAATGAATGAATAAAAACACTAAGTGCTCCCCACCACTGTAGGGAACACCCAACAACCACTGGTGGATTCTTGTTGTTTATACATACTTAGCCAGGGAGAACGAATCCACTCGTTTAGACTCTCTCTCCCCTTTTTGTTATTTCCGTGTTTGCCAATTGCCCTGCTCTTTCAGTGGCCCTAGTTTTATCACAGGCTGCAGAAAATCTTCGGAAATGTCCCAATTGTCAAATATTATTGTTACCCAAGGGCACCCACCACCCAATACCAACAAGGAATTCCACACAGGATGAAAGGGATCTATTTAGAAACTCAATGGGCAATGGTAAAGATTCTTGATCTTCAAACAAATGGTCTACTGACCCTCAGTGGGTGGTGTCTGGGATTCAGTGCTAGGTTAGGGAAGACGAGTCGCTGTCCTAAATTGTTTTGGGAGAAGATTTACAGGTAGAAAGACCGTTGGTGCTGAAGTTGAGATACCACCCAACATGCTTCCTCGCTGTTTCCAATTACCAGTCTCATTATCTTGAAAACGGCCAATTCTGGTTGTGTTCTTCAACAGACGGGGACCAACTGGCCCTATGCCACCGACAAGATTCACTAGTTCACCTTTTGGATCTAGGGAGCTGAGCTGGAGTCATACATTCCATGCATAACTTCAAGCCGCAACTCTTCGGAACCATAACGACTACAATGACGTTTGTAAAGTTACTGAAATTAGAGTAACCGATGACTACAAGTTGAAAGGATTGGGTAATGACAGCTTTAGTTTCTGATGGTATGCTTGGCTTAGGGTCGAAGGGCGCCCAAGTTACCAATCGCCTTTTGTCTCCGCGGTGTCACATCGCTCCCCGGGAGGCCTGAAAACCAGGCAGAGTTGGTACCCGGTGCGTTGTACCAAACTACCAGACCAGTAAAAGGGACATCCAATGTAGAGGAAAAACGTGTCCTCTCCTCCAAATGCTGCATCTCTGACCCTCACCACCCATAGGCATTCTAGAACGTTGCTTTGTTTGATGACGTCTGAAGACACAGCTCTGAGCACTACTCTCTGTATCAAAGAAAAACGTCTTCACAAGAGCCCATCCACTGAGAAACAGGAAGTCGGCAAAAAACCAGGAAGTCAACAGGAAACCACCATCTTCCACTTCCTGTTCTTCAGCGCGAGGCACACTTGTGCTAATCTGGGTGCCTGATCTGACAGGGGTGGTGAGCAGTGGATTGATGCCACACCTGCCCTGCCAACAATGAACTCTATTTTAACACTCGGCCTCTGAGCTGCCCCGAGACCCCTTTGAAAGGCAACAATCGCCGTGGGCCATCTTTGCATCAAAAATGACTTTTTTGCCCCCTCAAAATATGAAAACAATACATGGAATATGTTTTTCAGGAACATTAAGGCTCACTTCTAGTTACAGAGTGCGAATAGCTTATTTACAGGCTAAGCTACGAAAAGCACTGTACATTTACATGAAGTGTTATGAGTATTCATTCTGTACAGGTTGAACCACAAGAATTGTTTCTTGGCAAACTGTTGCAGGAGTGTTGCCTCTGTACAGGCCGGGAGCACGCTGTACACGTCACGCAGTGAGGGTCACGTCTTTACTGGGAAGTAGCAAACTACAGTACTGTTTATTTACAGACTAAGGCATGTCTTCTGTCTTTTTTACAGGCCAAGCTAAGAGTAAAGCGCGTCACACGCCAAACCGTATCACTTCATTACAAAGTGAGCATAGGTCCTGTTTCTTTTTGGACTAAACTACGGTTGTGTTGCTGTACACATTACACAATTAGTACTGGTTTTTTACATACTGTGTCACAGTGGTCGAAGTGGGCGGGATCTGAGGAGCGCGGCGTGCCTATATTTTTTTAATTTAGGCAAAACAATTCCCCCTACTTTTTTAGAAAAGACAACCTTCTCGAGACGGTGATTTCCGAGAGTTGAAATGCGTCAGCTGAAGTGTAAGGCAGGGATTCCCCTGTGCTATGAAACCGAGGGAGGGGCAGACAGCTAAACTTCTGTCTTTTTTACAGGCCAAGCTAAGAGTAAAGCGCGTCACACGCCAAACCGTATCACTTCATTACAAAGTGAGCATAGGTCCTGTTTCTTTTTGGACTAAACTACGGTTGTGTTGCTGTACACATTACACAATTAGTACTGGTTTTTTACATACTGTGTCACAGTGGTCGAAGTGGGCGGGATCTGAGGAGCGCGGCGTGCCTATATTTTTTTAATTTAGGCAAAACAATTCCCCCTACTTTTTTAGAAAAGACAACCTTCTCGAGACGGTGATTTCCGAGAGTTGAAATGCGTCAGCTGAAGTGTAAGGCAGGGATTCCCCTGTGCTATGAAACCGAGGGAGGGGCAGACAGCTAAACCAGCTTTCTTGCCAGAGTGCCTGCTTACCTGAAAGACATGCACATGGGTTGTATGATAGAGGCACGCAAGGCTCGACCACGCGTGCCTCTACCACGCAGGCTGAACCACAAGTGCGTCTTAACCACGCATTCCCTTACCACGCAGGCCTTTACCACACAATTTCGCAGTAAAGGCATGAATGGCAAGGGTTTATGCGCTGCTTAGTTCTACTCAACCCCGCCCCCCGCCCTAAGCCCTAAATTACAAACCCCCTACCTGCTCTCCACCCTAAACCCTTAATTACAAAACCCCTACCCTGCCCCCCACCCTAAGCCTTAAATAAAACCCCCTACCTCCCCCGCCCCAAGCCTTAAATTACCAGCTCCCTACTTGCCCCACCACCCTGAGCCCTAAAAACACCCCATTCCTTAAATACTCCCCCAAACCAAGACCTTAAACCTACCCTCCTACTGCCATGAGCCCTAAAAACCTGGGCCCTCCTTAACCCATTCTGTGCACGCGTCGTCCAACGGGCGCCGCAAGGACTACCTGGCTAGTGCTGCGCACGTCCATTGGCTGACGTGGCGCCGCCCACTCTTTAGAACTTCTGCACCGCGTCGGAATTTGCGCTGTGGTTAAGGAGTTAAATGTACCCTTACTCCTTCCCCCCCCTCCCTGAGCCCTAAAACTTGCCCCCACCTTAAAATTACCCTGCACCCTCCCCCTCCCTGAGCCCTAAAAACTTGGCACTGAACCCCACAATATCGACCCCCGACCTGTGCCCTAAAACATTGCCACTGTCCGAGTCCTAAAACTTGCCCCCTCCTTAAAAGTACTCTGACCCCCTCCCCCCCGCTTAGCCCTAAAAATCTTGCCCCCGACACCCCCCAATAGCGACCCCCCCGACCCCAGCCCATAAAACTTGAGACCAAAATACCCCGGACCTGGCCCCAGCCCCACTTACCTGTCCGGGACTGTGTCCGCTTCCCGTTCTGATGCTCCCATTCCTAGTCTCTGCCTATCCCAAACACTAGAGTGCATTTGCCTTAACCACGCATATGTGTGACTAAGGCACATGCGTTGTTCGGGCAAGCGCGGGTATGCTTGCGGGCTTACGGAACATGCGGCTCTGGCAGCGGAAGTCCGGATATTTCCGAAGAAAATGTGCGCAACTGGTCAATCTGCAAACGTAAAGGGTCCATGTGAAGAAATGAAATCTTCATTCTCAGGGAATACTTACTAATAGAAAGAAGAACTTGGCACAGAAGCTGAAATATGAAAATACATCTTTATTAAATTTAATAAGTGAGGCCACGTCACACAAAAGCGTAGCAACTGAATGAGGTAGTCTGAAGAGTACAGAGAACAGAGGCCATATATATATGCTCAGGGTTACAAAACTCAGCATAAAAGTAAGGGGCAGTCCTTGCTTTTGCAAGCATGCAAAATGCCCAACATTCCTTCTTACACAAGCCGGACAAACCCATAATAAAAGGACCACAACCCATATCATAAACAGACCATAAAAGAAGGAACAGAAACAGATAGAAGTAGGATAAGGCATGTTTGTGTGCAGTAAAACTTTATGATGTCCTGTGCTCTGATCCTTAATCTTGATCAGCTAAAGGGCAGTTACTGGTTTAACAAGGTCAGCTTCAGGCAACAGGGTCAGTTCACTCAGGTCAAACAGGAGTCAGCACGAACTCGAGCTAAGGTGTACATGTCCTTAAAAGACTAGTTCAGCCACAATCATCGGCCTATGTGAGGGCAACCACAAAATGGCTGCCATACACAAAATGGAACCCACGGGTTCAGAATTCACAGAACCTCAGACCCTCCTTTTGCCCTTACATAGGCAATCACACAGTCTGTATCTGAATCGATATCAATATTATCCGTTATTCCCTTCACTAAGGCATTATTACTCGAGTTATCTTTCATGGAACGCAAGGGATAGACTTTGTTGGCATAAATAAACATCGTCTGATATGCCCATACAGACCCATTGTAACTAAATGACAGAACCAAATAGGGAATACCTCTATCTGTAGTATGTGGCATAAGACCACACACCCAACAATTAGTGGTGTTCATTACTAACTGATGTTGATGCAGAAGCTGTACAAAGGAATTATTAGTAAACTCTGACCTCCTAACCAGTTCATGTTCAGGTAAAATATGGAAAGAATGCGAAGGAAGAAGTAGTAGTAGGAAGAGACATAGGTTGGGAGGTGGGTACAGATGTCAATTGGGTAGCAAAAACAATCCAACCCACAAAAGACAACGTCATGCTTAAAAATACTAGAAAACATGTTATTAAGAACATATGGACAACAGGAGAAAGTAATGACCACTATTACAAACAAAATTATAATTTTTCACAACTCTAAGCATAAAGCAAATCCTAAAATTATCTAGTAACATTTTTTTTATGGCTCCTATGCATTTCAGTAACTTATTATATGTTCAGGTGAAACTGTGATGATCCTCATCAATGCTCTGAGGTGAAAAGGGATACTCTTCCACAGGGAATGGACTTTATTCTGCTTTTACTAAACAGAATACTACTTTAAAACAATGCCAGCAAAACAGCAAAAATCAGTCTCCTAACACCCATTTTATGCAATCGCACGGGAAATACCCAGAGTCCGTCCAAGCCTCTCCGGCAGGCTTCTATTGTTCATCAAATCCTCTTCTGTTGTTTTCTTCCGCATGGGCCTCTTCATTCAGGCCTTTCATGAAAATGGTCCTTCTCAGTATCCGTTGGAGTGCCCTCCTGGCAAACACTCGCAGCTTATTTGAAAGTCTCAATGTCTCAAGGCAGTGCACCAATATCTCTCCTCTGCGGCAGGCACTACAGATAGTGTGCTCTCCATTGATCATGATTCATAAAGGGGGTGGTGATGGACAGAGCATCTGAACTAAACAGAACACTCATACCCAGTCAAAAGATCAGGGCTTGATCCATCACCGTTTTTTAGCTCACTGCACCATCCCAGCTCAGAACCTGGCTATATGCAAATTAGTCTGACCCTGGCCCAGTGCATCATGGGAACAGGGCAGACCAAACTACCAAGCCAATTCTTTACTGGAAAGGAAACAAGCTTCCGGGGACCGGTTTCTGGCATTACAGCCGTCTCCGGCCCGGCTTGCTTGAATCCTGATGGTGCAGTGAGCAAGGGACTCATGTCTGAGCATACCCTGCCACTCCTATAGTGGCCAAAACGATTCATAAAGGGGGTGGTGATGGACAGAGCATCTGAATTAAACAGAACACTCATACCCAGTCTAAAGATCAGGGCTTGATCCATCACCGTTTTTTAGCTCACTGCACCATCCCAGCTCAGAACCTGGCTATATGCAAATTAGTCTGACCCTGGCCCAGTGCATCATGGGAACAGGGCAGACCAAACTCCAAGCCAATTCTTTACTGGAAAGGAAACAAGCTTCCGGGGACCGCTTTCTGGCATTACAGCCGTCTTCGGCCTGGCTTGCTTAAATCCTGATGGTGCAGTGAGCAAGGGACTCATGTCTGAGCATACCCTGCCACTCCTATAGTGGCCAAAACGATTCATAAAGGGGGTGGTGATGGACAGAGCATCTGAATTAAACAGAACACTCATACCCAGTCAAAAGATCAGGGCTTGATCCATCACCGTTTTTTTGTAGTGTAGTTCCTATCTTCCCAATAGGCTCTGCGCATTGGAATAGTACCTACAGCAGTAAAGGCCTAGGCCAGACGTTAACTAGGTCTACTACTGTCGATACTAGACTTAAATTTTGGGTTTGCCAGCTAAGCTCAGAGTTCGCTAGAAACTTTCTCGAATGTTCAAGGAAGGATTAACTTCCCTGATTAGACAAGAAGGGATTTAGTTTCTGACAACCATAGAACATGACAACTTTGCTCTCCCCTAATCAAGAGTCAATCTCGAGAGTCGTGTGAGCACAAGGCAATTATTTTACTCAGTCAGTACGTGCATTCTTAGTCTCATCAGATTGTAGAGAAAAGGAAGAGACGGGCGTGTTCAATAAAAAGGTGTTATTTATTGATCAGTCTCTTTTCTCATACATGAGAAATGGATCGATATTATTGCAATACTTATAGTTAAGTAAAGTGCATACATTAGAAGCAATAGTATAAAATAATACTGTAAAAACATTGATATGGTTTCTGAGCCATATGATGTTTAAAATGATTAAAATATATTTACATACACATATACATTTGACTAAACGTACTCAACTGGTGTTTCTAAATGCGCCTACCCCGTGTACCTGACCTAAGTCTAATGCGTGGGCGGGAATAGAAAGTTACAGTTTAAGTTAAGTTTGTTTTTGCCAAGTGAATAACTAAAGAATTCTCTGTGAGGGGTTATTCAGTTCTGTACCTGGAATTTAGGATGAATGAGGAATGGTATCTCTTTCTCTGCTCTCGATATTCCAGGCTGCCTGCGAGGGCTGCCCGAAAGCGCCGGTGCTGGGTCTCTCGGCTTGAGATAGCAGCGCGTCTCTCAGCGCGTCAGGAAGGCGGGGCTGCGCCAGCGGGGTCTGCTTCTGCTCTCGGCTTCGGCAAGTATGGCTGCTCCGTCTTGTCACCACGCGTGTGTTTGCATAGGGCAAGATCGGCAATATTTATACCTTAAAGGTGCCGAGATTGACGTAAGGATGGACATAGGTACGTCAATAAAGATGTCATACGACTTGCTCGTTAGCACATTCTTTTGCAAAAGTTCTCTGTGAAATCAAAACAATGGCCGCACGGATTGTCCAGGTTGTCATAGGTTTGATTTGTTATGAGAACGTCGTATGCCTTATCAGGGGCTGGAGGAATGTCGCTTGTCTAATTAGATCTCAAGCGTTATGACCTAATCAGATAACACGTTCCTGTGCCGTAGTGTGACTGCGTCAGATAACGGTATCTGCATCATGGGGGTTTTCTTGCCTCATGGGCTGACTGTTAGTTAACTTGATAGTTAGTTTAACCAGAATAGGGTCAGGAATAGGGGGACTGATTCAGAACCTATAGAAATACACGACACCCACTCCACGCTAACTATGGTCATATCTACTAATCTATGCATAGTATAACATAGTACAACATACTATAGAGTATAGTGTATACCTTACCACCCCAAAATACATAAATGCATTTCGAAATTTTCAAATATACTGAAAAATTGCAGTCATATATATTGTATGCACTTAAGCTATGAATTAAATGCAAAAGTAAACACGCATTTTTATGCATTATTGCTTATTGGTATATGAGAAATACACATGAAATGGCTCTTAATATGGCTACCCAGAAAGGAAGTTCGAGACCATTTCATCACATAATAAAATATTTGTGAACATACCAGCGGGCAGCTAAAGTCTATATAAAGTATCTAAAAATAGAAATCTTAGTTCTCTAGGAATAGTTTCTTACTTTAAGCAGGAGATCAGTGTCCCGGAAAAAATATAGGAAGAAAAAAATTTTTTAGGGGCTTGCTGAAAAAATTGCTGTCCGTGAACTGGATTGTAATTGTTCATGTGACTTTATTTTTAAAGTTGAAGGCCGAATTCAGGGAACGCCGTGTGCGAGTTTACTCAAAAGTCTCTATTTCTGTTCTGGAGAGAACATCATATCATTCAGGCTTTCGAAAAAACTGTCAACAGCTTCATGGGAAAGTTCCACTAAGTCGGAAATAGGGGTAACCATGCATTCGTGCGCATGATTGTCTCCATTGACATTCTGATTCGCATTGCTGACAGAAGGTCGTACCTGTTCGATGCTGCTTTCATCTTGAACTTCACTACTCTTCAATCGTAGTGGTGAAGATTCCAGGAATGCCGTCATCAGGATTGGCAGCCTTTGAGGGCAGCACAAAGCGTGAACCTTGGTAGGAACCAACAGTGTATCTGCATCCACTGGTGCATCCGATTGTAGCGTCAGACAGGTGTCTAACACGCATTCTTCTCCGCATAGCAGACACCTTAGTACAGGTAAAACACACCTTTGCCACATTGGTCGAAATGATAGAAACCAAGTCATGTTCAGGTCTCTAAGCCGGGAGAGTCCCAGGATTTTTGATATCCGGTCCCGGTATCCAATGGCTAGGATCGTATCTTCCATTGTCGCGAGAGTTTGATCTGTGACATGGGTTGCCATAACGAAAAATAAGGACTAGGAATAGGATTCCTGCAATTAGTCCCAGGATCAGGGGAAGTCCGCCAAAAATCGAATGGACGAAATCTGGAAAAATACCCAGTATGGCTTTGAATGGTGTTAATGCCATCGAAAATACTTTCTTAAATACCCCTGAGATCCCATTGGTATCAGAAATATTTAAGATTTCGCTCAGGATTTCCGCGAAATGTACGGGGGAATTAGTTGATAATAATGTATGTATCTCTGCAGTCGTCCTTGCGACTTGTAGATCATACGTTTCTTTTGATGACGTGAGCCTTGTAGGCGTCTGAAGAAGCACTGTTTTCATTCTGCTTAAAGTATCTATTCGAATAGAAGTAATTTTCAAACTGGGCCATGCCCTTGCCTCCCTGTCTGGAAAGGAGCTGGGGAATAAAGAGCGTCCACAGCACTTGACCTTCGCTGTTGTAGTTACTAGATAAGGAGTCCCGGGCATAAGACTGCAACATCTGCGGTCTACAATAAGAATGTAACTCCCATTATAGAGTCTTTGAAAGAATGGTTCTATTTCAGTTGCAGGTGCGCCTTGCTGGTGACATGAAAGGTTGTATGAATTCCCTTCACAGGCTCCATGCAAACTAATTCCGTTACACAGAAGCGTGCCGCTTAGTGACATAGCACAATTGTTGCCACTAAGAAACACTTTCTGTCCTTTATTACTGACACATGCATGTGAATAGGGCAGGTTCCAAGTTGTTTTAAGGTACCCCTTTCCCAATTTCTCGTACATGCCAGCCTGTATATATTTTTGGCAGTATTGAAACCTGAAGGTTGAGATTGGAATATTTATGATTCCGTGGATTATCCATTCACTGACAGGTCGTTCTGACATTGTCATTGGTAATCTTTCTAGTTTTTCAATGCTCAAGATTGTATAATCAGCACCCTTTTGCGCCATACCGATTTGTCTATCAGTAAGGTTAAAGATTTGGAATAGTGACGTTGTGTTGATTAAACGCCAAGGCACATAGCCTGAACGCAGATTTTGTAACGTCCAGCCAAGCTGTACAATAGAACGCAATTGTGACTGTCCATGTTGTAATAACAGTAAGTCTTGCGATAATATATCGATTGCTGAAGACACAATGCTGTCCAATGAAAAAATTCTGGAGGACAGAGTCATTAACCCATTGTCCACTACAGAAAGTGATTTTTCCAAATTGATACGGTCAATTTCCCGTATTCTTTCTGCTGTCTCAATTTGAGTTACCTTCCAGGCCTCATTGTATGCTGCATATACAGAGGCTGCTATGAAACGCTTTTGACGCTGTTTGCGTGGTCCCAGTATGAAATCACGCAAGTCAGCACCATCAGTAAGTAAAGTTAGGTGTTGCTTAATTTCAGGCAGTGTGGAAGTCTGTAGCCATTGAAGGCATAATTTGCCCACACTGTAGGTTGTTATTATCCCTGGGTGATGTCTTTGGGGATATCTAGGGTCTGGCCTGGTCATTTTGAAACCCTGTGTTTTATTCAGGAATCTATCTTGACAGTTATTTGTATCTGTGGGCCAGATCAACCATTGTTTCCAATCAGGATGTGTTCTGTTTTGGTTTAATATATGGTTTACGTCTATCTCTTCATCTGTATCAGAGCTATTGCTAAACATTGTTGGCTTTGGAATAGACGGTTTAATTAAATCTTTGATTTTGGCTAAGCCAAGACAGGTGGTTTGTTGAACAGTGTCATTTAAAAATATCATTTGTTCTGGGATCATGCAGGCTCTAAACAAAGTTTCTAAACCCTGTACTTGCCATTCTTTTGTACCCCAAACACTTTTTAAATCAACATTTTTGTCCCAATAATCAAATCCAAAAGTATTCATTTTTTCGAAGAATGAATCTGAATATATCAATTTTGTGTTGGTTATCATGGTTTTCATCCCTGTCTTGTTTGACAATTTAAAATAAAATGTTTCAGCATTACTTGTGTTAAAACCTGAAAAATATGAATATTTGTCATAAACAGTTCTAGAGCTCCCTTTTGGAGGTGTAGCACAATGTTCCCATTGATTATAATTTAAAACATTTTTAGGTTGTGCCGATTTATGCAAAAAATGGTTACCATAATGGTTATAGCAATACATACTATCATAATTTGTAGAACCTTGCAAATAATCATGTTTTGTAAATTTAGCAGACATTACTAAGTCAGACATCATGTTGTTAATACTCTCGAAGTCCCAATCATCAGCAAATGAGTTTGGTTTTGCAAAGTCACTCAAAGAGATCTTGATTTGGTGTGGATATTTCAGGATCTCGACCGGACCATAAATTTCATAGTCAGTGTTGTCCCAGGCTACCCCACCAGATATAGGATTGGCTGTGAAGTTGGCTGAAGAAAGTTCTGAAGAAAGTTCTCTTTTCTCGACGTGTGAAGATGTGTGTGGTTTGAGGATCAAGTTGATGTTCTGACTTGCTGTGTCCATTTTAGCATATTTTCCCTCAATGAAGCGTCCCAAAGTAAATACCATGATGAGCCAAAGTATGAGGATAAATGCGCCAAAACCCACCCAAAATTCAATCCAAGGAGAAATCAGATATGTTTCTTTCAGTTGTTTCAAAAGTTCCTTAGCTTTGTCTTTAAAGGATTTTGATGATGGCTGTGTCTTTGATTCAATGAAGCCGTCAGAGGAATCATCGAAGTTGATGAAGTAACCAGATGCAGTTCTGTCAATTGTTCCAATTGGTTCAGGATTTCTGTTTTTTGCATTTTCACTTGGTACTTCAGTATAGATTGGTGTGTCTCTGCTAAATGTCTTTATTTGGGTTTTCAGAGGTCTGAGTTCTATTGCATTGTTGCATAGTCCTTGTTGTTCTTCTGTAGGCGTTTCGAATGTGATGAGCCTCTTTGTTAGGACCTCTGTACTGGTAGCAAACCTTGGTGTTCTGCTACTTATTGGGAGTCCACTTGGCCTACTGTTTGTTATCGGCCACATGTTGTGGTTTTACCAGGTCGATGGATACAACTCGGTTCTCCTTTTTTCCAGCAAGTGGCGGTAGTACAACTGATCTTGTCCCGTTGACAGACAAGACAGGAACTGCTTTTCTGTAAGAAGGCCCAAATTCCTTCTTTACCGCGATCTTCTCCCTGACTAGATCCCCGACTTTTGGAATCCAGACAGGTCTTGCTGGGACAGGTGGTGATTCTTCAGTGGTCGTTGGCTGTTGTTTCAACTGTATGTTGCTCAGGTCTTTTCTTGTTTTGTTTAAGTCCTGCAAAATAGCCAAACTGTCTTTGACATCAAAGGTTTTTTCTATTACCACTGAAGTCTGACTATCAAGGTCAGAGATCAACATCCTAGTTCCGAATAATAATTCGTACGGACTGAATCCCTTCAGAGAATTTCTTGGCAAGTTATTTAGACTACGTTGGACACTTATTAGATGTTTGACCCACCCAGCTCCCGAACCTAATACCTTTGCCGTTATAGATTGCTTTATGTCACGGTTTTTTCTTTCAACAATTCCGTTCCCCTCAGGGTGAAATGGACCAGAGTACCGCAATTGCACGCCCATGCTGACCATGGCCTCCTTATAAGCCCGAGAGCTAAAAGCAGGACCATTGTCCGAATGCAGAATGCCAATTGCGTATGTGCCGATAAAGACTCGCAAATCTTTTATAACAGTTCTGGCGTCAGCCGTTCGCTGGGGCCACATCCATATAAATCTCGTGCATGAGTCCACTGCGACCAAGATATATTTATAGTTACCATCCCTTTGTAAGGGACCGCAGTGGTCTAGATAAACACAGGCTAATGGTTTATCCGAGATTAGAAGGGGCGTCTGCGCTGGACGTCTCACCGTTGATACTTTCATTTTTTGACATATTTCACATGCTAGAACATAGTTCCTTGTTTGTCTTCTCATCTGTGGCCACCAGTATCTCTGTTTTAATAATGATACTGTGGCTGAGACGCCAGCATGAATAGAAGCAAGCCCTTCGTGTGCCGCTATTATTAGTCCTAACCTATGTTCCATGTTTGGAATTGCCCTATCCCCCACTCCAGGGATTCGAGCAAAAGGAACATTGTTTGCATCAGTTATGTATGAGTATTTTACTGGAAAGCCTTTAGGGAGTGGTTCTATCGAATCCTTTTCTGAAGCGCTGACAGCTTGTAATATTTCGCTGTCTATTTTTGTTTTTGACCGGGTGACGGCAGCTACGGAAGCCGTTTGCACAGCTGCTTTCGCGGCCTCATCAGCCAATGAATTCCCTGCAACGTGAACGCCATCACGTTGATGACTCAGTGTATGTATCACGTGAGTCTTTGGTAGTTCTTTTTGTAAAAGAGCTACTTGTTCCCAGAGCATTTTATGCTTGATTGTGCCACCCTTTGCATCCTTGAAACCGTTCTGAAGCCAGATCTGCAAGTATTCATTATAAGACTGAACGCAATAATACGAATCGCACACTATAAGTGTGGGGAATTCTCGATCAGTATTTTCAAGCGCCATCTTGAATGCTAGTAGTTCAGCTCGCTGAGCTGTGCAATCTCCTAGAGATTGTGTTTTAGTGAGGGTTGGTTTAAATTTCCCTTCGTGCCAACGACCTTTAACAATCGCGCACGCAGCACTGTAAGCTTGTTTACCCCCTACTGCGGGTTGTGCTGATCCGTCTGTATATATTATACAGCCGTATTGGTCTAGAGGCAGAATTTCGGTCGGCGGAGGACATTCAAATTCATATTGGAGAAATTCTTGTGTTTTTAAGTAAGGATCAAATTCGTACACCACGTCTGTTGCAGCAAGAGAGTTAGCCCATTGTATCCATCTCGGATGGAGTGCTTTAGCATTTGGAATGCTTGCCTTTGTTACCGCCTCTAGGGCTGGTATCGGTGTCACGATTATTATTCGTTTACCTTGTGCCAGGGCTCGTTCTTTTGCTATAGCTGTCTGTGTCGCTGTAAGAATTTTTTCCGTTGGGCTAAATTTCATTTCAGCCTTAGTGTACAAGTGTGATTTGAATGCAATTGGTACCTTTTCTCCCTCATTAGAGGTCAGGTATGTGAATCCGCATCTCCCTGGGATGATTCGGATCACAAGGTTGCGTGTATTATCACGGGTTTCTAATTTTGTTTTAATTAGCATGTCTGTTTGTAAGGATCTCAACATTTCTGTGTGTGTTTGAGTCCAACTGGATCTTTTAAAGTCTGGTTTAATTAGATCATAAAGGGGTTTGACCCTTTCTGCGTAATTTGCAATGTATGTTCTTCCGAAATTTAGGAAGCCTAGAATTGACTGTAGGTTTTTTAGTGTTCTAGGTGCTTGGATTACTGGCTACCTTCTTTTTTGGAAATTGTAATTTCTTTTTTAGCTGAGCAGGTTCCTTGTCTTTGGACTTGGCGTGCTCTTCTGATCGTCCTCTTCTTTCCGATTTCTGCGAGGAATTCTGAAAAGATTGAGAGGGACGTGTATCAATGTCTTGATATCTATCAGGTTTTTTAATATTATCCCTATTTCTAAGGTTATATCTATTCCCAGAGGGGTCACTCTGTGGTGACCTCTGTCTTTGGTTTGGAGATTTCTCTCTTCGCCTCGGAGACCTTCCTCTGGACTGGAATTTCTTTTCTTTAAGATTGGATTGTTTATTTCCATCCCAGTTCTTTTTTGGTGAATTATTATTATTAAAAAATATTTTTTCTGGACTTGTAGTCAGTTGCGGTTTTACTGGTATTCCACCTAGACTATCTCTGCCTAGTTCTTCATAGGATTTTTCTATGATTCTGGCAATTTCAGCTGGTTGGTCTGCTATATCTGTCTCTTTTAACCTCTGGCGGATCGCCACGTTTGCTGCTTCACCTTTTATGTTGGCTAATAATATAGCCGAGACCTGCTTGAAGTCTTTTAGTAATTTCATACCAAGAGTTAAAGCAGGTTCTGGACCGTATTCATCTTGAATTTGTTTAAGCACATCTGGTATTACCGAAATGGATGGAACACCGTGCGTTTTTGTGTAGATGGAAGCAAAGACTGTACCCCAAGTGTCACAGTCCTCAATGTGTGGTGCGATTCCCATTGGGAGACATATAGTCAGAATCCTGTGTTTTTCCAGCGGGGTGGTGTCAGGAAACACCGCCTCTATTTGGGTGATTTTCTGTGCCAACCAGAATGGTATTTGTTCCCGTTTAGCTGGAACTTTACCTAGGCAGGATTGGATGTTCTGTGGTGTGATTTTATTTGTGTTCCCCTGGTGAGGGGTCAGCTGTGGAAGTTTAATCGCTGGCTGAATTGTTGAAGTCCGCATTACATACTGAACTAATTGTCTATGAATTTTTAGTAGTTGTTTTAGCTGTATTAACAGCTCTGCTGCAGGCATTCTTTCGATGTCTGGATGTGGTGTGTATCCGGCTAAGACCGGCCACGTTGCTCCTGGTCTACCTAAAGGACCGAGCCTTGTAATGTGATTGTTATGTTTTAGGGCGCCATCAAATAAGAGCAAATGCTCTTGGAATTTGAGTGGTACTTCCACCTCCTCGAAAGGAGTGTACGTTTCAGGAGGTTCCTCTACTTTGTAATAGTGGAAGTACTTTGTTACAGCATTTGCTGCTGGAAAATGTATCCATGAATAGTATACCTCTGTCTGCCGATATTCGTGTGCCTCAATTACGAATATGACTGTGCCACCTCTAGGTGTCAGTCCATTTTCTATAAGTTTTAAGGTTATAGATCTCCTTTTAATGACCGGAATGAGTATTATATCCGCGTCTGCTGCTTGCATGGTAGCATCAGCATCTGCGAGTTCAGTTGCTAATCTAACTGCCTCTCTTTCTTCATCACTGTCTCCCATTTTAAAGACAGGATGGTATTATGTCTATTTGCAGATCAGGTTTCTTTATGGAAACAGAGATTAGATGCACAATATTTTGGAACTGTTTATCCTTCAACGTTGACTTGACCAAGAACCATACATAGGAGTTCCCTCCTGCGAGGTTTTGGAGGATATAACCTTTCACCCACTCCAGACGTCTTTGGAGTATAATGGAAAAAGGGGTCTGAGTGAGAAAGCACGACTGAGTTACTCTAAATGTCTTACGTTAGTTTTATCGCCCTTTCCAAACGCGTTGGGCGCCATGTAGTGTAGTTCCTATCTTCCCAATAGGCTCTGCGCATTGGAATAGTACCTACAGCAGTAAAGGCCTAGGCCAGACGTTAACTAGGTCTACTACTGTCGATACTAGACTTAATTTTTGGGTTTGCCAGCTAAGCTCAGAGTTCGCTAGAAACTTTCTCGAATGTTCAAGGAAGGATTAACTTCCCTGATTAGACAAGAAGGGATTTAGTTTCTGACAACCATAGAACATGACAACTTTGCTCTCCCCTAATCAAGAGTCAATCTCGAGAGTCGTGTGAGCACAAGGCAATTATTTTACTCAGTCAGTACGTGCATTCTTAGTCTCATCAGATTGTAGAGAAAAGGAAGAGACGGGCGTGTTCAATAAAAAGGTGTTATTTATTGATCAGTCTCTTTTCTCATACATGAGAAATGGATCGATATTATTGCAATACTTATAGTTAAGTAAAGTGCATACATTAGAAGCAATAGTATAAAATAATACTGTAAAAACATTGATATGGTTTCTGAGCCATATGATGTTTAAAATGATTAAAATATATTTACATACACATATACATTTGACTAAACGTACTCAACTGGTGTTTCTAAATACGCCTACCCCGTGTACCTGACCTAAGTCTAATGCGTGGGCGGGAATAGAAAGTTACAGTTTAAGTTAAGTTTGTTTTTGCCAAGTGAATAACTAAAGAATTCTCTGTGAGGGGTTATTCAGTTCTGTACCTGGAATTTAGGATGAATGAGGAATGGTATCTCTTTCTCTGCTCTCGATATTCCAGGCTGCCTGCGAGGGCTGCCCGAAAGCGCCGGTGCTGGGTCTCTCGGCTTGAGATAGCAGCGCGTCTCTCAGCGCGTCAGGAAGGCGGGGCTGCGCCAGCGGGGTCTGCTTCTGCTCTCGGCTTCGGCAAGTATGGCTGCTCCGTCTTGTCACCACGCGTGTGTTTGCATAGGGCAAGATCTGCAATATTTATACCTTAAAGGTGCCGAGATTGACGTAAGGATGGACATAGGTACGTCAATAAAGATGTCATACGACTTGCTCGTTAGCACATTCTTTTGCAAAAGTTCTCTGTGAAATCAAAACAATGGCCGCACGGATTGTCCAGGTTGTCATAGGTTTGATTTGTTATGAGAACGTCGTATGCCTTATCAGGGGCTGGAGGAATGTCGCTTGTCTAATTAGATCTCAAGCGTTATGACCTAATCAGATAACACGTTCCTGTGCCGTAGTGTGACTGCGTCAGATAACGGTATCTGCATCATGGGGGTTTTCTTGCCTCATGGGCTGACTGTTAGTTAACTTGATAGTTAGTTTAACCAGAATAGGGTCAGGAATAGGGGGACTGATTCAGAACCTATAGAAATACACGACATTTTAGCTCACTGCACCATCCCAGCTCAGAACCTGGCTATATGCAAATTAGTCTGACCCTGGCCCAGTGCATCATGGGAACAGGGCAGACCAAACTACCAAGCCAATTCTTTACTGGAAAGGAAACAAGCTTCCGGGGACCGGTTTCTGGCATTACAGCCGTCTTCGGCCCGGCTTGCTTGAATCCTGATGGCGCAGTGAGCAAGGGACTCATGTCTGAGCATACCCTGCCACTCCTATAGTGGCCAAAATGATTCATAAAGGGGGTGGTGATGGACAGAGCATCTGAATTAAACAGAACACTCATACCCAGTCAAAAGATCAGGGCTTGATCCATCACCGTTTTTTAGCTCACTGCACCATCCCAGCTCCGAACCTGGCTATATGCAAATTAGTCTGACCCTGGCCCAGTGCATCATGGGAACAGGGCAGACCAAACTACCAAGCCAATTCTTTACTGGAAAGGAAACAAGCTTCCGGGGACCGGTTTCTGGCATTACAGCCGTCTTCGGCCCGGCTTGCTTGAAGCCTGATGGTGCAGTGAGCAAGGGACTCATGTCTGAGCATACCCTGCCACTCCTATAGTGGCCAAAATGATTCATAAAGGGGGTGGTGATGGACAGAGCATCTGAATTAAACAGAACACTCATACCCAGTCAAAAGATCAGGGCTTGATCCATCACCGTTTTTTAGCTCACTGCACCATCCCAGCTCCGAACCTGGCTATATGCAAATTAGTCTGACCCTGGCCCAGTGCATCATGGGAACAGGGCAGACCAAACTACCAAGCCAATTCTTTACTGGAAAGGAAACAAGCTTCCGGGGACCGGTTTCTGGCATTACAGCCGTCTTCGGCCCGGCTTGCTTGAAGCCTGATGGTGCAGTGAGCAAGGGACTCATGTCTGAGCATACCCTGCCACTCCTATAGTGGCCAAAACGATTCATAAAGGGGGTGGTGATGGACAGAGCATCTGAATTAAACAGAACACTCATACCCAGTCTAAAGATCAGGGCTTGATCCATCACCGTTTTTTAGCTCACTGCACCATCCCAGCTCAGAACCTGGCTATATGCAAATTAGTCTGACCCTGGCCCAGTGCATCATGGGAACAGGGCAGACCAAACTACCAAGCCAATTCTTTACTGGAAAGGAAACAAGCTTCCGGGGACCGGTTTCTGGCATTACAGCCGTCTTCGGCCCGGCTTGCTTGAATCCTGATGGTGCAGTGAGCAAGGGACTCATGTCTGAGCATACCCTGCCACTCCTATAGTGGCCAAAACGATTCATAAAGGGGGTGGTGATGGACAGAGCATCTGAATTAAACAGAACACTCATACCCAGTCTAAAGATCAGGGCTTGATCCATCACCGTTTTTTAGCTCACTGCACCATCCCAGCTCAGAACCTGGCTATATGCAAATTAGTCTGACCCTGGCCCAGTGCATCATGGGAACAGGGCAGACCAAACTACCAAGCCAATTCTTTACTGGAAAGGAAACAAGCTTCCGGGGACCGGTTTCTGGCATTACAGCCGTCTTCGGCCCGGCTTGCTTAAATCCTGATGGTGCAGTGAGCAAGGGACTCATGTCTGAGCATACCCTGCCACTCCTATAGTGGCCAAAACGATTCATAAAGGGGGTGGTGATGGACAGAGCATCTGAATTAAACAGAACACTCATACCCAGTCAAAAGATCAGGGCTTGATCCATCACCGTTTTTTAGCTCACTGCACCATCCCAGCTCAGAACCTGGCTATATGCAAATTAGTCTGACCCTGGCCCAGTGCATCATGGGAACAGGGCAGACCAAACTACCAAGCCAATTCTTTACTGGAAAGGAAACAAGCTTCCGGGGACCGGTTTCTGGCATTACAGCCGTCTTCGGCCCGGCTTGCTTGAATCCTGATGGTGCAGTGAGCAAGGGACTCATGTCTGAGCATACCCTGCCACTCCTATAGTGGCCAAAACGATTCATAAAGGGGGTGGTGATGGACAGAGCATCTGAATTAAACAGAACGCTCATACCCAGTCAAAAGATCAGGGCTTGATCCATCACCGTTTTTTAGCTCACTGCACCATCCCAGCTCAGAACCTGGCTATATGCAAATTAGTCTGACCCTGGCCCAGTGCATCATGGGAGCAGGGCAGACCAAACTACCAAGCCAATTCTTTACTGGAAAGGAAACAAGCTTCCGGGGACCGGTTTCTGGCATTACAGCCGTCTTCGGCCCGGCTTGCTTGAAGCCTGATGGTGCAGTAAGCAAGGGACTCATGTCTGAGCATACCCTGCCACTCCTATAGTGGCCAAAACGATTCATAAAGGGGGTGGTGATGGACACAGCATCTGAATTAAACAGAACACTCATACCCAGTCTAAAGATCAGGGCTTGATCCATCACCGTTTTTTAGCTCACTGCACCATCCCAGCTCAGAACCTGGCTATATGCAAATTAGTCTGACCCTGGCCCAGTGCATCATGGGAACAGGGCAGACCAAACTACCAAGCCAATTCTTTACTGGAAAGGAAACAAGCTTCCGGGGACCGGTTTCTGGCATTACAGCCGTCTTCGGCCCGGCTTGCTTAAATCCTGATGGTGCAGTGAGCAAGGGACTCATGTCTGAGCATACCCTGCCACTCCTATAGTGGCCAAAACGATTCATAAAGGGGGTGGTGATGGACAGAGCATCTGAATTAAACAGAACACTCATACCCAGTCAAAAGATCAGGGCTTGATCCATCACCGTTTTTTAGCTCACTGCACCATCCTAGCTCAGAACCTGGCTATATGCAAATTAGTCTGACCCTGGCCCAGTGCATCATGGGAACAGGGCAGACCAAACTACCAAGCCAATTCTTTACTGGAAAGGAAACAAGCTTCCGGGGACCGGTTTCTGGCATTACAGTCGTCTTCGGCCCGGCTTGCTTGAATCCTGATGGTGCAGTGAGCAAGGGACTCATGTCTGAGCATATCCTGCCACTCCTATAGTGGCCAAAACGATTCATAAAGGGGGTGGTGATGGACAGAGCATCTGAATTAAACAGAACACTCATACCCAGTCTAAAGATCAGGGCTTGATCCATCACCGTTTTTTAGCTCACTGCACCATCCCAGCTCAGAACCTGGCTATATGCAAATTAGTCTGACCCTGGCCCAGTGCATCATGGGAACAGGGCAGACCAAACTACCAAGCCAATTCTTTACTGGAAAGGAAACAAGCTTCCTGGGGACCGGTTTCTGGCATTACAGCCGTCTTTGGTCCGGCTTGCTTAAATCCTGATGGTGCAGTGAGCAAGGGACTCATGTCTGAGCATACCCTGCCACTCCTATAGTGGCCAAAACGATTCATAAAGGGGGTGGTGATGGACAGAGCATCTGAATTAAACAGAACACTCATACCCAGTCAAAAGATCAGGGCTTGATCCATCTCCGTTTTTTAGCTCACTGCACCATCCCAGCTCAGAACCTGGCTATATGCAAATTAGTCTGACCCTGGCCCAGTGCATCATGGGAACAGGGCAGACCAAACTACCAAGCCAATTCTTTACTGGAAAGGAAACAAGCTTCCGGGGACCGGTTTCTGGCATTACAGCCGTCTTCGGCCCGGCTTGCTTGAATCCTGATGGTGCAGTGAGCAAGGGACTCATGTCTGAGCATACCCTGCCACTCCTATAGTGGCCAAAACGATTCATAAAGGGGGTGGTGATGGACAGAGCATCTGAATTAAACAGAACACTCATACCCAGTCAAAAGATCAGGGCTTGATCCATCACCGTCTTTTAGCTCACTGCACCATCCCAGCTCAGAACCTGGCTATATGCAAATTAGTCTGACCCTGGCCCAGTGCATCATGGGAACAGGGCAGACCAAACTACCAAGCCAATTCTTTACTGGAAAGGAAACAAGCTTCCGGGGACCGGTTTCTGGCATTACAGCCGCACCAATATCTCTCCTCTGCGGCAGGCACTACAGATAGTGTGCTCTCCATTGATCATGGGCACAGATCCTCTCATGCAGACCCAAGTACTATTAATCAGGAAAGAGCAACAGGCTTTCATACTCAGCAACACTTTCAGACTCCAACACTCGCTTTTCAGTGTCAGAGGATGCTCGGGCTGCTCTCTCATTTAATCATAGGTAGCACAATGTAGTGCCTTTTGCCGGTCTTGGATCCTCCGGTGCACTGCCTTTCGGTTGGAGCAAAGAAAAGGGGGGGGGTGGCCAAAACTCAGGCCAAGGGGCTCAATGGACTGCCTACTGTCAGAGGTTACCAGCACATGACAGGTGACAAACTAAAACCTTAAAATAACTGGAATCCTTCTCTTTCGCTCTTTTGCACTGAAACTGGTTCTGTGATGTCCAATGCCGTCTGATGGAGCAAGTAAGATTTTTTGGAGATACCATGGATGGCGCTCTGGCGATCACTGTCCAGCCTTGCTGCTTTTCTGGGTGCTGAGACTGTCACTGATGGGAATTAGCTTTTCATCAAAGGTCCGCAGGTTATTATGACTTAATCCCGCAGAACCTAGTGACGTAGGAAATGGGACACATTTGTTATTTTCCTTCAATTTAGTACAAAAACAGTTTGTTTTTAACAAGAGGATTGCAAGCAGGTGGCCTGCAATCTGCGAGGGAGTGGCCATACGCCATGAGACAATTCTGGTCTAGAACACACTGTCAACCAGTCCATCATTACCATGATGGTCAGACAGGAAAATATCGAGGTAGGCCTAAAGAAAATTCTTAAAAACCAGTCTGGTCATATAAAAGGGAATTATACATAATATAGGGGGTTCCTAGTACATTACTGCAATCTGGAAGTGTGAACCTGAACAATACACCTACAATAATAAAGGCTGACTAGTGAAAGGAATATGGAAAAGAGAAATGGGACTAGGTCACAGTTAAAATCCCCAAACGCTAGGCACGATGTGACATCGGTCAGGGGAGAAAAAGAAAAATCTATAGGAAGAACAAGGCTAAACCATATACGGTAATCTCAGCTAATGTTCCAGTTCCTTTCTTCAGGGAAAAATGAAACCTTGTTTCCTTTATGGTACAAAGCCATACACTACTTAGGAAACCGAACAAAACTGACTAATGTAATATAGAAATTAGGTCACCATGTACAAGAGTCACAGATCTATAATTTTATCCTTACGTCCAATCAGGATACATAAATGTAGGGCTGCCTGTTCCTTAAGGGGAGGGGCAGTACCTGACTAACAGCATGTGACACACTTTGATTCTGTATATCTCTTTTTTTATTTTCCTTCAAATACCATTAAAGCCAAATTTGACATACACTGATGAAGTGTTGTCTGTCTTTCTGTGAAATATAGTGTCAAAGCAAATCTACCCAACTGTTTGCAGGATACACATCGTCATGTATATCCCTTCACAACACAGGTAAACTTGTAATAGTATCAAAAGCAACAACATAAACGCAAAACGCACATTTCAAGCCATCAGATATACTTGCTGTATATCAAGCACAAAAAACATAGACAAGACAATAGCATATGTAAATGAGCGGCGACGCACACACTTCAAGTCCTTTACTTTATGCACTGTGAACCTGCAGCCCAAAACTCAATATTTGGGCTTGCTTAATTTGTCAGGTTTACACTGACATAAGGATCCGCGTGATGCTGTAGAGATAAGAACCCTAAGGAAGGATTATAATATGGCCCTAAAAAACAGAAGAGATGCAATTAAAAAAGGTGTATGGGAAGAACTTTGCACAGCCTCACAAACAAGGGATGCATCCGCCTTCTGGAGGGTGGTAAACGCCCCCCTACCATATGAAAATACCAAAGCACGGTTGGAAATTGCGATCAATGAGGATAGCTGGGTCACGCATTTTTCCACCTTGTATACGTCACTAGATGAGTTAGGAAATACTGGGGTAAACATAGAAGGCGAATCAGTTGAGGAGGAAAGTGAACTCAAAGTTACACTACCAGAGATTGTTGAAAGCCTGGGAGCGACCAAGGGCGGAAAAGCGGCGGGCCCAGATGGAATCCCGGCTGATTTGTACAAGTCAAATATCGAACTATGGGGCCCGATACTTGTACAACTTTTTAATGCAGCTCTCGTAAGGGGATTGAACCCTTGCTGGTTCACTTCAATAATTGTACCCATTTACAAGAAGGGAAACAGACAAGATTGTGCCTGCTATAGGCCAATTTCCCTTCTGGATTCGTCAATAAAGATCCTCGGCAGAGTGATTTTAGTTAAACTGCAAAACTGGGCGGAGGAGGCGGGGGTAATTAGTGATTTACAATTTGGATTTCAAAAAGGCATAGGAACAATAGAGCAGGGATTAAATTTGTTCCTGATTCAGCAGAAACATACTGTGATAAAAAGGGAGCGCCTATATTGTGCATTTGTTGATCTTACATCAGCTTTCGATTGTGTGTCCCATAGTAAATTATGGGACGTGATGTCACAATTGGGCGTGGAAAAGCCGATAATCCAATTCTTAAGGGACCTATATGCAGGAGCATCAGCTGTTGTACGTTTTGGCAATAAGGGGGAATGTACCAGATCTTTCGGAATAGGTCGTGGAGTGCGCCAGGGGTGCGTACTGGCGCCCTTCCTATTTCTTATCTATATAAATGGTCTGGAAAAGTGCCTGCTGCAAGAGTGTGTGGACATGCCTAAGATCGGAAAGAGATTTATTCCTACACTCTTGTACGCAGATGATGCTGTTTTGATGGCACGCACCCCCATTGCCTTACAAAAAATGTTAACATCCTTTAACCAGTTTATGCTTGATCTTAATTTAAAAATAAACTGTAGTAAGACTTTTTCAATGAACTGTGGCATGCGCACCAAAAAACAAATGAAAACAATGTACATAAATAATGCCCCCTTAGAAAGAACATCTACCTTCCCATATCTTGGAATTTTGTTTCACGAAACTGGTACATGGTCAAGTGCGGTGAAGGTACGAACGCTCTTGTTCTCTAAAACAATCATGGCATTAAAAAGTTTTACACGTAAATTGGGAATGAAACCAATCAGGGAAATTTTAACTGTGTACAATGCGACGTGTGTATCTGTGGCACTGTATGGAGCTGGCCTCTGGGGTTATACCAATATAAAGTCACTTCAGATAGCCGAAAATAAATTTTTAAAGAACATCCTATCACTTCCAGAGAGTACAGCGAACTCTATATGCCACGATGAGTTGGGGATGCCCTATATTACGGACACAATTAGAGTACAACCCGTCTTACTATGGCATAGAGTATGGACAGTGAACGAATGTGTATTAAATCGAGCTATAATACAGGATGTCTTAAAATTGGGGAGAGCAAATGTTGTTGAATGGCTAAATTACATCAAAACGTTTCTTAATGAAATAGACCGTTCACTTTATTACAATGATCCGCCTTCCATGGTAAATATTTCTAGAAAAGATCTGAAGATACTATGTATGGAATTCCTCAGAAATAGAAGACAGCTTGATGAATCGAATAAAAATACTGTCACTTCTCATCAATTAATTTTAATAAGTGACAAATTACAGCCATATTTAAGTTTATATATGCGCAATTTTGAGAGATTACTTTTGACACGTTTTAGAGCTAACATTGTTTTTAGATTATTTACCTTCCCTGTAATGAATTCATGGTCCAAAGAACTCCCTTTATGTCCCTGTGATGAAATATCTATGCAATCAAATATACATGTTCTATTTTTTTGTAAATTCTATACGCTGCCTCGTAGAAAATTGATCGTCCCCATTTTAAAGGAAATGAATGTGAACAGATGTCGCCTAGCATATCTAGAACTGCAAAAAATGGACAATGTTTTTACTGTGGCTTCATTAATTGAGTATTTTAAACTGGTTTTTAAATTTAGGAAGTCGCTTCGCTTGAACGAACTGTAACAGTGTAAATACTATGTATTGTTTTAATATCCTCCTACATTGATGTAAATACTGTGAACTGTAAATGAAATATGACTGCTGTTGCTTTTATGGTTATACTTTTTAGCCGAATAAAGTACTTTTTGACTTTGACTTGACATACACTGATGAAGTGTTGTCTGTCTTTCTGTGAAATATAGTGTCAAAGCAAATCTACCCAACTGTTTGCAGGATACACATCGTCATGTATATCCCTTCACAACACAGGTAAACTTGTAATAGTATCAAAAGCAACAACATAAACGCAAAACGCACATTTCAAGCCATCAGATATACTTGCTGTATATCAAGCACAAAAAACATAGACAAGACAATAGCATATGTAAATGAGCGGCGACGCACACACTTCAAGTCCTTTACTTTATGCACTGTGAACCTGCAGCCCAAAACTCAATATTTGGGCTTGCTTAATTTGTCAGGTTTAAAATCCTCACCCTCCTTTTGACAGCAAATCACCATTTAGTGGACATTTGGCTATCAAATACAACCCACTATGTCTCTTCTGACACACAGGACCCGCAGGAACAATTCATGATAGGACCAAATACACAAACATTAAAAAAAAACAAAAAAAAACACATGAACATTTCTTCCCAAAGGCTACGCAAAAACACATCCCTTTTTAACCAACCAAACTCACGTGTCTTGTCAGCCTTAAAATCACCCAGAACAATCCATGAATGATCTGTGGGCAGAAGCAAAAAAAACCAAATACACAACACACAAAAGAGAGACATTTCTCATAACAAACAGACATCAATTATAACTTTTAATCAGAAGACAAAACATAATACACATGAACAGACACAAAAATAAATTTCCATTATTTAACTGTTACCATCATGTCAGTCAGCTTGCAACATTAAGCCATTTTAACTTTCCAAAAGTAAAATTCTTTCACTGACACTCCATGTTATCTTTGGGCCACAATTTCCACTGTAAAAAAGAATTCTTAATTGGAAAATCGTTCTCACTTAGGCATATAGCCTTCAAAATTTCAATAAAAAGCTTTGTCTTATTTTCTGTCTAAGACTTAATGCAATGCTTCATTTTCGGTCAAATAAAAGCAACTAGCAGACATTATTTTTTTAGAGGCAGAGATACAAATATATCATTTCTGCAGAGCATTTAGCATGTGTTGGGACTTTCAAAGAAACCTTTTTCATATTTTCCCTTTGTAATTAAGTTCTTTAATTTTGTGGTGAAACCAGAAACCCTTCCTTTTAGAGGCCTGTTTAGCAAGGTCATTCTGCATTTCACAGAGACAAGGCCCTAATTTAAAAGGTCACAAATGTTAACATGACAGCCTCCTTCCATTGTTTACAGGGAAACTAAAGATAACACCTTAGCACTTGAGCAAGCCTCTGCAGCTCTACTAGCCCCCACCCTCTGCTCATTCTGAGGTTGACAAAGGCAAAAGGCCTTCCTAATTCCTCCTAACCTGCAATAATTCACTCTATTTTGAAAAATAATGTCTCCTTTTTAGGCGCTAAAAAAATTATCTCTGTTTCCAGATTATTAAACAACATTTACTGTGAATAATTCACAGAACCTAATAACACACATACCAGTTTTTTAGAACAAATGCTTGTTGCAATGGTACTTATTTCATCAACCTTAAATGGATCTCACTTGGTAATTTAAAAGCAAACCCCAAATGGGGACAGCCTGCAAATTTGTATTATACCTAAATGTATGCATTTTCTGAAGCCTAAAGCACTTTAAAGCTATTATAAATAGCAAAAATACCCAAATTCGACTTTGATATTTGGGGCACTTAAAATAAATATCCTATAAGTATGTTACATATTAATCATCCTCAGAATGCTCTTTACACATTACAGATATTAGACATTAGACATATCTCATGTAAATCCTTAGAAAAATGAGTTTTTTTACGCCTGCGCTAAGTGAGATGTCATATGCTAATGTCCTCATTATGCAGTGCAACACAACTCAAATTAAATTTTAATGCTAGTGGGTCATAGTATGAGTATTAAGCTTCATGAATAGTAAAAAACGAATTTTGTAGCACTTATTTTTAATACATATTTTTCATAATTTAATAATTATTTTTAATAAACCCAATCATTTTTGATAATACCACATATAAAAGCAAGCTGCATCCCTTATTTCAGACATAAACAGAAAGGGGTGAAACACTCAGGACACACAATACGGCGTGCTTTAGCCATGCATTTCATAAATAGCGACAACGCTATTCACTTACAGAAATTGCACTAATGGGAAAACCACATAGACATTTAAACACACATTTAACCCACAACCCAATACTCAGAACAAAAACAAAGGACAGCCCACAGACTGTACTTAAACCAAACCATTTGTAAATACTAGTTGTAAGTCATATTTACAAGAAACGCTTCTTAATAGTGTTCCAAAAGACTTCAAAAACAGCCCAACAGACTGATGTATGTCCAAGAAGCGAAAATACACTCAATTCACTAATTTTGGCTAGCAGAACACCAAAAGTCGTTCTACATATCAAAAAAAATGCACAGAACAAAGGATCCTTTTTTGTATTTTGTCATATTTTAATTCCCTGGGGATTACAGAATCACTAAGGAAGAAATATGTTTGTATACTTAAACCTATTTAAGTATTCCCTCTAGGAGAGACAGCTAATTAATTTCACATCACACTATGGTACCTTCCAAATACAGCCACACATTCTTCTTATGTGAGCTTTTAAACAGGCATGCCAAAAATATTGCAAAATATACAATATTATAATCAATGTAGTGCTTAATGTACTTTTCGTACGTGCACTGTTCAACTAAACCAAATAGAGAAAATTCTCCTCATTACCTGTTCTTCACAAATTGCAATTTGCATATACAAACCTATACAAATCCAAAAGTTGGCCAACACAAATTCCAAAGTTCCAAAGTTACAGTCCTAAATTTGCTAAGACCAGGCATCTTATAGCTCACTAATCTAGCTTCAAACTTCAAGGGGTTATCAAAAACGATATACTCGCAAATATACGAGACCCTCGGCTTTGGTAATTGCAATAACCAAATCAAAACCAAGAAACCAACCCCTCGGCTTTGGTAATTGCAATAACCAAATCAAAACCAAGAAACCAAACAAAGTCGTGGGAGCAACCCACTTGTACTTTTTATTCTTACTAATCAAAAGGTTATCCAAATTCTAACTGTCAAGTTCTACATGACCTAACGGTCTTTTTTAGAATACTCACGCCAAAAAGGTTCTCAGTCAGGAGTGACATCATGTGGAGGATCAAAATCAGGAAGAGCAGAAATATACTGGGCTGCAGAAACAGAGACTCTCCAGAATTCCTGTGCACAGAGTAGTAGAGTCCCGTCCTGTCCTCCTCAGTAGATTTCAGTCTTCTGACAAGATCACTCCCACAGAAAGTCACTTCTCTGATGAAGCCCACGTTGGCCGCGCCATTTGAAGAAATGAAATCTTCATTCTCAGGGAATACTTACTAATAGAAAGAAGAACTTGGCACAGAAGCTGAAATATGAAAAGACATCTTTATTAAATTTAATAAGTGAGGCCACGTCACACAGAAGCCGTAGCAACTGAATGAGGTAGTCTGAAGAGTACAGAGAACAGAGGCCATATATATATGCTCAGGGTTACAAAACTCAGCATAAAAGTAAGGGGCAGTCCTTGCTTTTGCAAGCATGCAAAATGCCTAACATTCCTTCTTACACAAGCCGGACAAACCCATAATAAAAGGACCACAACCCATATCATAAACAGACCATAAAAGAAGGAACAGAAACAGATAGAAGTAGAATAAGGCATGTTTGTGTGCAGTAAAACTTTATGATGTCTTGTGCTCTGATCCTTAATCTTGATCAGCTAAAGGGCAGGAACTGGTTTAACAAGGTCAGCTTCAGGCAACAGGGTCAGTTCACTCAGGTCAAACAGGAGTCAGCACGAACTCGAGCTAAGGTGTACATGTCCTTAAAAGACTAGTTCAGCCACAATCATCGGCCTATGTGAGGGCAACCACAAAATGGCTGCCATACACAAAATGGAACCCACGGGTTCAGAATTCACAGAACCTCACATGGAAGCCAATATTGGCTTTAATTGATGGGATCACTCGAAGCTTCGTGATGACACAGAATTATTCTTTTTGAGAGGTATCACATGGGAAGTAACAGCTGAGCTGTGAAGTGTGTGCTGTTAAATGACAGTTATAAAACAAAATTGCACTACTTACAGTCTGGGTAATACTAAAATCTATAGTTTGGAAGCACTTTTTTTAAATTAAAATCTTTTTGCACATTTTGTAGCAGCCTATCTTATGCTCTGTGCAATGCAGGTTTAAAATAATAAGTTAAATAGTCCCAGTGCTTTCTACTACAGACCGAGACTTCGTAGCACTAAACATACACAGTCACTATTCTAAACTGCACCAACCCGGATTAATTTCCTACTGATTAACTTAATTTGCATTTATTTTTCATTAAAGCTGGATGTTATTTTATATGTAGTTACCTGAAGGTGAAAGACCGAAAAAAGTTACAGAACATTGGGTTTTTCTAGCAATGCCTTTCAACCCATCATAACTCACCCTGCACAGCATCACATTTCCCATATTTTTTTAAATACACTTCGACTGCTGCTGTGTTGTGAGTCTGGTATTGAGATATCCACTCAGCTCTCATAACTTACCTGTATCCCATCCAACGAGCTCCCATAATGCACCAGTATCCTGCCCCCCACTGCTGAGACATCCACAGAGCTCTTAAAATGAATCTGTATCCCGGCCCCGGGTACTGAGACATCTACAGAGCTCCCATAATGCACCATTATCCCAGCCCTGGTACTGAGACATCTACAGAGCTCCCATAGTGCACCATTATCCCAGCCCTGGTACTGAGACATCCACAGATCTCCCATAATGCACCAGTATCCCAGCCCTGGTACTGAGACATCCACAGAGCTCCCGTAATGCACCGGGTTCCGGCCACTGGTACTAAGACATCCACAGGGCTCTTATAATGCACCGGTGTCCCGGCCCCTGGTACTGAGATATCCACAGAGCTCCATTAATGCACCAGTATCCTGGGCACTGGTGTCGAGACATCCACAGAGCTCTTATAATGCACCAGTATTGCTCCCTCTGGTACTGAGACTTCTACAGAGCTCCCATAATGCACCAGTATCCTGGCCCCTGGTACTGAGACATTCACAGAGCTCCCATAATGCACCAGTGGCCCAGCCCTAGTACTGAGATATCCACTGAGCTTCCATAATGCACCGGTATTACAGACATGGTACGGAGACATCCACAGATCTCCATAATACCCCGGTATCCCGGCTCCTGGTACTGAGACACACACAGAGCTCCCATAATGCACCAGTATCCCGGCCCCTGGTACTGAGACATCCACAGAGCTCCATTAATGCACCAGTATCCTGGGCACTGGTATCGAGACATCCACAGAGCTCTTATAATCCACCAGTATTGCTCCCTCTGGTACTGAGACATCTACAGAGCTCCCATAATGCACCAGTATCCTGGCCCCTGGTACTGAGACATCCACAGAGCTCCCATAATGCACCAGTATCCTGGCCCCCACTGCTGAGACATCCACAGAGCTCTTAAAATGAATCTGTATCCCGGCCCCGGGTACTGAGACATCTACAGAGCTCCCATAATGCACCATTATCCCAGCCCTGGTACTGAGACATCGACAGAGCTCCCATAATGCACCAGTATCCCAGCCCTGGTACTGAGACATCGACAGAGCTCCCATAATGCACCAGTATCCCAGCCCTGGTACTGAGACATCCACAGAGCTCCCGTAATGCACCGGGTTCCGGCCACTGGTACTAAGACATCCACAGGGCTCTTATAATGCACCGGTGTCCCGGTCGCTGGTGCTGAGACATCCACAGAGCTCCCATAATGCACCAGTGGCCCAGCCCTGGTACTGAGACATCCACAGAGCTCCCGTAATGCACCGGGTTCCGGCCACTGGTACTAAGACATCCACAGGGCTCTTATAATGCACCAGTATCCCGGCCCCTGGTACTGAGACATCCACAGAGCTCCATTAATGTACCAGTATCCTGGGCACTGGTGTCGAGACATCCACAGAGCTCTTATAATGCACCAGTATTGCTCCCTCTGGTACTGAGACTTCTACAGAGCTCCCATAATGCACCAGTATCCTGGCCCCTGGTACTGAGACATTCACAGAGCTCCCATAATGCACCAGTGGCCCAGCCCTAGTACTGAGATATCCACTGAGCTTCCATAATGCACCGGTATTACAGACATGGTACGGAGACATCCACAGATCTCCATAATACCCCGGTATCCCGGCTCCTGGTACTGAGACACACACAGAGCTCCCATAATGCACCAGTATCCCGGCCCCTGGTACTGAGACATCCACAGAGCTCCCGTAATGCACCGGGTTCCGGCCACTGGTACTAAGACATCCACAGGGCTCTTATAATGCACCGGTGTCCCGGTCGCTGGTGCTGAGACATCCACAGAGCTCCCATAATGCACCAGTGGCCCAGCCCTAGTACTGAGATATCCACTGAGCTTCCATAATGCACCGGTATTACAGACATGGTACGTAGACATCCACAGATCTCCATAATACCCCGGTATCCCGGCTCCTGGTACTGAGACACACACAGAGCTCCCATAATGCACCAGTATCCCGGCCCCTGGTACTTAGACATCCACAGAGCTCCATTAATGTACCAGTATCCTGGGCACTGGTATCGAGACATCCACAGAGCTCTTATAATGCACCAGTATTCCGGCCCCTGGTACTGAGACATCCACAGAGCTCCCATAATGCACCAGTATCCCAGCCCTGGTCCTGAGACATCTACAGAGCTCTGCATTGCATCTCTGGTTTAGACCATGCACTGAGATCACAACACTGAGTTATTTTTACAGGGTCGCACCTCCTACCCACAATCCTGCATTACTAACTGACTCCTCTTCAGCACACCATTGCCAGGCTCTCTCTCTCTCGAGTCCCCTCTATATCCACCACCAGCATGCCAGAACTGAGACAGTCACAGGGCTATCACGATGCACCTATAGGTAGAGATGCATAATCCCTCGATATCCCACTCCTGAGACAATTGCAGCATTCCCATAATGCATTGCAGCACTGAACATCCAGCACGCGCTATCCCATTGTTAAGACACTTACTTGGGTACTTTGTATCTGAACCATCACATTGCTCACCACAAAAAACATAACATTCCCTTCTCAGGGCCCAAAGCCACACAACAAAGCTTGCATCCCTCAAAGGCATCTCTGCAACTGCCGTGGAGGTGATGGCACCATAGGGAGGTGTCACCTATGTGCACGGCCACTGGAATTATGCGGCAGGAGAGGGACAAATTATGTGGCAGTCGAGTAAACTATATGGACAACACATAGTAAATGATGCGGCATAATGTGGCACTGTTTTAACCCGTTCCGTGCTCCCGTCGGCCACTCCCTCCCTGGTGCTGCGAACGGCCATCGCAGCCCCGCCCACCTATTAGAAACGCCCGCACCGCGGTGGAATTGCGCCGAGGTTAGGGCGTTAATAGTATTACTTCATTATGTTGTCATTTTTACACTTGTTAACACTTTTTGGGCATTGGTTGCATATCATTAGCACCAGTTTAATACCCAAATATAGCAATAAGCAACAGAAAAATGACCAGTCATCCTTTGAGAAGGGCCTTCCACTGTGCAGCAACACATGTTGCTAAGTTTTTAGTCACTTTTAACAGGGGCGGCTCTAGGCTCATGGCGGCCCTGGGCAGGGAGCATAGGTAGGGGGCCCCGGAAGAGGGGGTCTGTGCGGGGCGGAGCACGGAGGCCAGTGAAGAGGGTGGGGTCAGGGTGTTTAGAAGTGGTACAGAGCCGGAGGCCGCCAAATCTTTGCCAGGGGCCACCACGCAAATATGTATCCATCCTCCGAGTATTATTATATTAAGGATATATATTGGCGTGGTGGCCCCTGGGGTTCGGTGGCCCTGTGCAGGTGCACAGCTTGCACGTGCCTAAGGCCGCCCCTGCTTTTAAACCGTTAGAGCTAGAATTTTTTTTTTGTTAGACTGTAGATTATGTGGCAAATGCAGCAAAACTATATTTAGGTGAAAAATGCTGCAGCCGCACAATCGCATAATTCTGGTGGCCCCGCCTATGTGTAGAGACGGCCTTAGATGCATATCATACTGCAGAGGGTGCTCATGCATGCAGAATACACACAGACATTAGTATTGCAAAGTATTCTGTGCCATTGAGAAATGAGATGCTGGTGTACTGCAGCTTGCACTGGGTGCATGATGCATGCCACTGGAGTCAAGCTAGCCTGACTGATGAGGGGTGAAACCCCGAAACCGGTCCTAGGATGCTTGTTTCCGGTTCAGGGAAGACCTGGCTTGACAGTTCAGGCTGGACTGTTGCCACGAGGAACAGAGTCAAGACTGATTTGCATATGGCTGGGTCTAAACTGGAATGGCAAGGGGGAGCAACAAAAAAATGATGGATTTAGGCCCAGATCTCTGTACTGGGGTGAATGTTTGACATTGTTTCCATCAATTCTTCTTTTTGCATGCAGCGTGACAGGAGGGCAAGCCTACCAGTAAAAGGGTGATTCAGCTCTTTGCAGCAAGAAGCAGTGGCTTTCAGACATTCACAAAATACAGTCATGCATTATGCATATTAAAAGCAATAACTGCCATATTGATGGCAGGGAGCATGGGGTGGAACAATAGTGTTAATAGCAGCGGACATCGGCAATTACCAGAGTACATGGTTTAATTAAGAAAGTGCCATTCTCTTTACATCGCTTTCCGCGACACAGAGATGTGATCATGGTAATTACTCGATTTAGAGCTCGAATAAACTCCTCCTGCTCGCTCCGTGGCTGCAGGCCACCATCTGCGTGATTAGAAGTCAGGCGCGTGTACACCCGTGCTACTATGGGCTTGGAATTTCCATTTCTGGCCAGTATCTCACACATACATCCGCCTATTACGAGCTAAACCCCCCAGAATGGGGAATAACTGTGTGGACCCAGATTTGCCGAGTAGCATCCTGCAAGGAATTCTCAATGCCTTCATATTTAACGCATACATTTATAAATTGCTCAGATCAGGTGCTAAATGAGTGCAAAAGGGCAGGTGCGTGGAGGGGGAATCAACGGCAGGAGGACCCCCCCCCCCCCCCGCAGCAGCTGCAAAACTTGAAAAATAAAATTTTAGAGTCTAGGGGCGGGGGCCATGGGGGTGACAGGCACGAGGGGGAGTGGTAGGTGCACTGTTGTCAGTGCGCATGACGGTTTGGCCGGCTGTCTCAGGACAGCCAAACCGTCATGCGCACTGAAGCTGCCTGCACCCCGAGTTGCATTGTCGGGTTGGAGACCACAGGCACAGGCTCCCAGTCTCCCTGGGAGTGCAAATCAAGGACACCCAGGCCAATCCTGATGCTGCTCTCATTCTGTGAGAGCAGCGCACGGATTGGCTTCAGGGCAGCCTGGGAGTCTGTTCCCGCAGTGGAGCCAGAAGAGCTGCGATACGACTGGATTCAGGTAATTTATTTTTCCTTTTTTTGTTTTGTCCACCCACCGCGACTTTCTCCCGACAGCAGCCACGACTGAGGGGGATGTGTCTGGGTGGTTACAAACTTTAGTAGGAGGCTTTTCCCTATCACTGGAAAATATTCCACGATGCACCGTGCTTTGTGCTGTAGTACAGGGCAGTGAAGAGGCCAGGAAGGAGCTAACCTGTATTGCATCCTGTTTAAAGATGATTTAACCCTCACATTTTCGGCCACTAATATATGGATCCGGTGGTCCTTCGTCCAGGAAACCACTAGGCCGCCTATAATTGAGCAGAGCTGAAGCCCACCTAGGAATGTCTTTTTTCAAAATTTGGGGCCCATGCGCTCAATTCACAAAGATTTTGCTGTGACTTACTTGGAGCTTAATTTGAGACGGTGGTTACAGATGGTGGAGGGTACTGGAGCTCATTTTAGAGGACCAGCACTTAATTTTACTCAACAGAAAAGGGGGGAAACAAAGAGGAAAAGAAAGACTGCAACACAGTGACAACGAGAGAAAGCAGGGATGAAAAATAATAATGAGTGAGATAAAGATATGGGGAGTGTCTGGTGGTTGATTAAAGAGGCATCAGGTGCAGTGAAGGTTACACAGCCTTGGTATTTGGCACCTCAACTTTCAATAGCGCCAGCCGCAGGCTTCCAAGCAAAACACTGTGCCCTGTCACTTATTCCTTTACAAATTAAGCACTTATCTTGGATACTCTTGACTTACTCCTGCATTTCAGGAGGAAGTCAGGAGTATGCCTTATGTACTCTTGGAATTCCTGTGTAAGTCAGAAGTAATTCAAGAGCAAGTCTTAAAACTCACAACAAAAACGTTATTTATTTATTTATTTAGTTATAAAGTTTTATATAGCGCGAACATGACCACGGGGGTATCAGAGCACTTTGCAATATATGTGGCAAGAGGGTACATGTAAATAACCAAGAGTAACCAAAGAGAAGGAATCATATACATAAAATATCACAGCATGAGAAAATAAACAAAGTGATAATTACACAGTCATAGGTGTCCCAACATCCTCATGACCCTTAAATGTCCAACATGGTAAACACAGCTAAAATTTCACAGTTGAAAGTGATCAAACATTCTCTTGAGTCATAAAATGTCAAGGCCATAATAATATACAAAGCGAAAATTCGCAGACATGAAAAGACCGAGCATTCAAATGGCCCAGGCCGCCAGGCCACGGATCGACGGTTAGGCCACGGCATCAAGTGGCGAGGCCAGACTGAGGTAAGAATTTCTTCATTAGGAGCCTTTTGGCTTCTTTCTTGAAGAGGAACATGGAAGGATTTGTCCTGAGTACGGGGGGGAGGGAGTTCCAGATCCTTGGAGCCATACCCGAGAAGGCACGATTGTAGGTCTTTTTTTTCTTGAATTTATGGGGTTTGAGTAATAGGGTTCTGGCACTTCTGGAGGCTCTCGAACCACATGAGGGCTCCAATTTCTTTGCGAGGTTTTGCGGAGCCTGGTAGTGGATGGCTTTGTGTGCCATGCATGCGATTTGCATGTTTTCAGTGCTGGACTTTGTCTTTACAGCTCTTTATTCGTTACTATATTAACGTCATTTTACGCTAATAAATAGTGCAACTCGCCGAATGCACTGATTTCTTGATTGGAAGCCAAGGAACTGAAACAACAATGTTATAATTGTGTATTCCTTCTTTTTAAGCAGGAGTAAGTTAGCCAGTCCATGCAGGTTAACGGGTCGGAGCTTTATTGTAGTATGTTGTGCTGAGAAGGGCAGGCTATAGATTTAGTATTCTGGTGACCTAGAGAGTCAGGTCCACTAGAATTATGTGATTGTGCGGTTGCTGTTAGTTCCGATAATTATAGATTTGCAGCATTTGCCACATAATCAATAATCTGCCGCATAATCTGCTGATTAAAAAAAAAAAATGTTATAGCTCAAACGGTTTAACCCCTTCCATGCTGATGACGGCCCCCAGCCGTCATGCATCACGGTGGGCGTGTGCTGATGACGGCTGGGCGTGTGCTGATGACGGCTGGGGGCCGTCATGAACCCGCCCACTCATTAAAACGGCCGCACAGGCGCAGAAAAGCGGCTGCGCCCAAGGGGTTAAAATTACTAAAAATGCAGTGATACGTACTGCAGCAGAGTGGAAAGGGCTTTGCAAAATTGGACTGGTAAACTGCAAATCCCAGAAGTCAAAGTTGTGCTTCCTAGAGACAATCTACGACTCCCTGAAGGTGTCAAACTTGACACGACTTGGTACCACAGCACTGAATTAGGAAGTGGCAGAATCCGACCAATGGTGAGACCCCACCGCTCCGAAAGGCTGGCCGGTCTGGAGTAAGTCAGTCACTCGTCAGGTATGCCTCTGAAAGTCTGCCACTCACCATCAGAGAGTGTATTTAGATAAGATGGGTCACGTGACAGCTATCCAATTTAAAGTCTGATAAGACTGGTTCAGAATGTACAGAGTGTTAGCTAGCTACATCTGAAAGAATACTGACGAGAACCAATAAAATAACGGCTTCGGCTGTGAAAGCCAGACTATTGGCCGAGGTATTATGATGTCAGAGAGGAGAGGGGCTTGTGATGTCATAATGGTCAGCAGGGGGATTGTCAATGACGCACCATATCGCGTGGATGTGTGTGACGCAAGATGGCGTTGTACTTTCACTGTGTTCACAAAAGGGCCCAGGGAGGCGGGGCAAAAATGCCCTGGAGACCAAGGTTGTCAGCGCCCCTGCAATGCGCTGCAGATGACTAAACTTGTTTGTCGACTGAGCTAACTTTTGGTCTAAAGTCAGACAAAGAAAAGCAACATAGAGAGGGACAAGTGTCCCTCGTTGGTAGTGCCAGGCACATTCAAGGGACCGGAATGCAGAACAAATGCCACACACATGTACACGTAGAACAGAAAATTATTTATAGAAATTAAATAAATGAAAAAGGAGGTAAAAGCTATGAAGGGAGAGACTTCAGACCAAAAAGGACCCAGAAGAGGTAGGGAAAAATGCAAAAAGAACAGTAAAAAAAATACAAAAAAAATAAACAAGCTACTTAGGATGATGTGAGCGAGGTGGAAAAGCAGGTGTAATCTGCTCGTCATATGTTCTGTTTCTTGAAAGATAGTTCAGTACTCATACAATACAGTACAGATTTGAGAGAGATATTTGTAAAGTGCAAATCACGATTCACCAGCCCAGTTAGGGAACACAGTTGATTATACGTGTGTTTGGGTTTACTAAAAAGGTACCCCATTTCCTATTTATGTTAAGATGAACCTCCGAAGAGACAGCAGTTGGCGCCAACACTGCTTAGGCTAAAACTTAGAAGTGCAGGCAAAAACCCGCTTCCCAAAAATGCCCTATTTTGCAACCACTTCAAACCTGTCTTGTGGAATTAATGACTGGTGGGGAATCAGGGGAGGGAATCTGTAAATGCCTGACCCTGAATATAAACCTTTGCCTCTTCTCCCAGCTCCTAGTCCAAACAGAGGTGCGAGAGCAGAGAGAGAGGAGGCTCTGAAATGGATGTTTAGCTGTAGCTGTCAGATGGGGGAATAGGGCTGGGGGAGGGGTCAGGTCGGAGTGACTGATGGAAGGGGGCGACTGTTCCTTCGTGTGAGTAGTGTTTTTGTTGCTAATCCCAAGAGGTATTTTGGACTCTAAATCTTGCACATTATTACACCCAAAATGACAGTCTAGTATTGTCTCTGATGCCAACAGGTCACATGCTTCCTGTTGACCTCAGTGGGGTCACCGGCCTGACACCCTTCCTCACCCTCCAAAAATGATGCTCACCTCTAGTAACCTACCTTTGATCATCTACCACAGGCACCTAACTTTGGCGAGAGGATGTGGCCTAACGGTTAGGGCGGTGGACTGAAAATCTGGGGAACCGGGTTCAAGTCTCGGCAACGATGCTCAACATCCTGTGATTCTGGGCAAATCACTTAATCTCTCCGTGCCTAACAAAAATGAATGTGTCCTCATGTAACACAACTGGTGCTCATGTAAAGCGCTCTGATACCTGATTTCGGGCCAAGTTCGCGCTATATAAAACTTCGAGAAAGCAAGAAAAAAAACCGTCACCTTCCTTGGAGACTCACTAGGTTGAGATGAAGTGGCGGCTGACGTTTACGGGAGGGGGTGGGTGATCGCACACAAAATATTATAACAAAATGAAATAAAACGTACCTAATGCGATGTCTTTTCTCTGGCCCACTTTTTTGCAGGAACTGGAACCAGATGCTGGAACTCCCTTGCCCAATCCTGGCACTGCTCACATGCTGCACGTGAGCAGCGCCCTGATTGGAGGGAGCGGCCTCACTCGGCGCTCCACAGCGCTCTGGTGGCCTGCACTTACTCTCAACCCAGCTGTCTTAAGAGTGTTGAGAGGCGGCAAACACAGGGCCCGGCAAAAGGTCTAGCTACAAAACTGCACACATTGACTGCACAAAGGACAAGTCCAGCACAGGGGCAGTACTAGAAGCTTTCATTTCACATCCGCAGCACAGACACCAGCGTAGTAAGCCTTCTTTTCCCACAAACAGCAATTACAGCGGCAGTATTATTGGATCCCGCATCCGGACTGACCCGGTTTGTCTCCAGCGGCGGACGACAGGAGTGGTCGTCCTCAGCCCAAAGAACTGTCACCAGTTCAGTGTGTGTGCTAGAATAATGCGCGTGGCGTTGATTGCCGCGGGAGTCCACAAGTGCCGGCTGGCCATGAGGCCCGCTTGTTGCCACGGCTGTGGCTCGCCTCGCAAACAAGTACGTTTCGGTGCCTGAGTGACAGAACCGGTATTCTCCTAGTTGCACTGTCTTGCTATGCTGATAAAAGCGCCCCGGTTGTCATCATGAGCTGCCTGCGGCCATGTTACAAATAACTATGCAGTCACGAAGTCTGTCTGATCAGTAGTTTTGTGCGTTATCACACTAACTTGTTTTCGGTCGGGGTGAGGGGTGACTTAGAGTCACTGATTGTGGTGCCACTGAACTTGCAGGTAATGGGCGGCATGCCGTAACTCAGCCAGGTGGTCGGCCACTCAGCTAATAATGATTGTTATTAGTGTGAGCTTAAAGTCTTTTTGAAATAATACAGCCTCCGATATTATTATGTTTCCCATTTTGCTTGCGGGAAAATGTCACTCATAGTCATTGAAATGTCACTCATAATTAGGGATTCCGATTTTATGGTATTTCTTTTTTTTGACATTTCCATCTGTATTTATTCATATTTATTTTTTGCTAATTTTATCTGTATTTATCCATATTTATTTTGGGTTTTGTAAGAAAAATGGAGCTTCAACCGGTATGTTTCCACATTTATTTACATTCATGCTTGAATGCCTGACAGGTTCAGTGATATGAACACCCGCCAAAGATAAATAAATGCACTTATATGAAAATATACAAATTTCATTATCAACCTTGTGCATATCTACTGGTGTTCTTGTTACTAAAATTCATTTCTTTTCGAATCTTCCCTATTAATCCACACATTTATTGGCTTGGCAGTCATGGCAGAGAGTATTTCGAATCACTCAAAAAGCAACCCAATTTCCATTTCTATCCACATTTAAAAATAAATATAGGCAGGAAAATAAATAGTTTTCTGTCTGTATTTATCTGTAAAAATCAGTAAAAACGGAAAACGGGGAGGCTTACTCATAATTGCACTGAAATTGTTCAAATGCTACAGGCAGTAATGTGAAACCTTGGCAGCTATGCAGTTCTGTGTGTGAAAGCAAAGCTAATAGAGCTGTGGTCTATGCTGTAATGATTCGGTGTGTGAAATCAAAGCTTGCACTGCTGCTGTCTGTGCTGTAACCGTTCTGTGTGCGAGGGAAATCTTGCACTGCTGCTGTCTGTGCTGTAACAGGTCGGTGTGTGAAGGAAAGCTTCCACTGCTGCTGTCTATCCTGTAACAGGTCTGTGTGCGAAGGAAAGCTTGCACTGCTGCTATCTGTGCTGTAACAGGTCGGTGTGTGAAGGAAAGCTTCCACTGCTGCTGTCTATCCTGTAACAGGTCTGTGTGCGAAGGAAATCTTGCACTGCTGCTGTCTGTGCTGTAACAGGTCGGTGTGTGAAGGAAAGCTTCCACTGCTGCTGTCTATCCTGTAACAGGTCTGTGTGCGAAGGAAAGCTTGCACTGCTGCTATCTGTGCTGTAATGATTCGGTGTCTGCAATCAAAGCTTGCACTGCTGCTGTCTGTGCTGTAACGATTCAATCAATAAATCAATCAATCAATCATTTGTAAAGCGCGCTACATACCCGTGAGGGTCTCAAGGCGCTGGGGAGGGGAGGGGGCCTCTACTGACCGAAAAGCCAGGTCTTGAGAAGTCTCCTGAAGGTCAGCAGGTCTTGGGTCTGCTGTAGGCTCAGTGGGAGGGTGTTCCAGGTCTTGGCGGCGAGGTGGGAGAAGGATCTCCCGCCAGTGGTTGTTCTTCGGATGCGCGGGACGGTGGCGAGTGCGAGGTCGGCGGAGCGGAGCTGGTGGTTAGGGATGTAGAAGGAAAGTCGTCTGTTGAGGTAGGCTGGGCCGGTCTCGTGGAGTGCCTTGTGTGCGTGGATGAGGAGCTTGAAGGATATCCTCTTGTTGACGGGCAGCCAGTGCAGGTTTCTCAGGTGGGAGGTGATGTGGCTGTGGCGTGGGACTTCGAGGATCAGTCGTGCCGAGGCGTTTGGGATGCGTTGCAGTCGTTTGATGAGCTTGGTCGGGGCTCCTGTGTAAAGGGCGTTTCCGTAGTCGAGTCTGCTGCTGATGAGGGCCTGGGTGACTGTTCTTCTTGTATCTGTCGTGATCCACCTGTAGATCTTGCGGAGCATGCGGAGGGTGTTGAAGCAGGAGGAGGAGACGGCGTTGACTTGCTTGATCATGGAGAGCGTTGAGTCGAGGATGATTCCCAGTTTGCGTGCGTGGTCGGTGGGTGTCGGGCTACCCCCAGTGCTGTCGGCCACCAGGAGTAGTCCCAGGCTGATGGGTTGGAGCCGAGGATGAGGACCTCCATTTTGTCCGAGTTCAGCTTCAGTCGGCTGATCTTCATCCAGTCAGCGACGGCCTTCATTCCTTTGTGGAGGTTGGCTTTGGCGGTAATGGGGTCCTTGGTGGGGGAGAGGATCAGTTGAGTGTCGTCAGCATAGGAGATTATGTTGAGGTCGTGCTGTCAGACGACGTGTGCGAGCGGGCCATGTAAATGTTGAATAGTGTTGGGCTGAGGGAGGATCCCTGGGGTACGGCGCAGATGATCTCGGAGGCTTTGGATCGGAAAGGGGGAGGCGGACGCTCTGGGTTCTGCCGGAGAGGAAGGAGGTGGTCCATTCCAGGGCTTTGTCTTGGATCCCTACGGCGTGGAGGCGTGCGCATAATGTGCGGTGGCAGACGGTGTCGAAAGCAGCGGAGAGGTCCAGGAGGATGAGGGCTGCGGTCTCACCATTGTCCAGCATGGTCCTGATGTCGTCAGTGGCGGCGATGAGGGCGGTTTCGGTGCTGTGGTTGCTGCGGAACCCTGACTGGGAAGGGTCCAGGATTCTGTTTTCTTCGAGGTATCGGGTTAGCAGTCTGTTGACGATCTTCTCGATGACCTTGCCTAGGAATGGGAGCAGAGAGATGGGCCGGAAGTTCTTGAGGTCTCTAGGGTCTGCCTTGGGTTTTTTGAGTAGGGCGTTGATCTCGGCGTGTTTCCAACTCTCTGGGAAGGTCGCAGTCTTGAGGGAGAGATTGATGACGTTGCGCAGGTGGGGTGCGATGGCGCTGCTGGCTTTGTTGAAGATGTGGTGCGGGAATGGGTCTGACGGGGAGCCAGAGTGGACTGTGCTCATGGTATTGATGGTGTCATCGATGCTCACGCTGGCCCAGGCTAGCAGGGGGTCGTGGTCGATGGTGTGTGGAGAGTCTGTTGTGTTGCTGTCTGTTGGGGCTGTCTGGGTGATGAAGCTGTTGTGGATGTCTGCTATCTTGCGGTGGAAAAAAAGTGGCGAGGGAGTCGCACAGGGCTTGCGACGGCGGGATGTCGTTGGTGTTGGAGAGTTCTTTCACGATGTTGAAGAGCTCCTTGCTGTTGTGTGCGTTGATGTCGAGGCGGTCTTTGAAGGAGGTCCTCTTGGCAGTCCTGATGAGGTGATGGTGGTTGCGGATGGCGTCCTTGTGGGCTGCGTGACTGTCCGGAGTTTGTTCGCTGTGCCATTTCTTCTCTAGTTTCCAGCAGGCTCGCTTGGAGGCTAGGAATTCTGTGGTGAACCAGCTGGCACTCTTGCTGGTGTCTCTGTGGGGGGGGTTCTGCAGCGGGGCGAGGGTGTTGGCGCAGTCGTCGATCCAGCGTGTGAGGCTGTGGGCAGCATCGTCGGTGTTGGAGGGTTCGGTGGGTGGGCTGAGAGCAAGGTTTGCGTGTAGTTGGTCTTCGGTGATTTTCTCCAGTAGCGGCGAGAGATCTGTTGGGTGCGGTGGTGTGTGGTGGGTTTCTGGAAGAAGTGGATGCAGCGGTGGTCAGTCCAGAGGAGTTCGGTGGTGTGGCTGAAGGAGACGTGGGGGCTAGCGGAGAAGATGGTGTCAAGCGTGTGGCCAGCGGAGTGGGTAGGTGTTGTGACGAGTTGCCTCAGTCCGAGGTTGGCGAGGTTATCGATCAGGGTTGTCGAGTTGCTGTCATTGTTTTACTCAAGGTTAAAGTTCAGGTCTCTGAGGAGAATGTAGTCGGTGGAGGTCAGGGCGTGCGTGCTGACGAGTCGCTGACCTGGGGTCGGGGTCCGGGGGGTCTGTAGACGAGGATGCCTCTGAGGGTGGAGTTGGGGTCTGTGTGGATCTGGAAATGCATGTGTTCGGCGGTGCTGAGAGTGTCCTCGGTGCTGGTCGAGACCTTGATGCTGTTCTTGTGGACGATAGCGATTCCTCCTCAGACTGCGTTGGTGCGGACTCTGCGGGTGACCTTGTAGCCATCTGGGATGGCTATGGCAATGTCGGGTCCGCAGGAGTCATTCATCCATGTCTCTGTCAGGAAGGCGACGTCCGGGGATGATGTGTTGAGCAGGTCCCAGAGCTCGACGGCGTGTTTGCGTGCGGAGCGGGTGTTCAGTAGGATGCATCGGAGTTGGTTGAGGTCTTTCTTGGCGGGTTGTTTGGCAGCTCTGAGGCTGCTGTAGCTGCAGTTCCAGCAGGTGAAGGGGCCGTGCGTGCATGCGTTTCGGGGCTGACTTGAAGCAGGAGTGGGTCCGTCCAGGGTTGAGAGCATGGAGTGTGCTGGCATTGTAGTGGTGGTGGTCATCGTGGACCAGGGGTTTTGGCGCTGAGCGCGGTCTGAGTGCGGACGGGGGCAGACGGGCTTGCCTTAGGCCGTGCAGTGGCCGCCATATATGGGGATGTGGGAGGGAGGAGCAGCTGGGAGGCTAGAGGCAGAGGCAGCGAATGGGCAGTGAGGGGGGCGGGGACGCAGGGGATGCAGCGGCGGGAACGGAAGCGGAGAGGGCACCAAGGCAGCCAGGCACAATCAGGGGCAGCGAGGGGGAACGGAAGGCAAGAAAACGAGCACAATCAGGGCAGCAGAAGGCAAGAAAACAGGCACAATCAGGGAACAGGAGGCAAGAAAACGGGCGCAAATCAGGGGCAGCGAGGGGGGGTAGAAGGCACGAAAAACGAGTACAAATCAGGGGAGCAGAAGGCAAGAAAATGAGCACAATTAGGGAACAGAAGGCAAGCGAACAGGCACAGATAACAATGCAGGCACAGGGGGTAGACAGGCAACAGCGGTCACAGACACCATAAGACAGTATGGGCAGTACAGGGAAGACAGACAGACAGTGATACAAACCTAAGGACTACCACTGGCCACCAGGGATGAGGCACAGGTGGTAGCCTGCGGGTGGAGGAGGGCCTCAACTTCTACAGCAGCGGCAGCTGTGGCAGGGTCAGGACACACAGGCGGAGCTGTGTGGTGGGGGAGCGACCTACCAGCAAGGTCAAGGGTCGCTCTCCTCACGGCGCAGCGGCCGGCCTATATGGGGAGGTGGGCGGGAGGAACAGTGAATGGGCAGTGAGGGGGCGGGGCCGCAGGGTCGCAGCGGCAGGAACGGGAGCAGCGAGTGCACCAAGGCAGCTGGGCACAATCAGGGGCAGTGAGGGGGAACAGAAGGCAAGAAAACGGGCACAATCAGGGGAGCAGTAGGCAAGAAAAACGAGTGCAATCAGGGGAACAGAAGGCACGAAAAACGGGTACAATCAGGGGAGCAGAAGGCAAGAAAAAAACTAGTACAATCAGGGGAGCAGAAGACAAGAAAACTAGCACAATCAGGGGAGCAGAAGGAAGAAAACAAGTGCAATCAGGAGAGCAGAAAGCACGAAAAACTGGTACAATCAGGGGAGCAGAAGGCAAGAAAAACAAGTGCAAACGGGAGCAGAAGGCAAGAAAAAAAACGAGTACAATCAGGGAAGTAGAGACAAGAAAACGAGTACAATCAGGGGAGCAGAAGGCAAGAAAAAGAAGTTCAATCAGGGGAGCAGAAGGCACGAAAAACGAGTACAATCAGGGGAGAAGAAGGCATGAAAAACGAGTGCAATCAGGGGAGCAGAAGGCAAGAAAAATTAGTGCAATCAGGGGAGCAGAAGACAATTCGGTTTGATTCGGTGTCTGCAATCAAAGCTTGCACTGCTGTTGTCTGTGCTGTAACAATTCGGTGTGTGCAGTCAAGCTTGTACTGCTGCTGTCTGTGCTGTAACTGTTCTATGTCTGAAGGGAAAGTCGCATTTCTGATGTCTGACTTGAAATGTTGTATGAGTGAAGCGGAATGTTGCACTGTTGATGTCTGTGCTGCAGCAGTTGTGTATGTGATGGTGAAGTATACACTGCTGCTGCATATGCTGTACCTGTTCTCCATGTGTGTATGTGTGAGGAAAATGGTAATTTCTAAAGTCACCCGTGCTATTCTGTGTGTGAGGGAAGTGTTCACTGCTGAAGCCCACAATGCACCTTTGCGCTGTGTTAGTAAATGTTGATATAACTCTTTCACTATACAAAAGAGGAAAGTAACTTGTCAAGGTGTGTGTTTAAATTGTCACACACCTATAACTGAAACAGTATCTGTCTATGACAGAGGAATTCAGTGTTGAAATCCAAGACTTCTGTACAAGGTTGTGATCATGAGATCTGAGCAGCACCCCCCTGAACCGGTTTGATATGTTCCACAGCCATTGATAAGCTGTTTTTTAATCATTGGTTGCACTGTTGTGGGTGCCAGAGTTTCATTCGATCCCCTGTCAACCGGAAATGATCCGCGTCATGCTAGAGCGCTGACTCATGATAAGGGAAGCATGAGTGGACCCACCCTCACCACTTCCTGGTAGCGGAGCAGCTGATACGGAAGGAGATTAGCATGTTCGACAAACTGAAGAAACATACAAAGGAAGGGGGGGGGCAGGAGGATTTTAGGTTTGCAATGCATACCCGATAAGATGGAAATAGAAAATCAAATGATTTGCTTAAAAATATTTAGGGTATGGACCCTTCCCCAACCAATGGTGGCCTGGTTAGCCATTGAGTTCCATCCTCAATTAGAGAAGGCATCGTACCTGTCCGAATGGGCTTCAAATATCAGAGCTCTTTTCGCTATCTACATTAAAGGAGGATTTTAACAGCAGTATGGCTAGGATGCGATTGTAACTGTTGATTAAAATTCCCTGCGGTCAACAATCCAACCTTTACTAAATGTGCCCAGCAAGATTAAAAGGTAACACTGGACATACAGGAAAGTTACTAATCTCTACAAGCACTGGTCAACATGTTTCAGCCACAACAACGAGCCCAGAACGGGTATATGGCCTTCTTCAGGAACTGGGAATCCACATTAGTTTTCCCTACCCTATGTGATCCAGTCACAGAGTGAGTGTTGTAGGGTGCCCACAATCGTTCCCTGCAGGATCTCAAATCGCGAATAGTGAGTTGTCAAAATTGTTTACCACAGCATCCAGAATCCAGCTCCTCCATCTGCTAGAATCATTCACCACATCCACTAGCGCCCAGAATATGTAAATCAAAGCAGCCAGAATCGTCCACGACCTCAGTAGAAAATTATTCACCAGTAACGTTTGGAATTACACACTCTGCCACCCACAATATCTCTTTAAAACATCCTAAAATTATTCACAGCAAGAGCTCAGAATCAATGACCACAAGATGCCAATTCACTACCAGAGGTTGTATCCTTCATCACCAGAGCCCACAATCTTTTGCTGTCAGAGCCCAGAATCATTTCCCACCAGAACCCCAGTATTTCACACAAATGCCTAGATATATTCTCCAACAACATATAAAATTAGGGGCATATTATCAAGAACAGAGATACATGTGAACATGAGCTTCTATTTGAATTCTCCAGGGCATATTATCAAGCCCATTATCGCCGCTTTAGCTGCAGTTTTCTGCAGCTAAACTGGCGATAATTTTAACGCTGTTCTTGATAATATGCCCCTTAATCACTAACAGCGTCAATGATTGGTCACAACAAAAAAACTAGAATATTTCTCCTTCACCCCTCAGAAATATTCAACAGGAAATTGCAAAATCATTTAGCACTGGTGCCCACAAAGTTTTACATCTGTTCCAATATTATTCACCTGAGCACCGAGAATCATTTGCCACAAAAGGATAATCATTTATCAGGCAGGAGAATTTAAATTAATTTAATAAAGAATCCAGAATTATGAAGGGCTCCACCAAGTATGCGTTCCAGTAATGCTTCAAATCACCAATGACCCCCAAATCATTCACTACATCAGCCATGATGGGCCACAACCGTCATTCAGAAACAATACCGAAAGCACCCAGAATCATTTGTGAGAATGGCCAGAACCACACACCACCAACACCCAAGGATTCAGAACTAATACTCACAATCAGTCAATCAACAGCACCTCAATCTAACATCACCCAGTGTCTTGAATTATTTAGTATCAACACCTACACCAAACATCATTCACCAGTGGTCCCTCCAATCACTCACTGCCAGAGCCGGGAATCTATCACCACTAGAACTGAGAATCATTCTTTACCCCCCACACAGTGAGTCATAACCAGAATCAAGAACGATTCACCAAGGGACCAAAATGATTTTATGGTCACTATAGCAAGTAGGACTATTAAACTATGGTGATTAAGAAGCCACCTTACTGATGAGAGCTGTGACTGAGATCCTAGAAGGCCAAAATAACCTGACCCCTGAGCGGTAAGCAGTTTTCTCCTCTTTTTTTCACTTTGAAATTGTAAAGTGATTGGTCGACCCTATTGTTGTTGGATAACCAATTTTTGAGACATGCAAGACTCAAGTTTCTATCTATCTATCTATCTATCTATCTATCTATCTATCTATCTATCTATCTATCTATCTATCTATCTATCTATCTATCTATCTATCCTATGCCATACAATTTAAGGATAGTGCATGTCAACAAGAGGTCTATGACCCTATCTAGGAACACAGGCAGAGGGTATTTTATTCCATATAATACATAGCCACACCATAGCCCTTCCCGCAAAACACTTCAATCCCTTGTCTTGCTTTTTCCTATTAAAGAGGTTGTGTGGCTGGTGTCTCTGTCAGCAGGCATTGTGGATTCACAATCTGTAATAACTTATTCCAGTTGATCAGTTACATCATTTCTTTAGTAAAGGCTTCCAGTGATGTCACAAGTCAACTTTAATAAGGACATTAGATACTAACTTTTCTATGTGGGTTGTCAGCTTCCATGTATTATTATGTGTATTGGCATCTTGACTTACACTTGTTTACTGCTTATCTCTATCTGCTGTAATGCATTTGCCAATTCCGTTTTCATTTGGTGGCTCGTCGTTGTGCCCATCTGATGTCTGTGCCTCTCCAAGGCGTAGTGTCACATTCTCCTGGAGTGATGTCTACATACTCTCTGGTGATGTCTGTACCCTTTTCTGGTGGTGCTTTTGCCACCCCTGTGTTGTAAATAAAACAACGGTATTATTAAGCATTAGCTGAAGCCATAATGCATCAGTCCAAATATCTAGTATAGGGATTCCATTTTGTATTTCGAGTCCGCCATTTTTCATGCCCTACATTGCCATGTGCTCAATGTTCTGATTGTCCTACCTCTCTGCCAGTTACACTGTGGATTCTACCTAGCAACAGTTATTATTAGTCCTTCTTGAGAGTGTAGCGCATGCTCAGCAGAAGTAACAGTTGTTCCTTATTAGCATAGCCCTCCCATGTTCTAGAAATACTGTTAGCTCCACCCACTGATATATTTGGAAATGTCCTTACGTGGTTGCAACCTCTGTCTAAGCTGTAAGCTGAACCCCTTCCACTGTGTATAAAAGGGGCCATGTGCTTGTATTCAGTGTGCTACTCTGTACAATACTGTAGAAGTGTTGTGGAGGTTGTATCACCACCTTTAAAGGTTTATTAAACTATGCTTTTGTATTTCCAGTTTCCTTGCCAACTTCATTTGTAAGTCTAAGGACTTTGTACACAGAAGGGCGAACCCTTTCGGTACCTTTGGGCCTTGCTGAGGCCTGAACTCATCAATTGGCGCCCGTCACGTGGGGCTCATCGGCGACTCGGAGGCTCGAAGGACTGGTCGTGACGAAGGAGTGGAACTCTGCCGGGGAAGTGATCACTGCCAGCGGCGTCTTTAGTCCTGGCATCCTGAGGTATTTCTTCCTTCCTTCCGATCTGACCATCTGGGTGGCGCCGGTCTTCGACTGAGACCTCTTCTGTCGGTTTGCTGTGGATAAGCTGTTTGAGCAAATTGTGGAACTTGGCAAGTGGAATCTGGACGCTCGTGCTTGGTAAGGACCAATGTATGGTAATTACTGTGAGTGTTTATGGTAGCCAGTGATTAGCAAGGCAGTTTTAGGATACGCTTGCTGTGGCTTATGGATATGGATATGGATATGGAGATGTTTGGATGATCGATCATATTATGATTATGAATATGGGTATATATGCGTTGCAACACATATAGGTAGGCAATGTGGAGATTTTTCTCCAACATATGGTTGTGAGCGGCGCAACGATTAAGTGCCATTTTTCTGTATAATATTGCGTATTTCGCACTATTTCTAGCATGTCTACTTTTAGCGCACTACGTAAGTGGTGCTGCTGTGGAAACCGGTTAAGTCTTGAAGAATCGCAGCCGGCTCCCCCAGAAGGGACGCCGAATAGGGATATGTACATTAAGTTTGGTCTTTCCCCTATAATGTACAGCACATTGTGGAGGAAGTATACCAAGAAGGATCCTGAGTTGAGATGGCCTTTGTATGGTTCGTTTGATGTGCGCAAAATTGAGTATGTGGAACAGTGCCTGTGTAAGCGCCGAGCGAGACAAGATATGTTTGAGAGTGTGCGAATGTGGGTGAAAGAAGTACGTGAGCGTGAGAAACGTGAACATGCGCTGATTGAGAAAGAGCAGAGGAAGAATGTGCGTGAGAAGGCGCAAGAAATGAGACAACGTGAACAAAAAGACGCGGAAGAAAAACGGGAAAAGGAACGTAGATTGCAGATATCTGGCCAATATCCCATTCGTCGGCCTCTTTATCCTGTCCTTAATAATGCTGATGATGATTTTTCATTACTAGATCGTTCTCCGCCTCCGTATGCTGGCCCGTCTGCTCCGAAAGGGGAAGATGAGGATTCTGGATCATTTAAAGATAAGGTAGACACGCGGTCTAAGCTAACATCTGATCGTATGGCGGAGCTCCGACAAATTTCTTATCGTATTCTTAAGGGTACAATTCCTCTTGCTGAAATATTGTTGTCTCTTGAAAAATGGCCGGACAGGGAAAAAATTTATTTTCTTGAAACCTTTTCTGATGAAGTAGTCGGGGCTTTTCGAAAATATTCTCCTGTTCTTGAACCTGATGACATAATACAAGATAAGAAAGAATTGCGTAAAGGTCTCTTTTCTCCTTCCCAGGCAGCTGATGCAGTTCGACGGTTATTCGTATTGCGGGATGAGGCGTCTCGGTTACGAGAAGAAAAGCGACAAAAGACGGTGGACGACAAAGAGACGGGTTTGAGTGGCGACGGGAAACAATCACCTATCTTTTCTTCAGATAAGGTCGATATTGTGCATGTTAAACCTATGCGAGAGGCAGCGCCTTTGTATGTTCCTCCTAAAGGAGCGGGTACTAGTTCAGATAAAGATTCAGCTGATGCCCGAGGGTATTTTATCTATAATTGGGTATATACTCCTTGGAATAGAGCGGATGTTATGGCCTTAAAGAAAGCGTTACCTGACCCACGGAAAAATCCTGCTGCCTTTTATGAGGAAGTTGAGGGGGCTTTGAATTCTTGTACTATGACATTAGCTGACATTGATTTATTCTTTGGTCTTATATTACCCCCTGACATGTGGAGATCAGTACGGAAAATTGATGATTTAGTGACGTTTAAAGCTAAATGGGAAGACATTGAGGAGGAGGACAGAGCTAGGAAACCTGCGCAGAAACCACCCCAGCTCATTCTAGACCTCCCTGCTGCTATTTTGATTAAATTAAAGATGATTATTCCCCCTAAAAAGATTGACTGGACTATGTTAGCATCTTGCAAGCAAAAGACAGATGAATCAGTTTCTGACTTCTTTACGCGATTTGAAGAAACTTTTCATGATTTTAGTGGTCAGTCTCTGACGGATGACACGGGTCGACATCTGTTTGTAGACAAATATGTTTCAAATTTATTACCGGGAGTAGCAGCTCGGTTGAAAGCGAGTGAAAGCTCCTGGACGACTTCGACTCCGGCATCCCTCCTGACTATGGCTCAGTATTACGAGCGTCAGGAATTAGAAGCAAAAAGTAATGAAGATAAGAAATCTAAGGATTTGAAAACAAAAGTTATGTTAGCACAAGTGTATGGACCACCCCAGAGAGGAAATAATAGAGGTGGTCGGGGTTTTTATGATTCTACATATAACCGCACAGACTTGGCTAAAGATCAATGTGCATATTGTAAGCAACGAGGCCACTGGGCCAATGAGTGTCCTTTAGCGCGAGAACACAGGGCTATGGGACGGGGTAGAGGTTTTGGGAGAAATCGTGGGGGGTTTTCTGGCCCACGAGGTAACCTAAATGATAGGGCTAGATTCGAATCTAGGGAGCAACAACAAGGAGGGTCTAATACCTTTGATAGACAAAATCAGTATCAGATGTCTGACTATGTGCACCCCGAAAGTCATGATTCCCAATATGCATAGGATTGCGTAGGATGGGGGGAGGAATCAGTTGAAGTACCAGTAGATCAGAGGGGTCCTTATGTTACAGCACATGTTTTGGGTTCTACTGATCAGTTTTTGGTTGATACAGGGGCTACTCGTAGCGCTTTGTCTAAACAATTGGTTCCGAGGGCTCCCCTGTCTGGCTTAACGATCACATCTGTAGGGTTCGATGGAACACCTTCTCTTAGCCCATTATCCCAACCCCTTGCATTTCATGTCGACAAATTTACAGCACCATGTCCATTCTTGCTTTCTTCAAACACGCCTGACAACATTGTGGGTCTAGACATGCTGAAACATTTTAGAGCCACAATCCGCTGCTCCCCTGAAGGAGTACGCGTGATTTTAAATGACAATTACCCTGCAAAAGAGAGAGTGTGTATGGTCGCTGAAAGTGCTGCATTAGCCTCTTTACCTCACACGTTGTGGGCTACTTCAGACACTGATGTGGGACAGATGGTCATTCCTCCGGTTCACATTAGTGTGAAGGAGGGAGCTGTGTTACCACGCCTGCCTCAATATAGGATTTCACAGGAGGGTGAGGAGGCGCTTATACAGATTGTGCAGGATCTCATCCGAGTGGGGGTGGTGGAAGAAGTCCCATACAATGTTTGTAACAGTCCTATTTTACCAATCTTGAAGAAAGACACTGATACTAGGGTATATCGATTTATTATTGATTTGCGGGAGGTGAACAAGATAGTGGTGCCCCAATACCCTGTTGTTTCTGACATCACGACACTCCTTACCTTGGTTCCACCAACAGCGACAACATTCTCGGTTGTCGACCTGAAGAACGCCTTCTTTTCGATCCCTATTCACCCTGATAGCCGTTACCTTTTCGGCTTCACTTTGAATAATCGATCGTATAGATTTTGTAGAATTCCACAGGGCTATACTGAGAGCCCTAGTATCTACAGTCAGGCGTTGAAAAGACAGTTGGATTCCTTTGTCTTGCTTGAGGGGGTAGTGCTTATTCAATATGTCGATGACATTTTGTTGGCTGCTGACACCCCTGAGCAATGTGAGACTTGTACGTTGTCCTTGCTTTCCTTTTTGGCTTCTCACAATCATAAGGTATCTATGAAGAAATTGCAATTCTGTAGACCTAAGGTGACCTACCTAGGCCACCTTTTGTCTAAGGAGGGGCGTGCACTTACATCAGATCGTATCCAAGCCATCCTGGACACACCAACACCTTCTACACAGAAAGATGTTCGAGCATTTTTGGGTCTTACGTCCTTTTGTAGGCAGTGGATACTGGGGTTTTCACATATAGTTAAACCACTGTTAGCGCTATTGACAAAAGACACTCCAATTCCCCTTCCTTGGACAGATGAATGTGAAAACGCTTTCCAACAGTTACGTCAGGCCCTTTGTTCAGCACCAGTGTTAGGCACTCCTGATTACACGAAACTTTTCACATTATATGTACATGAGAGAGATGGATGTGCGTCATCTGTGTTAGTACAGAAGCACGGGGACAGGCAGCGTCCGTGTGCATATTTCTCGGCATTGCTCGATCCTGTCGCTCGGGCATTGCCGGGGTGTTTTCGTTCGGTCGCAGCGACAGCTGTGTCAATACGTCAGAGTGAGGGAATAGTGTTATCTCACAAGCTGTTAGTGTTGGTTCCCCATGCTGTTGACGCCCTTTTGAATCAAACAAAGACGCAGCATTTAACAAGTGCCCGTCTGACCGGATATGAACTAACGTTGCTGGCTCCCCATATCACATTGAGGAGATGTGCTACGTTAAATCCAGCAACATTGTTACCATTCCTGACGACTCAGCCTGAGGCACAAGAAGCACATGATTGTATTTTTGTGACTGAGGAACAGACAAAGGGTCGTATCGATCTCCAGGATACGCCTTTCTCAGATGTAGATGGAGAATTATGGGTGGATGGCTCCTGCCTGAAGCTACCGGATGGTACGACTTCGGCAGCATATGCCATCACTACTTTGTATACTATCGTGGAAACAGCACGCATTCCACAGAAATCAGCCCAGGCAGCGGAGTTGATAGCATTGACACGAGCATGTGAGCTTAGTGCAGAGTTGTGTGTGAATATTTATACAGATAGCCGCTATGCTTTCGGAGTAGCGCACGACTTTGGCCTGCTCTGGAAGGAAAGAGGTTTTCTGACATCACACGGAACACAAATTATGTATGGAGAACTGGTGCACAATCTTTTGACTGCCCTGACATTTCCTAAGAAGATAGCTATAGTGAAATGCAGTGCACATAAGAAAGTTATTGACAAAGTAGGGCAAGGAAATGCTTTCGCTGACCAAGTAGCACGAGAAACTGCAATGAGACCTGACTCCACTTCAATGTATGTTGTGAAGTCACAAGCAGAACGATGGCATGATGCTAGGAAAGAAGTGAGGGAAATACAGAGAGTTGCTTCTGATAAAGAACGAGAGCAATGGTCTGAAAATGGAGAACTGGATGATGAAGGTTGTTGGCGCAACAAACAAATGGATAGGTGGAAGTTGCCCACAGCTTTTGTCCAACCTATGGTTCAAATGGCACATGGGCTAGCACATGTTGGAGCTTCAGCGATTGTGAAATTGCTTGCGCAAGTTTGGGAGCATCCAGAGATTGCTAGCACGGCCAAGAGAGTGGTACAGACCTGTATGATCTGTCTTAAATACAACCCAGGGAAAGGAACACGGACTCCAGCAGGAGGATTTGAAATACCTACTGCACCTTTTGAAGTCCTGCAAATGGACTATATCCAACTTGAACGCTGTAATAATCTAAAGTACGTCTTGGTAGTGGTGTGTGCTTTCAGTAAATGGATTGAAGCCTACCCTACTAAGGACAATACTGCAATGACTACAGCAAAGGTGCTACTGAAGGAGTTTTTCCCTAGGTATGGTGTTTGTAGACTATTATGGAGTGATAACGGGCCTCATTTTATAGCAGACGTTATCAAGTACGTTCTGAGAGGTCTGGGGATAAAACAGAAGTTTCATGCAGTGTTCCATCCACAGTCGGCTGGCTTGGTGGAACGCTACAATGGAACACTGAAGCTTAAACTAGCAAAGATCCAGGCTTCCACTTCTCTGACTTGGCCCGACGCTTTGCCTTTGGCATTGTTGTCAATAAGATCAGTACCACACTCCCGAACCGGCCTTACACCGTATGAGGTGGTGTTTGGTCGTCCCATGAATATTTGGGGAGTGCCCAAACCAAGTTCCGTATATGATGTACCTTGTGTATTGATGAATGACTATCTGGCACAATTAACTGATAACTTGGTTTCTATTCATCAACAGGTTCGAGAAGCACTCCCTGACCGGTCCACAGGTGAGGGTCATAGTCTCCGACCCGGTGACTTCGTCCTCATCAAGGCGTTCGAGAGGACGAGTGGCCTGGAGCCCCGATGGTGCGGTCCCGAGCAGGTTCTGCTCGCAACAAGAACGGCCGTCCGAGTGACCAACCGGAAGAACTGGATTCACTCCCTTCATTGTCGCAGAGTGCAACCCGGATTGGTGGAGCCTGCCGTGTTGACTGACCATCGAGAAATCCTGACTACAGAGAAAGGCCCTGCTGTGGTACCTGATGAGCAAGAGGAGTTCTTCCCGGACCCGACGACTTCTGGAGTAAGAAAATACAACCTTCGACCCAGGAAGAAGTTTTCTGCTGTTTAGACTGCTGTCAGAACGGCCTCTTGGTTGGTGCAACGGAGAGCCGATGAGGCAAGGGGGGGGGATCAGCCTTGCATTAGAGTAGTGACACCCGTCTTGGCCCGTTGGTGAAGAAAACAACAGCCGCCTTGGGGGAAGAGTTCTGACAGCCTTTTTTTTAGTTTCAGGAAGATTTGCGAGACATTTGTTCAACATGGAGAGAAAGAAAGTGATCTGCGCCTTCGGATTTATTGCTAGTGTGGCAGTTGTTGGCATTATCACGTGGTTTGTTGAGGATGTAATTCCTGCCCGTGATCTATATGTGGTTTCTACACCGGTGCCAGAGGAGCATTTCTTTTATACGCTCCCCTATCAGGAATCAAAACACCGCTTGTCCTTTGTAAATAACACCTTCATTCAGATGCTACATCATACCCACACTGCTACAAATGAAACAAATTGCTGGATATGTGGTATGATGCCAGCGCACCAGAAGAAGGGGGGAACACCGTTTATACCTCTCCCTTTCTCTCATAATGGTTCTTGTCGTGCCTGGTATACTCTTCTATTTGCCACAAGAAAGCCTGCTGTTGGAAGATTACTTTTTAGACTAAACAAAGAATGTCACCAGAATAAAGACGGCTATCCACAAGCCAATGGAACTATATGGGAGTGGGAAGAATATCGACCGGACAATGAGTCTACTCCCTACATTTTTACGAACACTAGAGACACTGTCGAAAGTGAAAAATTTGTGATCTCAGTTGCACAAGCACAAGCGGACTTATGCGTACAAAGTGTTGGGAACATCCCTGTAGGTGTTAGTGATTGTATTAAAGTCTTAAATATAGATGGTCTGAATAATAGCACATTTTTAGCATCCCATAATACATATTTTGTATGCGGTAATAGAGGATATTATCGATTACCAGCTGGCTGGTCAGGAGTATGCTATGTATCGTTTTTATTACCACCAGTGTTTTTAGCACCTGCCACTTATCATAAAGACTTGAAATTGTTGAATAATGCCACTGTGAATAGATACAAACGTACTTTATCTATCGATGATGTGGACCAGACCGACACTAGTTTGCAGCAATATGTAGATTTTAACCTAGGGTTATTCTTTTTTGTTGGAGCTGCCCTAAACAGTAGAAAGATAAGAAGATTAACTAGAGTTGTAGAGGCAGTGACCAACCAAACTGCTGCAGCACTAGGAAACGTAACTGAAGAGTTGCAAATTACTAGAATTGTTGCCCTGCAAAACAGAATGGTGTTAGATGTCATATTAGCAGAAAAAGGAGGAGCTTGTAGACTTATTGGAAGTAGCTGTTGTGTCTTCATCCCAGACAACTCGCCTTCTGTTTATAATGCCATAAATAAACTGCATAAAATAGCTGCTGACATACATGTTGATAATGGTACATGGACCTTCTCTAGTTGGTTTTGGACCTTATTTACTACATGGGGTTGGAAGATCCTCACTGGCCTTTGTATAATAGTAGTAATTCTTTTTTCTTGCTGTATGTGTATTCAATGTGGTCCTATGATATGTTCCCTTTGCATTACCTCTTGTATACCCAATAAGAAAGCTGTTTCTGAAGCTGCTTATCAAAAGAGTCTAACTAAAGAGATTTCTAACATTATGAGCATTGATATTCAAGATGAGTTTGATGACTACCCTATGAAATGGAATGGCTTCAGCTAACGCTGAAAGGGTCGTCTGTTGTAAATAAAACAACGGTATTATTAAGCATTAGCTGAAGCCATAATGCATCAGTCCAAATATCTAGTATAGGGATTCCATTTTGTATTTCGAGTCCGCCATTTTTCATGCCCTACATTGCCATGTGCTCAATGTTCTGATTGTCCTACCTCTCTGCCAGTTACACTGTGGATTCTACCTAGCAACAGTTATTATTAGTCCTTCTTGAGAGTGTAGCGCATGCTCAGCAGAAGTAACAGTTGTTCCTTATTAGCATAGCCCTCCCATGTTCTAGAAATACTGTTAGCTCCACCCACTGATATATTTGGAAATGTCCTTACGTGGTTGCAACCTCTGTCTAAGCTGTAAGCTGAACCCCTTCCACTGTGTATAAAAGGGGCCATGTGCTTGTATTCAGTGTGCTACTCTGTACAATACTGTAGAAGTGTTGTGGAGGTTGTATCACCACCTTTAAAGGTTTATTAAACTATGCTTTTGTATTTCCAGTTTCCTTGCCAACTTCATTTGTAAGTCTAAGGACTTTGTACACAGAAGGGCGAACCCTTTCGGTACCTTTGGGCCTTGCTGAGGCCTGAACTCATCACCTGGTGATGCCTGTTCCCCATCTCTATTGATTTATGCAGGCCTGTGGTGAAGTCTGGAATTGCCTTTGCTCATCCCTGGTGGTGCCCATGCCACTCCCTGATGATGTTGTTGCCCATTTAAGGTGATGCCTGTTGTGATGTCTGTGCCCTCTTTGGTGCTAGTGGTGGACTCTCCTGTACAGGTGTCTGTCCTCCTCCCATTGAGAGGTCTGTGCATCTTTGCCTCTTCCCCATATCTGGGGTTTTCTCTGGCCAGTTTGGGACCCTTCATGCTGATGTATATGCCCCTGGCTAGCACCCACCTGTGAATCTTGGGGCAAAATGAGTCTCTGTCCATGAAGAGAAATTGTGCCAGGGAGGGGGAGGCGGTCCTTAGCATCTCTCCCCAAGGTTGGATGTCATTTCCGCTTCCGTTGGTTGACTCTCCGGAAGCGCCACTTCTGACTGGAAATAAAATGAATTTAGGGATTAGGGTAAGGGTTTTAAAAATCTGTACTGCCAATAGGTAATCCTCTTGGTCATCTTCCTATGGTGGCAGTGGCCACAATCGCCTGATGGGCACAGTGGGGCAGTAATTATGTGAAAACAAGATATGTTTTATAGCCTCAAACAACTTTATTTGATGTTTCCCAGCTTGATACAGGAAGGTTTGAGCTGGGCACAGGCTTGGCTGCAGGGGGACTCTTTACCCTAACGTTCAATGGGGGTGTTACTGATGTTGGTGATACAGACCTTCTCACCCTAATACCTCTGGGGTGCTTCCGATGTCGGTCACGTTGTACCCCAAGCAGAGGTGATGGGTGAAGCAGTTTTCTGGTTAGGTGTCTGGTTCTGTAAATATAAAACCATGCTCAGCTGGAGGTCCATTGCTTGCTTGATTATCTCCTGTGAAAATAGTTTTCCATAAAGGGGGATGTAAACATTGAACATACGAAAAAAAAACTGTTATGCCAACATTATATTATGTGCTTAGTCAAGATATGTAGGAGATGTAATATGCAAGATCGCTGGCGGCGCTGTACATTTTTAACTGGTGCTGCGCCGAGGTTGGGTTTGCCCAGCACCTGATGCAGGCCCGTTCAAAACCTTTCAGAAGAGGCCGCCACGTGTCTGCTTTTAGATAGCATAGTTACGCAGCCTGGGGCTGGGCTGCTCCAAGTAATATAGACCTACGATTACCCCTCTATGTGGAAAACGTGGGACTTTCAGGATGTTGACGTGGAATGTCAACTAAGCGAGAATGGTATAAGAGCTCGCTATTCACTAACCCATCCACCTATAGATTCCCCTCGGTGAATTAAGCACCCGCTCCTGGGATCTGTTTCTAACCTGCATGTCGCACATGCCTTATCTGTATATATTCCGCAAATTAAAGGCTTGTACCAGTCAGCCCAGCCAGATCTCTTCTGCTAGGAATGGAAGATTGTCCTTGCTGTGTTCTGTGACAGTGGGAAGCTTGCCTTGCTACTGACATCATATACCAGTAACGTGCGGAAGTTGTATGTGCCCTGTGATGGGGCAAGCTTGCATTGCCGGCGCCTTACCTACACTTGTCTCCAGCAGGAGGAATGCTTGCAGGCCCAAGGTGCATGTCTTCTATGAAGAAGGTGTGTTTGTACTGCTTCATGAAGGTGCTTCCACTGCTTCTGAAGAAATACAAGGATGTACAGAATGCACTTGCCTAGCATGCCCTATGAACGGGGACCTTTCCGCAATATTTGATGTGAGGTGTCTGTATTTATGAGAAAGTTCCTGTCTCCAAAAAAGGCAACATTAGAACTTGTGCCAGGGAGACACTATTTCTACAATTTTAATATAGGTCTGAGAGTTTAACAAATGAGAACATAAATGTTGACAAAAAGGACATAACCTTACAAAAACGAGGGAACCCATAACTCGGAGACTGTACAACTAGTAAACAGTAGGACTCTTGGATGTTTATGATGTCAGTGGTGGACCCCACCGATGAAACATAACACACTAGGTGGGCGGATTTCATTATTTTATGAGAATGTATGGTGCTTCTTGTATGTTTGTTTGTTTATGAAGAGTGTCCAATAGTCCTTTGAACTCCTCCCACTGCCTCATTTGTGCGCTAGCAACGTGTGATGTACCTGGCTGTTGTGAGTGCCGTTAGTGTGTTCCTCGTGCTACAGCCACCTGACGTTTACTTTTCTTTGCATTAGGGAAAGCTGCGCTGTTAATGTCCATGTTGTACTTTGTTGTGTTGTAAACCTTAGTATAAAACTTTAAATACACTACCAGTGGCAACTCCCCTGCTATGGCGGAGGAGCGTCACCCCGCTGCTTCAAGGCAGTGCCAACTTTAGAAACATAAAATGATAACAGCTTAGTTATTATCATTTTATGGTTCGTGTCCATCTTCATTCCGGGCGGGTGGGCGGTGCTGCTCTGCTCTCAGGGCAGGGGAGGAGTGGTTTGCCCACTCCTAAGTGCGCAATGACTGTTTGGTTGGCCCTCTTGCATGCTCAAGACAGTCATGCACACTTCTCTGTTCTCCATGCAGCCTGCCTTAGAGCCTGCATGGAGAGCATGCCCATCCCTCCAGCCCCTGGCTGAGCGCCGTGACCAATCACAACGCGGCTTTGCAGCGTAGTGATTGACTTAGGAGAGGGAGCCTGGCTGCCTGCCTCCTGTTCCTGGAGTTGGAGAACAGGAACAGAGATGCGGGACCCAGCCTAAAGGTAAGATTAAATTTAGTTTTAGTTCCCCCTCCTCCCGCGACATTCTCTGCATGACTACCCCCATGCGCCCGCTCCCTCGCGGCCCCATGCGCCCGTACCCCACCTGCAAGCCATGCCAGCCTCCCCTGCTACAGACAAAACAACTCATATTGCCAATACTGGTTTGAATTCATGATGTGAGTGAAAGAGTGAAAGCATTCAAAACATGTGAGCAGAGTTTACGTTTGGTTTTGTGAGAGAAACAAGCAGATTTTCAAATACACCAAATGTCTTTGTAACATTTTAAAATATACCGGACAGGTGGCTTTGTGTCACGTGTAGTACCTTCGGCCAGTTCTGGCATTTTACTTTGCATTCTGGGATTTTGAACCCTTAACGCCTTAACCGCGGCGGCAATTCCGCTGTGGTGCGGGCGTTCTAATGAGTGGGCGGGGCTGCGACGGCCATTGGTCGTTCGCAGCACTGGGGAGGGAGTGCTCCCATCGGCCAACGGCCGACGGGAGCACGGAACTGGTTAAAGTAAGTGGTATGGCAAAAATACAAGCCCCACAATGCAACATGCTGTTGGCTAAAAAGCAAGGAATGGTGGATATGCCGCAGCAAAGAACATTTGACGGACCCGTGAAATGCAAAAAAAACAGTTTGTTCCTCACTTTCTGCCTTTTTTCTTGGTGCTTAACCAGCCCTGTGGGTGAGAGGGCAGACATAAACCTTCAAATGCAAATAGGAATAGCTCACTGCTAATGGGTTAACCTTAACACTCCTTAGGGGAGAAAAAAACCACATACTAAAAATACATTGTTTCCCAGGAGACAATTCCAGCAGAGTCACAATGAAAGGAAAAACATGTGTGCAGTCACTCCTCTTACCGAGCCCCCCACTGTGACCCCTGCTTGAACGGGTTCAACATGTACTGCAGGTGCAGCCCTCCGAGGGTCGGCAGTGTGTAAGATGTTTTACCTGTATTTGATCTGTGTTGAAAAGGAGTCTTTTGCCCCTGTAACTTGCCAATATTATAATATTTTAGTGCAAAATGTGTCCTTGCATCAATTTTAGACATGTGGACGCACTTCATCCTAAAAAATAGTGCCCAAAAAAGGGGCACAAATAAAAGCCGGTCTCGTTCTGCCCGTTTGCGTTGTTTTGGCGTTCCCGCTGTCCGAGGTGTACCTGATCAAACCCAGTTATACCATGCGGCGTAATTTTACAGAATGCCGTGTAAAGAGCGTAATGCAAAATGGCAGCAATTAAGTGGATTACGCCGGCATTTTTTAAAATTTCGCCAGCGTGTTATTTCGAAGTGTTGTATTTCATGTGCAGAGCACTTCATTTCTCCAAAGTGCCCTGAAGCCAGAGGTTACCCGCACCAGGCGCTGCCTGTCTGGGGCTCTGCTGGGAGGGCTCACCGAGACTCGTCAATTAGAGAAAAGCTCGCGCTGAGTTGAGTAACGTAAACACTTCTAGGCTTTCACGACAGCGTGTTGACAATCTTGTCATTTTAACTTAAACTGTGAAGATTTAGATCACAGAATTAAAGTAACAAAGTGAGGAAAAAATGTGCCGATGTTTAATTTGTGTAGCACGAGTCAGTCCTCCGAAGTTTTGTAAAGTTGGAGACATCCGGCGGTATCTCTTCAGATCTCAAACTGTCGCTGAGGTCGTGAGTCTGATAACACAAGAAGCGCTCTCTTCTCTGCCAGTTAACAAGAGATAAACGGTAATGGAGACCACAAGGCTGAGATCAGAGAGCGCAGCCCAGAGGTCAGGGGTCACTTCACTTTAAACACCATCAGAGCAGGGCCTCTACACTTCAGACACTTCAGCAACACATCACACAGGGCCTCTGCACTCACCGAGCACTCCCCCAACACATCACACAGGGCTCCTGCACTCACAGAGCACCCTGTGAGAAGTTGGCCTGGTATATGATGTTCACTATTCTAGTGAGCACCTTGCACCAGTCCAAACAACCCTTATGGTGGGTGGTTGTAAGTCAACCTTATAGACAAGCTATCCTAGTGGTAGCATGGACAAAAGCAGTCTTAGGCTAAACTCAAGAGGGCATGTGAAGCCAGCTGTTTTACCATATGCAAACCTTTTAATACCAAATGAAAGGACACCACACAGGTTATATATTCAAAATATAAATGTATTTATTTCTAAACAACCGCGTACTCTTTATGAGCACAGAAGCACAAGCGTATAACAAATAACTTAATATAACATACAAAAGTTGCACAAATATGGATAGGCCCTGGTGGCCCTTAAAACCATATACTAAAATAGTGGTATAAGAACCACGTCACAAACAATCGTAAGGCCTAGGGCCTTGGGATTTGCTGGGGCTACACTGGACTAACAGCAGTTAGGGAGCAGAAGGCCCACAGGATGCGGGTGCAGTGTCTCAATGCACACGCGTGCACCTATAGAAGTCAATGGGTGCGTAAAGTTAGAAAGTTAAAGAGTTAGGAGTCTTCCGACTGGACTAGAACTAAACCACTTGAAACTAGGACACTAGGGATGTAAACCTACACAGGAGCACCGCAGTACTCGCGTTACCTCACCCACAGGAAACGGGTGCCCAGGTGTCAAAGTATGCCGGGTTTCGTCGTGGAGTTCTATGGAGCCTTGGAGAAAAGATGCTGCAGGCGACCAGGAGAGAAGAGTCAGGTTGGATCGAAGATGTAGAGTACCTGAAAGCAGAGGGGACAGAGTCTGGGTCACTAGCCAGTGACCAGGATGGAACCAGGAAGGAACCAGGCGATGTCGGGATGCGATCAGGTGCTGTCGAGAAGCTTGTCTCCGCTGCCACGTGGATCAGGAGGTGTCGACAACAACCAGGTGCTGGACACGGACTGTCCCATAAAGGCTCGCGCTGTCGCCGGTGTCGGTTCTCGGTTCGGAGTCACCAAGCCTTGGCAAATGCAACCCACGCAGGAATCAAAGATGGCTTCTGGATCAGACCAGCAAGGTCTGATGAGATGCTCCTTTTCAGGGGAGCAAGGGACAATCTGGAGCAACCAGACCAGCATTGGAAAATCAAAGGTTTGTCGTCACAGAGGCCACTAGCCAATGGGCAAGTGACCGGACAGACGCGTTGAGCAGGAAAATGCAAAAGGGCCCCACGCAGCACTCTGTGAGTGTGGAGAGGTGATCTTCAGTGCAAAAGCTGCTCGGGGCTGGGGCTTCTCAATCCCCAATGCACAGCTTCGAGGGTACCTCAGGAGCTGCACAGAAAGCACTTCGCTGGCTTTCCAAGATGGCCGGTCCCACGTCTCTCGTCGCCTCCACGGGTCTCAGCTTTGCTGTGGCTGTGGATCGGGTTGTTGGATATCTGAAAGTCTGGGTCTTGTTGGTCTCTGTCGTTCGAGCTCCGGCGGGAGCAACAACAAAGCAAACCTTTGAGCGCTTGATGGTGCCTGCTTGTGCAGGGTGGTCACTCCTTGACCACAAGGGAGATTCTTCAGTCTTCTACGTCGAGTAGGATGTCGAAGGGTCCAGAGTTTTGTATCAGAGTTTCAGTCAGGATTACCTAAAGCCTTGGGACACAGCTCCTACCTTTATTCCAAATCAAGGGGCTGGATTACCTGCTAGGTCCCTCCTATGGGTGGGACCCAGGAAGGGGGTGGTTACACCCCTTTCCCTATGTCCAGTTTCACGTCAGAGCGGGGGCTGGTGTGCCCCAGCACCGGTTTGAACTGGACTATGCATTGGACACCTTGTGTGCCCCAGGCAGTGTCTCCTTTCATTCAGCCCTCCCTGCCCCAATCCACTATCTCCTGTCTGGGGTGGTGCTAGCACCTCCCTGTGACAGGAAACATATTGTCCAAGCCTCCCTCGCTGGAAGGGCTCCCAGCAGCAGGAGGTCAGACTTGTGTCTTGTGGCAGCAGCATCCATTTTGTGATGCTGAGGCTCTGGTTAAAATTAACGGGGTTTAAGGAAAGTAACATGTCTTCTCCCTCAAGAAGGGTGGAATGCTACCCCCGTCACCAGAATTGGCGAGGGGGTAGTATTCCAAATCTTATGACACCTTACACGACATGTTTTGATAAAGCCAAACCAAAGATAGCATCTAACCGCAAGGATTATAATGCACTTAAGAGTATATGGTATGGCTATATCATAGAACAGCTATAAGGACATGGTTCCGAAAGCTGCAGACAGGCTCAGCTCATGCTAGAGCACCATCTCACATAAAACCAAGCACTCTGCCCCCAGGATTGTTAAGGCCTGCCATAGGAGTGACTTATAGGTGCATATGTGTCTATATATAAGGTTAGATATAGGAATACTATATCTAAGCAAGGGGTGATTACACGACCTTGCCCCAGCTGAGTGATCAGCCAGTTGTGTCAGTTTGGATGGCCAGCCAGGGGTGGCAAAAGATATGCTGCAGCCCCTGGTAGGCCTTGGATGCACCTATGCCCTGGGTACACTGTACAGGGGCTCATCAGGTGACCCAATATTCAATTAGGTATGTACCTAAGGTACATGGAGTCCATTTTAAAGAGAGAGCAGATAGCCTGGGGCCCTGATTAGCAGGATCCCAGGCCAACTAAGTCGAAAACTAGCTAAACACAAGGCAAAAAATCTGGGGTAACCATAGTCAGGTATCCACCTTCCTACACACCCCTCGAACACATCACACAGGGCCTCTACACTCACAGAGCACCCCTCCAACACATCACACAGGGCCTCTGCACTCACAGAGCACCCTTCTAACACATCACACAGGGCCTCTGCACTCACAGAGCACCCCTCCAACACATCACACGGGGCCTCTACACTCACAGAGCATCCCTCGAACACATCACACAGAGCCTCTGCACTCACAGAGCACCCCTCCAACACATCACACAGGGCCTCTGCACTCACAGAGCACCCCTCCAACACATCACACAGGGCCTCTGCACTCACAGAGCACCCCTCCAACACATCACACGGGGCATCTGCTCTCACAGAGCACCCCTCCAACACATCACAAGGGGCCTCTGCACTCACAGAGCACCCCTCCAACACATCACACAGGGCCTCTGCACTCACAGAGCACCCCTCCAACACATCACACAGGGCCTCTGCACTCACAGAGCACCCCTCCAACACATCACACAGGGCCTCTGCACTCACAGAGCACCCCTCCAACACATCACACAGGGCCTCTGCACTCACAGAGCACCCCTCCAACACATCACACAGCGCCTCTGCACTCACAGAGCACCCCTCTAACACATCACACAGGGCTTCTGCACTCACAGAGCACCCCTCCAACACTTCACACAGGGCCTCTGCACTCACAGAGCACCCCTCTAACACATCACACAGGGCTTCTGCACTCACAGAGCACCCCTCCAACACATCACACAGGGCCTCTGCACTCACAGAGCCCCCCTCGAAAACATCACACATGGCCTCTGCACTCACAGAGCACCCCTCCAACACATCACACAGGGCTTCTGCACTCACAGAGCACCCCTCCAACACATCACACAGGGCCTCTGCACTCACAGAGACCCCTCGAACACATCACACAGGGCCTCTGCACTCACAGAGCACCCCTCCAACACATCACACATGGCCTCTACACTCACAGAGCACCCCTCCAACACATCACACAGGGCCTCTGCACTCACAGAGACCCCTCGAACACATCACACAGGGCCTCTGCACTCACAGAGCACCCCTCCAACACATCACACAGGGCCTCTGCACTCACAGAGCACCCCTCCAACACATCACACAGGGCCTCTGCACTCACAGAGCACCCCTCCAACACATCACACAGGGCTTCTGCACTCACAGAGCACCCCTCCAACACTTCACACATGGCCTCTACACTCACAGAGCACCCCTCCAACACATCACACAGGGCCTCTGAACTCACAGAGCACCCCTCCAACACATCACACATGGCCTCTGCACTCACAGAGCACCCCTCCAACACATCACACAGGGCTTCTGCACTCACAGAGCACCCCTCCAACACATCACACAGGGCCTCCGCACTCACAGAGCACCCCTCCAACACATCACACAGGGCCTCTGCACTCACAGAGACCCCTCGAACACATCACACAGGGCCTCTGCACTCACAGAGCACCCCTCCAACACATCACACAGGGCCTCTGCACTCACAGAGCACCCCTCCAACACACCACACAGGGCCTCCGCACTCACAGAGCACCCCTCCAACACATCACACAGGGCCTCTGCACTCACAGAGCACCCCTCCAACACTTCACACGGGGCCTCTGCACTCACAGAGCCCCCCTCGAAAACATCACACATGGCCTCTGTACTCACAGACCACCCCCCAACACATCACACAGGGCCTCTGCACTCAAAGAGCACCCCTCCAACACATCACACAGGGCCTCTGCACTCACAGAGCACCCCTCGAACACATCACACGGGGCCTCTGCACTCACAGAGCACCCCTCCAACACATCACACAGCGCCTCTGCACTCACAGAGCACCCCTCCAACACATCACACAGGGCTTCTGCACTCACAGAGCACCCCTCCAACACATCACACAGGGCCTCCGCACTCACAGAGCACCCCTCCAACACATCACACAGGGCCTCTGCACTCACAGAGACCCCTCGAACACATCACACAGGGCCTCTGCACTCACAGAGCACCCCTCCAACACATCACACAGGGCCTCTGCACTCACAGAGCACCCCTCCAACACACCACACAGGGCCTCCGCACTCACAGAGCACCCCTCCAACACATCACACAGGGCCTCTGCACTCACAGAGCACCCCTCCAACACTTCACACGGGGCCTCTGCACTCACAGAGCCCCCCTCGAAAACATCACACAGGGCCTCTGTACTCACAGACCACCCCCCAACACATCACACAGGGCCTCTGCACTCAAAGAGCACCCCTCCAACACATCACACAGGGCCTCTGCACTCACAGAGCACCCCTCGAACACATCACACGGGGCCTCTGCACTCACAGAGCACCCCTCCAACACATCACACAGCGCCTCTGCACTCACAGAGCACCCCTCCAACACATCACACAGGGCCTCTGCACTCACAGAGCACCCCTCCAACACATCACACAGGGCCTCTGCACTCACAGAGCACCCCTCGAATGCATCACACAGGAACTCCGTACTCACAGAGCACCCCTCGAACACATCACACAGGGCCTCTGCACTCACAGAGCACCCCTCAACACATCACACAGGGCGTCTGCACTCACAGAGCACCCCTCCAACACATCACACAGGGCCTCTGCACTCAAAGAGCACCCCTCCAACACATCACACAGGGCCTCTGCACTCACAGAGCACCCCTCGAACACATCACACGGGGCCTCTGCACTCACAGAGCACCCCTCCAACACATCACACAGCGCCTCTGCACTCACAGAGCACCCCTCCAACACATCACACATGGCCTCTGCACTCACAGAGCACCCCTCCAACACATCACACAGGGCCTCTGTACTCACAGAGCACCCCTCCAACACACCACACAGGGCCTCCGCACTCACAGAGCACCCCTCCAACACATCACACAGGGCCTCTGCACTCACAGAGCACCCCTCCAACACTTCACACGGGGCCTCTGCACTCACAGAGCCCCCCTCCAATGCATCACACAGCGCCTCTGCACTCACAGAGCACCCCTCCAACACATCACACATGGCCTCTGCACTCACAGAGCACCCCTCCAACACTTCACACGGGGCCTCTGCACTCACAGAGCACCCCTCCAACACATCACACAGGGCCTCTGTACTCACAGACCACCCCCCAACACATCACACAGGGCCTCTGCACTCAAAGAGCACCCCTCCAACACATCACACAGGGCCTCTGCACTCACAGAGCACCCCTCGAACACATCACACGGGGCCTCTGCACTCACAGAGCACCCCTCCAACACATCACACAGCGCCTCTGCACTCACAGAGCACCCCTCCAACACATCACACAGGGCCTCTGCACTCACAGAGCACCCCTCGAACACATCACACAGGAACTCTGTACTCACAGAGCACCCCTCGAACACATCACACAGGGCCTCTGCACTCACAGAGCACCCCTCAACACATCACACAGGGCGTCTGCACTCACAGAGCACCCCTCCAACACATCACACAGGGCCTCTGCACTCACAGAGCACCCCTCGAACACATCACACGGGGCCTCTGCACTCACAGAGCACCCCTCCAACACATCACACAGCGCCTCTGCACTCACAGAGCACCCCTCCAACACATCACACAGGGCCTCTGCACTCACAGAGCACCCCTCCAACACATCACACGGGGCATCTGCTCTCACAGAGCACCCCTCCAACACATCACACAGGGCCTCTGCACTCACAGAGCACCCCTCCAACACATCACAAGGGGCCTCTGCACTCACAGAGCACCCCTCCAACACATCACACAGGGCCTCTGCACTCACAGAGCACCCCTCCAACACATCACACAGGGCCTCTGCACTCACAGAGCACCCCTCCAACACATCACACAGGGCCTCTGCACTCACAGAGCACCCCTCTAACACATCACACAGGGCTTCTGCACTCACAGAGCACCCCTCCAACACTTCACACATGGCCTCTACACTCACAGAGCACCCCTCCAACACATCACACAGGGCCTCTGCACTCACAGAGACCCCTCGAACACATCACACAGGGCCTCTGCACTCACAGAGACCCCTCGAACACATCACACAGGGCCTCTGCACTCACAGAGCACCCCTCCAACACATCACACAGGGCCTCTGAACTCACAGAGCACCCCTCCAACACATCACACATGGCCTCTGCACTCACAGAGCACCCCTCCAACACATCACACAGGGCCTCTGCACTCACAGAGACCCCTCGAACACATCACACAGGAAGTAAACAACAGAGGTATAGCGATGGACCCTTCCTGATGTCAGCACCTGACTGCCTTTCTCCCCAAAATATTAAATGGCCCTTGAATTCTAAAGGGAGTTGTGTGCACACTGACTGGCACCCATCGTTACTGTGCCTATTCCCTAGGGAATCCAAGTACAAGTGAAACAACCGCAAAGGTGCACCACAAGAAACAAGAAATAAGTGCAAATGATATTAACACAAGAAAGAATTTTTTCAAAGAGATGTTGGTAATCTTTATTTTCAATTTTCAGTACAACGTACAGCCGACGCGTTTCGTCCCAAGTTGGGACTTCTTCAGGGCTTTTGTAAACGTGGTTCGTCACTTTTAGAGCGAATGTACAGAAAAAAGGTCCGGAGAGCGCCTTCCCAGACTCAGTATCCCAATGTGCAAGCTGGTATATATATTTTCATCCAGCTTGGAACAGTCAGGGTTGAACTGTGAAATTTTTATTAATGAGGACAAGGATTTGCAGGATTCCTAAATATTAGAAAGGGTTGGTCTCACAACCTTAATATGTGTAAAACTCATTTCATGTTCTGTAATATTTTACGGAATTCCAAAGGACAAGAGGTCCTGTATGTCCCTGGGAAGAGGATGTGGGCACTGTGTTCCAGTAGGCCGTTTGTGTTAAAACAGCCGGCGCCCATCCACAAAACCTTCGTCCCGCCGAAACACCCGCAAAGTCGCTGTGTTCGAGGTTGTGAGACCATCCCTTTCTAATATTTAGGAAACCTGCAAATCCTTGTCCTCATTAATTGAAATTTCACAGTTCAAGCCCTGAAGAAGTCCCAGCTTGGGACGAAACGCGTCGGCTGTACGTTGTACTGAAAATTGAAAATAAAGATTACTAGAAGATTACCAACATCTCTTTGAAAAAATTCTTTCTTGTGTTAATATCATTTGCACTTATTTCTTGTTTCTTGTGGTGCACCTTTGCGGTTGTTTCACATCACACAGGAACTCTGCACTCACAGAGCACCCCTCCAACACATCACACGGGGCCTCTGCACTCACAGAGCACCCCTCGAACACATCACAAGGGGCCTCTGCACTCACAGAGCACCCCTCGAACACATCACACGGGGCCTCTGCACTCACAGAGCACCCCTCGAACACATCACACAGGGCTCTGAACTTCAATGACTGCCAAGTTGACACAATACTCAAGATAGCTGAACTTTACAAATCACCTCTAGAACACATCACACGAGGACTCTGCTTCTGCGCACCGCTCCAACACAGACCTTGACGCTGCTGTTCTCCAGCACACGACTGAGGCCTGTTTACATCACAGAGCAGCTTTCCAGCACATCACCCATGGCATCTGAACATCAGAGCACCCCTCCCACACATCACCTCTTGGTGCATCCTTCACTGTGTCTTTATGTCTGTGCTGCAATCTTCATCCATCCAGGATCCGAACCCTGCGAGGAGTCTGCTCGCTGGAGGTGGTGAGGACGGTTGCAGCCAGAAAGAGCCCTCTTGTTAGTGACCGTAGACCCTAGTTTGGACCACGTCCCCCTCCAAGTCAACCGAATCAATAACCAACACATGGGTGAAAGGTCACGTTTATTATCAATCTAACACAAACCTGTTAATCATAAAAGGCAAACAGCACATTTAAACATTTTCAGAGATTCACAAGAATAGTTCACAGCCAAATTAGGTCAACTGTGCAAATAACACGTCTAAGAAAACTGTGCAACCAATAGCAATGATTGTAGCGTGCATCTATTTACAATGGAGTCACTCTGTGAGATGTCACTGCTCCAAGGGCTGAATATGATACTTGTGCATGGCTGTGGGACCACACAGGTGAAACCACCTACATCCCTAGGGGGCAATCCCAGCCCCTTGAGCCCTTGACCACCTGCCATGGTGACGCCCAACCACCACCCCTCGCGCACCAGGCTGCCAAAGGGATCAGACTATAAGAAAAGGGTCCGGAGCCCATTGCTCTGTACTTATAAGTAAGTAATTTCTTTATTGCCTGATTAATAAAAATCTTTGCAATTATTCATAAAAAGTACTTGGTTGAGCGCCATTTAAAGTACATAAAACTAGATATACAAATTAGACATTTCATACAATCACATTAGTATAAAAACATTTCTTAATTTGCAATATTAATAGATAAAAAAGGGAATCAGCGTGTGCAAAAGTGCATCTTGTGCTATCCTTAAGTACGGAAAAGTTGAAGACCCAATAAAACCTGTGAGGCACTGTCCTTGAATAGCTTTTGTAATTGCAGTAGCAGGAAAGTCAAAAACTTAGACAAGCACTGGCAAGTGAAAGGTTCTTTACTTATCGGAGTTTTCCGCTGGTCATGGTTTTCCCTGTTCACGGAGTAACGGCTAAGTTTAGTGCAACGTTTACTGACTTCATGAACTGAACCAGTCTGCAGGCTAGTTGAATATCTTCCCCGTTAAAGCAGGCCAGCAATGCCTGTCGGCGAGTTCGCAGGCGTTTTTGGTTCCACAGCTGTGTTAGATATCTCCTTCTTTCAATATCTAGGGCTTTACAGCTGCATAACAAATGCAGTACGTCCTCCTTAGTATCCTTGCAGAGTCTGCACTTTATGTTTGAATCCGAGCGTTTCCATGGGGGTAGGTGTTCATTTGACGGTATTACCCCCATTGCTCTGTACTTATGAATCTTGAGAGAATGCCCGTAAGCCGGTGGAGATGTCCCTTGCACAACTAAGGATTCCTCTGCATCCCCACAGTGCTGTCCTATGAGGTATTTTTGGTGGAGAAACCCCTCTTTCTCTGTGAGGGGTTGGTGATGCTTGTCGCTAATCCACCACAACGGCGAGCAGGACAATGAGGTCCTTTGCCATCTCACCAAAGAACAGAGATTCGGTGAATGCCCAAATGTCCTTTATGAAGAGGTCTGTGCTCATATCGGAAAGATGCCTCCCCATCACAATGGAACATTTACTCACCCCTGATGAGTTCATGCAGAATATTTCTTGACAGGCAGGTCCTGGACACAGTTTGGCCATTTGCCGCTCGAGTTGCCGCACAGACACTTTGATGGCCCTTGGCCTAATGCCCTCACCCCAAGAGCGAAGAGGTCTCTTGTGGAATCAAGCAATGAAAGCATTAGGGAATAACCAACTGAACCAAGCAAACTCCTTCAGAATGGATTTCCTCACTTCCTTCTGGCCTAACTTTACCAGGTCATTACCACCAAAATGCATGCCAATTAGATCCTGGGAACTGGAGTCACTCATGACATTTTGTGCAGCGGCGGTTTCTTTGTTAGGGCAGCGGAGCTTTGGCACCCAACCACTGCGAGCCTTGCTAAATGTGAACAAAAAAATGACAATGAAATGACTTAATTGCCCTCTTATTTTTCACTCAGGCGTGCTTCAGCTGCCAGCCTGCCCCCGAGCCTGGAGAAATGCAGGGCCTCTGCTCTGCTGCCGATTGGCAGCATGAAGGACTGGAGCAGTGGCTGGCCAGACACTGCACAATGTGCAAGTCAGTTTGGCCAGCTGTCTTAGGACGGCCAGCCTGACATGCGCACTTAGCAGCTCTCCAACTCAAATGTCTTAGATAGCTGGGTGGAGAGCAAGCACAGCCCTCCAGGGCCTGAAGAAGCGTCCAGCCAGCCTACTCCATCCAATCCTGGTGCGTCTCTCATGCTGATTAACAGCATGTTAAAAGCATCTGGATTGCTTAGGGAGGTAATCTCTCCGACTCGTGCTCAGAGCCACAGGCTGCAGAAGAACACAGAGAACACAGCCTGGGTAATAACATTTATTTTATTTTAAATGTTAGTGTAATGCATGCCAATGATTTACTGTGTGTTTAAATTGTCTGCTTGTTTTATTTTTGTCTTTTTGGGAGTGGTGGAACACTTTGTTCACCCCACCGCTTTCAAATGTTACCAGCCGCCCCTGCTTTTGTGTCCTCCTTCATCTTCCGCAGCTGAGGGATCCTGAGACTTACCACTCCGTACCATCTGAAGAAGCCATCCCTCAATGCTGGCGGCTTTGACCTACGGAGCTTCTGCAATCGGTACACAAATGTTTCAATGCCTATCTAGAAAGAATGGGCAGGGTAACCAGACGGATCAACCCGGTCGATCTGTGGTCAGAGCAAAAACTGCTGAGGACTGGTAGCGTGACTGGCAGTCACCCTTTGCATGAGTAAATAAAGCTGAGGTCCAGATTCATGGGTGTAATGCCAGGTGAGGCTTATTATATGCGACCTGACCGATGGAAGAACCAGTAATTGGCTGGAGTTTAACGTAGGCTCCCTTAGCAACCATGGTCATTTTTGTACCTCCTAAGCCTTATGAACAGTTTGCAGCGTCGGATTGGTAACGCGGGCAATGCTCGAGGGGCTGGTATCTGAATTCCTGCTGTGGGCTGCCTTTTTGGGCAGCCTCGGGCCGATTTGGGCGGTGTCTGTGTTCGATGCCCCCAGTGGCCCAGTGGTTGCCTGAGTGGCCTTTCTGGAGACAGATGAGTGTCCATTACCTCCCTCTTATCAACAGCAGAGGTGTCACTCCTTTTCTCTCGCTGGGCTGGCCCATTAATGCACGCATTGTGAGCAGGGGAGGGGGCCTGAGCAGAAGTGGCCTCACTTTTTTTCAGGGGTGTTTCACCAGTGTACACTAATCTGTCTTTTTTTTGGATGTATGACGTTACAACGCATGCATTTACATCGCATGCCTTTACAACGTAAGTATTACAACGCAGTCCATTACAACGCATAGTGCTTTTGGGCGCTGGATAGTGAATAGTTTAATTTACTATTCCAACTCCAGTCCCCGTGGACACTAGGGAAGGTTATTGGATAGTAAATTAACCTATTCCCTATCCTAGAGCACCCCCCAGAGCAATGCGTTGTAATAGTTTGCGTTGAAAAAGTTGCGTCGTAATGGTAGTGCGTTGTAAAAGTTTCGTTGTAAAGGGTGTTCACCGTTTTTTTACTCCCCTTTTTTAATAACATTTTTCAGAGGCAGTGGTTTGCGGAAGTGCAATATGCAAATGTGGGCCACTTCTTTTAGCGTGCCCGGGCCGATTTTTAATCCCAATCCGACCCTGACAGTTTGCTCTGGAAAATGAGGGCATCCACCCGTTGTAGGCCCCTGACTTTATCCTGCTTGGAGTTGCCCACTAGCTCGCTGACCCTGAAGGCGCCATAAAAAGCAGTATCAAAAGCTGCAGAAATGCCACACCCTCTTAAGACGAGCCACACACCTTGTCCAAGGCGCCTCTAAGATGGCCACGAGTTCATGAACCTCAAATGAGGGGAAATTATTTATTTATTTATTGTTCCCTCTGCATCGTCCCTCAAAATCCTCCCTTACCCGGCCCCAGCGCCCTACCGCTGTTACCTGCACAGACCGCGACAGTTTCCTACTAGGCCTGGCCCAACTGGCCATGGCCTTCCTAACCCGAAATCTATTCCCCACGCCCTGACCCCCCTCAGCGCTTCGCAAAGAAACCTATGGCCGATACATGAGTCCTAGCGTATGATACTGGCCTGTCCCTGTTCACAGAACTCCTCCAAAAAAAGTTATAGCGAGTTAACCGAGAACATGGGGCTCAGGTGAATTGTTTTGGCAAGTATTACGGTACCTCCCTTTTTCAGCTCTCTCAACCCAAAGGAAGGGATTATAATAACCCGCCTTGGCACCACGATTAAGGCATTTGTAAATAAAAAAGCACTGCAGCCGTCTGTTATACCTGGAACCACCTAGAGGCGATTCCTTCAGTGATATTTGTCTTCTTGCACACCGAATAATTGAAACTTCTCAAGATGAAAACAGCGTTTGGACACAAATTACCCCAGGTGAAGCTTTACTAGTCAAGGGAAGTGTGGGGAGCATCCTTGCTATTTCAATATATTTTGCTGTAGTGGCTTCAATATCCGGCAGATGGCAGCAAAGAGCCAAGAAAGGACAACGAAGGGCCTCTCTTCCAGGCGTTATCTGTTAATTGTGCACAGTTTGGTCGAGAAGGGGAGTAGCAGGGCAGGGGAGGCATGTTTCTTGCACATGGGGTCGCCACCGCTCCCAGACACACATACCGGACATCTGCCCACGTTTTAAGATTCTGCAAAGTCCCGAGCACGGTTCTTAAGTAGAACTTTATTTGAAATGTGTGTATTCATTATGTAACATGGCCTTTCTTCACTTTAGTTGTCAGTCAGGGGTCGTTTTGGGAGGTGCGTGTGTGTCAACGGTGCATAAAGAGAGGTGGCTTTGTGTCTCAGCGGCGTGAGGTCTCACTGTACCCTAACTATAACTGTTTTTTGCTACAATACTAGTTGGCTGGGGGCCTATTTTTTGCTTGCTCCATGGCCATTACCACCCTGGCTCCGCCCAGTCGTAGCCGCTACTAAGCCTGTGTGGTAGGGTGGTGGTGGGTTGCGGGGGGGAGTGAAGAGGGGAATAAAACAAATAAAAATAAACAGACTTACCTGGGTGCCGCCCAGGGCGGGACTGGCTGTAGCGGACACCGGGCGTTTCCCAGGTGGGCCGCCAGGGTGGGGGTCAGCTTTGGGCCCCTGAGGGGCCGTTTTTGTTACCGGGGCTGGCAATATCAACCCCTGTAACAAAATCATCAGAAACCGGCCCTTGCAAACCTCTCAGCCGCACCCCCTCAGCCCCCCCCCCCCCGGTGGGGCAGCCGAGCAGTTTGCCAGGGCCGTTTTCAGTTCCCAGTCCGGTCCTGGTACTCCTGGGTGCTGCAGTCTTTGCTCCGTCTCCTCTGCGCCACAACAGGAAGTTCCCAGCTTCCCAGAATCCCCTGTCCAATCACAACGCTGCCCTAATCATCTTTGTGATTGGTTGTGGATCGGCCCTCCTTACTTAACTTTTCGATCAGCTCGGTATAAATTCCTCTAGCCTGGAAAGTCGCTCAGGTCCTACCTACCCACAAGAAGGCTAATCTTCCAGCTAGAGACCTGTCCAATCATTGTCCAATCTCACTGCTTCCTTTATTGAGTAAACTGCTGTAAGGGCAAATAAACAGCCAACTTATGGAGTTTCTGGGATCTAATAGGATTCTTGACCCTTCCCAATCCGGGTTCAGACCCACACACAGCACTAAAACTGTGCTTATTGTAGTTACAGACCACATTAGATGCTCTCGACATTAAAATAAGTCATCTTTGCTTGTGCTCCTTGACTTGTCAGCAGCCTTTGACACTGTGTCTCACCATATAATGCTTCTGAGGCTTCAGACGATTGGAATTCATGGCATGGCTCTTCAGTGGTTTATGTAAACCAAGTCTTGGAATGTGGAAACCGCACTTAGTTATCTTGAATTAACCTGAGGTAAATAGGGTGGTTGGTGCATCGGAGTAGTACTCCCTGTGCTAGGAGTTAAATAGTAAATCACAAATGAGCCCTGTTTCCCGCGGGAGCAGAGTCCCTCCAGTGCACTCGAAGAGAACAAAGTTCTTTAAATGGTATGTTCACAATATTTTGATTGGTAATATCAAAGTTCCTTTTTATTCCTTTTTAAATTGTAGTGATTTCACATTATTGCATTATAATGTCATATTACTTGTTATTTTTTGCCCAATGCATTTCGGGCATTGCCCTTCATCAGGGGACTAAATGTCTGAAAACAACCAGAGTAAAACATATAATTAGAATGTACATATGATGTGGTACATCTCCATTTTAATGACTGACGAACATTCGAGCTGATTACTGAGGAAACTTGTGGTTTGTGACTGATTTAATTGGAAAATTTCAAAACGAAAGCGTGGAATGAAAGTTAGAGAAAGAGACCTACTTGTTCAAACGATAATGAATAAGTGCCCGTGTGAAAGCCAAAAGTACACGTGTTCACATGTGCCAAAAGCATGCCTGTTTCATGAAATGCACATGTTGACAGAAGAAAAGTTACACCCAGTGAATTAAAAGTGCTAGTTCTTGTAAAATTTCAAGTCTGACCTGGTCGGACACAATGGTGTACGTCGCGTGTCGAAAGAATCAACTAGGTATCACCTGAAACAAATAGAGTTTGTCAAATGACTGGCGTGATACAAGAGCTGCATTTCCTCACACTACTGTGAGCCTCCTTGTATGCTTACCGGGTAATGTCGGACGTGTTCCGAATAATGATGCGATGGGTTGTGCTCGGGAAGTGAATGCCAGAGTTATCTTGGTCAACGATTTCCTGACGTGATGTCTGATAGGTTCCCAAAAGGTCACGTGACCGGGCCAGAAGAACAAACCGTTCTAATAGGTGCAAACCGAGTCAAGTGATGACGCACCCCGTGCAATGTTTTTTACAAAATGAACTTTATGCAAACGCTGTTTCAAAGGACAAAGAGTGCTAAATGGAGTAAATAAAATGGTGTGTGGCGAATCGAAGATGTAAAGAAGGTGAATTATACATGAGGGTTGTGATGGAATACGGATTAAATAACGAAAAAACGTAATAACGAAAAAACGTGATGGAATAGAATGTTATACATATAAATGAAAATTATGTTATACATATAAATGAAAATTATAAATGAAAATTATCAAATCCTAATTAGGTCAAAGAAAAAAGGCATATTGATCATGTGGTGATTAAACACTACTACAATACAGTATCACAATTACAAATAGCAGCTGTACTCTAAACGTTCATTTAAACCTTTCGGTTGTATAGATGACAACCGATGTATCCAGAGGAGTTCTCTCCTGAGTAAATGTTGGGTATTGTCTCTTCCTGGTAATATAGGTACCATTTCCAGGATACAAAATCTTAGCTGACTGAGATTGTGATTATGTTCATTGAAGTGGATGGCCACTGTGGATTTCAAAGATTTCAATCGAATGTTACTTTTATGTTCAAAAAGTCTAGTTTTTATTTTTCTTGCTGTTTTTCCCACATATACAAGGCCACATGGGCATTTTAGCATGTATACTAGATTCATGCTATCACACGTTCCGTTGACGTTTAATTTGATGTTAGTTCCTTTTGTTGGATGTGTAATTTCATTCCCTTTAATGATGGCGTTCCAATTTCCACAATTGTGGCAGGGTAATGTTCCTTTATACGCTTTAGTTGAAGTGTCATTTTTTTGATTGAGTAATTCTTTGATGTTTTTGGTTCTTTGGTAAGCAAAACGTGGATTGCTGGTGAATAGTCCCTTGAAATCTTCTTCTAAGGCTAATAATGGCCAATGTTTTAAAATCGCTTTTTTGATATGGTGACTGCGTGTAGAGTATTTTGATACAAACACAGCTCTTGGTTCGTCCTTTGTTTGTGATGATTGAGCAATTGTTCTCTATTTAATCCTTGTACTCTGTCAACGGCTTCAACCAGAGTGGTTTTAGGATACTTTCGATCATGAAATTTTTGTAGGGTGATAGTCTTATGATGTTTATACGCGTCTTGTGTGGAAGCAATCCTTTTAACACGGAGTAATTGAGAGAATGGTAAGTGTTTTTTGAGTGAAGGAGGATGAAAACTGTGAAAATGGAGTAGGTTGTTTCTGTCCGTTTCTTTGTGATATACACTGGTTTCTAATGTGCTGTCATGTTTGGTCACAAGAACATCCAGAAAGGATACCTGCGTCTTGCTTATGTTGGATGTAAATTGGATGCGTTCATTTTTTTTTTTTTGTGTAAGACCTTTATTAACACAAGGCAGAGTACACAGCATGAGCCTACAACCCTGGGGCCGGCCAGCCACGTTAATGCGATCAGTTAGCAAAGACCAAGTGTGTTATAGAGCAGAGCGTGCAATCTCTAGGTAGAACTACCCTACACATCTTACTTAGGACTCTTAGCTGACAAATGATATGAGTCTTACATTTTATCATTTTATAGACAAGAACAACATACCCCAACTTAAGACCTCACAGTGTCATCCCACACAACCTAGACATCCATACAACAATAGCTCCGGTTCCCACCCAGTGTGTGCCGCCATCAGACATGTACTTGTGCACCAAACATCCCACCTGTGAGAATGAGACAGAAGACGATCTAGTCCTCCTCACTGTCCTGCAGTGAGGTAAGGTATTCTGTCAAAAAACACCACATATCCTTAGGTCTGGACCTCGCTGGTAATTGCTCCTCATAAGTTTGTTGTTTGTCCCGGCATATGGACATATCATGAAGCCATGTTTTCTTCATCTGCACCTTACGGCTGGGCCAACATTGCGCCACCTGCCTTTTTGCTAACAGTAAAGCAATTGCACAAAACCTGCGCTTTAACGCTCTGAATTGGGGCACTATACCCAGTAAACAGATCTTGGGTGTGCACTGCACCTCTTCCTCCAACATGACAGCTAGTGTGGTAGTGACCTCCCCCCAGTACCTTGCCACCTTCTCGCAATCCCAGGCCAGATGTACAAAATCCGCACCCTCCCTGTTACACCTCTTGCATCTGTCTTCCTCCTGTAAGCCAAACTTAAGCAGTTTGGTCGGTGTGTAGTAGATTTGGTGAATAAATGTAAAATGAATAATTCTTAGGTTGCCGTTTGGCGTCAGTATCTGTGTTAACGCGCAAGTGCTATTCCATTCCTCATCCGTTAATGGAGTATCTAGTAGCGCATCCCACCGCCCCTTAGCCTTCAGAGTGTGTCCCGACATTTCCGAGTGTGCAGCTGAGTATAGTCTGGACACTAGATGGGAAAGATCACTAGTAGCAATCAGTAGTTGCAGTGGTACAAGGCAATCTGGTTCTGTCGGGAATGTTGGGTAATGTTCCCTCAACGCTCTGGTCAACCTATAGTACGTGAAGCGAAACATGGGAGTCTGGTTTTGGACATAATCCAATTGGTCGAGGCCTATGAACGTGCCTGCTCGAAACACATCACCCAGCTTGTCAATGCCAGCCCTACTCAGCAAGGACATCCCAACCTTTTCACTAGTGACGGACAGCGCCTGGTGATGTTGCAATGGCATGTCTGGTGCATACAACGGGGTTTTGTGAGCCAACTGCCCAAGCCTGTGCCATGCTCTGACCGTGGTGTCTACTGTGTTTATGTCCTTTGCGTGTAGTGGTGGCCTAGTGTGTGACAAGATCGCAGAGAGGGGGACGGGATGAGCATCACTCTCTTCAATGGCCGCATGCGTGAGATACGGGACCTCGTGGTACCAATACGCCGCATACTGCGCCTGTGCACAGAGGTAATAGAGGAGAAAATCAGGCACACTGAAGCCGCCCTGCGCAAATGGAAGTGTTAGAGTCTGCAAATCAATACGAGCCTGTTTGCCTGCCCATATCAAAGTCCGCACCAGGGATTTTATGCGGCGGAAGATTTCTCGTGTCGGCGTGATTGGAACGTTGTTAAACAGGTATAACAGTTTGGGCAACACGTTCATCTTGACGATTGCGATTCTATCAGCAAGCGATAGTGGCAAGCGAATCCAACGTTGGATCTTATCTTCAAGCTTAGAGAGTACCACCCCATAGTTTGCTCGTAGGACCTCCTCCGGATCTCTGTGAAACATGACCCCTAGGTAGCGAATCGGGTCCTGTTGCCAGTCCAACGGGAAATCTACTTCAAAGGGCATTGTAGTGTCAGTCAGAGGTATTATGGAGGACTTGGACCAATTAATCGCCAACCCTGAATGTCCGCCAAAACGGATGTATTCCCTGAGCAGCGGGTTTAGATGGATTGCAGGGTCACGGACGTATAATAACATATCGTCCGCGTAGAGCGATATGTGAAGTGGCCTGGCTGCGAATTGCAGTGCCGACTCTTTGTAGTTCTGCCGCACTATGCATGCTAGGGGCTCCAGAGCCAGCGCAAATAACAGAGGTGATAGTGGGCAGCCCTGTCGCGTGCCACGCTCAATACTAAACGGAACTGAATCATAGCCATTAATCCTGACCCTTGCGCGTGGTTCTGTATAAAGCAAGGAGACCCACTGTACAAACCGTTTAGGGAACCCCATTCTGTTTAGAACGGTGAGCATATATCGCCATTCAATGGAATCGAACGCTTTTGCGGCGTCAAGCATGACAGCCACCGCTTTAACCGAAGGTCGCAGGTAATGCGAGAGTGCAAACAGGGATCTAGTGTTATGTGAGGTGGATCTAGTGGGTACAAACCCCGATTGATCCGGAAGGACCAGGCGGGTCATCAAGGGGGACAGCCGACCTGCTATAAGTTTTGCGAGGATTTTCGAGTCCACGTTAATCAAGGACAGAGGTCTGTAGGAATCGCATTCCTCCGGATCTTTGGATGGCTTTAGGAAAGCGATGATCATGGCCTCTCGCAGAGTGGGGGGAAGTAATGATTTCTCAAAGGCTGAGCCATACATGTCCACTAAATAGGGAGCGATAATATCCGCAAACTGCTTGTAAAATTCGGAGGTGTACCCGTCAGGGCCCGGCGCCTTGCCATTCGGAAGTGAAATGATCACCTCAGTCACCTCCTCCACCGTGATGGGCCTAGCCAAGTACTCCCTGTGCGCATCCGATAGCCAGCCAATCGCCACATCATGTAAATAGTCATACATGTCCTCCGCTGTGGCTGTGGGCTGCGACTGATATAGCGAGCCAAAGGTGTCTGCAAAACATTTCAGTATATCTGCAGAGTGCGTTTGTAATATACCCTCCTTAGATTTGACTCTGAGTATCGCCGTTCGTCCTCGCCCCTCACAAATTTTACGCGCCAGTACACCCCCCGGCCTCCCCCCCTCCCCGAAGGTTCTAGCCACATGTGGACGATCCAAGTACTTTATCTCGGACTCCAGAAAGTCCACATGCTCCGTATTCAAGTCGCGCAACCCAGGTAGTAGTGAAACATCCTGTGTCGTCTCATACAACAATTCTAAGTCCCTCCTTTGCTTCTCACAGCGACGAATCTGGCCCCTAATGTCCTTGAGTACCCCTATGGTGGTGCTAATGCAGACTCCTCTATTCGTGGCTTTGAATGCCTCCCAGAGTAGGCATGGGTCTTCCGTTGTTTGTGCATTAATATCAAAGTAGTCCTTTATTGCCTTTTTTTATGGTGTCAACATAGACTGCGTCCGAGAGGGCACGGGAATTGAATCGCCACTGGAAAGGGGGGTGTGTGTAACGTGGCAGTTCCACCTGTAACAGGACAGGGTTGTGGTCTGATAATGTGCGGGGCAGCACCTGCAACTTACGAACCCACAGAGCCATGTCCCTAGAACCTAGCCAGTAATCCAACCTGGACCAACTATTGTGAGACGCTGTAATGTGTGTAGCGCCTGGCGCGTCGGTATGTTGCAGCCTCCAGAGATCCGCTAAGGCCAGATCCTCCATCATGTGACCCACCATTTGCCGCGATTGCTTGTGCTGCTCTAGCGAGTGAGAGGAGCGGTCTAATCCGTCCTGCAATGTCACATTCCAGTCCCCCCCGCACAGTATGTGTGTACTAGCATGTGTTTGCAAGTGACCCCAGACTTCCCGGAAAAATTCCGGAGCATCAGTGTTCGGTCCATAGACGTTTAAGAATGTCACTCGTTGGCCCCTCAATGTACCTGTCACCAGCACGTACCTGCCAGCGGGATCATGCGTAACGTGTCGTGCCTCAAAGTTGACCCCTTTCCTAATCAAAATTAGCACCCCACGGGAATAGGAAGAATAAGAGGCCCTATATGCGGACTCAGCCCACCTCGCTCCCAAATGTGCGTGTGTGTGTGGTGCAAGGTGTGATTCCTGTATGAACGCTACATCAATGTTCCATCTGGTAAGACTAGCAAAAACCTGCCTGACCTTCTGAGGCTTAGAGAACCCCCTTATGTCCCAGGTAAGAACGTTCAAGCATAATCTGCCCTCATCCCTCGAACCCATTGACATCAGCTAATGCAAAGCAGTTCATCCCTGTACAGTCCAATACAGCATGCAGTGCCCATCCATCCTCAGCACAAAGAACAATCATACCAATGGCAGCCCAGCTCGGTGGAGAACCTAAGAAGATATACATCTGCAATGTTGTCGGTCTTTGCAAACATTCAACCAACCCCCCTCCCCTTATCCCACCCACTCCAGCAACCCCAACCTGCCGAAGCCATATCCCCTCAGAGCACAAGTCCCCCAAACATTTAACCATCAACTCAGTGCCCATACTGAGAACTCGTGGTGGGTATTACCCTCACGGAGGTCCGCTAGGAGCACAACCCTTCACCCGGTGGACGGGTGCTGGCGATACTGTAAAGACTGTATATATGCTTAATACATGTGAACATTTACCGGCTGCCCCCTCCACTCTCCAATGACTCAGCAATATTACACAAGTATTAGCTGTGTTATAGGGGTATTACAGCAACATCCCGACACCACCCGATGTCAGTGGCCGGCACCATCATCCTTCTGCCCCGCGTTCAAATCGCCCCTTATAGTAAGTACGAGGCCGCTAGTGGGAAGTACATTCAAGGTGCGTTTAGGTGGGCGCATAACGGCAAGAGCACGCACCACACGGCAGTGTACCATGTAGTGCGATAGGCACGCCCGTGCACCGCACCCCAGTGGCTCTCGACATGTTAATGTACAAGCTAAGTCAAGGGGAAGGATCTGGCCAGTCGCCCCATGTGCCAGTTACTGCAACAGACTGTTTCGGTTTCGTGAACAAATGCACCGTGGGGCGGGCAGGTTAGCATGGGCCAGCCACAGGTAATGGACCAAGTCAGAAGAAAAACAGAAGTGTACTTCAGCCCCCGCCGTTTCAATGGACAGCAGCCCCACCGATATACAGTGATTGCCATAAAAGCGCCATTGTCTACCCTCAGATGTTTGGCACCAGGCGGAGCTGCCCAGTGCAGCCAACAGCGGCCACGTGGAATTCCACGGTAGTCAACAGTACAACAAAACTCACCGCTGAATGACGAGAGATAACGTCAGTGGCCTCAGTCCGAGTCCCTTTGCTGGTCATTTTGCGAGTCCTCTCTCGACTCACGCTGTACCCTCTTAACAAAGTCCTGGGCCGCCTTGGGTGTTGCCAGCACGATTGCTTTCTCCTTCCACACCACTCGAAGTCGAGCCGGATATAACATTGAGTAGACAATGTTCAGATCACGCAGCTTAGTCTTCACGGAGGAGTATTCCTTACGCGCCTGTTGAACTGCAACCGTGTGATCCGGGTAGAACTCCAGGGAGTTGCCTTGATGGGTGATTTTGCCCTTTTCCCGCGCAAGCCGGAGGATCGTGTCTCTGTCCCGGTAGTTGAGTATTCTCGCCACAATCGGCCTAGGTGCGGCACCGGGTGGCGGCTTGGGGGCTAGCGATCTATGGGCCCGCTCCACTATGAAGATTGATGATAAGGCCTCCGCGCCAAAGAGATCTTTACACAGATTTTCGACATATTGCTCCATCCGCCCAGTGTTGGTCGTCTCCGGCAGGCCCGTGATTCTCACGTTATTGCGCCTCGAACGCGCTTCCAAATCCTCCTCCTTCGCTTTGATCACCTCCAGGAGACGTTCCATTCCCGCGCACTTGGTGGTGGAGGTCCGCGCTTCATCTTCAACGGCGGAAATCCTCGTCTCCGCCTCATCCAAACGTTCGCCATGCTTCTCCTGTCGAGCGGCCATACTATCCATCCTGCATGTCAGGTTGTCTAGCTTACCGTTGATGTCCTGCAGATTCGATTGAATCGCCAATAGTATCTTCTCCATGTTGCTGTTGAGTGTTGGTTCGGTCGCGCCGCCATCCTCCACCGCCCCATCCGCAAGTTTTGTCGACTTTCTGTTGTCAAAGGAGATCTTTGGTTGTTGTCTATCAGGTTTCCCCATGTTGGTGGCTGGGGAAGTCGCCTTCCTGAATGTGGGCCCAGATGCCCTCGTGACTCTTACCGCCGCCGCCGTGATGCACCGGCCAAGATAGCGAGCAGTCGCACGTGAGATCGACCCTGCGCCCGGGAAAAGTGCCTCTAAGTGCTCCTCATCAGACAACGTGGGCTACAGGGGGGGACGTGGTCGGTGCACGCCTACAGCAGTTCGATGCGATGCAGCCAGATAGCACCTGCACTCCCGGTTGGGGCCCTACCGCAGGCGGCAGGATGCGGGAACACAGCTCTCTTTGTGAGACCCCCTGATGTTAAAGCTGCCAGCGAGTATGGCGGGATTCCCGCCAATTCGGCAGTGCAGTAGGCGACGGCAAATCAGGCCAGAGCAACCATTAATCGTTTTTGCCCAGCGGCTCACCATTCAGCGGAGATCCACGTTAAGTCGTCAGACGGTAAGCCCAGCCCAGCAGAGTCCGTACTCATTGGCGCGAAGGAGGAGATATCTTCACTCCGGCACCTCTCGCCGCCATATTGTCAGGCACTCGGTCCAGGGGGTCGGCAGAGTCAATTGGCCGTATATGGGGGTGAAAAGCAAATCAATATAGTCACATGGGCCCTGAATGCAGTTCCTCACCCCCTGTGTGCTGACGCTGGTTCAGGAGGCCGATCCCAGGTCGAGGGCACCTCGCAAGTCGGGAGTTCGCAAACTGATGTCGGCCATGTTGTCAGGTGGGAGGCTGCGCGTCACATCATACACGGCAAAAAGTTAAAAGACCCGGAGTGGTGGTTGAGTTTCTCCACAGCCGCCGATGCACCTCATCTTCCCCCTCCGGTGGATGGTGTCGGAGAGTGGATTAGCGGGGTTAGAGCGGAATTAGATCACATAGTTGGTGATCGCCCGGCGGAGCTGCGGTTCAGGGAGCCATTCCGCTGTGCGCCCCCTAGCGCCTCCAATTGGATGCGTTCATTGACTTCATTCAAGTTGTGAATTGCTGTTTGTAATTCGAGATCTGATCCTTTCCATAAAACGAAGATGTCATCTATGTATCTCTTATATAGGATGAGATTTCCTTGCCACTCAATGTTGTTTAGGATGTTCTCAGTTTCAAATTGATGCATAAAAAGGTTTGCATACGATGGTGCCGCACAATTTCCCATTGATGTACCTGAACATTGGGCATAAAATTGATTGTTCCATTTGAAATAGCTGTGAAACAGCGTGAAATGAGTGAGCTCCATTAGCAATAATTTCAAATTCTCTGTTTTGTCGCTGTTGAGCAGTGCATTTTCAATTGCTGATAAGCCCAAATTATGGGGAATGGAGGTGTACAATGCCTTAACATCTATGGTACTGAGTATCATGTCTGCGGTAAACTTTGATTTGTGGTCATCCAGAATGTTCAAAAAGTGCGTGGTGTCTTTAATGTATGTGGGAATTTTTTGAACGAGCGGTTGTAAATGTTTGTCGATGAACTGGCCCACTGGTTCGTGGATGGAGTTAACGGTAGATACTATGGGACGAAATGGAGGAATGGTTGGATGTTTATGGATTTTTGGGATCATGTAGATGTAATGAACGGATGGATTGCTTTTCACCAAAAATTCTTTGTCTTTGGTAGTGATGATGCCTTTGTCAATTGCGTCGTCAATGATGGTAACCAGAATTAAAAAAAATTCTTGGGTTGGATCACCCTCCAGTTGCATGTACGTGTCTTTGTCATTAATGTGTTGTGTAACATTTTCCTCGTAGAAATCCGTGTCCATGACAATGATGGCTCCGCCCTTATCGGCTTGACGTATCGTGATATCTTTGTTGTTTGCTAGATTTTGAATGGCTTGTCTCTCTTTTTATGTCATGTTTGTTTTCTTTGATCTTGAAGGTTTAACAATTTTGATTATGTCTTGGGTTACTACCTTCTCAAAAGCATCCAATACTTTGTGGCTGGTAGGAGGTTGAAATCTGCTGGGATTTCTGAGTCCCAATAGTGTGTCTGTTTTTTGTATATTTCCTAAGTCTGTTTTCTCCACAATGTTTGTAAAAACATGTCTGAGGCGTAAGCTCCTTAAGAATTTGTAAAGACAAATTTGTTTTTCCAGGAGATTTGAATGGTTGGTGGGAACAAATGACGTTTCTTTTTGTAACGTACGTTTTTGGAAATTGGTGATTGAGTGTTTGGATATGTTAATAATTTGGTCCTGTGACTCCTTGTGTTCTTGGATACTGATTCTATTGTTGGTTCTGTTCTTACTCCTGCCCCTCCTGGTTCTTCCTGGGTTCCTCGGCCTCTCTCTAAAAAAGAAATCGTGAATTGTTGTCTGCGATTCTCTTCAGAAGGTTTATCTCCGGGTTGGCGTGTTTCTTTCTGTTGAAATGCCGGACCTCTTCTCTGTTGGTGTTGTTGTGATTCATTAGAGGAAGTTTCATCGGATGATTTATTGAATGTCGGTTTTTGTTGTCGTCGACTGGCGTAAATATCTGCCCAACTGTATACCTCTCCGGTTCGATAGTCAGTGCTATCTCTTTGGAATTTCCTTAGTTTGCGTTCATTTATCTCCTTGGTGTAAGTGTCCAGTTGAATATTTATGTCTTTAAGTGCCTGATCGCATTCATCTTTTGTCATCATGGTATTTAATTCCTCCTTTAATAAGGATGCTTCCTTATTGAGATCTTCCAGTAATTTAGCCAGTTCCTCAATTATTAAAAGTATGAGGTCTAGCGAGCACTTATTAAGTATGGTGAACCATTTCTCTGTGAAACGAGCGTTATTTTTGCATAGAGTTGACTTTAGGGATATCCTGAGGCCACGTGGGATCTGTTGAGCTTTGTGGTACTTTATTAACGTGGTTGCGTGAAGACGTTGGTTGATGATCCTTTTGGACATATAGAGTAGTTGTTTTAAATTGGCTTGTGTTGAACTGATGTTTCCACTCTGGTTTTCCTCATCCTGAATTAATGCATATATACGTTGTGAGTCTGCATCTGTGAATGCTAGGGTGTCAGCTCTTTGATTCGATGTTTGTAAGATGTCATCCAGTTGCATGGTGCTGGTTCCACGGATAGCACAGTTCTGTAATATGTAAACCAAGTCTTGGAATGTGGAAACCGCACTCAGTTATCTTGAATTAACCTGAGGTAAATAGGGTGGTTGGTGCATCGGAGTAGTACTCCCTGTGCTAGGAGTTAAACAGTAAATCACAAATGAGCCCTGTTTCCCGCGGGAGCAGAGTCCCTCCAGTGCACTCGAGGAGAACAAAGTTCTTTAAATGATATGTTCACAATATTTTGATTGGTAATATTAAAGTTCCTTTTTATTCCTTTTTAAATTGTAGTGATTTCACATTATTTAATCATAATGTCATATTACTTGTTATTTTTTGCCCAATGCATTTCGGGCATTGCCCTTCATCAGGGGACTAAATGCCTGAAAACAACCAGAGTAAAACATATAATTAGAATGTACATATGATTTGGTACATCTCCATTTTAATGACTGATGAACATTCGAGCTGATTACTGAGGAAACTTGTGGTTTGTGACTGATTTAATTGGAAAATTTCAAAACGAAAGCGTGGAATGAAAGTTAGAGAAAGAGACCTACTCGTTCAAACGATAATGAATAAGTGCCCGTGTGAAAGCCAAAAGTACCCGTGTTCACATGCGCCAAAAGCATGCCTGTTTCGTTAAATGCACATGTTGACAGAAGAAAAGTTACACCCAGTGAATTAAAAGTGCTCGTTCTTGTAAGATTTCAAGTCTGACCTGGTCGGACACAATGGTGTACGTCGAGTGTCGAAAGAATCAACTAGGTATCACCTGAAACAAATAGAGTTTGTCAAATGACTGGTGTGATACAAGAGCTGCATTTCCTCACACTACTGTGAGCCTCCTTGTACGCTTACCGGGTAATGTCGGACGTGTTCCGAATAATGATGCGATGGGTTGTGCTCGGGAAGTGAATGCCAGAGTTATCTTGGTCAATGATTTCCTGACATGATGTCTGATAGGTTCCCAAAAGGTCACGTGACCGGGCCAGAAGAACAAACCGTTCTAATAGGTGCAACCGAGTCAAGTGATGACGCACCCCGTGCAATGTTTTTTACAAAATGAACTTTATGCAAACGCTGTTTCAAAGGACAAAGAGTGCTAAATGGAGTAAATAAAATGGTGTGTGGCGAATCGAAGATGTAAAGAAGGTGAATGATACGTGAGGGTTGTGATGGAATACGGATTAAATAACGAAAAAACGTAATAACGAAAAAACGTGATGGAATAGAGTGTTATACATATAAATGAAAATTATGTTATACATATAAATGAAAATTATAAATGAAAATTATCAAATCATAATTAGGTCAAAGAAAAAACACTACTACAATACAGTATCACAATTACAAATAGCAGCTGTACTCTAAACGTTCATTTAAACCTTTTGGTTGTATAGATGACAACCGATGTATCCAGAGGAGTATCAGAGAGAGGCCGAGGAACCCAGGAAGAACCAGGAGGGGCAGGAGTAAGAACAGAACTAACAATAGAATCAGTATCCAAGAACACAAGGAGTCACAGGACCTAATTATTAACATATCTAAACACTCAATCACCAATTTCCAAAAACGTACGTTACAAAAAGGAACGTAATTTGTTCCCACCAACCATTCAAATCTCCTGGAAACACAAATTTGTCTTTACAAATTCTTAAGGAGCTTACGCCTCAGACATTTTTTTACAAACATTGTGGAGAAAACAGACCTAGGAAATATACAAAAAACAGACACACTATTGGGACTCAGAAATCCCAGCAGATTTCAACCTCCTACCAGCCACAAAGTATTGGATGCTTTTGAGAAGGTAGTAAACCAAGACATAATCAAAATTTTGAAACCTTCAAGATCAAAGAAAACAAACATGACACAAAAAGAGAGACAAGCCATTCAAAATCTAGCGAACAAAAAAGATTTCACGATACGTCAAGCCAATAAGGGCGGAGCCATAATTATCATGGACACGGATTTCTACGAGGAAAATGTTACACAACACATTAATGACAAAGACACGTACATGCAACTGGAGGGTGATCCAACCCAAGAATTCTTTTAAATTCTGGTTACCATCATTGACAACGCAATTGACAAAGGCATCATCACTACCAAAGACAAAGACAAAGAATTTTTGGTGAAAAGCAATCCATCCGTTCCTTACATCTACATGATCCCAAAAATCCATAAACATCCAACCATTCCTCCATTTCGTCCCATAGTATCTACCGTTAACTCCATCCACGAACCAGTGGGCCAGTTCATCGACAAACATTTACAACCGCTCGTTCAAAAAAAAATTCCAACATACATTAAAGACACCACGCACTTTTTGAACATTCTGGATGACCACAAATCAACGTTTACCGCAGACATGATACTCAGTACCATAGATGTTAAGGCATTGTACACCTCCATTCCCCATAATTTGGGCTTATCAGCAATTGAAAATGCACTGCTCAACAGCGACAAAACAGAGAATTTGAAATTATTGCTAATGGAGCTCACTCATTTCACGCTGTTTCACAGCTATTTCAAATGGAACAATCAATTTTATGCCCAATGTTCAGGTACATCAATGGGAAATTGTGCGGCACCATCGTATGCAAACCTTTTTATGCATCAATTTGAAACTGAGAACATCCTAAACAACATTGAGTGGCAAGGAAATCTCATCCTATATAAGAGATACATAGACAACATCTTCGTTTTATGGGAAGGATCAGATCTCGAATTACAAACAGCAATTCACAACTTGAATGAAGTCAATGAACGCATCCAATTTACATCCAACATAAGCAAGACGCAGGTATCCTTTCTGGATGTTCTTGTGACCAAACATGACAGCACATTAGAAACCAGTGTATATCACAAAGAAACGGACAGAAACAACCTACTCCATTTTCACAGTTTTCATCCTCCTTCACTCAAAAAACACTTACCATTCTCTCAATTACTCCGTGTTAAAAGGATTGCTTCCACACAAGACGCGTATAAACATCATAAGACTATCACCCTACAAAAATGTCATGATCGAAAGTATCCTGAAACCACACTGGTTGAAGCCGTTGACAGAGTACAAGGATTAAATAGAGAACAATTGCTCAAACCATCACAAACAAAGGACGAACCAAGAGCTGTTTTTGTATCAAAATACTCTACACGCAGTCACCATATCAAAAAAGCGATCTTAAAACATTGGCCATTATTAGCCTTAGAAGAAGATTTCAAGGGAATATTTACCAGCACTCCACGTTTTGCTTACCAAAGAACCAAAAACATCAAAGAATTACTCAATCAAAAAAATGACACTTCAACTAAAGCGTATAAAGGAACATTACCCTGCCACAATTGTGGAAATTGCAACGCCATCATTAAAGGGAATGAAATTACTCATCCAAGAAAAGGAACTAACATCAAATTAAACGTCAACGGAACGTGTGATGGCATGAATCTAGTATACACGCTAAAATGCCCATGTGGCCTTGTATATGTGGGAAAAACAGCAAAAAAAATAAAAACTAGACTTTTTGAACATAAAAGTAACATTCGATTGAAATATTTGAAATCCACAGTGGCCATCCACTTCAATGAACATAATCACAATCTCAGTCAGCTAAGATTTTGTATCCTGGAAATGGTACCTATATTACCAGGAAGAGACAATACCCAACATTTACTCAGGAGAGAACTCCTCTGGATACATCGGTTGTCATCTATACAACCGAAAGGTTTAAATGAACGTTTAGAGTACAGCTGCTATTTGTAATTGTGATACTGTATTGTAGTAGTGTTTAATCACCACATGATCAATATGCCTTTTTTCTTTGACCTAATTAGGATTTGATAATTTTCATTTATAATTTTCATTTATATGTATAACATAATTTTTATTTATATGTATAACATTCTATCCCGTCACATTTTTTCGTTATTACGTTTTTTCGTTATTTAATCCGTATTCCATCACAACCCTCACGTATCATTCATCTTCTTTACATCTTCGATTCGCCACACACCATTTTATTTACTCAATTTAGCACTCTTTGTCCTTTGAAACAGCGTTTGCATAAAGTTCATTTTGTAAAAAACATTGCACGGGGTGCGTCATCACTTGACTCGGTTTGCACCTATTAGAACGGTTTGTTCTTCTGGCCCGGTCACGTGACCTTTTGGGACCCTATCAGACATCACGTCAGGAAATCGTTGACCAAGATAACTCTGGCATTCACTTCCCGAGCACAACCCATCGCATCATTATTCGGAACACGTCCGACATTACCCGGTAAGCGTACAAGGAGGCTCACAGTAGTGTGAGGAAATGCAGCTCTTGTATCACGCCAGTCATTTGACAAACTCTATTTGTTTCAGGTGATACCTAGTTGATTCTTTCACCACGCGACGTACACCATTGTGTCCGACCAGGTCAGACTTGAAATCTTACAAGAACGAGCACTTTTAATTCACTGGGTGTAACTTTTCTTCTGTCAACATGTGCATTTAACGAAACAGGCATGCTTTTGGCTCATGTGAACACGGGTACTTTTGGCTTTCACATGGGCACTTATTCATTATCGTTTGAACGAGTAGGTCTCTTTCTCTAACTTTCATTCCACGCTTTCGTTTTGAAATTTTCCAATTAAATCAGTCACAAACCACAAGTTTACTCAGTAATCAGCTCGAATGTTCATCAGTCATTAAAATGGAGATGTACCAAATCATATGTACATTCTAATTATATGTTTTACTCTGGTTGTTTTCAGACATTTAGTCCCCTGATGAAGGGCAATGCCCGAAATGCATTGGGCAAAAAATAACAAGTAATATGACATTATAATGCAATAATGTGAAATCACTACAATTTAAAAAGGAATAAAAAGAAACTTTGATATTACCAATCAAAATATTGTGAACATATCATTTAAAGAACTTTGTTCTCCTCGAGTGCCCTGGAGGGACTCTGCTCCCGCGGGAAACAGGGCTCATTTGTGATCTTCAGTGGTTTACAAATTTTCTATCTCACAGAACCCAGACCATCAACCTGAGTCCCTTTAAATCACGCACCATAGAGCTCTACAAAGGGGTTCCCCAAGGGCTCCTGTCTCAACCCTGATTAATATCTATGTAACCCCCCACCCTTGCCGAAACCATCAGAGCTTTTGGTTTTCGAGCCTCTTTCATATGCTGCTGATACTCGGCTCCTAACCCCTTTTGACAAAAACCTGAATGATACGCAAGCACGTTTTGAAGCCGGGATGAAAGCCATTCCTTCCTGGATCACCAATAAGTGTCTCCAACTGAACTCCAGCAAAACAGATATCATGCTGTTTGGCAGAGCCCAACTGCTCTGGACTCCTGACTGATGGCATTACGAATTAGGCGCAGCTCCAACCCCTACAGTGATGGTAAAACACCGGGGCATTTGCCTGGATCAGGTGCTGACCATGAAAGAACAGGTTGTGGATACCACTGGCACCTGCTTTCACACTAAAGAAAATTGTGTGACCCGGAGCTGCTTGCACTGGTTATCCCCTGAAGTTCAATCTTAGCTACTGATTACCTCATTCCACTTTGGTGCTTAGAATCACTAGCGAACTCCTCACTCCTGTCAGATTAACTATTTGCTCCCATAACAAAACGGGAACTGCTGCAAATCATTATTAGCCTTATTCTACCTCAACCAATGCTTTAAATACTTGGTATTATTTGCAGACTTTTTATAATGCCTATTGACTGTTCTTTTTCTCCTCTCGTATTTTATTCACTATTTTAATGACTTCGTTTTAAACCTGTGACCTGGTTACCTTATGTGAATCTGTACCACCACATGTAACTCTAAACCTTATTTACGGTTATTGACTGAACTAGTCCACTTCACATAATCCACATAATATTTATGATTTTCTTGTCACCCACATTTAACATTGCAGTCTAGCTCTTCACTATCCCCCTAACTTTACCAAAGGACCTTCTAGGCCGAAGGCCCACCTTCAATTAAACCTGAGCAGCTGTCAAATATTATTATTCTAAGGCACTTTGTGCACCCATACTTACCTACCTCATAGCATAGATGGAGATGCCTCAGAGTGACAGTCCAGTGATGTGTCTGGGAACTGACGGTGCAAAATGGCAGATCGCGAACGGAGCCACCATTTTGTTGTTTCTTGTCCTCTCCCTCGGTCCGTTGGACTTCATCCTGCCGACCCCCAGCCATTGCTCCTCGGCTGGACGGCCTTATATCTTTCTCCCCTCCAGGCCCCTGTCTCTCCTGTCACCTATCTTCTGTGCCTCCTCTTCCTCTCTACCCCCTTGGATGACCTATTTCTCCGTTCACTCTGTTTTTTTTTTTTTTTTTAAAAAGACCTTTATTGTTGGAAATACACAGTACACAGCGTTCTGCTGACAACCCATCCGGGCCAGCCGCACATCCTTAAATTCGCAGCACTTGCATAGAAAGAAGAGAAATAACACAGCCACATGGCCGTCAACCCGGAGGTCCGGCGGCGTTGAAGTGATTAATTCTGTAATTCGTGATCATGCGTGCATTCAGCAATGAAAGGATACAACGTGAGAAAGAACGTCTCCGTTCACTCTGTTGAAAAGTAATATACAATTTTTTTTGCCTAATCGTTATGAAAATGGAACTGTGAGAGAGGGACCTTCGGGGGACGGCACTGCCTGGTACTACCACGGCCAGAATTCCCCGCATGTAAAAGACGGAGCTATGAGAGACAAAATAGACAACAGCCAGACCGAAGGAAAGAAACACCCACCTGAAGAACCAGGTTATTTAAGACCCGGCGGCGCCAGGGGCACGCCCAAAGTCTTCGGGTATCACCTGTCTTAGAACACAGAGACACGGAAACTTCTTGGTGGCGTCAAAGATCGAATTTATTGGCTGCAGCCAGTAACAGAAGTCCTAAAAGTCAACACGGTATGAGTTCTCAGGAGACTGCTCAATTTTACAAAGCAAGTCATCCCTTTTTATGCCAAAAATCACATTCCAGACAAATACCTTACATTTACAAACTGTCCAATCACATGTATCCACACCAGAGGTATCGCATGACGGTAAAACCCACTTTTCAGTTGCCCAGCCCATGATCAATTATCGGTCAAACCCAACATTCTTCTTTAGATAGGTCGAACGAACCCATAATAAAAAAAGGCACATCCCCATCGTAAATAGACCATAAAGAAAGGAGCAGAAACAGGTGAGAGTAGCATAAGGCATATTTGTGTGCAATAAAGTTTTACGATGTCCTGTGCTTTGAGCCTTAATCTTGATCAGCTACTGGGAAAGGAACTGGCCTTACAAGGTTGGCTTCAGGCAAGAGGGTCAGTTCGCTCAGGTCATTCAGAAGTCAGCTAAAGTGTACGTGTGCTAAAGACTCGTTCGGCCGTAGTCATCGGCCTATGTGAGGGCAACCACAAAATGGCTGCCATACACAAAATGGAACCCAAGGGTTCAGAACGAAATTCCTAAATACGCAGTGAATCCATCGGTCTAACGTGATAAAAACACTCATACTTGTCGTGCTAACTGGTTACGGTTCGCTAATGTCAAATTCGTAACGAAACCATGACCTTTATGAAATGGGTTCAGAATTCACGGAACCTCACACCTTTTCTGTTTATCCGCAGCGGGGTCCGGAGTCGGAAGGAGGAGCTGAACCCGGAAGTATTACGGTTCCACCCGTAAAAGTGGAAGCAACCCAGGAAGAGGCGTCTTGGACCTACAGGAAGGAGGAGCCGAGGACGGAAGAGAAACGAAGCGTGGAGCAGGACGCCAAGATCAGGAACCGCGACATGGAGCCGAACGCCGGGAGTGAGGCCAGCGACCCAAGCGGCGAGGAGGCGGAGGAGACCAACAAGCCCTGGACAGAGGAGGGGTGGTATCCACCGGAGGAGGCTGAAGAGTGGGCCGCAACTCTAGAGAGTTGCGGCAGAGCCGGTGAGTGACGCCGGTCCTGGGGAAAGCGGGTTGGGACTGTTGAGGGAGGTGGGCGGAAGAGAGGACTGCTAAGGGAGTTGAGGAAATAGGGGAACACGGGCAAATCTGTTGATAAGTGCTCACCGATTCCGCCACCACTATTGTGTTAGTAGCCACACAATCACCACCCTATGCCCCGACCAGTCCTTTGAATCTCTTTTGTTACTGCACTCTTTATTCTTTTGACTTGAAATATCACCCCAGCCACAGCTTATCCAATTCTTTAGGCACTACCGGGTGTAGGTGATGGGTTCAAAAGTATGACCCAGTAAACTGACAGGCTCCATTTTCTCTCCTCTTGGCGAGCCTCCGGGTAAAGCTAGCGCCACGGATACATCACCCCCACATCAACTCTATCTCCCACCCGAAGAGGGAAGACCAACACTGGCATCTTCAACCTTCCACCCTGAGAGTGAGAAGACCCATCCAGAGGAAGAGACTTGTGACCCTGTAGTCAAACCCAAAACTGTGTCAACTGATAATAAAGAAATCCCTGTTCGACAATATATTCAGCCTCCTCGTCTGTATATCCACCCTGCACTCCCACAAGTGGTGTCAGAAGTGGATACAGCGGAGACATAGAGGCTACCCTTACGAAGATGGCAGAAAACCAGGAACACCTGGGCAAGGTGATGGAGAGATTTTTGCTTGTGATGGAAGAAGACCGAGATAAGATACAGAAGGCCATAACAAGGCAAAGCCAGACACAAGGAGCGGTCATGGATAAGAGTGCTGAAGTCCTGGGAAACCAGAGAGGTCCCACCTCCCTACCTTCTAAGGTGTTACAGAAATACGTTAGCGGGGAGGATAAGGACTTCTTTTTTAACAACTTTGAGCAAATAGCCACAGCAGCGGCTTGGCCTGCAGATAAATGGGGACAATATCTGGGGCCTCTCTTGTCAGGCAATCTACAAGCAGCCTACCAGGCAGCAACGGTACAAGGAACAGTTCCCTATGCTGACATCAAACAGTGTATCATGGAGAGGCTGGGAGTGGATGATGAATCCTACCGGATAATTTTACGCCAGATTAAGGAAGGTCCCCAAGAAACACAGCGTGCCCTGTACTTTAGGGTGAAGGACATGGCTGACCGTTGGTTGAAACCAGCCACCACCGACAAAGACGGTATCATGTCCAAAATCTATTTGGAACAATATCTGGCTTCCCTTCACCCCCTTTACAGAGATGGGTCCGACAACAGGCTCATCTTACCCTTGAGACCGCCATGGAGATAGCCAGTGCATATAGCCGTGCACAGGAAATCCAAAAAGGAAAAGATGACCCGCCATGGAAATCTGGTGGTCCCGGACAACAAAGGCCATCCGCCCCCCACTTCCCAAGAAACCAAAACCAGTAACCCTTATCCCTGGGGTGGTTACCCCAACTCCTGTATTTCGACCACCGAATCCAGGACCACAATGCTTCCACTGCGGCGGAATGGGACACATTGCCAGATTCTGTCCCCAAAAAGAGGAGCCAATGGAAATAGGTATGGCACGAAATTACTATTGTTCCTCATCCGAAAAGCCTCTCCCACCTTATCATTGTACGGTGAAGGTCAATGGACAACAAACTGAGGTTCTGTGAATTCTGAACCCGTGGTTCCATTTTGTGTATTTCAGCCATTTTGTGGTTGCCCTCACATACGCCGATGATTGTGGCTGAACTAAGTCTTTTAAGGACATGTACACCTTAGCTCGAGTTCGTGATGACTCCTGTTTGACCTGAGTGAACTGACCCTGTTGCCTGAAGCTGACCTTGTTAAACCAGTTCCTGCCCTTTAGCTGATCAAGATTAAGGATCAGAGCACAGGACATCATAAAGTTTTACTGCACACAAACATGCCTTATCCTACTTCTATCTGTTTCTGTTCCTTCTTTTATGGTCTGTTTATGATATGGGTTGTTATCCTTTTATTATGGGTTTGTCCGGCTTGTGTAAGAAGGAATGTTAGGTATTTTGCATGCTTGCAAAAGCTAGGACTGTCCCTTACTTGTATGCTGAAGTTTGTAACCCTAAGCATATAAAAGGCCTCTGTTTTCTGTATTCTTCAGACTGCCTCATTCAGTTGCTACGGCTCCTGTGTGACGTAGTTTCACTTAATACAGATGTCTTTTCTTATTGCAGCTTCTGTGCCAAGTTCTTCTTTCTATTAGTAAGTATTCTGTGAAAATGAAGATTTCATTTCTTCAAATGGCGCGGCCAACGTGGGCTTCATCAGAGAAGTGACTTTCTGTGGGAGTGATCTTGTCAGAAGACTGAAATCTACTGAGGAGGACAGGGCGGGACTCTACTACTCTGTGCACAGGAATTCTGGAGATTCTCTGTTTCTGCAGCCCAGTATATTTCTGCTCTTCCTGATTTTGATCCTCCACAGGATGTCACTCCTGACTGAGAACCTTTTTTGGCGTGAGTATTCTAAAAAAGACCGTTAGGTCATGTAGAACTTGACAGTTAGAATTTGGATAACCTTTTGATTAGTAAAAATAAGAAGTACAAGTGGGTCGCTCCCACGACTTTGTTTGGTTTCTTGGTTTTGATTTGGTTATTGCAATTACCAAAGCTGAGGGGTTGGTTTCTTGGTTTTGATTTGGTTATTGCAATTACCAAAGCCGAGGGTCTCGTATATTTGCGAGTATATCGTTTTTGATAACCCCTTGAAGTTTGAAGCTAGATTAGTGAGCTATAAGATGCCTGGTCTTAGCAAATTTAGGACTGTAACTTTGGAACTTTGGAATTTGTATTGGCCAACTTTTGGATTTGTATCTCCTGTGGTTTGCTTAATGTTCGTTCACTCGTTAAGCACCACGCTGAGATTGCCTTTCTAATCGAATCCTCTAATTTGGATATATTATTTCTAACCGAGACCTGGACTAAAGTGGACAGTGGGGTGGAGATCGGCTGGGCCTGCCCACCGGGTTACCTCATAAGGCACACTCCCCGAGCTTCCGGGAGGGGTGGTGGAGTGGGATTCATCTATAGAGACTCGCTCTCCCTCTCGCAGCTCGCAGTAAAAGAAGTGTTGGGGTTTGAGCTCATGGGCTTCTCTTTAACGGCCCAGGGTGGTACTTTGGTAGCAGGTCTTCTTTGTTATAGACCGCCTTCCCTGACTGCCTCGGCCTCCCAGCAACTGGTCGACTTGATCTATGACCTCTCAAACTCCCATGCTAGATTCATAGTGTTGGGCGATTTTAATTTATGGCCCACCGGCCCTCAAGATCTGGCTTTTAGAGAACTTTGCCAAGCGTGTAGCAATGTACAACTAGAGCAGCTTGTGCTGTCACCTACTCACGCTAAGGGGCACACTTTGGATTTGGTATTTGCTGACAAAGAGCTGGTTGTAGTTAATGAGGTCATAGATCAATGTTGGACCGATCACGCACTGATTCTCATGTCCATCTCCTTGCCTGGAGGACCATTAAGCATAAATGGTCCGGGCAGGTTCAAACTCAGCAGGCAATGGTCCCGCCTACTAAGGAGGTCGAGTCTACCCACATTACTGCCTAGATCTTTTTTCGTGGGGGACAGTGTGGATAAGAGCTATGCTGCCTTTTGCCAGCAGATCTTGACATCACTAGATGAATTGGTCCCCTTACGGAGGGTGAGGGACAAACCCATGAGAGCCAATGCCTGGTTTACTAGCGATCTTAGCCAGCAGAAACTTCGCTGTAAACAGGCAGAGCGTGCTTGGAGGAGAGGATACAGGGAATCAGATAGGGCGGCCTATAAAGAGGTCTTGCAGGAATATAAAGCCCATTTAAGGATGGCCAAAGCTACGTTTCTGGAATACACCTTGGATAAGGCTTCTAATAAGTCGCAGACTCTTTTTAAGCTGGTTAATAATCTAGCTAACCCAGCCTGCGCAGTACCAGCTATTCCGGCCTCTCAGGAACTGTGCGATTCTCTGGCCTCTGCATTTGAGGAGAAAATCAGGACAATTTTGAATGGACTTTTGGCTTCCAGTCAGCCTGGCCCGTTACTGCCTCTCTCCTCAGAATCTCTCTATACTTTTCGGATTCTGAGTGGGTCGACGACAAGGAAGGGCAACCCCAGCTGTCCTGTTTTCCCATCCCCTCTTTGGAGGAATTTTGCGTACTGGCCAATTGCGTTTCCTCGGGTTCACCACTTGACCCAATGCCACATAAGATCTGGAAGTCATTCCAGGCAGAGCTGTTTCCTCCACTTTACACCATCTGCTGTCAGTCGTTGGCTACAGCTTCAGTCCCAGACAGTTGGAAGATGGCAGTAGTAACACCTTTGCTAAAAAGGCTTCTTTGGACCCTCTATGTCCGGCCAAAACAGGCCCATCTCGCTTTTACCATTCCCGATAAAAATCATAGAGAAGCTGGTCACAAGAGCCTTATCCAACTTCCTTGAAATCAACTCTTGTCTGGATGTAGCCCAATTCGGCTTTAGGCCGGCCCATGGCACTGAGACCGCCTTGGTCGCCGTGTTGGATGATCTGCGAACGCGTGTCGACATGGGTAAGGCAGCATTCTTAGTGCTGCTTGACATGTCGGCCGCGTTCGACGCGGTGGACCACGCGGTTTTACTGGGCCGTCTTCGGAGAGCAGGTGTAACTGGCTTGGCTTTAAGCTGGTTAACATCCTATCTCTGCAACAGACAGCAAGCCGTGGCGTTGCCACCGTTTCGATCAGCCGTGCGTCAGGTGAATCAAGGTGTACCTCAGGGGTCAGCGATCAGTCCGATCCTCTTCAACCTATACCTCAGACCCCTAATAAGTTTGATAAAGTCATTCGGCATATCAGTCATCAACTATGCCGATGACACTCAACTGATTTTTTCATTTGAGGGCAAAGAGACAGTCTCGAGGGACACCTTTCACCGGTGCATGTCGGCAACAGCAGAATGGCTACGACTCAACTCGCTTCAATTCAACGGGTCGAAAACCGAGGTTCTTCACTGCTCCTTGGATCGGCTTCCTCGCCCGCTGCTGGAAGACTTTTGGCCAGCCTCTATCTTGGGTACGGTGACCGCGGCCGAATCGGCTCGCAACTTAGGGGTCTTGTTTGAGCCTAGCCTGCAGCTTGACGCCTCTGTCAACAGGACTACGCCGACTTGTATGGGCTTGCTTCGAGCCTTACGAAAAATCTTGCCGTTACTTCCTCTAGGAGCCAGGGCAGAAGTGGTGCGTAGTACCATCCTCAGTAGGTTAGACTACTGCAACGCACTGCTTCTGGGGGCTCCCAATATCCTGGTATCAAAGTTACAGAGGATTCAAAATATGGCAGCCAGATTGGCTATATCTCGCCCACGTTCTGCATCGTCATCGGCAGCACTCTCTGATCCCCCCTGGCTACCTGTCCAGCAGCTGATTCTTTTTAAGGCTTCATGCCTTGTCTTCAGGGCTTTGCATGGACTGGGACCAATGCTGCTTCAAAATCTTTTCTCTTGGTACCAAGCCGCTAGACCCCTGAGGTCTTCTTCGGCGGTCTTGGTGATGGTCCCTAAGATTAACAGAGTGAGGATGGGCGGCCGTGCTTTCAGTTTTGCGGCCGCCAAATTGTGGAACACCTTACCTCTGTCGCTGAGGCGTAGGCAAGATCTGACTTCCTTCAAGAAGGATCTTAAAACCCACCTCTTTCCAAGAGCAATGTAGTGTATTACACCTGATGGATTGTTATGGTCACAGCGCCAGGATACCCTTTGGGTGGCAGCTGCGCTTAACAAGTATACATACATACATACATACATACAATATTGTATATTCTGCAATATTTTTGGCATGCCTGTTTCAAAGCTCACATGAGAATGTGTTGCTTTATTTGGAAGGTACCATAGTGTGATGTGAAGTAAATTAGCCGGCTTCCCTAGAGGGAATATCTAAATAGGTTTAGATTTACAAACATATTTCTTCCTTGGTGATTTTGTATCCCCAGGGAATTAAAATATGACATAATACATATAAGGATCATTTGTTCTGCGCAATGTTATGAAGGAAGATATACAGAGCGATTTTTTGGTGTTCTGCTAGCCAAAGCTAGTGAATTGAGTGTATTTTCGCTTCTTGGACATACATCAGTCTGTTGGGCTGTTTTTGCAGTCTTTTGAAACACAATTGAGAAGCGTTTCTTGTAAATATGACTTACAACTAGTATTTACAAATGGTTTGGTTTAAGTACAGTCTGTGGGCTGCCCTTTCTTTTTGTTCTGAGTATTGGTTTGTGGGTTAAATGTGTGTTTAAATGTCTATGTGGTTTTCCCATTAGTGCAATTTCTGTAAGTGAATAGCGTTGGCGCTATTTATGAAATGCATGGCTAAAGCGCGCCGTATTGTGTGGCCTGAGTGTTTCACCCTTTTCTGTTTATGTCTGAAATAAGGGATTCAGCTTGCTTTTATATGTGGTATTATCAAAAATGATTGGGTTTATTAAAAATAATTATTAAATTATGAAAAATAATTATTAAAAATAAGTGCTACAAAATTAGTTTTTTACTATTCATGAAGCTTAATGCTCATACTGTGACCTCCTAGCATTATAATTTAATTTGAGTTGTGTTGCACTGCATAATGAGGACATTAGCATATGACATCTCACTTAGCGCAGGCGTAAAAAACTCATGTTTCTAAGGATTTACATGAGATATGTCTAATGTCTAATATCTGTAATGTGTAAAGAACATTCTGAGGATGATTAATATGCAACATACTTATAGGATATTTATTTTTAAGTGCCCCAAATATCAAAGTCGAATTTGGTTTTTTTTGCCATTTATAATAGCTTTAAAGTGCTTTTAGGCTTCAGTGAATGCATACATTTAGGTATAATACAAATTTGCAGGCTGTCCTCATTTGGGGTTTGCTTTTAAATGGCCCAGTGAGATTCATTTAAGGTTGATGAAATAAGTACCATTGCAACAAGCATTTGTTCTAAAACTGGTATGTGTGTTATTAGGTTCTGTGAATTATTCACAGTAAATGTTGTTTAATAATCTGGAAATTTAGATAATTTTTAGCGCCTAAAAAGGAGACATTATTTTTCAAAATAGAGTGAATTATTGCAAGTTAGGAGGAATTAGGAAGGCCTTTTGCCTTTGTCAGCCTCAGAATGAGCAGAGGGTTGGGGCTAGTAGAGCTGCAGAGGCTTGCTCAAGTCCTGCTGAGGTGTCATCTTTAGTTTCCCTGTAAACAATGGAAGGAGGCTGTCATGTTGACATTTGTGACCTTTTAAATTAGGGCCTTGTCTCTGTGAAATGCAGAATGACCTTGCTAAACAGGCCTCTAAAAGGAAGGGTTTCTGGTTTCTCCACATAATTAATGAACTTAATTCCAAAGGGAAAATATGAAAAAGGTTTCTTTGAAAGTCCCAACACATGCTAAATGCTCTGCAGAAATGATATATTTGTATCTCTGCCTCTAAAAAAATAATGTCTGCTAGTTGCTTTTATTTGACCGAAAATGAAGCATTGCATTAAGTCTTAGACAGAAAATAAGACGAAGCTTTTTATTGAAATTTTGAAGGCTACATGCCTAAGTGAGAACGATTTTCCAATTAAGAATTCTTTTTTAGAGGGGAAATTGTGGCCCAAAGATAACATGGAGTGTCAGTGAAAGAATTTTACTTTTGGAAAGTTAAAATGGCTTAATGTTGCAAGCTGACTGACAAGATGGTAACAGTTTAGTGATGGAAATGTATTTTTGTGTCTGTTCATGTGTATTATGTTTTGTCTTCTGATTAAAAGTTATAATTGATGTCTGTTTGTTATGAGAAATGTCTTTTGCTTCTGCCCACAGATCATTCATGGATTGTTCTGGGTGATTTTAAGGCTGACAAGACACGTGAGTTTGGTTCGTTAAAAAGGGATGTGTTTTTGCGTAGCCTTTGGGAAGAAATTTTCATGTGTTTTTTTTTTTTTTTATGTTTTGTGTTTGGTCCTATCATGAATTGTTCCTGCGGGTCCTGTGTGTCAGAAGAGACATAGTGGGTTGTATTTGACAGCCAAATGTCCACTAAATGGTGATTTGCTGTCCAAAGGAGGGTGAGGATTTTACACCTGACAAATTAAGCAAGCCCAAATATTGAGTTTTGGGCTGCAGGTTCACAGTGCATAAAGTAAAGGACTTGAAGTGTGTGCGTCGCCGCTCATTTACATATGCTATTGTCTTGTCTATGTTTTTTGTGCTTGATATACAGCAAGTATATCTGATGGCTTGACATGTGCGTTTTGCGTTTATGTTGTTGCTTTTGATACTATTACAAGTTTACCTGTGTTGTGAAGGGATATACATGACGATGTGTATCCTGCAAACAGTTGGGTAGATTTGCTTTGACACTAAATTTCACAGAAAGACAGACAACACTTCATCAGTGTATGTCAAATTTGGCTTTAATGGTATTTGAAGGAAAATAAAAAAAGAGATATACAGAATCAAAGTGTGTCATATGCTGTTAGTCACGTACTGCCCCTCCCCTTAAGGAACAGGCAGCCCTACATTTATGTATCCTGATTGGACGTAAGGATACAATTATAGATCTGTGACTCTTGTACATGGTGACCTAATTTCTTTATTACATTAGTCAGTTTTGTTCGGTTTCCTAAGTAGTGTATGGCTTTGTACCATAAAGGAAACAAGGTTTCATTTTTCCTTGAAGAAAGGAACTGGAACATTAGCTGAGATTACCGTATATGGTTTAGCGGCCAGCGGTAGAGCTAACATTTTTGAACTATTTTTGATTTTTTGTTCACTCAAGTAATTTCTTGTTCTTCCTATAGATTTTTCTTTTTCTCCCCTGACCGATGTCGCATAGTGCCTAGCGTTTGGGGATTTTAGCTGTGACCTAGTCCTATTTCGCTTTTCCATATTCCTTTCACCAGTCAGCCCTTTTATTATTGTAGGTGTATTGTTTAGGTTCACACTTCCAGATTGCAGTAATGTACTAGGAACCCCTATATTATGTACTAGCAGCCCGTCCCGACCTTGTCCGGGAGCTTTCAGGCTTCCCCCTACCCCCGCCTGCCCCGACATTGCCCAGCAGACCGTGGCCCCCGCCCGCCCTGTCCCCTGCCTGCCGCCTGGCCCGACCCTCACGTGGCCTGAGTCAATGGAGGTGTTAGTCCCCGTCCCCCGCCTTCCCCGACCCCCGCCTGCCCCGACATTGCCTTTTGTAACTCCCCATCCCCCGCCTGGCCCGACACCCGCCTGCTTACCTCAGCCGCCGCTCCTGAGTTGACAGCTCCTCGCCGCTCTGCTCCTCACCACTTGTCCTGGCCTGAGTCAATGGAGGTGTTAGTCCCCGTCCCCCGCCTTCCCCGACCCCCGCCTGCCCCGACATTGCCTTTTGTAACTCCCCGTCCCCCGCCTGGCCCGACACCCGCCTGCTTACCTCAGCCGCCGCTCCTGAGTTGACAGCTCCTCGCCGCTCTGCTCCTCACCGCTTGTCCGCCGCCGCTCCTCCCCCGCGCCATGTCCGCCTCTCCGCTGGTCGCACCGCCGCTGGCCTGTCCGCTGCTTCTCACGTGAACGATCCTCCCCCGCGCCATGTCCACCGCTCCTCTGACGCCGCTCTGATGCCGCTCCTCGATGTGAGCACGCACGTCGCAGCTGGCGCTACTTTGGGGGGACTACATTTTTTTTAATATACATTTTTTAAATAAGGTTTATTTTTAAACTTTATATAGCCTATAACCATCTACACACCCTGACGGTTTCTAAGGTGTATCGGGTGTGTAGATTGGCGCAGTGGTTCCGGAGGTTACCCGCCTCAAAGCCTGAAAGTTTCTCCTTTATTATAGTAGTATAGATAATTCCCTTTTGTATGACTAGACTGGTGTTTAAGAATTTTCTTTAGGCCTAACTCGATGTTTTCCAGTCTAACCGTCATGGTAGTGATGGACTGGTTAACTGACTCAATGCTATTATAAGACAAGTTTCCACATTTTGATCATTAGCCTGTGTATTGCATAGTGCACTTGATGCACAGTTATGAAAAGGGAGGTATCTACATGTCCCTGATAATCTGTATCATGTGATTTCTTTTTTGAGATGTTCTAGATAAGGAATTTAGGAACACCTAGACTTAATCATTGAGAGAAAAAATGTGTTTACCCCATTAGACGATGTCACTATGTGTGAGGACATCCATTTAGATAAAATTCTCATATAGTTATCTACCCTTAGATGGTAGAGGATATGCTCTCACATGGAAACCCAATTGAAGAAATTAGGGGCACTGTTTTGCTTATTGCCTTTGTCTTTGTATTCTATGAGAATGACAGTGTGTTCTAGACCAGAATTGTCTCATGGCGTGTGGCCACTCCCTCGCAGATTGCAGGCCATCTGCTTGCAATCCTCTTGTTAAAAACAAACTGTTTTTGTACTAAATTGAAGGAAAATAACAAATGTGTCCCATTTCCTACGTCACTAGGTTCTGCGGGATTAAGTCATAATAACCTGCGGACCTTTGATGAAAAGCTAATCCCCATCAGTGACAGTCTCAGCACCCAGAAAAGCAGCAAGGCTGGACAGTGATCGCCAGAGCGCCATCCATGGTATCTCCAAAGATTCGTACTTGCTCCATCAGACGGCATTGGACGTCACAGAACTAGTTTCAGTGCAAAAGAGCGAAAGAGAAGGATTCCAGTTATTTTAAGGTTTTAGTTTTTCACCTGTCATGTGCTGGTAACCTCTGACAGTAGGCAGTCCATTGAGCCCCTTGGCCTGAGTTTTGGCCACACACCCCTTTTCTTTGCTCCAACGGAAAGGCAGTGCACCGGAGGACCCAAGACCGGCAAAAGGCACTACATTGTGGTACCTATGATTAAATGAAAGAGCATCCCGAGCATCCTCTGACACTGAAAAGCGAGTGTTGGAGTCTGAAAGTGTTGCTGAGTATGAAAGCCTGTTGCTCTTTCCTGATTAATAGTACTTGGGTCTGCATGAGATGATCTGTGCCCATGATCAATGGAGAGCACACTATCTGTAGTGCCTGCCGCAGAGGAGAGATATTGGTGCACTGCCTTGAGACATTGAGACTTTCAAATAAGCTGGGAGTGTTTGCCAGGAGGGCACTCCAACGGATACTGAGAAGGACCATTTTCATGAAAGGCCTGAATGAAGAGGCCCATGCGGAAGAAAACAACAGAAGGGGATTTGATGAACAATAGAAGCCTGCCGGAGAGGCTTGGACGGACTCTGGGTATTTCCCGTGCGATTGCATAAAATGGGTGTTAGGAGACTGATTCTGGTTATTTTGCTGGCATTATTTTTAAGTAGTATTCTGTTTAATAAAAGCAGAATAAGTCCATTCTCTGTGGAAGAGTATCCCTTTTCACCTCAGAGCATTGATGAGGATCACCACTGTTTCACCTGAACATATAATAAGTTACTAAAATGCACAGGAGCCATAAAAAAAAATGTTACTAGATAATTTTAGGATTTACTTTCTGCTTAGAGTTGTGAAAAATGATAATTTTGTTTGTAATAGTGGTCATTACTTTCTCCTGTTGTCCATATGTTCTTAATAACATGTTTTCTAGTATGTTTAAGCATGACGTTGTCTTTTGTGGGTTGGATTGTTTTTGCTACCCAATTGACATCTGTACCCACCTCCCAACCTATGTCTTCCTACTACTACTTCTTCGCATTCTTTCCATATTTTACCTGAACATGAACTGGTTAGGAGGTCAGAGTTTACTATTAATTGCTTTGTACAGCTTCTGCATCAACACCAGTTAGTGGTAAACACCACTAATTGTTGGGTGTGTGGTCTTATGCCACATACTACAGATAGAGGTATTCCCTATTTGGTTCTGCCATTTAGTTACAATGGGTCTGTATGGGCATATCAGACGATGTTTATTTATGCCAACGAAGTCTATCCCTTGCGTTCCATGAAAGATAACTCGAGTAATAATGCACGCGTGATATACAAACAGCGATGCACCTGTTGTTTAATCTAGAGACTCCAGATGTATGTTTTCATGTGGCCACTTATATTTTAAAATGTATCTCTGTAAGAAAATCAATTATTGTATGAATTCCTTTTTTCCGGTTTCGAGCTGCTAAAATGCTTTTTGCACTTTGGGAAAGATGGTACTGACACTCGCACTTTATCATGCTAATTTGCACATATATGAATGCTGTTTAATTGCTGCTATTGTATATTGTGCACTGATAGAATGGTATAGCACTTGCACTTTGTTACTCTATTGCACATAGTTAGACTATTCTTTTAAAAATATTTGACTCAGTGCTGCTAAATGCATATTGCACTTTAGGAAGGATGGTATTGTATTTTTGTATTTTATCAAGCTAATTTGCACATATATCAATACGGTACTGACACTTTGCACTTTATCAGCGTATTTGCACATATATTTATTTATTTATTTATTTATTTAAGCTTGTATCGCGCACAGCTACCCACAGTGGGTTTTCCGGCGCCAGGGAAAGACTATAGAAGAAAGAGGAAATGTTACCTTGACTTGAGGCCTCAGCCGACTATTGGTCACGCTTAGTAAAAAGCAAGGTCTTCAGAGCCTTACGGAAGCGGAATAAGTTGGTCTCAGATTTTAATGCCAATGGGTATGAGTATTTAGGACCCAAAGTTGAAAAGGAGCGGCCTCCCATTTTTGTCAGCTTCCATCTTGGTACTGTGAAGTTACCAATGTCCGATGACCTTAGTGAGCGCAGGGGTCTGTAGGGTTTTACCAGCCCCTGAACATATGCTGGGGCGCTGCCCTGCTTAGCCTTGAACATGTAGCAAAGTGCCTTGAATTTAACGCGTTCAGGGATACTCAACCAGTGGAGGTCGTGCAAGGCAGTGGTGGCTGAGGTACGTCTGGGGACGTTCTTAAGCAGGCGCGCAGCAGCATTTTGCACCACCTGCAGCACATGTATAGTGGCTTTATCTGCTCCCAAATAGAGAATGTTGCCATAGTCCAGGCGAGATGTTACAAGTGCCTGGACTACGGTTCTGCGAGTGGAAAGAGGGAGCATCCACAGAATCTTGTGAAGCCACCGCAGAGTTGAAAAACAAATGGCTGAAACCTTAGTAGCCTGTTGTCTCATCGTTAGCCTGTCGTCAATAATGACACCCAGGTTACGAACTGCGGTCGACGGTGTAGGCGCATTCCCCAGTTCGATGGGCCAATGGCTGGGACCCCATAGATGTTTGTTCTGTCCCAGAATGACCACCTCGGTCTTCTCCCCATTCAGTTTGAGACAGTTTCTCCGCATCCAGTCGGCCACAAGAGTGAGGCCCGACTTGAGTGCGGAGATGTTGTTTACGTCTCTTCCTGATAAGGAGAAGACGATCTGGGTATCGTCTGCGTAGGAAAACAGAGTTAGCCCAGCTTGTTCGACTATGGTTGCCAGGGGTTTAACGTAAATGTTAAATAATAAAGGGCTAAGAATTGAGCCCTGGGGGACGCCGCGGGTGGAAGGGCAGATGGCGGAGGCTGCTTTGGAAGAAAACACTTGGAAGCTTCGGTCGTTGAGGAAGGACGCCAGCCAGGCCAAGGCCTGGCCTGCCACCCCTAGAGATTTCAGAGAGTCGATGAGGATGGAGTGTGACACGGTGTCGAAGGCTGCGCTCAAATCCAACAGGATGAGCGCCATGGTGTTTCCCTGGTCGACACCGTGCCTAAGACTCTCCGTTACCCCCAGGAGGGCTGTCTCAGTTGAGTGCCTAGGCCGAAAGCCCGACTGAGAAGGATGGAGGAAACCAGTGTTGTCAACCAGTTTAGAGAGCTGAGAATTTATGTGTCTCTCCAGTATCTTTGAGAAAATTGGCAGTAAAGATATAGGGCGAAAATTAGCAGGATTTGAAGGGTCTGTGCCCAGTTTTTTCAGTAATGGTACAACCATGGCGTGTTTCCAAGGTTGTGGGACATGGGCCTCGCTCAGAGAAGCGTTAAGTAATTTAATGATGGTGGGATAAGTGAGGGGGTCTAATTGTTTTAGTATTTTGGCTGGGAGAACGTCCTGTGGGGAGCCCGATCGCACACTGTTTAAACAGGAGAGGAAGGAAATGGCATCTAAGGGCTGCCAAGTAGTGATTACTGCATCAGTGTCGGTGTTTTCCAATTCCTGGACTAAATCAGGGGTAGTGTACACAGTACCTGGAAGTGTAGTGAAATTGTCATAGATAAGATCAACTTTGTTTATAAAGTAATCCGCTAAGGCCTGACACTGGATGGCTTCAAGTGCCGGAGGAGGAGGGGTGGAGTTAGCACCCGTCAATTTTTTGACAACAGAGAATAGCACCTTTGGGCAGTTTTGTGCATCAGTCACAGTTTTTCTTGTGTAGTCTGCTTTTGCAGTTTTACAACAGTTGTGGTACTTTTTCAAGGCTTCTTTATATATGGCTTTGCGTGAAGGAGAATAGCCTTGTCTCCATTTACGTTCCAAGGTCTTACAATGTGAGCGGAGATTTTTAAGTTGTTCCGAGTACCATGGAGCAGGGGGATGGTGTGAGAATGTGGGCTTAGATGTCATTGGAAGCATTGTGTTGACTGCAGTGGTTAGCCAGAGTTCGGTGGCACAATTAAGTGCAACAATTGGTAATTCAACACACGGAAGTGTTTTAATCAGAAGTTTGTTGAGTTCTGGCATGTTGATCTTCCCCCAGTTCCGAACTGGCCTCGTGGTTTCCACCTCAGGTCTATTAGCTATATCAGCCATGTCAAAAGAGAAGGGGAATGTTGTATAATTGCTGCTACTGTAAATTGTGCATTGTTAGAATGGTATAGCGCTTGTACTCTGCTCTACCTTTTAAATATCCGACTCGGTGCTGCTAAATACATATTGCACTCTGGGAAGGATGGTACTGAACTTTTTTCCACGTCATCAGGTCAATTTGCAGATGTATTAATACTTCCCAAATGCTGCTATTGTATATTGTACATAGAAATAATTGTATAGTGTTTTGTGCTTTATTCTGATACATTATGAACATATTTTAGTGGAAATATGTTTTAAAAATACTAAATTTTCATATGTTGTTCACTATGTCTGTTGCTATATGGTTGTATTTTTACATACCGAATAAAGCATTTTTGACTTGACTTGAATAAGTTACTAAAATGCACAGGAGCCATAAAAAAAATGTTACTAGATAATTTTAGGATTTGCTTTCTGCTTAGAGTTGTGAAAAATGATAATCTTGTTTGTAATAGTGGTCATTACTTTCTCCTGTTGTCCATATGTTCTTAATAACATGTTTTCTAGTATTTTTAAGCATGACGTTGTCTTTTGTGGGTTGGATTGTTTTTGCTACCCAATTGACATCTGTACCCACCTCCCAACCTATGTCTCTTCCTACTACTACTTCTTCGCATTCTTTCCATATTTTACCTGAACATGAACTGGTTAGGAGGTCAGAGTTTACTATTAATTGCTTTGTACAGCTTCTGCATCAACACCAGTTAGTGGTAAACACCACTAATTGTTGGGTGTGTGGTCTTATGCCACATACTACAGATAGAGGTATTCCCTATTTGGTTCTGCCATTTAGTTACAATGGGTCTGTATGGGCATATCAGACGATGTTTATTTATGCCAACAAAGTCTATCCCTTGCGTTCCATGAAAGATAACTCGAGTAATAATGCCTTAGTGAAGGGAATAACGGATAATATTGATATCGATTCAGATACAGACTGAGTGATTGCCTATGTAAGGGCAAAAGGAGGGTCTGAGGTTCTGTGAATTCTGAACCTGTGGGTTCCATTTTGTGTATGGCAGCCATGTTGTGGTTGCCCTCACATAGGCCGATGATTGTGGCTGAACTAAGTCTTTTAAGGACATGTACACCTTAGCTCGAGTTCGTGCTGACTCCTGTTTGACCTGAGTGAACTGACCCTGTTGCCTGAAGCTGACCTTGTTAAACCAGTTCCTGCCCTTTAGCTGATCAAGATTAAGGATCAGAGCACAGGACATCATAACGTTTTACTGCACACAAACATGCCTTATCCTACTTCTATCTGTTTCGGTTCCTTCTTTTATGGTCTGTTTATGATATGGGTTGTGGTCCTTTTATTATTGGTTTGTCCGGCTTGTGTAAGAAGGAATGTTAGGTATTTTGCATGCTTGCAAAAGCTAGGACTGCCCCTTACTTGTATGCTGAAGTTTGTAACCCTAAGCATATAAAAGGCCTCTGTTTTCTGTATTCTTCAGACTGCCTCATTCAGTTGCTACGGCTCCTGTGTGACGTAGTTTCACTTAATAAAGATGTCTTTTCATATTGCAGCTTCTGTGCCAAGTTCTTCTTTCTATTAGTAAGTATTCCCTGAGAATGAAGATTTCATTTCTTCAAAACCATGGCATTAGCAGATCCCGGATGCCGTCAAAGTGTTATCCGTCCTCAAGATCTGGAACCATGGATTGGACCCATCGATGGTACCGTTGCTATACGTTGTGTACATTGGGATACCAAACAATATCCGACCACCCGAGTCCAAATTCAACACGAAAACGTTCCTGGTACGTCCCTGCAGGTGGGACTCATTCCTAACCTCCCCGAACAAGTCATTCTGGGAAACAACTATCCACACCTTCCCCAAATGATAAAGCACAACCCGAGCAAAGTGGAAGATTGGTGGGCTGTAGCTCCTTTCTCTGGAGAAGAAAAAACAGATTGGCCTATTTCCAAACCACGGAAAAGCCGAAAACAGAAAAGGGCAGAGAAAGGAAAAACTCCCACCGTATTACCAAATATACCAGACGAAAATCCTTGGGAAACCGACAGAAGCTTTCGTGCTACTCAAAGAGAAGATCCTGTATTACAAGAAGCCTGGAAAAACGCTTTAGACCAAGAAGATCCCCTTCATGTAGGTCCTTATTTTTAGGGCTCGGGCCTACGTCTCACGAAGTGGGGCGGGGCTTCCGAGCTCTAATGTTATAAAAAAAAAAAAGTTCAGAAAGGGCTGTGGGCTGCCGCATTCCAGAAAGCGCGCGGTTTTTGCGTGTGGTATTCTGCCATGTGAATGGTAATTGGTCCAGGCAAGGCTGTGTTTAAGTAAGGCAGCACGCCATAGGGCTTTGGAATTTTTGCAATGTCCACTTCCTGCATAAAGTGTTCGGACACGCGCAGAAGAATACATAAATCCTCAATTACCAGCTGTCCGAGGTGCCGGTAATTGAAGGCAGATGGTGCTGGGAGCGTGTGCACTGCTGTGTTTTTTTTCCCTTGAGCTCTGTGTGCGCGCCGGCAAACCCGCGCCTGCTCTTTGACTGAGGTAGGCTAAACAAGCATTGGCAAAGCAAACAGGACTCTCCTATACAAAATCTGTTGGTTTTGTGGCGGTGCAGAGTGGCGGTGCAGAGTGGCGGTGCAGAGTGCAGAGTGGTGGTGCAGAGTGGTGGTGCAGAGTGGTGGTGCAGAGTGGCGGTGCAGAGTGGCGGTGCAGAGTGGCGGTGCAGAGTGGCGGTGCAGAGTGGCGGTGCAGTGCAGCAGAGTGGCGGTGCAGAGTGCAGAGTGGCGGTGCAGAGTGGCGGTGCAGAGTGGCGGTGCAGAGTGGCGGTGCAAAGTGGCGGTGCAGAGTGGCGGTGCGGTGGTGCAGAGTGGCGGTGCAGAGTGGCGGTGCAGAGTGGCGGTGCAGAGTGGCGGTGCAGAGTGGCGGTGCGGTGGTGCAGAGTGGCGGTGCAGAGTGGCGGTGCAGAGTGGCGGTGCAGAGTGGCGGTGCAGAGTGGCGGTGCAGAGTGGCGGTGCAGAGTGCAGAGTGGTGGTGCAGAGTGGCGGTGCAGAGTGCAGAGTGGCGGTGCAGAGTGGCGGTGCAGAGTGGCGGTGCAGAGTGGCGGTGCAGTGTGGCGGTGCAGAGTGGCGGTGCAGAGTGGCGGTGCAGAGTGGCAGTGCGGTGGTGCAGTGCGGTGGTGCAGTGCGGTGGTGCAGAGTGGCGGTGCAGAGTGGCGGTGCAGAGTGGCGGTGCAGAGTGGCGGTGCAGAGTGGCGGTGCAGAGTGGCGGTGCAGAGTGCAGAGTGGCGGTGCAGAGTGGCGGTGCAGAGTGGCAGTGCAGAGTGCAGAGTGGCGGTGCAGAGTGCAGAGTGGCGGTGCAGAGTGGCGGTGCAGAGTGGCGGTGCAGTGTGGCGGTGCAGAGTGGCGGTGCAGAGTGGCGGTGCAGAGTGGCAGTGCGGTGGTGCAGTGCGGTGGTGCAGTGCGGTGGTGCAGAGTGGCGGTGCAGAGTGGCGGTGCAGAGTGGCGGTGCAGAGTGGCGGTGCAGAGTGGCGGTGCAGAGTGGCGGTGCAGAGTGGCGGTGCAGAGTGCAGAGTGGCGGTGCAGAGTGGCGGTGCAGAGTGGCAGTGCAGAGTGCAGAGTGGTGGTGCAAAGTGCAGAGTGGCGGTGCAGAGTGGCGGTGCAGAGTGGCGGTGCAGAGTGGCGGTGCAGAGTGGCGGTGCAGAGTGGCGGTGCAGAGTGCAGAGTGGCGGTGCAGAGTGCAGAGTGGTGGTGCAGAGTGGCGGTGCGGTGGTGCAGAGTGGCGGTGCGGTGGTGCAGAGTGGCGGTGCAGAGTGGCGGTGCAGAGTGGCGGTGCAGAGTGGCGGTGCAGAGTGGCGGTGCAGTGGTGCAGAGTGGCGGTGCAGTGGTGCAGAGTGGCGGTGCAGAGTGGCGGTGCTGAGTGCAGAGTGGCGGTGCAGAGGTGCAGAGTGGCGGTGCAGAAGTGCAGAGTGGCAGTTCAGAGTGGCGGTGCAGAAGTGCAGAGTGGCAGTGCAGAGTGGCAGTGCGGCGGTGCAGAGTGGCGGTGCAGAGTGGCGGTGCAGAGTGGCGGTGCAGAGTGGCAGTGCAGAGTGGCGGCGTGGCGGTGCAGAGTGGCAGTGCAGAGTGCAGAGTGGCGGTGCAGAGTGGCGGTGCAGAGTGGCGGTGCAGAGTGGCGGTGCAGAGTGGCGGTGCAGAGTGGCAGTCCGGTGGTGCAGAGTGGCAGTCCGGTGGTGCAGAGTGGCAGTGCAGAGTGGCAGTGTGGCGGTGCAGAGTGGCGGTGCAGAGTGGCGGTGCAGAGTGGCGGTGCAGAGTGGCGGTGCAGAGTGGCGGCGTGGCGGTGCAGAGTGGCAGTGCAGAGTGCAGAGTGGCGGTGCAGAGTGGCAGCGCAGAGTGCAGAGTGGCGGTGCAGAGTGGCGGTGCAGAGTGGCGGTGCAGAGTGGCGGTGCAGAGTGGCAGTCCGGTGGTGCAGAGTGGCAGTGCAGAGTGGCAGTGCAGAGTGGCGGTGCAGAGTGGCGGTGCAGAGTGGCGGTGCAGAGTGGCGGTGCAGAGTGGCGGTGCAGAGTGGCGGTGCAGAGTGGCGGTGCAGAGTGGCGGTGCAGAGTGGCGGTGCAGAGTGCAGAGTGGTGGTGCAGAGTGGCGGTGCAGAGTGCAGAGTGGTGGTGCAGAGTGGCGGTGCAGAGTGGCGGTGCAGAGTGGCGGTGCAGAGTGGCGGTGCAGAGTGGCGGTGCGGTGGTGCAGAGTGGCGGTGCAGAGTGGCAGTGCGGTGGTGCAGAGTGGCAGTGCAGAGTGGCGGTGCAGAGTGGCGGTGCAGAGTGGCGGTGCAGAGTGGCGGTGCAGAGTGGCGGTGCAGAGTGCAGAGTGGCGGTGCAGAGTGGCAGTGCAGAGTGCAGAGTGGCGGTGCAGAGTGGCGGAGCAGAGTGGCGGTGCAGAGTGGCGGAGCAGAGTGGCGGTGCAGAGTGGCGGTGCAGAGTGGCGGTGCAGAGTGGCGGTGCAGAGTGGCGGTGCAGAGTGGCGGTGCAGAGTGCAGAGTGGTGGTGCGGTGGTGCAGAGTGGCGGTGCAGAGTGGCGGTGCAGAGTGGCGGTGCAGAGTGGCGGTGCAGAGTGGCGGTGCAGAGTGGCGGTGCAGAGTGGCGGTGCAGAGTGCAGAGTGGCGGTGCAGAGTGGCGGTGCAGAGTGGTGGTGCAGAGTGGCGGTGCAGAGTGGCGGTGCAGTGGTGCAGAGTGGCGGTGCAGAGTGGCGGTGCAGAGTGGCGGTGCAGAGTGGCGGTGCTGAGTGCAGAGTGGCGGTGCAGAGTGGGGGTGCAGAGGTGCAGAGTGGCGGTGCAGAAGTGCAGAGTGGCAGTGCAGAGTGGCGGTGCAGAGTGGCAGTGCAGAGTGCAGAGTGGCGGTGCAGAGTGGCGGTGCAGAGTGGCGGTGCAGAGTGGCGGTGCAGAGTGGCGGTGCAGAGTGGCAGTCCGGTGGTGCAGAGTGGCAGTCCGGTGGTGCAGAGTGGCAGTGCAGAGTGGCAGTGTGGCGGTGCAGAGTGGCGGTGCAGAGTGGCAGTGCAGAGTGGCGGTGCAGAGTGGCGGTGCAGAGTGGCGGCGTGGCGGTGCAGAGTGGCAGTGCAGAGTGCAGAGTGGCGGTGCAGAGTGGCAGCGCAGAGTGCAGAGTGGCGGTGCAGAGTGGCGGTGCAGAGTGGCGGTGCAGAGTGGCGGTGCAGAGTGGCAGTCCGGTGGTGCAGAGTGGCAGTGCAGAGTGGCAGTGCAGAGTGGCAGTGCAGAGTGGCGGTGCAGAGTGGCGGTGCAGAGTGGCGGTGCAGAGTGGCGGTGCAGAGTGGCGGTGCAGAGTGGCGGTGCAGAGTGGTGGTGCAGAGTGCAGAGTGGTGGTAAAGAGTGGCGGTGCAGAGTGGCGGTGCAGAGTGGCGGTGCAGAGTGGCGGTGCAGAGTGGCGGTGCGGTGGTGCAGAGTGGCAGTGCGGTGGTGCAGAGTGGCGGTGCAGAGTGGCGGTGCAGAGTGGCGGTGCAGAGTGGTGGTGCAGAGTGGCGGTGCAGAGTGGCAGTGCAGAGTGCAGAGTGGCGGTGCAGAGTGGCGGTGCAGAGTGGCGGTGCAGAGTGGTGGACTAGAGTGGTGGACTAGAGTGGCGGAGCAGAGTGGCGGAGCAGAGTGGCGGTGCAGAGTGGCGGTGCAGAGTGGCGGTGCAGAGTGGCGGTGCAGAGTGGCGGTGCAGAGTGGCGGTGCAGAGTGCAGAGTGGTGGTGCAGAGTGGCGGTGCAGGGTGGCGGTGCAGGGTGGCGGTGCGGTGGTGCAGAGTGGCGGTGCAGAGTGGCGGTGCAGAGTGGCGGTGCAGAGTGGCGGTGCAGAGTGGCGGTGCAGAGTGGTGGTGCAGTGGTGCAGAGTGGTGGTGCAGTGGTGCAGAGTGGCGGTGCAGAGTGGCAGTGCAGAGTGGCGGTGCAGAGTGGCGGTGCAGAGTGGCGGTGCGGTGGTGCAGAGTGGCAGTGCGGTGGTGCAGAGTGGCGGTGCAGAGTGACGGTGCAGAGTGGCGGTGCAGAGTGGCGGTGCAGAGTGGCGGTGCAGAGTGGCAGTGCGGTGGTGCAGAGTGGCAGTGCAGAGTGGCAGTGCGGTGGTGCAGTGCGGTGGTGCAGTGCGGTGGTGCAGAGTGGCGGTGCAGAGTGGCGGTGCACAGTGCAGAGTGGTGGTGCAGAGTGGCGGTGCGGTGGTGCAGAGTGGCGGTGCAGAGTGGCGGTGCAGAGTGGCGGTGCAGAGTGCAGAGTGGCGGTGCCGAGTGGCGGTGCCGAGTGGCGGTGCTGAGTGGCGGTGCAGAGTGGCGGTGCAGAGTGGCGGTGCAGAGTGGCGGTGCGGTGGTGCAGAGTGGCGGTGCGGTGGTGCAGAGTGGCGGTGCAGAGTGGCGGTGCAGAGTGGCGGTGCACAGTGGCGGTGCAGAGTGGCGGTGCAGAGTGCAGAGTGGCGGTGCAGAGTGCAGAGTGGCGGTGCAGAGTGGTGGTGCAGAGTGGCGGTGCAGAGTGGCGGTGCGGTGGTGCAGAGTGGCGGTGCAGAGTGCAGAGTGGCGGTGCAGAGTGGCGGTGCAGAGTGGTGGTGCAGAGTGGCGGTGCAGAGTGGCGGTGCAGAGTGGCGGTGCGGTGGTGCAGAGTGGCGGTGCAGAGTGCAGAGTGGCGGTGCAGAGTGGCGGTGCAGAGTGGCGGTGCAGAGTGGCGGTGCAGAGTGCAGAGTGGCGGTGCAGAGTGGCGGTGCAGAGGTGCAGAGTGGTGGCGCAGAGTGGCGGTGCAGAGGTGCAGAGTGGCGGTGCAGAGTGGCGGTGCAGAGTGGCGGTGCAGAGTGGCGGTGCAGGTGCAGAGTGGCGGTGCGGAGTGGCGGTGCAGGTGCAGAGTGGCGGTGCAGAGTGGCGGTGCAGAGTGCAGAGTGGTGGTGCAGAGTGGCGGTGCAGAGTGGCGGTGCGGTGGTGCAGAGTGGCGATGCAGAGTGGCGGTGCAGAGTGGCGGTGCAGAGTGGCGGTGCAGAGTGGCGGTGCAGAGTGGCGGTGCAGTGCAGCAGAGTGGCGGTGCAGAGTGGCGGTGCAGAGTGCAGAGTGGCGGTGCAGAGTGGCGGTGCAGAGTGCAGAGTGGCGGTGCAGAGTGGCGGTGCAGAGTGGCGGTGCAGAGTGGCGGTGCAGAGTGGCGGTGCAGAGTGGCGGTGCGGTGGTGCAGAGTGGCGCTGCAGAGTGGCGGTGCAGAGTGGCGGTGCAGAGTGGCGGTGCAGAGTGGCGGTGCAGAGTGGCGGTGCAGAGTGCAGAGTGGCGGTGCAGAGTGGCGGTGCAGAGTGGCGGTGCAGAGTGGCGGTGCGGTGGTGCAGAGTGGCAGTGCAGAGTGGCAGTGCAGAGTGGCAGTGCGGTGGTGCAGTGCGGTGGTGCAGTGCGGTGGTGCAGAGTGGCGGTGCAGAGTGGCGGTGCAGAGTGGCGGTGCAGAGTGGCGGTGCAGAGTGGCGGTGCAGAGTGGCGGTGCAGAGTGGCGGTGCAGAGTGGCGGTGCAGAGTGCAGAGTGGCGGTGCAGAGTGGCGGTGCAGAGTGGCGGTGCAGTGTGGCGGTGCAGAGTGGCGGTGCAGAGTGGCAGTGCGGTGGTGCAGTGCGGTGGTGCAGTGCGGTGGTGCAGAGTGGCGGTGCAGAGTGGCGGTGCAGAGTGGCGGTGCAGAGTGCAGAGTGGCGGTGCAGAGTGGCGGTGCAGAGTGGCGGTGCAGAGTGGCAGTGCGAAGTGCAGAGTGGCGGTGCAGAGTGCAGAGTGGCGGTGCAGAGTGGCGGTGCAGAGTGGCGGTGCAGAGTGGTGGTGCAGTGTGGCGGTGCAGTGTGGCGGTGCAGAGTGGCGGTGCAGAGTGGCGGTGCAGAGTGGCAGTGCGGTGGTGCAGTGCGGTGGTGCAGTGCGGTGGTGCAGAGTGGCGGTGCAGAGTGGCGGTGCAGAGTGGCGGTGCAGAGTGGCGGTGCAGAGTGGCGGTGCAGAGTGGCGGTGCAGAGTGGCGGTGCAGAGTGCAGAGTGGCGGTGCAGAGTGGCGGTGCAGAGTGGCAGTGCAGAGTGCAGAGTGGTGGTGCAAAGTGCAGAGTGGCGGTGCAGAGTGGCGGTGCAGAGTGGCGGTGCAGAGTGGCGGTGCAGAGTGGCGGTGCAGAGTGGCGGTGCAGAGTGCAGAGTGGTGGTGCAGAGTGGCGGTGCGGTGGTGCAGAGTGGCGGTGCGGTGGTGCAGAGTGGCGGTGCAGAGTGGCGGTGCAGAGTGGCGGTGCAGAGTGGCGGTGCAGTGGTGCAGAGTGGCGGTGCAGTGGTGCAGAGTGGCGGTGCAGAGTGGCGGTGCTGAGTGCAGAGTGGCGGTGCAGAGTGGCGGTGCAGAGGTGCAGAGTGGCGGTGCAGAAGTGCAGAGTGGCAGTGCAGAGTGGCGGTGCAGAAGTGCAGAGTGGCAGTGCAGAGTGGCAGTGCGGCGGTGCAGAGTGGCAGTGCAGAGTGGCAGTGCGGCGGTGCAGAGTGGCGGTGCAGAGTGGCGGTGCAGAGTGGCGGTGCAGAGTGGCGGTGCAGAGTGGCGGCGTGGCGGTGCAGAGTGGCAGTGCAGAGTGCAGAGTGGCGGTGCAGAGTGGCGGTGCAGAGTGGCGGTGCAGAGTGGCTGTGCAGAGTGGCGGTGCAGAGTGGCAGTCCGGTGGTGCAGAGTGGCAGTCCGGTGGTGCAGAGTGGCAGTGCAGAGTGGCAGTGTGGCGGTGCAGAGTGGCGGTGCAGAGTGGCGGTGCAGAGTGGCGGTGCAGAGTGGCGGCGTGGCGGTGCAGAGTGGCAGTGCAGAGTGCAGAGTGGCGGTGCAGAGTGGCAGCGCAGAGTGCAGAGTGGCGGTGCAGAGTGGCGGTGCAGAGTGGCGGTGCAGAGTGGCGGTGCAGAGTGGCAGTCCGGTGGTGCAGAGTGGCAGTGCAGAGTGGCAGTGCAGAGTGGCAGTGCGGTGGTGCAGAGTGGCGGTGCAGAGTGGCGGTGCAGAGTGGCGGTGCAGAGTGGCGGTGCAGAGTGGCGGTGCAGAGTGCAGAGTGGTGGTGCAGAGTGGCGGTGCAGAGTGCAGAGTGGTGGTGCAGAGTGGCGGTGCAGAGTGGCGGTGCAGAGTGGCGGTGCAGAGTGGCGGTGCAGAGTGGCGGTGCGGTGGTGCAGAGTGGCGGTGCAGAGTGGCAGTGCGGTGGTGCAGAGTGGCAGTGCAGAGTGGCGGTGCAGAGTGGCGGTGCAGAGTGGCGGTGCAGAGTGGCGGTGCAGAGTGGCGGTGCAGAGTGCAGAGTGGCGGTGCAGAGTGGCAGGGCAGAGTGCAGAGTGGCGGTGCAGAGTGGCGGAGCAGAGTGGCGGTGCAGAGTGGCGGTGCAGAGTGGCGGTGCAGAGGTGCAGAGTGGCGGTGCAGAGTGGCGGTGCAGAGTGGCGGTGCAGAGTGGCGGTGCAGAGTGGCGGTGCAGAGTGCAGAGTGGTGGTGCGGTGGTGCAGAGTGGCGGTGCAGAGTGGCGGTGCAGAGTGGCGGTGCAGAGTGGCGGTGCAGAGTGGCGGTGCAGAGTGCAGAGTGGCGGTGCAGAGTGGCGGTGCAGAGTGGCGGTGCAGTGGTGCAGAGTGGCGGTGCAGAGTGGCGGTGCAGAGTGGCGGTGCTGAGTGCAGAGTGGCGGTGCAGAGTGGGGGTGCAGAGGTGCAGAGTGGCGGTGCAGAAGTGCAGAGTGGCAGTGCAGAGTGGCGGTGCAGAGTGGCAGTGCAGAGTGGCGGTGCAGAGTGGCGGTGCAGAGTGGCGGTGCAGAGTGGCGGTGCAGAGTGGCGGTGCAGAGTGGCAGTCCGGTGGTGCAGAGTGGCAGTCCGGTGGTGCAGAGTGGCAGTGCAGAGTGGCAGTGTGGCGGTGCAGAGTGGCGGTGCAGAGTGGCAGTGCAGAGTGGCGGTGCAGAGTGGCGGTGCAGAGTGGCGGCGTGGCGGTGCAGAGTGGCAGTGCAGAGTGCAGAGTGGCGGTGCAGAGTGGCAGCGCAGAGTGCAGAGTGGCGGTGCAGAGTGGCGGTGCAGAGTGGCGGTGCAGAGTGGCGGTGCAGAGTGGCGGTGCAGAGTGCAGAGTGGTGGTGCAGAGTGGCGGTGCAGGGTGGCGGTGCAGGGTGGCGGTGCGGTGGTGCAGAGTGGCGGTGCAGAGTGGCGGTGCAGAGTGGCGGTGCAGAGTGGCGGTGCAGAGTGGCGGTGCAGTGCAGAGTGGTGGTGCAGTGGTGCAGAGTGGCGGTGCAGAGTGGCAGTGCAGAGTGGCGGTGCAGAGTGGCGGTGCAGAGTGGCGGTGCGGTGGTGCAGAGTGGCAGTGCGGTGGTGCAGAGTGGCGGTGCAGAGTGACGGTGCAGAGTGGCGGTGCAGAGTGGCGGTGCAGAGTGGCGGTGCAGAGTGGCAGTGCGGTGGTGCAGAGTGGCAGTGCAGAGTGGCAGTGCGGTGGTGCAGTGCGGTGGTGCAGTGCGGTGGTGCAGAGTGGCGGTGCAGAGTGGCGGTGCACAGTGCAGAGTGGTGGTGCAGAGTGGCGGTGCGGTGGTGCAGAGTGGCGGTGCAGAGTGGCGGTGCAGAGTGGCGGTGCAGAGTGCAGAGTGGCGGTGCCGAGTGGCGGTGCCGAGTGGCGGTGCTGAGTGGCGGTGCAGAGTGGCGGTGCAGAGTGGCGGTGCAGAGTGGCGGTGCGGTGGTGCAGAGTGGCGGTGCGGTGGTGCAGAGTGGCGGTGCAGAGTGGCGGTGCAGAGTGGCGGTGCACAGTGGCGGTGCAGAGTGGCGGTGCAGAGTGGCGGTGCAGAGTGCAGAGTGGCGGTGCAGAGTGGTGGTGCAGAGTGGCGGTGCAGAGTGGCGGTGCGGTGGTGCAGAGTGGCGGTGCAGAGTGCAGAGTGGTGGTGCAGAGTGGCGGTGCAGAGTGGTGGTGCAGAGTGGCGGTGCAGAGTGGCGGTGCAGAGTGGCGGTGCAGAGTGGCGGTGCGGTGGTGCAGAGTGGCGGTGCAGAGTGCAGAGTGGCGGTGCAGAGTGGCGGTGCAGAGTGGCGGTGCAGAGTGCAGAGTGGCGGTGCAGAGTGGCGGTGCAGAGGTGCAGAGTGGTGGTGCAGAGTGGCGGTGCAGAGTGGCGGTGCAGAGTGGCGGTGCAGGTGCAGAGTGGCGGTGCGGAGTGGCGGTGCAGGTGCAGAGTGGCGGTGCAGAGTGGCGGTGCAGAGTGCAGAGTGGTGGTGCAGAGTGGCGGTGCAGAGTGGCGGTGCGGTGGTGCAGAGTGGCGGTGCAGAGTGGCGGTGCAGAGTGGCGGTGCAGAGTGGCGGTGCAGAGTGGCGGTGCAGTGCAGCAGAGTGGCAGTGCAGAGTGGCGGTGCAGAGTGCAGAGTGGCGGTGCAGAGTGGCGGTGCAGAGTGCAGAGTGGCGGTGCAGAGTGGCGGTGCAGAGTGGCGGTGCAGAGTGGCGGTGCAGAGTGGCGGTGCGGTGGTGCAGAGTGGCGGTGCAGAGTGGCGCTGCAGAGTGGCGGTGCAGAGTGGCGGTGCAGAGTGGCGGTGCAGAGTGGCGGTGCAGAGTGCAGAGTGGCGGTGCAGAGTGGTGGTGCAGAGTGGCGGTGCAGAGTGGCGGTGCGGTGGTGCAGAGTGGCAGTGCAGAGTGGCAGTGCAGAGTGGCAGTGCGGTGGTGCAGTGCGGTGGTGCAGAGTGGTGGTGCAGAGTGGCGGTGCAGAGTGGCGGTGCAGAGTGGCGGTGCAGAGTGGCGGTGCAGAGTGCAGAGTGGCGGTGCAGAGTGGCGGTGCAGAGTGGCGGTGCAGAGTGCAGAGTGGTGGTGCAGAGTGGTGGTGCAGAGTGGCGGTGCAGAGTGGTGGTGCAGAGTGGCGGTGCGGTGGTGCAGAGTGGTGGTGCAGAGTGGCGGTGTAGAGTGGCGGTGCAGAGTGGCGGTGCAGAGTGCAGAGTGGCGGTGCAGAGTGGCGGTGCAGAGTGGCGGTGTAGAGTGGCAGTGCAGCGGTGCAGAGTGCAGAGTGGCGGTGCAGAGTGGCGGTGCAGAGTGGCGGTGCAGTGGTGCAGAGTGGCTGTGCAGAGTGGCGGTGCAGAGTGGCGGTGCAGAGTGCAGAGTGGCGGTGCAGAGTGCAGAGTGGCGGTGCAGAGTGGCGGTGCAGAGTGGCGGTGCAGAGTGGCGGTGCAGAGTGGCGGTGCAGAGTGCAGAGTGGCGGTGCAGAGTGCAGAGTGGTGGTGCAGAGTGGCGGTGCGGTGGTGCAGAGTGGCGGTGCAGAGTGGCGGTGCAGAGTGGCGGTGCAGAGTGGCGGTGCAGAGTGGGGGTGCAGAGTGCAGAGTGGCGGTGCAGAGTGGCGGTGCAGAGTGGCGGTGCAGAGTGGCGGTGCAGAGGTGCAGAGTGGCGGTGCAGAGTGGCAGTGCAGACTGGCAGTGCAGAAGTGCAGAGTGGCAGTGCAGAGTGGCAGTGCGGCGGTGCAGAGTGGCGGTGCAGAGTGGCGGTGCAGAGTGGCGGTGCAGAGTGGCGGCGTGGTGGTGCAGAGTGGCGGTGCAGAGTGGCGGTGCAGAGTGGCAGCGCAGAGTGCAGAGTGGCGGTGCAGAGTGGCGGTGCAGAGTGCAGAGTGGCGGTGCAGAGTGGCGGTGCAGAGTGGCGGTGCAGAGTGGCAGTCCGGTGGTGCAGAGTGGCAGTCCGGTGGTGCAGAGTGGCAGTCCGGAGGTGCAGAGTGGCAGTGCAGAGTGGCAGTGCAGAGTGGCAGTGCGGTGGTGCAGAGTGGCGGTGCAGAATGGCGGTGCAGAGTGGCGGTGCAGAGTGGCGACGTGGCGGTGCAGAGTGGCAGTGCAGAGTGCAGAGTGGCGGTGCAGAGTGGCAGCGCAGAGTGCAGAGTGGCGGTGCAGAGTGGCGGTGCAGAGTGGCGGTGCAGAGTGGCGGTGCAGAGTGGCGGTGCAGAGTGGCAGTCCGGTGGTGCAGAGTGGCAGTGCAGAGTGGCAGTGCGGCGGTGCAGAGTGGCAGTGCAGAGTGGCGGTGCAGAGTGGCGGTGCAGAGTGGCGGTGCAGAGTGGCGGTGCATAGTGGTGGTGCAGAGTGCAGAGTGGTGGTGCAGAGTGGCGGTGCAGAGTGGCGGTGCAGAGTGGCGGTGCAGAGTGGCGGTGCAGAGTGGCGGTGCAGAGTGGTGGTGCAGAGTGGCGGTGCAGAGTGGCGGTGCAGAGTGGCGGTGCAGAGTGGCGGTGCAGAGTGGCAGTGCAGAGTGGCGGTGCAGAGTGCAGAGTGGCGGTGCAGAGTGGCGGTGCAGAGTGGCGGTGCAGAGTGGTGGTGCAGAGTGGCGGTGCGGTGGTGCAGAGTGGCAGTGCGGCGGTGCAGTGCGGCAGTGCAGAGTGGCGGTGCAGAGTGGCGGTGCAGAGTGGCAGTGCAGAGTGGCGGTGCAGAGTGGCGGTGCATAAGAAGGACATCACAGGCAAGTGGTGCAATATGCGCACATTCACAAGGAGATCACTAGCAGTACACACCACATGAACACACTCCATAACACATAGCAACAATACATTGGCATTTACAATGCCATTAGCTCAAACTCAAATAAATCCGAGCCCGATTGCATTTCTAATGCTTGTTTTATTATGAATGGATTGTTGTATAGGAAAGGAAGTCCCACCCAAACACCCCAGCTTTTGATTCCTATGCCCTTTAGAGAGAAAGTGTTATTTCTGGCCCATAGTCATTTATTAGGGGGACACTTTGGGGAAGACAAAACTGAGAAACAGATCACTGAGCGTTTCTATTGGCCTGGCATTTTCCAACAAGTAAAAAAATATTGCAAGGAATGTCCCATATGTCAGCGACACAGCCGGTATAAACCACCCCGCGCCCCCCTATACCCCCTACCAGTCATAGAAGAACCCTTTAGCAGAGTAGGTATGGATATCATAGGTCCTTTGTTACCTTCTCGAAGCGGGTGTAGATAGGTATTGGTCATTGTTGATTATGCCACCCGGTTCCCAGAGGCGATAGCCTTACGCTGGCCAGATGCCACCAATATTGCTCAGGCTATGGTAACCGTATTTTCCAGAGTAGGTTTCCCAAAGGAAATTTTAACCGACCAGGGAACCTCATTTATATCTAAGGTCATGAAACAAGTATGCAACTAATTTGGGATAAGACAGGTTAGAACAGCCGCCTATCACCCACAAACAGACGGGCTAGTGGAAAGATATAATGCCACCTTTAAGACCACCCTAAAAAACTTCTAAACCTAGAGACTAGAAAATGGGAGGATATGTTGCCCCTGGCCTTGTTCGCTATAAGATGTAAGATACAAAAAAGCACCGGGTAGTCGCCCTTTGAATTGTTGTATGGCCATCAGCCTAGAACACTGCTGGAAATTGCTCAGGAAAAATGGGAAACCGAACCTGACAACACCAAACCCTTAGTAGACTATGTATCTAGCCTTAAAACCTATTTGAGTCAGATCAGGACCATTGTCCGCATTAACTTAGAGGAACCCCAAACAGCTAAAAAAGCCCAGTACGATAAAAAAGCGAAAGAGAGGAAATTTGACGTAGGGGGCCCCGTCTTACTGATGATGGCCTCGTCTGATCACAAACTACTTGGCCAGTGGCAGGGCCCATACATAGTTACAGAAAAGGTAACACCTGTTACATATCGCATTGAATTAGGTCCAGTTCGAGGCACCTCGCAAATCTATCACATTAATTTATTAAAAAGATGGGAGGGACCTATGCCAACTCTTGTTGCGAATACAGGGATAGAGGTTCCCTTGTTTGAACAGTGTTTAAACACAGCTCTTCCTCCCACTCTTAAAAACATGCTAACCGACATCCTTCTGCCCCTTAGTGAGGTTTTCTCCTTGACACCAGGGAGGACCTCCCTGGTGGAACATGCCATTCAAACCCCTATGGGTAAACGAGAACGTCTTCGACCCTATTGTATACCAGAGGCCTTACTATACGTGAGGAGGTACAGAAGATGTTACAGATGGATATAATAGAGCCATCCATCAGCGAGTGGAACTCGCCGCTAGTCCTCGTACCGAAGCCGGATGGCTCGGTCCGTTTTTGCATTGACTTCCGAGAAGTCAACAAAATCTCTGAATTCGACACGTATCCCTTACCTAGGGTGGACAAAATGGTAGAGAAAATAGGGAGAGCCAAATATATTAGCCCCCTGGTCCTGTGGAAAGGGCATTGGCAAATCCCTTGGCCTCCCCAAGACAAAGAAAAGACAGCATTCTCTACTCCAGATGGGTTATACCAATTCAAAGTGTTGCCCTTTGGACTGCATGGGGCACCAGCTACTTTCCAAAGGGCCATGAACTGTATTCTACGGCCCCATGAGGAGTATGCCGGCGCATACATTGATGATATAGTCATCTATAGTGACGAATGGGACCAACACATGGACCATTTTTCACAAGTAATTAAGACATTAGGACAACATGGACTTAAAATCAACCCGGCTAAAAGTCATCTAGCAGCCCAGACTGTCAAATACTTGGGTTATTTATTAGGAGAAGGAATGATACGACCTCAAGATTCCAAGTTATCAGCCATCTCCTGTTGGACTTTGGCCCTTAGGGCAGGTTCACCCCTAGACTTTTTGCTTGAAATGGTGACCTGGAGATGGTGATTTTGGGATTCTGCGCACTTTCACTGTGTCCCAGTGGAAAGTGCGTGCGCACTCTGAGTGCATGTGCTGAGCTAGGCCTGCCCGCCCATAGGAATGCATGGGGAATGTATGTGTCCCTGGTAGTTCCTGATGCGTGGGGTGTACAGGCTTGAGTCTGGTATGTGTGAACTCGTGTGAGTGAATGCTGCGCAACGGTGTATGCAGCATGTATGTATCTAGTAGCGAAGCGCCATTTCTAGACATGGCTGTACGTGTGCTGTGAGGGTGCTGGCGTGTGATTGGCTGGAGCTGGCTGGCATGCCAGGCTCCAGGAAGTCTGGATGGGTCTGCCCGGTGGTGAGTGGGAGATCAGCATGAGTGATGTGTGGGAGGAGTGTACCTGTGTCCTGGATGGGCTGGGTTTTCCCCACACAATGCTGGCTCCGCCCCCCTGTGGTGTGTCTAATGACCCAAGCCCTGCCAGTGAATAGAGAGGGTGGTTGAGGTAAACAGAGTACTCAAGAACCAGCTGCGACTGGTTCCGCCCCCACTCTACACCCTTGAACAAAGGAATGCACTGTATAAAAATGGGGCTGTGTCCCCACAGAAGTTGTTCTCTTCCAGGATCCTGAGGGGGCTGCTGCTGCTGCTGGGCCAGAGGACCGCCACTTGGGGTGTCTCCCTGCCTGGAGACCCAGTGTGCTGGCTCTGGGCCCAGCCTTGCCCCCCCTGCCTTGCTGAAGGACTGTGGGGCTTGATTTCGGCCCGAGCGCTTAATAGCGCTTTATTTGCATTTAGCGCAGGGAGCGCTGCATTTTGTGCCCTGTAGCGCTTGGGAGCGCTGTGGTCACCCCTCTAGCGCTGAGAGCGCTTTGTCTGCAGAGGCCGGTGCCCACCCGGCATTGTCCGTCCCAAGCGAGTGCCACCTCGCTTTATATTTGCTTTGGCGGCGCGGGTGCCACCCCGCTCATTGCCGCTTTGCTTTGCCCATGGAGTTGTGAATCACGAGGGAGCCGACTCCTCGGATCACCTGGGAGCCCGCCTGCCTGTCTAAAAGCGAGCCGCCGCGCTGCCCGCGGCGACCCGGAAGTGGTTGTCCGGCCGACCAATCGGTGCGCGGCCGACCGGAAGTCCCGCCCACCGCAGCCGAGAGGACAGAGGAAGCCGGAAGCTGCCGGGAGCCGACCCCGGGATCCGGTGAGTGAGGAGGGAGAGCGGCGCCTGCCTTCCGAGCCCAAGAGCCGCCGCAGCACGACCGGGAGCAGAGTGGAGCTCCCCGGTGTGGGAGAAGAGTCCAGCACTCCAGGAAGAAGTCGCCCGGTAAGTGGAGCCGGGCCTGGGGGGACTCCGTCGGTACAGACGAAGGGAGGAGGGCGTCGGGGCACATTGCCGGTGCCCGCCCCTCCCCCCTGTGCCATCCTGGTTGCAGGAACCTACCTGGGGGCATTGTGTGTATCTCGAGCCCGTCAAGGCTCCAACGTGAGTGTTGCCAGAAGCGAAGGAAGGGGCGCCGGGACACGCTGTCGGTGTCCGCCCCCCCCCCCCTGCCCCCTCAGCAGCGCGACCTCGCGCCCTTGTGTTTCAGAGCCAGAGAGGCTCTTAGGGGGCATTTCTGGGCAATTCGAGTCCCCAAGAGGGGGACTCCAACTAGAGCCAGAGAGGCTCGAGGCGCTATTTGTTTACCGAGCCCAGAGAGGCTCTTAGGGGGCCTGCTGGTTTTGTGAGAGCCCTGAGAAAGGCTCATTGCCCATTTTCGTTTTGAGAGCCCTGAGAGGCTCTGGGGCCCAGTGGTCCTGGAAAGAAGGGCCTGAGAGAGGCTCAGGGCACCAGTTCTTGTCCAGGAGCCCAGCGAGGCTCCGCAGTGCCACAGTGGTGGTTCTTGAGCCAGAGAGGCTCCAACGTTGCCCTAACTTTGCCTGCACCAGTTGCCCAGCACTTTGTGGGCAACTGCTACGTTTAGGACCCTGACTTTGGACACAGGGCGTCCTAGCCCCAACAAGGCCAGAGGGCCTAGGGACAGTCACAGGTGGTGACTTACGTGAGTTTGGCGCAATTGTCCTTCCTATGCACCTCTGAATGTATTGTTTATGCGTCATGTGCCTTTACACCTCTGAATGAATGTTATGCATTGCATCATGTGTTTTCCTCTTACACCCCTACAGGTATTGTGATACATAGGTGGTTGTTTTCTCCCTAGTACAGGTGGTGCTAGTGAGGTCCTGGTTACAAGTAATTACTGGTTGTGTGCTATTTTGTGCTATATTCTATGTACTAAGTGCTATTTCTGAAAGTGCTATTTCTGATTCCTGACAGTGGTCCAGGTGGCCCTGTCTTGTAAATAATCCCCTGTAAATTCTGCCCGTGCCTCTGGCACATTGTAAAGTGTGTGTTTTATCTAATGTGTTTTGGTGTAATACAAAGGCTATTTTTATATAACCTTGTGTGGAGTTTCCTTTGTGGTGGGCCTTTGGTTGTTGTTGCTGGGGTGCGTGCGCAAATACTTAGCCTACATCGCCTCCAAGTTTAGCCTTGCTGCTCGCGCCACGTTACCTAGAGGGTGAGTAGGGGTTATCTTGGCGTGTAACTCCCTTGCCCTGACTTGGGGGTGGTGGTCTCTGACTGACTTTGGCGAAAGCCCTGGCCAGCCGGGGATCCCATTTCCAACATTGGCGGCAAGCGGCGGGATAAGGATTTGTCTTTGCGTTGTACCTTAGTAGTAACTGGCCATACCACAAAACTCTGCATTTTAGATGACCACATTTTAGGGGATTGTATTGTTTTTGAAATTCCATTGTTTCTTCTCCTGAAGAGTGTCATTTGATTGTGTTCAGTACATTTGTCCCCCGCCCTGCTTCCAGAGTTTGGTACCTGTGTCGCTTTTGGTCAGGTTGAGAAGTCAGGGGTGGTAGAAACTGCCTTACCGATCCGAGGGGAGGGTGTGTGTGGATGAATGGTGTGTTTTCCTGGACGCATGAGTATGAGTTCTCTTTGATAAGGAGATTGTTGAAGTTTTGGAATTGTGTACTCTTACTTCAGATTGTTAAGTCCCCTGTGTTGCACGTGTCTGTAAGCATCTTGCCAAGATGGAGTCTGCTTTTAATGTCTGGGGTCTGTTTTTGCATGAACTGAGAGAGTTTTGCGAAGAGAGAGACATTGCAGTGAATGAGTCAGACACCCAGTCCCAACTTAGGGGTAACCTGATCCAATGGCAGAAGGATGACTGGGAGCGTGAGCACAGTGCGGAGAGGGCCCGGGTCTCACACCATGAGGGTGGTGGGTCAGAGGGGAGCCCTGAAGAGTCTGAGGAGGAGGAAGAAGATGATAGCACAGGGACGCCAGCAGAGAGTGAGGACCCCATAGATAGGGAGTCCCTTGCTGGGTCCAGTTTAGGAGGCAGCGCCTCATCCCTTTCCCTGTCCCCAGAGGAGCTGGAAGATAGGAGGAGAGAAAGGGAGCACCAGCTGGCTTTAGAAAAGCTCAGGTTGGAGCATGCCCAGGCTATGGCACAGCTGGGCATTAGAAGGCAACAGCTGGAGACCGAGAGGGTCTTAGCGCAGGACAGGATAGAGGAGGCTGAGAGGGCCGCCACCAGAGGCAAAGTAGCTCTGGAGGGTAGACTATCCCCTGCGCGCAGTGTTGAGTGTCTGGATCCCCCAGGGAGGGTTGGGTCCAGTGGTGGCAGCTATTTAAATCACAGTGTAGAAATTCCCAGTTCCCAGAGTATGGTTCCTGTTTCCCCAGAGGAGGAGAATAGGTTGAGGTTTAGGAACCTTAGGAAACCGTCTCACCAGTCTTGGGTAGACTTTGAGGATGACTGTTGTGGAGCACTGTGGGCTTGGGTAGAGGTTCACACTGACTCTGATTTTGAAGTCTTGTTTGATCTTATAGTCAAAGAGCAGGTGCTCAGTGGTTGTTCGCCAGAGTTGCGCCAACACCTGTTGCAAGTTGGATTTACTGATACAGAGTTACTGGCAAGGGAAGCCGACCGCTGGGAAAGGGCCAGAGGTTCTCTAGGGTCATTGGTGAGTGACTCCAAAAGTAGTGGTTCAGGGATCTTCCAGCCCAGCGTGGTGGAAGAGGCTCAGTGTAGCCCAGCTAGGTCCCAGGATAGCGAGGAGGGTGTAGGGGCTCACTGCCTGGCTCAGTGGAGCAGGAGTGAGGGGGAGACCGAGGTTCCCCAGACGCCCAAAGCCCTGCCTCAGGACTTGGATGGTTTCTTGAGGGAACACCAGGTTGGGGACCTAGGCTGTCCTGTTAGTCCACTTGAGGAAGATCTCCTAGTGAGTAGAGGACCTGGAGTGTCTGTAACCAGAGCTCCTGTGGTTCTAGAGTCTGGCAGTACCGCTCCGGTAGGGAGGGTACAGGAGTCCAGAGTGAGGAGTGATTGGGGGAGTTCCCCAGTGGCTGGACCAGTGGGTCAGGGACTACCCAGTTGGGCTAGGTTCCCGTGTAGTGACCATGGTGACACCACTTCTGGTCTGGGGGATCGTCACGCACTGTCAGGTGGACAGAGGGCGGGAGATCTGCGCCAGACAGACAGTCACACGACACATGGGCCATGTGTCAGCCTCAGGGAGATTGTGTGTGAGTCCCCAGAAGTCCTGGAGTGCCAGGCAATTGTTCCACCGAAGGTTCTAGACCAGAGGTTGGGAGGCCAGGTTCAGGATCAGCCTGACCTGAAGGGTAGGACGACTGTAACCAGTGTCCTGACCGGTTCTCCTTCCAGAGGAACTTCTCCAGGTGGGAGAGGGCAGACCTCTGGAAGGGGGTGCAGAGGGTGGGAGAGCCCACCTCTGACCCCGGTGCAACCTGAGTGGATAAGTCCTGGGTTGGAATGGCGTTCTAGGGGTACCCCTCGCAGAGGGAGGAGGAACCCTAGGAGAAGAGGTAGGGGGAGGAGAGCCTTCCCTGAGACTCCTGGTCCGCCTGAGGTTGTAGGCCTTAGGCTGGAGAACCAGTGGCAGTCTAGTCCTGTCTCGCAGACAGGAAGAGTGGAAAATGGCTCCTATGTGCCAGGGGTTACTACCCCCCGCTCTGCGAATTGGCATGGACCAGTGGCACCTGGGTGGCCCAGGGCCTGGTCCTGGCCGCGGACAACTTGGGAGTACCAGTGGGGTAGCCCAGTTGGTCCAGACAGTGTGTTTAGAAGGAATCCCATGGGTTCACCGTGGCGTAGAACAGGAGGGTGTCCCTGCAGTTGTGGGCCCGCGTCCGTGTTCTATCGCCCCAAGCAGGGAAGTCCATCACGGTGGTGATTGGTCTCCCCTGCGTTTTGGCTGGAAGGGGGTTATGTTGGACTTTGGCCCTTAGGGCAGGTTCACCCCTAGACTTTTTGCTTGAAATGGTGACCTGGAGATGGTGATTTTGGGATTCTGCGCACTTTCACTGTGTCCCAGTGGAAAGTGCGTGCGCACTCTGAGTGCATGTGCTGAGCTAGGCCTGCCCGCCCATAGGAATGCATGGGGAATGTATGTGTCCCTGGTAGTTCCTGATGCGTGGGGTGTACAGGCTTGAGTCTGGTATGTGTGAACTCGTGTGAGTGAATGCTGCGCAACGGTGTATGCAGCATGTATGTGTCTAGTAGCGAAGCGCCATTTCTAGACATGGCTGTACGTGTGCTGTGAGGGTGCTGGCGTGTGATTGGCTGGAGCTGGCTGGCATGCCAGGCTCCAGGAAGTCTGGATGGGTCTGCCCGGTGGTGAGTGGGAGATCAGCATGAGTGATGTGTGGGAGGAGTGTACCTGTGTCCTGGATGGGCTGGGTTTTCCCCACACAATGCTGGCTCCGCCCCCCTGTGGTGTGTCTAATGACCCAAGCCCTGCCAGTGAATAGAGAGGGTGGTTGAGGTAAACAGAGTACTCAAGAACCAGCTGCGACTGGTTCCGCCCCCACTCTACACCCTTGAACAAAGGAATGCACTGTATAAAAATGGGGCTGTGTCCCCACAGAAGTTGTTCTCTTCCAGGATCCTGAGGGGGCTGCTGCTGCTGCTGGGCCAGAGGACCGCCACTTGGGGTGTCTCCCTGCCTGGAGACCCAGTGTGCTGGCTCTGGGCCCAGCCTTGCCCCCCCTGCCTTGCTGAAGGACTGTGGGGCTTGATTTCGGCCCGAGCGCTTAATAGCGCTTTATTTGCATTTAGCGCAGGGAGCGCTGCATTTTGTGCCCTGTAGCGCTTGGGAGCGCTGTGGTCACCCCTCTAGCGCTGAGAGCGCTTTGTCTGCAGAGGCCGGTGCCCACCCGGCATTGTCCGTCCCAAGCGAGTGCCACCTCGCTTTATATTTGCTTTGGCGGCGCGGGTGCCACCCCGCTCATTGCCGCTTTGCTTTGCCCATGGAGTTGTGAATCACGAGGGAGCCGACTCCTCGGATCACCTGGGAGCCCGCCTGCCTGTCTAAAAGCGAGCCGCCGCGCTGCCCGCGGCGACCCGGAAGTGGTTGTCCGGCCGACCAATCGGTGCGCGGCCGACCGGAAGTCCCGCCCACCGCAGCCGAGAGGACAGAGGAAGCCGGAAGCTGCCGGGAGCCGACCCCGGGATCCGGTGAGTGAGGAGGGAGAGCGGCGCCTGCCTTCCGAGCCCAAGAGCCGCCGCAGCACGACCGGGAGCAGAGTGGAGCTCCCCGGTGTGGGAGAAGAGTCCAGCACTCCAGGAAGAAGTCGCCCGGTAAGTGGAGCCGGGCCTGGGGGGACTCCGTCGGTACAGACGAAGGGAGGAGGGCGTCGGGGCACATTGCCGGTGCCCGCCCCTCCCCCCTGTGCCATCCTGGTTGCAGGAACCTACCTGGGGGCATTGTGTGTATCTCGAGCCCGTCAAGGCTCCAACGTGAGTGTTGCCAGAAGCGAAGGAAGGGGCGCCGGGACACGCTGTCGGTGTCCGCCCCCCCCCCCCTGCCCCCTCAGCAGCGCGACCTCGCGCCCTTGTGTTTCAGAGCCAGAGAGGCTCTTAGGGGGCATTTCTGGGCAATTCGAGTCCCCAAGAGGGGGACTCCAACTAGAGCCAGAGAGGCTCGAGGCGCTATTTGTTTACCGAGCCCAGAGAGGCTCTTAGGGGGCCTGCTGGTTTTGTGAGAGCCCTGAGAAAGGCTCATTGCCCATTTTCGTTTTGAGAGCCCTGAGAGGCTCTGGGGCCCAGTGGTCCTGGAAAGAAGGGCCTGAGAGAGGCTCAGGGCACCAGTTCTTGTCCAGGAGCCCAGCGAGGCTCCGCAGTGCCACAGTGGTGGTTCTTGAGCCAGAGAGGCTCCAACGTTGCCCTAACTTTGCCTGCACCAGTTGCCCAGCACTTTGTGGGCAACTGCTACGTTTAGGACCCTGACTTTGGACACAGGGCGTCCTAGCCCCAACAAGGCCAGAGGGCCTAGGGACAGTCACAGGTGGTGACTTACGTGAGTTTGGCGCAATTGTCCTTCCTATGCACCTCTGAATGTATTGTTTATGCGTCATGTGCCTTTACACCTCTGAATGAATGTTATGCATTGCATCATGTGTTTTCCTCTTACACCCCTACAGGTATTGTGATACATAGGTGGTTGTTTTCTCCCTAGTACAGGTGGTGCTAGTGAGGTCCTGGTTACAAGTAATTACTGGTTGTGTGCTATTTTGTGCTATATTCTATGTACTAAGTGCTATTTCTGAAAGTGCTATTTCTGATTCCTGACAGTGGTCCAGGTGGCCCTGTCTTGTAAATAATCCCCTGTAAATTCTGCCCGTGCCTCTGGCACATTGTAAAGTGTGTGTTTTATCTAATGTGTTTTGGTGTAATACAAAGGCTATTTTTATATAACCTTGTGTGGAGTTTCCTTTGTGGTGGGCCTTTGGTTGTTGTTGCTGGGGTGCGTGCGCAAATACTTAGCCTACATCGCCTCCAAGTTTAGCCTTGCTGCTCGCGCCACGTTACCTAGAGGGTGAGTAGGGGTTATCTTGGCGTGTAACTCCCTTGCCCTGACTTGGGGGTGGTGGTCTCTGACTGACTTTGGCGAAAGCCCTGGCCAGCCGGGGATCCCATTTCCAACATCTCCCAAATCCCATTACCCAAAACCAAAAAAGATCTCAGAGCCTTCTTAGGGTTACTCGGTTATTACGAGATTTATTCCCAATTTTTCTCAAGTAGCAGCTCCCCTCACGAATCTCTTGCAGAAAACAACGAATACAGAAGCTCAATTAAAACATCCCACCCAAGAAATCTTGCGAGCCTTCGAATCCCTTAAAGGATCTCTCACATCTGAGACGGTGTTGGCCAGTCCCGACTATTCCCTCCCCTTTGTCTTACAGACAGATGCATCTGACCAAGGGATAGGGGCCGTATTATCTCAAGTAACCCGACAAGGTCAGGAAAAAATGAACTTGTACATCAGCCGTAAGCTGTTTCCGAGGGAACAGAATTACGCAGTAATAGAAAAAGAAGCCTTGGCCATTAAATGGGCTATAGAAACTCTAAGGTATTACCTGGAAGGAAGGGAATTCACGCTATATACTGACCACGCACCATTAGAATGGTTGACCCGTAACAAAGGAAACAATGATAGAGTATTGAGGTGGTTTTTAGCTTTACAGCCCTACAGATTCCGAACGCAACATCGGAAAGGAGCAGACCAAGGGAATGTGGACTTCCTATCAAGATATCCCCAAGGGAAAAACCCTAGTAGTAAGACAGCAAGGGAAAGGGGATGTGAGAGGGGGACCTTCGGGGGACGGCACTGCCTGGTACTACCACAGCCAAAATTCCCTGCATGTAAAAGACAGAGCTATGAGAGACAAAATAGACAACCAGCCAGACCGAAGGAAAGAAACACCCACCTTTCCTGTTTCTCCGCAGCGGGGTCCGGAGTCAGAAGGTGGAGCTGAACCCGGAAGTATTACGGTTTCACCCGTAAAAGTGAAAGCAACCCAGGAAGAGGCATCTTGGACCAACAGGAAGAAGGAGCCGAGGACGGAAGAGAAACGAAGCGTGGAGCAGGACGCCAAGATCAGGAACCGCGACACGGAGCTGAACCCTGGGAGTGAGGCCAGCGACCCAAGCGGCGAGGAGGCGGAGAAGAATGATGAGCACTGGACAGAGGAGTGGTGGTATCCACCGGAGGAGGCTGGAGAGCGTGCCGCAACTCCGGAGAGTTGCGGCAGAGCCGGTGAGTTACGCCGGTCCTGGGGAAAGCGGGTTGGGACTGTTGTGGGAGGTGGGCGGAAGAGAGGACTGCTAAGGGAGGTGGGGAAAGAGGAAAACACGGGCAAATCTGTTGATAAGTGCTCACCGATCCCGCCACCACTATTGTGTTAGTAGCCACACCATCACCTCCCTATGCCCTGACCAGTTTTTTTAATCTCTTTTGTTACTGCACTCTTTATTCTTTTGACTTGAAATATCACCCCAGCCACAGCTTATCCAATTCTTTAGGCACTACCAAGTGTAGGTGATGGGTTCAAAAGTATGACCTAGTAACCTGACAGGCTCAATTTTCTCTCCTCTTGCCGAGCCTCCGGGTGAAGCTAGCGCCACGGATACATCACCCCCACGTCAACTCTATCTCCCACCCGAAGAGGGAAGACCGACGCTGGCATCTTCAACCTTCCACCCTGAGAGCGAGAAGACCCATCCAGAGGAAGAGACTTGTGACCCTGTAGTCAAACCCAAAACTGTGTCAACTGATAATAAAGAAATCCCTGTTCGACAATATATTCAGCCTCCTCGTCTGTATATCCGCCCTGCAATCCCACAGGAACCCGGAGTGAATTTACTATATTTGTATAGTTACAACTCTAACTACTAGTATATGTAGTAGTTCTTTGTACTTAATATCACTATTTTGTGATTCTGAACTTTCCCATTTGCATCGTCTTCCTGAGTGACTCCACAACGTATACATTTCCTTTTCTGCTATCCGTATCTCTTTCCTTGTGGGACTCTTCAACTTGCTGACTCCCTCCCTTTGCTCTCCCTAACCCCTGCCTTTCGTGGATCCTGTCTTTTTCTGGATCACTAATTTACCCTGGTATTGAATGTGTTATCTTTCTGTAATTAATGCGATTTTCTTTTGCTGTTTGTTCGCCCCCTGTTGACCTGCCAGTTCCGACCCGCCTCCTAGCCCCCTGTCCCTTGTTGCCCTTTGACTAAGCACTCCTTTTCCCCTGGTTGGGGAACGATCCAATATTCTTACTCTGGAGTCTCAGTGACCCCTCTGAGAGAGTCCACATCGTCAAGGGAACCATACACAGCTGAGGCATGGTATGTGCCCCTTACCAAAGCACTACCTCTCCCCTTGTTGGGGAAGGATCCAGTAGGTAGGCCTTGGAGTCTCAGAGACCCCTCTGAGAGAGTCAACTGTGTAAAGGGAGCCTCACGCAGCGGAGATGTGGGAATGATACCACTTCCCCTGGGATCACAGCTTACCGGACCATGGACAAGGTTTTTACCAGTTTACCGGTTTGTGCCCCCTTCACCAACCCCCCTTTCATGCTCTCTCTTACCCTCCCCTACCGCTTTCCCTCTTTCATTTTTTGTCTACTTTCTCTGCCCCTATCCCCCCTCCCCTTACTCTCTCCCCTTGCCTGCTACGCCACCTAGCCCCCTGTCCCTTGTGCCCTTTAACTAAGCACTCCTTCTCCCCTTGTTGGGGAAAGATCCAATTACTTATACTCTGGAGTCTCAGTGATCCCTCTGAGAGAGTCCGCAGCGCCAAGGGAGCCACTCACAGTTGAGGTATGGTATGGCGCCTCTTGCCAAAGCACTCCCTCTCCCCTTTTTGGGGAAGGATCCAGTAGGTAGGCCATGGAGTCTCAGAGACCCCTCTGAGAGAGTCCATTGTGTAAAGGGAGCCTCTCGCAGTGGAGTTGGGGGAACGATACCACTTCCCCTGAGTTTACAGGACCTTGGACGCAGCTTTGACTCGTCTACCGGTTTGTGCCCCCGTCACTCTACCCCTCTTCGTTCATGCTGTGTCTTTCTGACTCCCCCTCCTCTTTCCCTCCTTCATTCGCTGTCTACTTCCCCTGCACCTACCCCCTCTCCAATGAATCTCTCCCCTTGCCTGCTTTTTCCCTTACGCATATTGTCCTTATTGCCTGTCTCGACCTCACATGTAACTATGTAGCTATGCTCTAATAACTGTGCAACCTTTGTAACGATGTAACCTGTAACTATGGTCTGATACTCATGTAAAGCGCTCTGATACCTCCGGGTTTAGCCAGCGCTATATAAAACCTTTCAAATAAATAAATAAATGATGTGTCTACTGTGAGGAGTCTTCCCTTTACTTCCACTTTTTGTGCTTAAAACTTTGATCCAAGCATTGGTTATCAGCCGCCTGGACTATTGTAACGCCCTATTGGTCGCTCCCAATGAGACAATTCTTACTAAACTTCAAGTGGTCCAAAATACAGCTGTTGGCTTCCTCCAACATCTTCCTTCCATGGCTGCCTCTTCACCCCTTTTTCGCTTGTTTCACTGGCTCCCTGTGCAAAAAAGAATAATCTTCAAGATCTGCCTGTGGGGTCAGTTGGCAGCGATTCCGATGCAACCAGTGCTGAATTGTTCTCCTCTGAGGAATCGGGATCTGAGGACGGGGAGGCTGGAGGTGGGGAGGGAGAGTTGGTGTTGGGGTAATGCCCTGATGACTGCGCACAAGGTTCCTTACTGTCAGTTTCTGTGATTGCTTTGCATCCCGAGGATTTGACTCTTGTATCTACTGTTATATCTGCACCTGCTGGAGCCGTACTGGGACAATGAACTGTGTACACCTGTATTTTCTTTCTACCGATGCCAATTTTGGGGGGGATTATGTTGTTCATCTTGCTGAAAAAATAAAGTTTAAAAAAAAAATCTTCAAGATCTGCTGTATAACTCATAAATCTCTGAACGACAAAGGACCTAGTTATCTTGCAGCGCAGCTTACACTTCACCAGCCAGGTAGAACTTTAAGATCCATGGATAAATCTACTTACTATTCCTCAAATCAGGAAATCCTATTCGGTGGTAGATCTTTTTTTCTACTTGGCCCCCCAGCACTGGAACAAACTACCCAAAAACAGAAATGCACAGATCCAGATCAAAGTCAGAAAACTTCTTAAGACTGAGCTGTTTCTGACCTAGTTTGCCCCTCTTGCCTGAATTCTATGCTCCTCCGAGATTCCGTTCCTGGGCTGATTTGTGCGTGTAATAAGTTAAACTAACATAACAGAACATCGCATTAACCAATCAAGATTTTATAACATAAAATTGTGTATTTCCCAGTGATCAGTTTAAATTGCATTTATTTTTAAATTTAATGTGTGTGTTATTTTATATGCAATTACAGGAAGGTGAAGTTGAATAACCAACAAAATAGTTACTGGATATCTGTTTCTTTTTAGCCCCACTTTAGAACCCGCCACACACTCACGGGCGCCGCCCCTTGCAATCAGGATCACAGTTCCCATGCTTTTTTTTAAACTCTTTTTATTAACAAAGCTCGAGAGACCATACCATACAAAAGCATTGCCATAAGTACATCAGTTATCGAACACAGAGAATCAATGACATTATGTTCATGAATAAAGCGGGCATGTGTGCTACCTCCTGACACATCGCTAGCCCCTCGCCCCCAGCCCTCTATACCTTCGCCACGGCATCCCCACTTTTCCCCATTTTTTGACACATTCCTAACTTTTGTACACAGTTTCTTCGGCCCTCTGGCAGCAATCAAGATCTCGTTTCCACTCCTCCACATGGGGGGATGAAGGTGCCCCCCAGCTCCTGGCAATATTGCGCTTTGCCACACCCGCCGACAGAGCCATCTATGTTCCCGCGTTTCTGGACCTGTCCGCATCGCCTCGAATCATTAATAAAAGCCATTTTGGTTCTAATGGAACAGACTCTCCCACCACCTCTGACATAATGGCCGTGACTCCCTGCTAGAATCGGGACACCTCGGGACAGTCCCACAGTATGTGCGTAAAAGTCCCCTCCTCTCCGCATCCTCTTAAGCATAACGCTGTCAGTGCCCTACCCCAGGAGTAAAGGTTAGTGCGCGGATAGTATGTGCGATGAAGGATCTTGAGCTGTACTAGACCAAATCTGGAGCGAATGGCCACCTCTCTAGGGCTCTGAATCGTCTCCTGACAGTCCTCATCAGTTCCCATACTTTTTTAATACACCTTGACCACTGTAAACTGCCTGCTGTAGGAAAGTGTAGTAAGGACACCCTGTCCATTTTTTGCATAAAATAGGGCTCAGTTGTGCATTTCAAAGCACTTATTTCTCAATATATTGTGGTACACGCGAAGGGGTAGCCATGATGATTTCTATTGTGCATTTTATCCACTAAAATGGTGTTGTGATGCTAATAGGTCACCAAGAACAACCACTGAGAAGTGACCTGATACCCTTAGCTAGGGAGACTTGCATGGTTTTTTTTTGAAAGCTGCACCTAGGAGCTTCCATTAATGCAACAACAAAAATGCTTACTAGGCCATGAATAATATTTTAATCTTTAATGGAGCAATTTTGTTTTCCATAAAATTAGTTTCAGCTTTTTTTATATTGAACAAATGAAGAATTATTTCCAGCATTTCCTAATTTTCTAAGCAAAGCGAAAATAGTGTGAAATCAGCTTGCTTCAAGTTGTAACCTGGAGCAAAAATTTTATTTTGGATCAAATACACTTTACATTATTGACTGCTATGCAAGCAGGAAAAATAGTGCAGGGCGGTTTACCCTGTCTCTTTGTCGCAATGCAACATTTATCTATTTAAAAGTCAAAATGTTTGGTAGAGCAACAAATGCACTATTGTGGTATCTATAAATATAGTTTAAAATAATTTTTTGCCCAGGGTGAATGGTGGGACCACATTTTTATAATTCATTTAGAATTCACTGCATGAAATACCCAAATGTACAGTTCTTGTATTACGAAAAATACTCTAGTTCATTCATTTACACTCCTGTGGTTTGAAATACCCACAATCCCATGAATTTGTGCTCTGGAACAAATTAATTTTCAGTCTCTACTCTGTATTACCCAGATTACCCAGTGGCGGTTGCTCGGGATCCGAAAACGTACCTGCTGCTACGGTCGCCACATTGATCCTCTCTCGATCCTCGACTCCAGAGTTGGTGCACACTGCGCAGGCTCACAGATGCCAACCCTGATGCTGCTCTCATGCTGGGAATACTATTCCCAGCATGAGAGAAGCTCTGGGATTGGTCTGAGCGGCCCGATTTGCCGCTCAGACAGTGCCCGGGAGCTTGTGGCTTTTCTCCACCTGGCTGTAGAACACAGTCGGGTGGAGAAATGCTAAGTGCGCATGGCGGTTTGGCCAGCCTAAGAAGGGCGGCCAAACCTTCATGCTCACTTAGTATTGCCCATCTACCCTCCTCCCCACTGCACAGAGAGGACATGGCCCCACTCTCCCTGGTAGCCTAGAATGATAATAAAATTGGTTTATCATTATTTTATTTTTCACGTGTTTAACTCTGCTGCAACCTAGTGGGGTGACTCTCTGCTGCCGTAACGGAGGAGCCAGCCCTGATATACCCCTGAGATCTGTGGTTTACAATGCCCAGATTCCCTCAGAAACCCATTGCTGTTATTACCACAATTCGTCACTCGAACCTTGGGTTTGTGACACCCACAGGGACTCAACACAATGGTCTTGATAAAAGCAGGCTTGTTCTTGATTATGCTCATGCTAAGCACCAGAGTCACACAGGGTGCTTTTAATAATAGAGACTCACTCAGATGCATGTTTCATTTTTATAAAACCATATTTGATATTGCATGCAACCCTTTACAAGGCACAGATGAGTTACTTCACACATGAGGCGCCGTTCACAGACCATGGTGAGGTTGGACTGCCCTGGGAATGGATCACAGAAACTGGTGATGGGGGTGTTGGACAGACTTGAGTACTTAGAACAGTACTAACCAGTTCATTGTACAGTTGATTTTTTATACATTCCAATACCTTTGGGTCTAGCTAGAGCTATATAAAACTCAAAATAATAAATATAATTTCTATTAGACACATTACCAATCTAAATGAGAAGTCAAACTCACACATGATTTATTCAAGGTCTCAAGGATTAGGACACAAGACTCTATGCCCCAAAGACAGCAACCTAGTCAGTGAGCCACAGTTACCGAGGATCAGTCAGAATACTTCTGACTCTGCATGTCATCCCTGTCGATGGTAACTAGCTGGTATAAACTCCAGTAAGAATTTTTTTGTACCTAATCATATCTCATATTCTTAAATGTGGGAAGAGATTTTGCTGGGCATAGTCTCAACATCATAACCGCCTTTCCATGCAAGGCTGTTGACGGCCTGCTTACTAACGAAGGCGGCCATCTTTCAATGGACTTCTATAGAACAGGGGAAGCCCATGGACGTCAATTCACCATAATGCCAGGGGTAGCGGAAGTGACTTTGCATGCCCCTTGACCTTCACTTTCACTTACACATACATATGCTTATACATACACATGCCTTCCTATACGCACATATATATAGAGGAGAAGCACACCTATTCTTAGTACTTTATTGCCTCTTTTAATCACTCTTGACTGTAAATACTCAATGCGTGCTACAGTGGTGGCTCGTATGTCCCCACGTGCCGAAACTGACCCTACCTACCTCGAGTGAAATCACACCCGACCACTGTGCACTGTTGCAAACCACTTATTTGGTTTATTTGTTTTATTTTAAGATTTTACCATTTGTATATTCAATGATCAAATCAAATTCAACATATCTTTAACATTTCAAAACTTTAGCCAAACACAATCTTAATTGGTTAAACAATGATACATCTGACAGCAGGGTTTATACAAATCAGAAAGCATATTACATATTTCATAACGTTTTACAAAATGATGCCCGATGCATTTCGAGCCCAATGTGGCTCTTCTTCTGGGGCCTGAAAGCTAAACGAAAGCAAAAAACATATGCATGAAAAACACTCCGACAGATGCGGGACCAGTATTTGAATACGTAAATCTGAATTAAAAAAAACCTTCACCCGTCACCCGTGTGGTGTGTGCACAACGCTTACCATGCGCTTCTTGTCATTCTTATCGGAAACCTACAAAATACAAACAATATGGGCACGCCTACTTTAAACATGCATTGCACGTAGGGAAATTGAATCGCAATACCAACTCTGTGCATGCTGACAAAATGAGGCAGTCGAACTCACCCCTGACGTTCAGACTGGCGCTTGTCTAATCTGAAAGACAATACTGTCTTTCGACGCGTTTCGGTGGGTTTTCTTTATAATGACCACCTTTATCAAGACAAATGATATCTGTCACAAGTGGGGGATGTATAGAATTGCCCCTAGATATACAATGGGAAATAGCTGGTATAATCCAAGTCTCCAACACCTAAGTTGATTTGCTGAAGTGATAGCGATATAATTCCGGTGCAATCAAAAGGGAGCCAGGATATACAATCTGTATTCAATAATTTTATGTTGTACTCGTTCTGTCAGTTTCACAATTGTGCAGGTCGCAATTGAATGTATTGTTTTAATTGTATTTTAAGACTAGGGATTTAGATCAGTTAACCCTATACTTGTGTCCTTTTTAAATTTATTCAAAATAAATGAATTTTTAATTTTACCTATGTTTTGTTGTATGTTATCATGACGTTGTAAGGTTTGTTATAGCAACCTGTGTTTAATTCTTCTTCAAGGGAATTTTAATACTTTGGTTGGTTAACCCCATTTCCCTTGGTTTCTCAAGGGGTACCTCTCGATTTTACACACGATTGTTGGTAGACTACATATCAGCAGAACAGATTCCCCTTTCCTTTTCTCCCAACTTTTAGTATTTATTTTTAGTCTAGGCTGACAAAATAGGGTGTTTATTTGCTGACATATTTTTACCGCCTTCTGTTGAATTGAGAATGTGAAATATGTGATACTTGCCATTGTACTCTATACATGTAATGACCATTATCATATAAAAGGACACAGGCTAGTGTGAGAGCTTCTATAATGTCAACATAAAGCAAATGGCAGATATGTTGTAGATTAAGGCGTTACATTTGCAGGAACAGGAAAAGTTATAATTTTAGTTTTTCGGGCTTTTAAAGGGAGGGAAAGCTGGAGTAGCAGAGGTGATTGTGGTGGATTTTATCAAAGATGAAGGAGGAAAAGTAAGACCTTCACAACGATTGAGGCTAGAAGAAGAGATGAGAATAAAAACAGAGGTATGAATTGATAATAGTAGGTTGAGCGCAGACCCGTTGTTTTTGTATGAGTGCTTTACCAGAAAAGATTCTTACATTCTGATTAACGACTGAATTACAGGGTGTTTAGATCCACTAGCAAAACTGTTAAATAGTCTTTTTGTTTATATAAGTGTGATTACTGTTTCTGAATCAGGTTATTTAACCCCTTGCATGCTGATGAAGGCCCCCAGCCGTCATGCACTACGGCGCTCGAGTGCTGATGACGGCTGGGGGCCGTCATAAACCCGCCCACTTGCGATTTTGCCGCACAGGCGAAGAATCGCGGCCGCATGGAAGGGGTCAATAGTATGGCACAATAATAGTGGAAAGTCAAAGGATGGTTTTTCTGCTGCTTTTACTCTCAAAGGGCTACTTCCCTGCCTCTCCCTGGGACCTCAGTAAAGGGGTGGAATAGAAGTATTTCTTCAGTTTCGCATGACTTCTCTCACGTAGGAAAGTGATGTCACTGTGCCGTGGGCAAGTGCCATCTTTTCTGTCTATTGCGGCCCTGCAGAGACCAGAGTCTGAGATGAGTTTTCCAGGCTGCCCTGACATGACTTGGAGAGCTTGTGTCTAGACTCCTAGTTGAGTCTGGTTTGAGGGGTAGGGAAGCCACAAGTGGCAGGGCACAATATAACTTTTTTCATATTTGAGCAAATGGGAGGGGGTAATGAGAACCGTTGGGTGTGCACCTGGACGCTGAATATTATATTTTGTAATGTTTGCTCTGGGAAGTTGAAAGCAACATGAGCGTGGCATCGTTGCACATATTCTTTTCTTTCGATGGGCAAGGGGAAAGAAAGCTAGAGACATGTGTAGGTGTTTGCAGGACCCTTGATCTAGATAATTATCAGTACACAGACAGCATAGGCCCCGTGGCAAGTGTCTCCATGTGTTATACAGCTTCCTCCATGACGCAGACCCCTGTGTTACTGAGTTGCATCTTACCAAGTTGAGCTGGGTTCTAAGTGACAATTTGCGCTTCACCCTTGTCCGTTTGATGTTACTCCCAACCCTTTCTGGAAAAGATGCATCTTTTTTGTTACCCATTTATAATTTTACAGATTACATTTACTATGGAGAAAAATGCACATTTGTGCACATTTTGGGAAAGTGCATAGTATTAAAAATGGTTCTTCGTGTGCCCTGCAAATAGTTACAAACAGGTTTAAATATTTAGGAATATTTATCACACATGATCGGGCACAATTTATTGAAGTAAATTTGACCCAACCCTTGATGTGTTTTTAAAAAAGATGTTGAGCATTGGCGCACATTACCATTGACGCTCCTGGGCCGTGCTGCGCTCTTTAAAATGGTGGCGCTACCAAGATTTTTATATGCGCTGCAAAATACTCTGTTTCCGGTCCGACCAACGTACTTCGGTGCAATTGATGTGGAGGTGACTACACTACTCTGGGACGGAAAGGCGCCCCACATAGCACAAAAAAAACTCACAAGGAGCTGGTACGACGGCAGGATCGCTCTTCCAGACATTAGAGCATATTATTGGGCCTCCCAGCTCGTCCAGATCAACCAATGGTTGCATGTTCCCCAGGAGGAACCAGCGTTCCGGCTGGACAGACATCTTCTGGCACCGGCTGGGATCATGGGCGCCCTATATAATAAAAAAAGAAAATCCACTATCACGGACCAACACTGCACACAATACACATTTGGTTTGGGAGGGAGTGATCACGCAGGCAATGCCACTATGGGACACAAAGAAGCTGGGAATGCTGGGTAACACAAAGGGATTCCGCAACTGGGACAACATAGGAATATCAACAGTGGGGGACTTGTGGCAGAAAGGTGAGGCAGTTACGTTCGCGCATCTGCAGGCCACTTATGGACTTGCTGAGACTGAAAGGTTCCGCTATATGCAGATTAGACACGCACTACAGTCAGTCTTACCACCAGACACGACCCCGGAGGAATCCTCACTATTAGAGGACAGACTCCTAACGGACCATCCTAAAAAAAGGCTATCTCGATGACATATAAACGAGGCAGACTGGAGGGAGGCGCTAGCTTCTCCCAGAGAGGCGGCTATTCCGTTAAGGCTACGGCTTGTTCAGCTCAAAATTCTCCACCGCACATACTATACGAGGGTGCTCCTACATAGAATTGGACGGACGGACACACCAAACTGTCTCAGGGAGTGCGGAGAGCCAGGGACATCCTTTCATACCATCTGGAGCTGCCCCAGGATAGTGAGATACTGGATGGCAGTGATGAGGACGCTCACCCAGGTCACGGGAATCACTATATTGCCAGAGCCGCGGTGCTGCCTGCTTAATATATGGGAGCCAACGGACTTAAACACGACGACTCAGGGATGGGTGACTCTTGGCATAACAATAGCGAAGCGGAATATTGCCCAACTTTGGGGGTCTAGGATTGACCCTACTCTTACCCAGTGGTGCAAAGATATGGACCTGGCAATGGTAGTGGAAAGGTCAGTTTTTATTCACCGGGGCTGTCCGAAAAAGTGGGAAATGGTTTGGGGGGCTGGAACTCCTATCAAGGAAATATGTGAGCCACCGCCTCCTGAAGACTCCGATTTGGATGCAAGTGCTTAAATACACTTAGCGAAGCAGACTGTTAGAGAATGATCGTATGTACAAGGGATGGGTGCGAAAGGGTGATATCCAACCGTGGGACTATGAGAACTGTGGAAAACATTGCATATCTAATACTGTGATCTATATACACGTCATGCCAATTATGTTGCTCTGGAAATGCGTTGATTATCTCAATAAAAATTGTTTTAAAAAAATGGTTCTTCGTGAAAACTTTTCAATCTGAGATGCACAGATAGTAGTTTAAACTTAACTGCTAAACTTTCAAATCCCCTTTTATTATATAGTTTGTTTTGTTTTGATACATTTAAGTATTTTTAGGTCTGGCGCCTAGCGGTGCAGTACGCAGCATGAGACTTTTTGTAGGGGGTTTTAAAATGTACCTAGGAATCGCACACGCTCGTGCGTGAGCTTTTTCTTTTGGGGCTATTGGCCTTTGCATGCATCTTTTTATTAAAGACAGCACGCAATTGGCCAAAGGTGGGCGCATAGCTCCACCCATGGCCTATTGGTGTCTATTACGCGCACCAATGCCATGTGGTTTCAATTATCGCGCCCAGACAGGGGCGCTTTAATGGAAACCAGATGGCTCGCTGTGGCGCGTGCACGACTCGCGGGCTTCTTTGTTTTCCAATAGCGATCGCTTTCACTTTCGCGATCGCTTTCCCTGCCGCTTGTTAATATTGCTGCTCCAAGTCCTTAGAGTGTGTGCGCATACATTTTAAATTGATCCGTTTACACTGTTGCTAGTTGGAACTGGACGGGGTAATTACGGACCCACGAACCTAACGAATGGTCTGAGAAGGATGTGGGTGTCGGGATAGCCGCTAGAAGCAGGAGCACGGCACCCCAGTACTCGCATCTGGAGCGCGTGCCTGTGGGGACTCCTGCCTTTAGGCCCCTGCTGCCCCAGAGCTCCTCCGGCCCACATCAAAGAAACAGAACAAGGATAAGATGAGGCCTAAAAAGGAGGATAAAGGTATGTTTTCATCCTTCCTTCCTCAGCCTCACTCAAGTGGGTGTAGGATTGTCTGCTCAGAGGCCTATAGGTACCCAAGGCCCTGGCCTATATATAAAATAAATACATATATGGCACCAACTTATCTGAGACTACACATTTGAGGAAAATGCTATTTAAAATAAAGCTCTGTCCTTGAGTTGGGGGATCCCATTGCAAGGCTCCCCGGTGCTGGAACCAAGCGTGGGGTGCCCCTGAGTGGGTCCACGTTGTGCCTCATCCCCGCCCGGCCCCACTCACAGCCCCATCTCCCATCTGGCCAGGAGGGAGCCCAGGACACAACGCATGTCTTCAGAGGCCCATCGGGCACGGGGTCAGTCTGTGCGTGAGAGACGTCTGTGCGTGAGAGACGTCTGTGCATGAGAGATGCCTTTGCGTGAGAGATGCCTGTGCGTGAGAGATGCCTGTGCGTGAGAGATGTCTGTGCATGAGGACTGTCCTGGTATTTGTGAGTAATGTCTGAGATTGAAACTTTGTGAGTGATGTCTGTGCTTGATGCTTGGATGCGATGTCTGTCTGATGCCTGCCTGAGATCATTGCCTGAGGTTCCTTTGTCTGTCTGTCGATCCGCAAGACCATCTCTCCTGGGTGTCTGCATGATGGCTTTTTATACCTTCTCGGTCTGGGGGCAATGCCACACCTGCACTGGACTGACAGGTTTTCCCTCACTGACATCTGACTTAGGATGAGGGTGCGAGGGCCCTGGCAGGGGGGGGGGGCAGACACCACCTCATCCGGTAAATACCGCCCCAACTGGTGGCTGGTTTACCGGCTCTACTGAATACCTGTTCTGCAGAGTTTTCATCTCAAGGCCTTGGGTCTGAGTGCCCGGCCTCAGGGGGACATTGCACCGGATACATGCTGACGCCCCCTGGGTTAGAATATTAAAAGTGCATTAAATGGCCCCTGTAAGGAGTTTTTACCACCCAAAGGGCGAATAGCAATGCAGGCTTCTGTACTTTCTGCACGCCCCGGCTTTTAACGCACATGGGGGTGGCGGGGGGATGTGACAAAACCCAGGCCCCCTTGTGTCTGTGACTATGGTGGTGTTAGGGTGGGTGCGGAGGGTGCATTGCACCAAGACAAGCATATCTGAGGTCAAAATGGGAATAACATGCAGTATTCAGTTCCAGATTTAACACATTCCGCATGGCTTGGGAAGTTATGAGGCCTTTTCACCAAGAGTGAGTGTTGGCAGGCAGAGCCTTTTTAAGGAATGGGCAAAGAGGGCCCTGTCCAGGGCCCCAGCCTTTCAGGGGGCCTCCACATAGAGCCAGCCTTGCTCTGCAGAATCTTCCCCTAATGCCCTTGAATATTTCTTAAAAAAGATTGCTTAAATTAGTTTTTCTTCAATTTATTTTGAATGTGGGTGGTGTATCGGAGTCCATAACAGACATTTGGCAGAGAAATACTTTCATTTTTCAACATCATGTAACATTCCTAAAAAAATATTTTATATCAAAACAATGTTTAACCTTCAGTGTGAAGGACTGCTTTGGATGCAGTGTTTTTCCCTCCTCTGCAGGTGTGGTTGTGTGATCCTATGAATAGATGAGGCACATTGAGTGAAAGGGATAGTAAGATTCGGGAGGCGTATTTTTGGCGAGGATGAGAAGTCTCAACGAATAAAGGGAGCACTACTGTCAATGCGGAATGAGGAGACGGGAGGAATCCAAGGACCAGAGGAAAGAAGTCTTGACTGTGGTTGCCAACTTTGTTTCTCATCCTTTGTATTGCGGCTGCAGAATTTCTCCGTAAGACGCTTTGGAGTTCCATTAGTAATGCTGTATTTTTAGCTCCGCCTAGTGTGGCAGCGCATTCGTTGCTCGCTCTGCGAGATCTATCATTGCCAAGTCGACTTCGGAAGTGGGGTGGAATCTCCGCCCATGCTTTTCATTGGCGTGTGTCACACATTATGCTAAAGACTCGCTTTCTATTGAAAGGGAGGCTTTTTTGTTCCCTCCCTGTCTCCTTTAGGCCCCGCCCATCCGGGCTCGTACATGAGCACGCTCGGCGCTTTCACGTGTCTTCTTTGATCTCCATGCTGCTTTGATTTTAACAAATGACAGCGTTTCATTCTTCAATATGTGACTTCTTAGATTTGTTAGCGGAATCCAGGGCCCCTTGCAGCCTTTTAATTTAGGTTTGTGTACCACCTTAAACCTCAGCGGCAAGGCTGTCCGGATAATTGAGCTAACCGAGTAATTGAAATACAATGTAAAAAGATTGCGATGAAAATATAGAGCGCAGATGATGCGGCCTTCATTACTATTCATGGGACGGTTAAGTAAATAATTTACAAAATAAAGGAATGCGAGACTGGTAAGACCACACAGACGCGGGTCTCCCTTTAAAGGATGGCAAATGGTTATGTTAAATATGGCCAATAAATTGTGAGGGGTGGTGAGGGGTCAGGTGCCCTTTGCGACATGGAGCTTCCTTCATCTGTTTCTCTATAGACAGTGCCAGGTTTGACCCGACTGTGGGCGATAGGTGTGTCTCATTTCCTCACATATGCATCTGCGCGTGTGGTTATTTTCTTATATTGTGTCAAATTATAAATTAAATCATCTTTCAGCATTTTTTGCAATAGTGTGGAACGATCCATTTCTATTAGAATTGTCCCATACATGTGCTTATTTAAATTAAACTCTTAAGTTCTGTTTGTTTTCATTAGTAACATTATTTTCTTACACTTCTGAGTGGTAATAAAATACAGATTCTGACTTCTGAAGGACTGGCATTGTTGCCCACCTCTCTGAATGTTCTGCCCTTTCTTCTCATGATTCATGGGTGCATCTTCATAAGCGTCGTATCAGGAACAGATATCACCACAAGTCATCCAATCAGAGGCGTACAAGATAACATCGTGGGGTGAAGGCTCCAGGGTCCCTGCTCAGTCTAATTAAATGTATTTTTATGGGTACATATGTGAGAGAGCATAGCAACAGACACCGAAAACAACATTTATTTAGTCAAACTACTTACATTATAAAGAAAGCATTCAGAAATTAGACAATGCAATAAAAAGACCTCACCATGCTTTATATTTTAGTTGCAGCGTTGTAGCTGCATCTCCCTGTGCCTTTCCATCATCAGTGGCACATCACAGTCCATTGCAAATAAAAAAGCAAAAGTACAAAAAACATTGTAATTTTCAACACCACCAGCTCTAACTTTAACACATGTGAGACCTATTGCATTGCAAATGCTTGTCATGTTTGCAATACCACAGGGTAGCATAGCATCTGTTTAAGTGATGGTATAACTTGTTGTGTTCCATAGTTACATTGGAACTGCATAATGCTTCTTATCTGGTTAAAGACACTTTACACAAGCTTCCCTTTTAGTACAGTTGTTGCTGCATCAAATCTTTTTTCAATGTGAGTAAATATATTCGCTTTTATGCTCCAGTCCTTCTTGGTTGCTCATTGAATTGACACACACCTTTTCTGTAAGAATATAGGACAAAAAAGTTGTTTTTTCATTTGGAAGGCTGCTTGTTTTGTAGCAGTTATATGTTAACTACTGTTCCAGTTAACAAGTAAGAACTTTGCCAGCGTGGAGAGTCGTGCTTGAAATCTGCTTCAGCTACATTCCTTGAGTGGAGGCCAAACAAGTTAGTAAAGTGCTGAGCTTTTGGCTGTAGGTTATCTAAATGTTTTGAATGGCCTTAAAATCTATCCAGCCGTCTTTTAGGTACAACATTTTGAATTCTTTCTGCAGCTGCCTCAACGTTGCCAAGCCATTGCTAAGTTTCCCAACTTTATGCTATGAATATCAAAGTAGTCTGCTCAGTGGTTGGTGCATAATTCATGAACTACAGGCACGTATGAATTGTTTAAGTTCTTCACTAAGCCAATTGATCAACGTCAGAGGGACATTAGCCTGTTCACGTAGATCGCGGGTATAGTTAACAATTGAGCAGTTGCTAGCTAGTTTTTATTTTTTGCGGTTCTGCATTTAAGAAATGGGCTGATTTTGTACAAACGCTGTATTCGAAGCTACACCAGTTAGCTCTTCTAAGAATGATTGTGGTGTCTGGGTTTTACTTTTTTTGGGTATTTAAAAAAAAATAAAAAATTGTATTGATGTTTTTTTTTTGTCCGTGGAATCTATTGGGTTGTATTTTTCAAGAAAAGAAACTTTCAATAGGCAGTAACTGATTCATAACACAATAACTTAATCTGATCACATACCATTATTTTGCCAACGAAGATCTTCCGTTGCAATGCATGGATGGTGTAGCATCTATTTCGTTGCACTGTACGCTGACCCTTGTTACCCAAATTGTTTTCGTCATCTTGCAGTGGTAGCCATAGATTTTTGTGACCTGACAATTCAGCACTTGCTGCTGCTGGAAGTGATGCTTCCTACGTCCTCTGTGCCAGTTAGCAACCAGAAACGCAACTATTGATGAAGCTTTCTGACCGTCTCCTTCCGCACATCCTTACTGCATACTGCCTCTCCACTTCTCCCCTGCTTAAAACCCTGCTAAACCCCACCCTCACTTATTCAGTTGTAAACTCTTCCCCTTTTTTGCCTGGCACTTGCCAGTGTTTTTTCCTCCTGTCCCTCTCCTCCTTTTCACCACACACACAGGGCCTACGGAGAGCTGCACAGTCATTGATAGATCTGTTACACCGACACTCCTGTCTCGCCCCAACTTCATGACTAACGCCACCTTGCCATTGGAACAAAGTTCTTGTTTGATCTGTTTTCACTCTGTTAGGAGAGCTCGGCCTGGTTGGAATATCTTCCTTCTCATTCGGGATCATCCCATCCTTGCCTTCTGAAAACACATTTCCCCCTACTCGCAGCGGTACACTAAAAAGGCATCTGTCAGAATATCGTAATAACAAAATAAAATGCAGAGGTTAATCTTCTAATTCATTGAGGGCCACCATTTGTTAGAAAATTATGCCATTAAATACTAGCCACATGTTAATATATTATTTAATGAATTCCCTTATGTTTTGAATTAAGAGCATGTGTCCACAGGTTCATCCGCGGCTTCCCTTTAAAGGTGAAACTGTACTGCTTGCAAGAGACTGCTTCATGTTTATATTCTTACAAGTAATGCGATTCGTATGAGGACTGGATTACCGCCTGGTCTCACATCCCCAATATGCCCATGGTGTGTATTTGTTCTGTGGTAAAGGGGTGTTACAAGTACTGATGCTTTGCTATGCCTCTTCAGGTGGGAGACTGCTTCAGCTGCTTAATATTTGCTTTACTTGCTGTGTGTGTGAGGGAACCTTGGAAATGCAATGATAGCTGCTTTTGGTTGTCCTAATAAACACAATCATTTAATGTAAAAAGTAAGAGAGGACATACAAGTGGGAACATAAATTGGGAAAAATGGCGAATGAAACTCAGGCAAACACAAAACTGTGGCCGAACAAATTGCCACAATTAGGCCAACAAAGAATACATTAGCGCACCCTTGCACATATTAATACAAAATATACAGTTATGTCAGGGTGCGAGAAGTCGACAGCGTTTCGATCCCTCTAAGTAAATGCCTGAATCATCGTCAGGACACGACTATGGATGCCTGAGGCGAATGCATATTTGAGCAATGTTCTAGTACTAACGTAGCTGCGTGGCTTAGGCTAGAGGTGCCCGTCTTGGTATTAGGCCCCATCGTAGAAGGCCATCGGAGGACTTGGACCCCTCCAATCATGCGGTTACGCACAGTGGGTTGTTGGTCACAGGAATGAGGAAGGAGTCTGCATCGATGGCCGCTGATGCGCCAACTGTATGCCAGATTAACCAAGGGATATGAGAGAGAAGAGGTCTGTTGGAGACAGATGCTGATAATGCAGCTTGATTGTCTGAATCATATAGTCCGAGATGAGCGATTAAGCTTAACAAATGCAAGACATTTGGAAATGCCAGTGCTGATTTCTTATGTTGGGTACCTGGGTGATCTTGGCTTCCTTTGGAGCAGAATGTTATTGCATCTTATTTCCTGCAAGACAGTCTACACAAGCTTATTTTTCACAAACCTAGTTATTTTTCAACACCTTGTTCCAGGATTTCTTGTATTAAATGTATGATTTTGGTTAATGTCTTTGATTGCTCTAGTCTGCTCTGATCAGCCTGCTGTCCTGCCTATTTACAAAGGTGAATCACACCCTGTGTACACCTTCCGATACCGCAACCTGTCATCCATGCCTGATGGGCCTATACCTGGTTGCACGATCCAAGCTCTCATAAGAGTGAGCTGGTCTGATTCATACAAGGCTGATATCTGTACACGGTGCTTGTTTATTTTAGATGCTGCCATTTGCATGTAAGGAAACGCAAGCACACTTCTTGTTTTCAATAAATCAACATGAAACCCTATCACGTTTCCCCAAGTCTTTTTGGTTCTTCAAATTGCAGCAAATGTGCACACATCTTAGAGACATGTACCCCATTTTTTTCTCCAAAGTAAATGTGTTCTGATCCATCTTCTTAAAGGTCTCTACCCTAAAATGATGTCTTTAAATGTAATTTAGCTTATTCCAGTTGGTTATTTGAATAGTATAGTGCCCGTGTATGCGTAGCTGAAGTTTGGCAGGGAAAAATATATTCCTTGCTGGTGTTTAGCAAGTGTGATTTGCTTGTGCTGATTTTGGGACAGAACTGGTTATTTTCTAAGTGATCTTTGTCCGAAGTGTGTGTCTAAACATTTGTTGTGCAACACGGGCTCTTCAGTGCCGGACAAGACTACCCATCACAGGTTGGATCCTGAAGTTACTTATGAAACATGGAATTTCAGGGTGTTCTTTATAATTATGGGTCCAATTTCAGCCCCCAGTGCTCCTTCTATGATTCCTCATTTTCTCTTGGAGAATTTGACTGCAGCCTGCATCCAAAACCTCCAGGTGAAATTTGCCATTCAGTGATCACAGATCTCATAATTTCGATGGGGTGGGTGCTGATTATAGCCTCATCAAAATTAAGTGGCGCCTTATAATGAAGGCATAAGTGGCTGCTGGGTGTTGCCTCACTATCTGTTGCAATAAAAATCTGTTGAGAGTGAAGTAAAATTGTCCAATTGACACTTTGAGTTTCTCAAAATGGGATTCTAGCAGGATGGCTGGTGGTCTTCAGGACATTTCCTCAGGGTTGGGGGTTGTTTAGGGTGTGAGACCGCCCCTCCAATAAGTGCTGCCTTGGCTTGTTAGTTGGGTCTATGGGCCTTGAGTTGAGTCTAGGCTGCTACGTCGGTTTTTCTTGTCAACCCGATTTCATTAAGATGTTGTAACTTGCTATATTTAGTGACAGATTTACCCAAAAAGTAGCAAATCTGTACTTCTTTGCATGAAGGCAAAAGTACTACTTTTTTATAATTCACAAACATTGAAAGTTATGCCAGTGTCACGTTTTCAGGCATACTACTGGCAATTAAACACCCAACAGGTGATGAGGCGAATGCTTGCAAATAGTCAAGGGGTAGAATTCCAAACCATTATTTTTTGCCTACTATATTCCCTAGACTGATGGTTGAGTTTAGCAGACCAAGTAAGAGCTGACAGGATTAAGGAGGGCTTAATTACCTTTACTACTGCCAGATTTAGAGAGGTCTGCTAGCCATGTACATTTGGAGAAACTGCCATCATGATCGGTTCGGGCAATGTAGGATAAGTTTGATGGATGTCTCTGTCAATATACATATGATAGCTTACCATCAAATTTTTCCACTGCGGGAGTTTATATTTGAAAAATAAAATACAAACTAATGCCCCCGCACCATGTGAGTTTTCTCCCATGATGTGGGATATTATTATTATGATTTTTATTATTGTTATTATTTTTTTATTATTATTATTTTATTAATATTTTTCTATTTTTTATTATTTTATTACTCTATTACTTTATTACTCTATTGCTTTATTACTGTATTACCCTATTACTCTATTGCTGTATGACTGTATGACTTTATTACTTTATTTTATTACTTTATCACTTTATTTCTTAAATACTTTGTTACTCTATCCCTATATCACTTGATTACTTTATTTTTTTTAAATTATTTTTATTATTGTATTTTATTGTTATTCTTTTTATTCTTTTTTATTTGTATTTGTATTAATATTATTTTTATTATCATTTTATCATTTTATTATAACTTATTAATTTTTTAGTACTATTACTACGTTGCTATTTTATTGTCTTATTGTTATATTGTTATTGTTTTATTGTTATTGTTTTACTGTTATTGGTTTATTGTTATTGGTTTATCACTATCGGTTTAGTGTCATTGTTTGCGCTATTGTTTTAGTGTTATTGTTTTAGTGATGAGGCGAATGCTTGCAAATAGTCTAGGGGTAGAATTACAAACCATTATTTTTTGCCTACTATATTCCCTAGACTGATGGTTGAGTTTAGCAGACCAAGTAAGAGCTGACAGGATTGAGGAGGGCATAATTACCTTTACTAATGCCAGATTTAGAGAGGTCTGCTAGCCATGTACATTTGGAGAAACTGCCATCATGATCGGTTCGGGTAATGTAGGATAAGTTTGATGGATGTCTCTGTCAATATACATATGATAGCTGACCATCAAATTTTTCCACAGCGGGAGTTTATATTTGAAAAATAAAATACAAACTAATGCCCCCGCACCATGTGAGTTTTCTTCCATGATGTGGGATATTATTATTATGATTTTTATTATTGTTATTATTATTATTATTATTTTTCAATTTTTTTCTTTTTTTATTATTTTATTACTCTATTACTTTATTACTCTATTGCTTTATTACTGTATGACTGTATGACTTTATTGTATTACTTTATCACTTTATCTCTTAGATATTTTGTTACTCTATCCCTATATCACTTGATTACTTTATTTTTTTAATTATTTTTATTATTGTATTTTATTTTTATTCTTTTTATTCTTTTTTATTTGTATTTGTATTATTTTTATTATCATTTTATTATAACTTATTATTTTTTGTAGTACTATTACTACATTGCTATTTTATTGTTTTATTGTTATATTGTTATATTGTTATTGTTTCATTATTGTTTTATTGTTATTGTTTTATTGTTATTGGTTTATTGTTATTGGTTTATCACTATTGTTTTAGTGTCATTGTTTGCGTTATTGTTTTAGTGTTATTGTTTTAGTGTTGTAGTGTTGTAGTGTTTTATTGTTTTATCATTGTTATATATATATATATTACTTTTTCTCACTGTCTGAATATTTTTATTATTATTTTTACTATTATTTTTACAACTATTATTTTTACTACTATTATTTTTTACTATTATCATTTTATTACTATTTTATTTTTATTGTTTTATTGTTATTGTTTTATTGTTATTGTTATTGCCTTGTTGTTATTGTTATTGCTTTATTGTTATTGTTTCACTATTGTTTTAGTGTCATTGTTTGGGTTATTGTTTTAGTGTTAATGTTTTAGTATTGTAGTGGTTTTCCTGTTTTATTGTTTTATTATTCTGTTTCTCACTGTCTGAATATTTTTATTATTATTGCTTTATTGTTATTGCTTTATTGCTTTACTGTTATTGTTTAATTAGTGTTTTATTGTTATTGTTTTATTGTTATTCATTTATTGTTATTGTTTATGACTATTGTTTTAGTGTAATGGTTTGCGTTATTGATTTAGTGTTATTGTTTTAGTTTTGTAGTGTTTTACTGTTTTATTGTTTTATCATTGTTATATATATATATATTACTATTTCTCACTGTCTTTATTGTTATTGTTTCATTAGTGTTTTTTTTGTTATTGTTTTATTGTTATTCGTTTATTGTTATTGGTTTATCACTATCGGTTTAGTGTCATTGTTTTAGTGTTGTCATTGTTTTCCTGTTTTATTGTTTTAATATTCTGTTTCTCACTGTCTGAATATTTTTATTATTATTGCTTTATTGTTATTCATTTATTACTTTATTGTTATTGTTTCATTAGTGTTTTATTGTTATTGTTTTATTGGTATTCATTTATTGTTATTGTTTATGACTATTGTTTTAGTGTCATTGTTTGCGTTATTGATTTAGTGTTATTGTTTTAGTTTTGTAGTGTTTTACTGTTTTATTGTTGTATAATTGTTATATATATATATTACTATTTATCACTGTCTGAATATTTTTACTATTATTTTTACTACTATTTTTTACTAATACTATTATCATTTTATTACTATTACTATTTTATTTTTATTGTTTTATTGTTATTGCTTTATTGTTATTGTTTCATTGTTATTGTTTCATTGTTATTGCTTTATTGTTATTGCTTTATTGTTTTACTGTTATTGTTTTATTGTTATTGTTCTATTGTTATTGCTTTATTGTTTTACTGTTATTGTTTTATTGTTATTGTTTCATTATTGTTTTATTGTTATTGCTTCATTGTTATTACTTTATTGTTATTGTTTCATTAGTGTTTTATTGTTATTGTTTTATTGGTATTCATTTATTGTTATTGTTTATGACTATTGTTTTAGTGTCATTGTTTGCGTTATTGATTTAGTGTTATTGTTTTAGTTTTGTAGTGTTTTACTGTTTTATTGTTGTATAATTGTTATATGTATATATTACTATTTATCACTGTCTGAATATTTTTATTATTATTTTTACTATTATCTTTACTACTATTTTTTACTAATACTATTATCATTTTATTACTATTACTATTTTATTTTTATTGTTTTATTGTTATTGCTTTATTGTTATTGTTTCATTGTTATTGCTTTATTGTTATTGCTTTATTGTTTTACTGTTATTGTTTTATTGTTATTGTTCTATTGTTATTGCTTTATTGTTTTACTGTTATTGTTTTATTGTTATTGTTTCATTATTGTTTTATTGTTATTGTTTTATTGTTATTGCTTTATTGTTTTACTGGTATTGTGTTATTGTTATTGTTTATGACTATTGTTTTAGTGTCATTGTTTGCGTTATTGTTTTAGTGTTATTGTTTTAGTGTTGTAGTGGTTTTCCTGTTTTATTGTTTTATCATTGTTATATATATATATATATTACTATTTCTCACTGAATATTTTTATTATTATTTTTACTATTATTTTTACAACTATTATTTTTACTATTATTTTTTACTATTATCATTTTATTACTATTTTATTTTTATTGTATTGTTTTACTGTTATTGTTTTATTGTTATTGTTTCATTATTGTTTTATTGTTGTTTTATTGTTATTCGTTTATTGTTATTGGTCTATGACTATTGTTTTAGTGTCATTGTTTGCGTTATTGTTTTAGTGTTATTATTTTAGTGTTCTAGTGTTTTACTGTTTTATTGTTTTATTATTCTTATATATATATTACTGTACTTTTACTTTTAGTACACTGTGTTCTCGCACTGCTGATTGTATTTGTTCTTGTTCACCTGGCAGCCGTTGATGTCATGGCAGCTGGTGCCATCTTTGCCCAGTTCGTACCCTTCCTGGCACATACTGTCAGGTCGTTCGTTGTTGCTCCTCAGGATTGGACTGATGCTATAAAGGGGGCCCTCCTCTAGATCATCCCAAGTCTGGTTATCAAGTTCGCAGACTGTTAAGGAGATCAAGCGGGGGAAAAAAGAAAGGTCCGGAGGGGAACAGCTGGGCAGCTGGAACTGGACACCTGTAAATATATAAAGCATGGGATGAGTGGAACTGTAACCCTCAGCTGAGAACTTATCTACACAATAAGCTACGCTTTTCCTCACCTGAAATATCCTTCAGGTATACTGAAGTAAAGAGTAATAGAATGGGCGTCTTCTAAATCCCTGGTTCTCCTATGTAGAGAAACAACACATGAAAACATAAATAAGCCACTGTATGTTTCCCCTTCTGGTGATAGTGGTCAATCGAAAATGAGATAAGTAGATACACCTACCAAAAATGGGAATGAAGAAAACCAGAAAGCCCCAGGATACATAATAAGTACCTATCACTCTTTTCCTAGTAACTTCGATTCAGTTACTGTAATGATTTCCCCTCCGAGGTGGATAAAGAAACAGCAGGGTCAAAGGTCAGCGCAGGAAGCGTAAGAGTAAACCCCTACACATTTCATGTACCACCTACAATGGAGTTCGCAAAGTACGTTCCTGAATATCAACCAATAAATGAAAAGATGCCCAGCACTAAACAAATGCAGAAAACACAGCGTCTTTGCAGATACGTCTCTGCAAGCACAAGCAGGGACGGAACTTCCTTTTGCAACAAGCGGCACCTAAGCCTAGGTGTCCGGCATGGAATAGGAGGATCACACTCCTCACAGTTTGTTAGAGCAGGGGCTAGTAAGCAGTTGTCCCCAAACAATGCATACAATCCAAGCACCCCCCTGACCAAAGGAAACCTGTGACAAGGTTCTCCACTCTCGATGCGGGCGCTTCCTAAGCCCCTCCAAAGTAATCCACAGGTCCAGTGAAACACCGGTGAAGTTGCCACGACCTTCCACCCAGGAGACTGGCTCCCAGAAACCAAGAACACGGGCGCTTCCTAAGCCCCACCAAAGTAATCCAATGGACTGGCGAACCAAAAGCGTGGGCTTACCTCAGCCCACAGAAACAAACGCCGATTGGAAACAGGAAACACGAGCAATTACTCTTGCTCGCCAAGAGGAATAATCGGCAGCGTTTCTCTCCGAGAATGCCAGGATATTCCCTTCCGGTCGCATAGCGTCATACCAGCGCGCCGCGCTAAGGATCATGGGTATTGTAGTTTTCGAGCCCATTACAGACTCAGACGGCAGGCAGTGATCTACCAGCGGCCGGGGAACCCTGACAGGACACCCCCCCCTTGCGAAATTCACTGACTGCCACCAGGCCTGCCAGGATGAGACAGGTGGAACTTCCGTACCAGCCTAGGGGCATGGACAGCACCAGCAGGTTCCCAGGAGTCCTCCTCGGGTCCATATCCTTTCCACGACACCAAGTACTGAAGCTTGCCCCGCACTCTACGTGCATCCAGAATACACCGTACTTCGTACTCCACATCCTGTTGGACTCTCACAGGAGCAGGGGCTTTAGTACGGGGACACTTCGCCGGTTTGAGCAGCGATACATGGAACACCGGATGTATTCTGAAATGTGCTGGTAGTCTCAGTTTTACAGCCACCGGGTTGATGTGGCGGATCACTTGGTAAGGGCCAATAAACCTAGGATTAAAGACACTGTACTTGCGGAAACGGATATTTCGAGTGGACAACCACACCCAATCCCCTTTGCTATACTCAGGGCAAAACCTGCGATGTTTATCGGCCTGAGCCTTGTATTTCTGTTTTGCTTTCTCAAGGTTCATTCTTGCTAGCAGTACGGTTTTCCGTAACTGCACCAAACGAGACTGCAACTGAGGAATCTGAACTTCAGGGGATGGAACACTCAACGGAGCAAATCTAGGGTGAAACCCGTAGGTACAGAAAAACGGGGTGTAAGAAGTAGAGGAATGGGCAGCATCGTTATATGCTACCTCAGCAGTCCACAACCAGTCAACCCATGCCTCAGTAGTGGTGTCTACAAAACATCTCAGGTATTGTTTGAGGGTCTGATTTAACCTTTCGGTTTGTCCGTCCGTTTGAGGATGAAAGCTGGTGGATAAGGAAGAAGCTATACCTAGCCTGTCACACCAAACCTTCCAAAACTTAGCAGTGAATTGGGCTCCTCTGTCTGAAACTATGACCCTGGGAAGTCCATGCAACCTGATTATATGTAAGAGCACCAAATGAGCAAGTTGGCTAGATGTGGGAACCCCTTTACAGGCGATGAAGTGACCCATTTTAGTCAAGTAGTCCACTACTACTACAATAGCTGTCATACCGTGATCTTTAGGGAGACCCACTACAAAATCCACAGAAAAGCTCTCCCAAGGACTCACAGGAGTGGGCATGGTTTGCAGAAGCCCTTGTGCAGGGCGATGATCACTCTTGGCCTGCGAACAAGTGGCACACCGTTGTACCCAAGCAAACACATCAGGGCGGATAGTAGGCCACCAGTAGGTGCGTAGCATCTTCTCTAGGGTTTTCTTTCCTCCAGTGTGTCCCGCACATGGCAAATCGTGACACCATTTGAACGCCTGTTGTCTCAAGGCTAGCGAGGGAAGGAGCAACTGTGAGCCTTTTCTTGGCAACCCTTGACGGATTCTCCACTCTGGATGTAGACGGAGCCATGTTTTCCAGACAAAGGTTTGTATTCCCCTCTTGACCTTGTGGAGAAACTCCTCGGTGTGTATCACTCCCACCACCTTCTTGGGTTCAATGATGCTTGTCGCTGGTGTTACTGATACCGCTGGGTTGTTTTCCTGACGCGTGAGAGCATCTGCCTTCTGGTTGTCACATCCCGGACGAAATGTAACCACGAAATGAAATGCAGTAAAAAACAGCATCCATCGAAGTTGTCTGGGGGTGAGATGGCGTGCCGCTCGCATAAACTGAAGGTTACGGTGGTCAGTGTACACCGTGATTTGCTGAGAGGCGCCCATCAACCAATGCCTCCATTCAGTGAAGGCGTCCTTAATGGCTAGCAGTTCTTTTTCCGCAATGGTGTAGTTGCGTTCAGCGTTGTTCAATTTGCGAGACATGAAAGCAATGGGATGAAGATGACCTGTACTCTCGTTCCGTTGTGAGAGGACTGCCCCGACTGCCAGTTCTGAAGCATCAGCTTCCACCACAAAGGGTAGTTTCGGATCAGCATGGGTTAGTACCGGTGCAGAAGTGAACGCGGTTTTCAATCGGTCAAAGGCGGTTTGTTCAGCGATGCCCCACACAAAGGGAGTGTTCTTCCTGGTCAGCTTAGTGAGTGGGGTAAGCGTCAGAAAAATGTGAGATGAACCTCCTATAGAAGTTTGCGAATCCAAGGAGTTTTTGAATGTCTTTGACGCTGTTGGGTTTAGGCCACTCCACAATGGCACATACTTTTCTTTCTGCCATTACTTGACCTGATGGTGTGAGCATGACTCCTAAAAATTCGACAGTGGTAACATGGAATTCACACTTTGTTAACTTGCAGTACAATTGGTTTTGTTGTAAGGCCTGAAGCACCTGACACACGTGTTTTTGGTGTTCTGGTTCATCGTTGGAATAGATCAAGATGTCATCAATGTAGACAACTACAAAGATGTCTAAGAAGTCTCTTAAAACCTCATTCAGAAAGAATTGGAAAGAGGCAGGGGCGTTACAGAGCCCAATAGGGCATCACCAAATACTCAAAGAGCCCATACCTCGTTTTGAAAGCGGTCTTCCATTCGTCTCCGCTTCGCATGCGCACTAAATGGTAGGCCCCTCTCAGGTCCAATTTCGTATAGATATTGGCTGATTGCACTTGCTCCAATAACACTGGTATCAAGGGGAGTGGGTATTGGTTCTTTATAGTTATGGCATTCAATGCCCTGTAGTCAATGCAACAGCGTAATTCCCCATTTGCTTTTGGGATGAAAAAAAGCGGGGAAGCCGCTGGAGACCTGGAAGGTCTGATGAATCCCAATTTAAGGAGGTTGTCCAAGTATTCCCGGAGATGTTCAGTTTCGGGTTGCGATAAAGCGTATATCCTGCCACATGGAATAACAGACCCAGGCGTTAACTCGATATGGCAGTCATATTCCCTATGAGGAGGGAGCACTTCTGCTTTCACCTTACTGAAAACCTCCCCATATTCTTGGTAACAACTAGGCAATTCTACCTCCTTTTCAGCTGCGGTAGAAACAAGGTGTGTAATAGCCAGAACCATGGAAGGTCGGGGATTCTCTCTGAGGCAATGTTCTTGACAAAAAGGGGAGTAGAAATCCAAAGACTGATCCGTCCACCTAATAGTGGGTTCATGTTTCTTCAACCATGGGAGTCCCAGAATCACTCCATAAGTAGGGGCATGAATGAGATTAAACGAAAGACATTCCATGTGGTAACCCCCATACCACAACTCGTATTCAGGTGTATGTTGGTTGATAGGGCCGGATTCTAGTTCATGACCGTCTACCGCAAAAACGGTTTCAGGGACAGGTTTTGTGACAGGAGTCACCCCCAGTCTACGAGCTTCCGCCAGATCCATAAAACAACCTGTCGCTCCTGAGTCTACCATGGCTCTGATGGTTTTGGGTTTTTGGTCTATCCACAGTTCCATATCCAGAAAAAATAGATGGTTACCCACAAAGTCCTCTTCTGTAACTGAAGGGATGAAGTGCATGCTCGAGTTTCTCCCTTCCTTTAAACTCAAGCGTTGGAGTTTTCCGACCCCTTGTCAACTGTGGACACCGCTCCTTGTCCTGTACGATAGCGACCTCCCTTGGGCTTCACTGGGCATTCGCGTAGGAAGTGTCCTTTTTTTTCCGCAGTAAAGACAGAGCCCGAATTTGCGGCGATGCTCTCTTTCGCTCTGGGTTAGGGAAGCTCGTACCACTCCAATTTCCATTGGTTCTATCTTTCCCTCATGCTTTTCTCCACTGGTTGGTTTGTCACCCAAGAGTAGTGGTCTGTCTTTTCTTCCTTGCTCTCCTTTTCTTTCACGTAACCTGTGGTCCAAATGCAAGGCCAAATCGATAAGAGCAGCACACGTCGTAGGTTGGGGTTCTACCTGGGCTATGACATCTTTTAGATTTTCTGTGAGTCCCTGGTAGAACAAGACCGTTTGCTTTGTCTCAGGCCAATCTGTTTCCGCTATCAATCTCCTAAAGTGGTTCAAGTATGTGACTAAATCAGAATTACCTTGTTTGAGGACAAGCAATTCTTTATCGGCGGAAAAGGTTTCCGCTCTCCTGTCAAAGGTCTTTTCAAATTCTGTACGAAACAGATCCCAATCATAAAGGATTGCGTTGTTATTCTTCACTATAGGGACCGCCCACTGAGCTGCCTCTCCACCCAGATAAGAAATCAGAAAAGAAACCCTAGCTTGGTTGGTTAAAAAACATTTGGGTTTACAGGTGAAATGTAACAATACCTGGGTCATGAAGACTTGCACCTTTTTTCTATCTCCCAGAAATCTTTCAGGGGGAGCCAATGGAACAGGGGACGGCATTTCTACCACTACTGAGGCAGGTTGAGGGGCAGGGGTGCCTGCATCAAAAGGGTTCCGCTGTAAGGCGTCCATTCGTGCCTGCAACGCGGCTGTTTCTTGACGGGAGGAGGCTAATTCTGCCTGCACTAATCCTAGAGCTGCCAGCACGTCATCTAAGGAGGCCATCCCTTGGATCAATCCAACCAGGAGGATAAGAACTCTTGGGCCGATTATTCTGTCAGGTCGTTCGTTGTTGCTCCTCAGGATTGGACTGATGCTATAAAGGGGGCCCTCCTCTAGATCATCCCAAGTCTGGTTATCAAGTTCGCAGACTGTTAAGGAGATCAAGCGGGGGAAAAAAGAAAGGTCCGGAGGGGAACAGCTGGGCAGCTGGAACTGGACACCTGTAAATATATAAAGCATGGGATGAGTGGAACTGTAACCCTCAGCTGAGAACTTATCTACACAATAAGCTACGCTTTTCCTCACCTGAAATATCCTTCAGGTATACTGAAGTAAAGAGTAATAGAATGGGCGTCTTCTAAATCCCTGGTTCTCCTATGTAGAGAAACAACACATGAACACATAAATAAGCCACTGTATGTTTCCCCTTCTGGTGATAGTGGTCAATCGAAAATGAGATAAGTAGATACACCTACCAAAAATGGGAATGAAGAAAACCAGAAAGCCCCAGGATACATAATAAGTACCTATCACTCTTTTCCTAGTAACTTCGATTCAGTTACTGTAATGATTTCCCCTCCGAGGTGGATAAAGAAACAGCAGGGTCAAAGGTCAGCGCAGGAAGCGTAAGAGTAAACCCCTACACATTTCATGTACCACCTACAATGGAGTTCGCAAAGTACGTTCCTGAATATCAAACAATAAATGAAAAGATGCCCAGCACTAAACAAATGCAGAAAACACAGTGTCTTTGCAGATACGTCTCTGCAAGCACAATCAGGGACGGAACTTCCTTTTGCAACAAGCGGCACCTAAGCCTAGGTGTCCGGCATGGAATAGGAGGATCACACTCCTCACAGTTTGTTAGAGCAGGGGCTAGTAAGCAGTTGTCCCCAAACAATGCATACAATCCAAGCACCCCCCTGACCAAAGAAAACCTGTGACAAGGTTCTCCACTCTCGATGCGGGCGCTTCCTAAGCCCCTCCAAAGTAATCCACAGGTCCAGTGAAACACCGGTGAAGTTGCCACGACCTTCCACCCAGGAGGCTGGCTCCCAGAAACCAAGAACACGGGCGCTTCCTAAGCCCCACCAAAGTAATCCAATGGACTGGCGAACCAAAAGCGTGGGCTTACCTCAGCCCACAGAAACAAACGCCGATTGGAAACAGGAAACACGAGCAATTACTCTTGCTCGCCAAGAGGAATAATCGGCAGCGTTTCTCTCCGAGAATGCCAGGATATTCCCTTCCGGTCGCATAGCGTCATACCAGCGCGCCGCGCTAAGGATCATGGGTATTGTAGTTTTCGAGCCCATTACAGACTCAGACGGCAGGCAGTGATCTACCAGCGGCCGGGGAACCCTGACACATACACTGTGGGACATTGTTGGTGGTGTTGAAGAAGCAGAGCTGGGCGGACCTGTGGCTGGAGCAGGGGTTGGGGGGGGCAGGACGCTTTGCTGTCCATCTTTAGCCAGGTCCAAGCCCTGGGGGCAGGTGGCAATGCCAGACTCCTCTCGACCGCTGTGGCTGCAGCCTCCGTTCTCCACCTCGCAGTGCCAGGGGCCTGGGCTCTGGGAAACCCATCTTGTGCTGCCCTGGCCTCGGCAGTGAAGCTCCAATCCGTCAGGAGATATTGAGGCCACTGTGTCAGGGGGCAGCACCATGAAGTCGCTACCATTAGCTCTGAAGGGGGACTTAGTGAACTGGGAATGTTCTCTGAAGTGCACAGTAGACCTTTCGATTCATTTGAATTTAGGTGGCGGTAGCAGAAAAAGGTGTGCCCTGCTCCTTCCAATCGATGGTACCGTGCATTAATGATTTTGTAATCGCAAAATATTGATCAGCTACCGACTCTGAAAAGATGGTGGTATGCATTCAAAAGTGTGCACAGGAGGTACAGTTTCCAGCTAGTGAATTTTTGCATTAGTGGAGCTGGCAGCCGTCCATGGGACATGCTCCGTGCTCCCGGGTGGCGTTTAAAAAAAACACCTATTGTCATGCAGCCCTTGTCCATTTTAGGGGCAGAAGCAGCATTTAAATGAGAAGCTGCACTACTGCAAATATGAATGCTTGGGGACACCAATTTAATTTTAGACTTCACTACAGCGCATTGTTGGCTCGCGCTTACCCGGATACTGCGTGAACCCTGCGGACTCCTCTCACGCCTCGCCGCACCCGCTCTGCGGGTGCCGCTTCGTTGTACCATCGAGGAGGGGCTGCCTGAGACACCGTCGGCGGAGGGCTGCAGGGCTGCGAGCGTGACAGGGACTCCAATTCCCAGGAGTCCCTGACAGACCAGTGACGACATCCGGTCCGCTCTCCCTGCCGGCCCGCCCCCGCCCACCGGAGTGTAATTTAAAAACCCCTGGCTTCTCAGCACACATTGGGACACCAATTTAATTTTAGACTTCACTACAGCGCATTGTTGGCTCGCGCTTACCCGGATACTGCGTGAACCCTGCGGACTCCTCTCACGCCTCGCCGCACCCGCTCCGCGGGTGCCGCTTCGTTGTACCATCGAGGAGGGGCTGCCTGAGACACCGTCGGCGGAGGGCTGCAGGGCTGCGAGCGTGACAGGGACTCCAATTCCCAGGAGTCCCTGACAGACCAGTGACGACATCCGGTCCGCTCTCCCTGCCGGCCCGCCCACCGCCCTCTGATCTTTCTATAACTGGGGGCACCTCTCCCGCAGCGCGGGACGCAGCCCGGGACAAGACCGGGCTAAGAGCGGGCCGTTTGAGGCCGTTCGAGGACGGCAGAGGACGGCCCCGGCCTAGAACCCCTATATTGGTTTCCTTCCATATCCAAGGTAGGCGGAACATTTAACCGCTATTGACTTTGTACGCTAATCTATTAATTTCCAAGCGTCTGGACATAAGAAACATTTTTTTGTGCCCGAGAGGCCTTTTATTGTTGATGTTAGCGTAGCCCATTTGTGTAAATAAGCGTGTTTAGTTGCTATCCCCCATACTTGTTCTATTCAGAAAATATGCCATTACGCTCAGGCAAAACACGCATTGTCCAGGTTCAGACTCCCAAAGGTGTGGTTTCAGGGCCATTGGATGCTTTTATTTCTCGTGCCACAGGTATACTCGAAAAAGAAATTGCCATGGTAGAAAAACGTCTTTTGCTAGACCTACTTAGTGATAAACGCTCGTCATTGGGTAGGCTGGCTACGATCCCCAGCCCTGTGACGCAACCCCATGCAGCTTTTAACTGTATTCACTCAGCAACAATCGAGGCTCTAGTACATATAGATAGTGAAGGGGTTGACTCGTTCGCGCATATACCAGCTCATGTTGAACACAATTTAGATGATTCTGAGGCGAGTAGAGAAACTGCCTCTCAGGTTAGTTTTGAATCAGACTATACATCAGAAACGTCACACTCATCTCCCGAGCCCCTAAAAACAGTCTCTAAAAGGGTGATACAAATGAACGCTGTCGGCGCTGATATGGCAACAAGGAAGAGAAAACACGACACGAGCTATCTAGGGGAGAGAGAACGAAAAATGCCCAAATTAAAAGTAAAAGAAACCGCCGATAATTGTCATGGTAATCTTACATCATTAGCTATGGGTAAATTTGATGAAAAAAAACAATGTCCCAATACTTTTCCTAATATTCCTTGTCCCTCCTTTACTTCGCATGGATCCTCTGACCCTTGCCCCACCTGTCAAAATAGTGATGAATCACTGTTGGTTAAAATTGAGGCTATGATGAAAAACCTCTTATTGCCTGTTCTAGAGCGGACCAGGTTAATGACCCAAAAAATCGAATCCCTGGAGGCAGTAGTAAACACTAATTCAGCCCTACTAGCATCCCTAACCAGCTTGAGTCAAGGGGGGGGATAACCCAACACATTCAGCAAACAATGCTCAAATAAATACTTCCTCATCTTTTAATAATAAATCCCTTGGGGTAGTAACCAATAGACTAATGAGGGGAGGAGATCTAAAGGTCGCAACTAACAACTCATTAGTGGCCCCATCTCAATCTATGCACAAAAAGCAGCCGGTGGTCAAATCTGATGGCCCAAACCCCGCTAGACCCCACTCAACTAGACCATCATCCCTGGCCCAACCTAGTTTGAACTCTCTTCCAAGGGCCCGTAGACAATCAAAAACGTAACACCAAAAAACCCGTGGTTGAAAAACAACGTAGACATATTAAGCCACGGGCAGATCTCCCTATCGAGGCTGCACTATATACAATAGTTCTGACTGGTGTAGCCCCCCTTCAACCCGGTAAGAGGGAGACTTTTGATGATCTACGCAATAAGGTGACCTTTTGGTTAAATAAAAACCGACCGTTGCCCCCCTCTCTACCAACTGAAATCTTGTTTGTGAGAAGGGTGGACTGGGTGGGCCATGGTACAAAAGACCTGGAGGGCGACTGTATATTGATCTCGTTTAAGGATCCCTGGGTGGTGGAAATGATTAGTAGAAAAGCGAGGTTTGCCAGACAGGGGGATGTTCAAACATTGAGCCTATCATATTTCTACCGGCATAGGCAGAGTGGTAACCCGGCGGGTTTCAGACATGGTCAACCCAACCTCAGGAGCCACTTTAGCACGAGGACTCCCCAGCCCACACTCTTTCCATTTCTTTTCAATCAATTTTGGCCCATTATCTGATCTTGAGGCCAATGATTGACTTCACTCTCGGACTTGCATAACTGACCATATAGTAAATTTTGGGTCTCCACCAGCTAGGCCGTGTAACGAGCCTTCGCAGTTTGTAATAATAGAGGAAGTGCGAATGGGGGCTCCAATAACAGCATGCACTACCATATTACCTCCAAGGGAAGTAGAAGTCTCCCGGAAGACAGGGAAAATTTGGAGCACCCCTGGGTGCACCACAAGTGGGTGTGATGCTGAGAATAATTCAGATGTTCTGGTAGCCCAGGACTCGGTGATACCCCACGTGATCCATGCCCCAGAACTACTTACCATTGTCTCCTGGAATGTTGCGGGGGTTAAAAGTCGTACTCATTCAGATGACTGGCTGGAGTTTATAGATAAATATGATATCATCTTACTCCAGGAAACCTGGGCAACGGAACCAACATTTAGGCAGGGATATATCAACTTTTTTAAACCTGCAATTAGAAGTCCCAAAGGGAGAGCTTCAGGGGGTTTATTGATCTGGGTGAAACAATCCCTGGAATTTCACCTTACAGAAATAATAGTGTACAACCCTGACCTCCTCATCATTAAGTTGAGTAAGACTGGTTGTCGGGATATGATTTTGATTAATGTATATGCTCGAGGCTTGCCAGGAGGCCGCTCCCCTCCCCTGTTGGAAACATTGGATTCCATCCTAGACGACCTTGATAGTGATCTCGTAACCCTCCTGGCTGGAGACCTAAACTGCACCTTCGAGCCATTGCTTGACTCAGGGGACAGTTGGGGTCACGCGGAGGATGCAGTATGGGGTATTCCTGAACTGATGCCCTGTAAATCAGTAATTGCAACTGAGGCAGCAGTGAATTGGACGGCTTTTTGCCTTAATAGGGGCTTTCGGGCTGCCAATGGCCGCGCCAAATCAGACCAGGAAGCAAATTTTACATTCGATAACGGATTAAGAAAAAGCTGTATCGATTATATCCTATTAAAAGTAGGAGACTGGCCTCTGATGATGGACATGGTAGTTCTCCCCCGCCCAGAAAGTGACCATAACCCCTTGTCTCTAAAATTAAAGTCACCAGGTCTAGTAAGATCTGAGAACCCTGGCATCTCACAGACTGGGGATGCCTTCCTAACCAATGATAGGAAGAGACTAAAATGGTCGAAAATTGTGGAGGATATTACTTTAAGGGATAAGGTAAATATACAAGTCAGCAACACATATAGTGAGATGTTGGCATATGATCATTTGGGGGACAATCCCGAAATGGCCAACAATATTATAACCCTTCACAATCGTTGTTTTGCTGACCTCAAATCCCTGCTTTCGAAACCACGGCCAAAGGCAAACCCTAAAATACCAATCTGTCCCAAGAAATGGTATAATACTAAATGTAGGGAAGCCCATACCAAACTTATTAGGGCAGTCAAGTCCAGAGTTATGATCTCAGTGAAAGAAGCTAGATTAAATTATAAGAAAACGCAGTGGGAAGCTAAGCGTGCATGGGAGGATAAGCATTGGTCGGATTTATTGGAGGCTACGACTTCAAATAACCCCATTAAGTTTTGGGAAATAGTTAAGTGGGGGAAAGATCCGGATGCACGCATCCCTGTAAACCATGTGTCCCCTGTGGAATGGGTAACGTTTTATTCGACCCAGTTTTGTGCTGAGAGCTCCAACCCCCCCAGGATCACGGAGATGGTATCCCAGCCCCCCTTGCAAACTAGAACTATTACTTTTTCGGAAAAAGAAGTCGAACTGGCTATGGGTCTTACAATGCGAGGGAAAGCACCGGGCATGGATCTTATACCAGCCGACCTGTTTAAAACTGACCCCGCCCTATGGATACCCTACCTTACTAAAGTGACTAATTCAATAGCCGCTGGTGCAAGTATACCAAAATCCTGGAAGGGGGCTGAGATATTACCTATCTACAAAAAGGGCAGTAGGTCAATTCCCGGTAACTATCGCCCAATTAGCCTCATTGATACAACCCAGGAACTTATTGCACGTATGATCTTAGGTAGGGTCCAAGGATGGATCGAACTAGAGGACATACTATCTCCAATGCAGGCGGGCTTCAGATCGGGAACGAGTACCATTGACCAGGTGTTCAGACTTTGTCTGATCTACTGGAAGGTGGTCCAGCTTGGCGGTGGTACAATCTACGCAGCGTTTCTCGATCTGAAGTCTGCGTTCGATCTAGTCCCGAGAGATAAACTGTGGGGAGTCTTGAGGAGCCTGGGAATGCCCGAGGAGTTATTAGTCTTAATAATTAAATTGCATGAAGACAATTTTGCGAGGGTGAGATGGGGTGGCCAGGGGCAAGTGACGGAACACTTCCCAGTAACCCGAGGTGTCCGACAGGGGTGTGTTCTGGCACCAACCCTTTTTTTATTGTTTATTGACCAAGTGGTCAAATTTTTTAAGGATTCCCCAACGGACGCCCCGATGCTTGCAGGACAGCGATTCCGGATGCTCATCTTCGCTGATGACACCCTTCTCCTTTCCCGGACACGCTCTGGCCTACAGCGGGCGTTGGACCGGTTTGGGGAGTTTTGTGCCATCAGCGACCTCAAGGTGAACGTCGGGAAAACTACGTTTATGGTACTAACAAAGAATCGTCCTGTCCGGTGCACAGTTAACATGGGTGGTGTTAAACTGGACCAAGTGGAGAACATGGTATATCTAGGGGTCACCATAGACAGTCGTCTGGGATGGAAAGCGCAAGTCGAAGCTCAGCATCTAAAGCTTGCCCGCCTTACCGGCTGCCTGTTAAGTGAACAAAAAAGATCTATCACTAAGCGGGTTTGTCCGGTTCTTAAGATCTATGATGCTAAAATTAACCCAGCAATTTTATATGGTGCAGATTTGTGGGGTTATATGGATCTCATGGGCTTGTTTAATATACAATGCAAATTCCTGCGTAACCTAGTGGGCTTGCCACAGTCGTCCCCATCTACCCCTCTCTGCTTGGACATGGGCTGCCCCCCGATTAATGAGATGGCCAAATTCAGATTGGTTGCCTTTTGGAGGCGTCTGTGGACAACCCCTGAACTTACCCTATTTGCCAATGAGGTAGCTGAAGTTAGGTCACTTGGGGGTTCAGGAAAAATTAAATGGTTTAAAATGGTTAAATCTATCCTGACGGATATGGGGCTAGAGCAACTTTGGACATCCCCCTCCACCAGCACTTTTCCATCTAAACTAGCTCTCAAGGAACTGTACTGGGCAACGATTCGTCAGACTAGAGTCAATGCCTCAAGCTCCACCAATCTTACGGGTAGGTTCCTGTCATTTAAGTTGGACTTTTCTCGTGAACCCTATTGGGATTCAGTTTCCAAAACACTGGACAGGAAACTCTACCACCAGTTTCGGGTGGGCGCATTGCCGTTGAATACATTTACCAAAAGTTGGAAAAAGAGTACTACGGTCCATTGCAGATGGTGTCCAGGCCACAAGGAAACAATAGGACACTTCTTGTTTGCTTGCCCTAGATATCTAGTACCTAGAGCCAAATGGTTAAAGCCATTGTTCCAGCGATTGCCCATAAGAAAATCCGAAGAGGCTATTCGTGTATTAACAACCAATACCTCTGAGTTCATTTCAGTGTGCCTAGCTAAATACCTGGGGTGGGCCTGGATATTAAGGTCGAAACCATAGTATAACTACTGTACTGACCATGCAAATGCTCACCCATGATGTACCGAGCTCTATTAAAACAGGCTGTCCATTTCTGCTCATGCTATTGAAAATTGTTGGAACTCAACTGTAAATTCTTCTGTTTCTTTTATTCATAAGCTTAATCTTAGTAATTATTTCTTCCTCAGGTTTGTCTGTCTTTTTTGTCATTTAATACTAGTTTTATGAATTTTATGATTATGTATTTATTTTTTTTTTTAATTAAGTAATGCTTGTCAAATGTTTGTCTTTTATGGTTTTTTATGAATCGAAATAAAGACTTTAAAACCTAAAAACCTGAATGCTAGGAATTGAGCTCTGCTGTCCCTTGAACGCTCGGGCCCACTTAAACATTCCCACTCCACAAGATGGTCTTTCTTGTTGCATGAGAGGTAAGAGGGAGAAAACAATACCAATTATATTTCCATACGGTGTAACCAATTAATTTACACAATAATCCATTCAACAACTATCTCTGAGATTAGTAAGGTTTTTAATTATAAATTCAGAAACAGACTGAGGTAAATCAGCCTTAAAATCCAATAGAGATGCAGAACAAACAAAATTAGCCCAAATCCCCTTAACATATTTACTCTATATAACAAAAACCATATAGCCAACTCTATTATGAGAATACAGGCAATAAGAAAAAAGAATTGAATGTTAAATTGCATAAAATGATTCTCAAAAGAAGCATGAGCACGCTATTTCTCCCTACACTACCTTAAAAGGCACAAGCCTATTCTACGAAACATAAGTCATCTTTAGAGAGAGAACAGCTAGGCTGTGGTCCTGATTAGCAGGGCCTCAGCCAGACTAAAGTCGATAAACCAGTGAAACACAGCAAAAAGTGAGGGTAACCATAGTAAGCAGATCCTACTCTCCTACACTTTGCACCTCAAGAAGTCTTAAGGTGTCTCTCTGTCCCTCGCTATCCACCAACATAAGATATTAGTTTCAACCAAGGTAGACCATGTGATCGATTCCATTAGCTTTCCATGATTCCAGTGCAAATTGCCTCCTGGCAGAACCTTGCTCATGTCGCTAGATTGTTACTTGTTTGACTGTTTTCTCCTTGCCAAATCCATATTCTCACACCTTGCTATCTACCTAAATAAAACCCTCCTTTATGAAACAAGGTAGCTTTCTCCACACCCGCAGCGGAAACAACAAGCAAATGCATTCTACATTGAGGGTTAAACACAAAATAAATGTTAGGCTCTAATGTGGACTTATACTGAAGCAGTACTCAAGGCCCAAATTTTAAGTTAAATTAACAGTGCACAGGGTTACAAATATGTGCATGTCACTAAACATATTGCAAATGCAGGTTCTTAGTGAATGAATTAATGCAAACGATCACATTAGAATGTCATCTTCAAAATACACCAACATAAACATGATTCTTGTTACATGTATTAATGTCTTAACACAAGTTTACATATGCATCTTATACTATTGGTTTCATGATAAAACACACTATAAAATCGAGTTCTCCCTATATACTAATTTGAAAACATTACAGAAACTTTAATATTCACATATCTAAGCACATAGTTTATTTGACATGAGTTTTCACGTGGAGTACTTTTAAATATGCAATCCACCATCTTCCATTAGTAACATGAATCACACAGAATATATTCGAGTGTTGACTACGCATGATTATGATGCACTCCTACAGTATCAGAAGATGGAAATCAAACTTCCACTGCTCCACCCTCAACAGACTACATCTTTGCACTCCCAGCCATTCTGCGATATTCATACTCCCTTCGTAGTGCTAAATGAGAACCGCGTTGCAAGCACTTGGTGTGCAAAAATACAGACTGCTTGGCTGCCTTTCTTTGAGACGGATGTATGACGTTACATTGCATGCTTTTACCACGCATGCTGTTACAACGCAAGTATTACAACGCAAACCTTTACAACGCATTACACTTGGGGGTGCTGGATAGTGAATAGTTTAATTTACTATTCCAACTCCAGTCCCCGTGGACACTAGGGAAGTTGTTGGATAGTAAATTAAAACTATTCCCTATCCTAGAGCGCCCCCCCAGTGTAATGCGTTGTAAAGGTTTTCGTTGTAATACTTGCGTTGTAACAGCACTGCGTGGTAAAAGTTTCGTTGTAAAGGATGTTTCCCCTTTGAGACAATAGGCCAATAGCTACACCCTGGTTTGTTTTGCAGTATCCTTTAACTCTACGTTTGTTTGAAGTAACTATTTATGTTTTTTTGTTAAGAGTTCCGTTATTCCACATATTTTTAGCCTGGAGAATCCAGAGGAGTTGACATTACACCATGAGTTATTTTAATATTCCTTATATTTTGTTGCTAATGACATCACTTCCTATTTTATGTTAGGTGCATGATTATTTCTGTTTCATATTGGGATAGTACTATGCCCTGTTTAAAAGCTAGGTTGAATACGAGCCCACTCTACTCATAAGAAACGGTGGAACCATAGCACCAAGTTTGCACCCGGACGTCAAGCAACCGGTTCCTTTATAAGGTCCCTAGATTCAAAATGGCCCACATGGGTGGTTGCTTCTACTCATACTTGGGGGCCCCAAGCACTGGAACACTCTGCTCAAGTCTCTGAAAAGTTGCCAATCACTGATCATTTTCTGCAAAAATCTTAAAACCTGGCTGTTCTGATCGGTTACGCATTCTGCTAGCTCATACCTTTTGTCGAAGGGCTGGGAAACCCTATCTGGGTAGCTATGCGCTATATAATATCGTATAATAAATAATATATATTGGTGAGAATTTGTTATTTCGTCTGGCGGTATTTTTCTCCTTTTCTCAGCAGTGTTTTTCCTTCTTACTTTTGTTTGAAGTATGTTTACTCGCAAACTATCCGGAATAACGTTTCCATAAAATGTGTTTCATTGGCATTATTCCCCAGCATGTTTTGTTGGTACAATCTTTCTTCCCAGTCATTTAAGTTGTGTTTATTGTTCATTACTCCCTCCAGTTTTATGTTGGGGGTATACCGTACTCCAATGAGTAACAAAAACAACCTGCCACCCTCAAACATGGTGAAGAATTGAGGATGAATCGCTGCATTTTTTTTTCTTTAATAAGCAATTATGGGCTAAGCCAAAAGGTCTTGCCAGGATAGTTTTTAATAAAGAGAGGGGGTGGGAGGGAGGAGGAGCGAGAAGGAAGAGGAAAGGGTCCCTCACAGTCACTGCGATGCAAGGTCTGACATCAGCAGAGGAAGGGTGCATGCTTTCTTTGGAGAACATTGTGAGACTGGTCGACTGGGAGGAGCAAACATAAGAATACAGAGGAAAGCCATCAATGGGAGGAGGGAAGCGAGGCAGACAAGTCATCCAATCAGGAGTAAGGGATTGAGCCAGTGCTTGAAACAGAAAAATAGAAAGAGTCCCTGCTTGTTTCCTAGGAGTGCTGGTACTCTCCAATTCAGTCAGTCAGTCAGTCAATCTTTATTCGGGTACCACAGTACCCATAAAAGCACAATATAAAATACATTACATACATATTAAAATTTTAACCGGTCAAATAGTCTAAATACATTCATTATACAGATCATAAGTGATTTAGTGCAAAATTTAGGATCATCACAGTACAAAACTATTTACATTACTCTCAGTCTTCAACCATGGATCTGCGTGCCCTTACTGCCGTTTTTAGGAAAGTGCAAGTGCGAAAAATAAGGTCCTCATCATCTAAAGTTAACATGGAATCAAATGCTGCCTCTAAACTAATTGGTCTTCTCTTATTAAAATACGAGCATAAAAACTGTTTAAAATATTTGATATAAAATTTGCAGGAGAATATAAAATGCTTTACAGATTGCTCACTCCTCCCATCGCACGGACACAGGATTGGGTTTAAATTAGAACAATAACCAAGTGGGAAGGAGAGTACAAAACGAATTGTGCCAGCCCTTAAACGGAACAATAAACTTGTCTCCCAGCGAGTCATCGGTAGTAAAAAATAGATGTGGAGTGGGTGCCTATAATGTTCAATGGCCATATAGTTACGCTCCAATTAAAAGTATTGCATTTCTCTTGAGAAGTGGCGGTACTCTCCCTCTGAAAATAAATAAGTGCCAGTACTCAGTACCAGACAGTACTGGCCCATTTAAAGCACTTGACTTACCCAAAGCTCACTCTATGTATTGCATTATTTACAAAGTGGTGCAGGTCATCACACAGCTAAAGCTGGCTATCAGCAAGACCTAAAAACACCCCATGAACTCGCTCCTTTATGATTGCCATGCTTGTTTTTAATAAAAAAAGACAGAAAATAAACAGCAGAAAAAGTAACTTAAATTTTGTAGTTTATTTTGTCTTTACAAAATATTCTGCAACCGACATAACACAAAGCATGCTGTAGCGATTCCTAAAATTATTAGGCACTAAAAAAAGGCCTTCATCAAAGTACTCTCATTTTTCAGCCAGTAAGAGCCTCCGGGAGAGAACGACAGGTTCTCTCACCCTGGCTCCTCGGAGAGCGTCTGCGCGTCGGATCCAGTATCCGAAGGCGGGAAAATGAGAGATATTACAGCACGCATTAAAACCAGGCTAAGTCTTCAGGGGGAAATTACTGCTCTCAGATTTTCTTTAAATAATAAATCTGATGGAGAAAAATTGGAGCTGCGTTTGGGCCCATCTGTCTGCTGAGCTCGACAGGCCCTGACTGGAAAAGACGTAGAACTCGCGCGAAAGGGAGAGACAGTGCGAGGCACCAGCCCAGGCCCTCCAGAAATGACCAGATGCCGAACTGGGAACCGAAACCGGCCCGGCAAACTGATCATCCGGCCCCCTCTGGGGGAGTAGGGGGGGTGCGGCCGAGCTGTTTGCTAGGGCCGGTTTCGGACGATTTGTTTACAGAGGGCCGATATTGCCGGCTCCGGTAACAAAAACGCCCCCTAGGAGCCCAAAACTGACCCCCACTCTGGAGGCCCACCGGGGAAATGCACAGTGCCGCTACGGCCAGTCTGTCCCTGTCTGTCGCCTCCTCCAACTATCATTTTGAGAGAGCTCCTTTTAGTCAAGTCAAGTCAAGTCATAAAATTTATATAGCGCACTACATACCCAGAGGGTTTCAAGGCGCTTAGGAAGGGGAGGAGGATTATTTGTCAAATATCCACGTTTTAAGCTGCTTTCTGAACGCTAGGTGATTCTGGGTGAGGCGAAGGTAAGCGGGGAGTGAGTTCCATGTTTTGGCAGCCAGGTATGAGAAGGATCTGCCTCCCATGGTGGTCTTGTTGATGCGAGGTACAGTGGCGAAGGCTTGGCTGGAAGAGCGAAGTTGGCGGGAGGGGGTGTAGAAGGACAGTCGAGAGTTGAGGCAATCTGGTCCGATGTCGTAGAGTGATTTGTGTGCGTGGGTAAGCAGTCGGAAAGTAATCCTCTTATTGACGGGTAGCCAGTGGAGGTCTTTAAGGTGACCAGAGATGTGTTCGTTGCGTGGGATGTCTAATATGAGCCTGGCTGAGGCGTTTTGGATTCGTTGTAGTTTCTTCTGGAGTTTAGCGGTGGTACCTGCGTAGAGGGTGTTTCCGTAGTCCAGTCGGCTCGTGACTAGAGCATGGGTGACTGTTTTCCTTGTTTCGGAGGGGATCCAGCGAAATGTTTTTCTGAGCATGCGAAGAATGTTAAAGCAGGAAGAGGATACGGCGCTGACTTGTCTGTTCATTGAGAGTGAAGAATCCAGGATGACGCCAAGGTTCCGTGCGTGGTCTGTCGGGATGGGTGCATTTCCGAGGGCTTCCGGCCACCAGGAGTCGTCCCATGCAGAGGGGGATTTACCTAAGATGAGGACTTCTGTTTTGTCAGAGTTCAGTTTCAGACGGCTTTGTTTCATCCATTCGGCGACTTCTTTCATTCCTTCGTGTAGGTTAGTTTTGGCGGTGCTGGGGTCCTTGGTGAGAGATAGGATCAGTTGAGTGTCATCCGCGTAAGAGATGATGTTGAGGTTGTGTTGGCGGGCGATGGCCGCGAGGGGGCTCATGTATACGTTGAAGAGGGTGGGACTGAGTGAGGATCCTTGTGGTACGCCGCAGATGATTTCAGAGGCCTCGGATTTGAATGGTGGGAGGCGGACTCTCTGGGTTCTTCCGGTGAGGAACGAGGTGATCCATTCCAGTGCCTTTCCTTGGATTCCGATGTTTCTGAGGCGTTGTAAAAGGGTGCTGTGGCAGACTGTGTCGAAGGCTGCAGAGAGGTCGAGGAGGATGAGGGCGACTGTGTCTCCATTGTCCAATAGAGTTCGAATGTCGTCTGTTGCTGCGATGAGGGCGGTCTCAGTGCTGTGTTTGGCTCGGAAGCCAGATTGTGAGGGGTCGAGTGATTTGTTGGCTTCGAGGAAGGCGGCGAGCTGGTTGTTGACAGCTTTCTCGATGACTTTGGCCGGGAATGGAAGAAGCGAGATGGGGCGGTAGTTTTTGAGTTCGGTGGGGTCTGCTGTTGGTTTTTTCAGAAGGGCGGTGAGTTCAGCGTGTTTCCAGTCTTCTGGGAAGGTAGCGGAGTTGAGGGAGCAGTTGATGACGTCTCGGAGGTGCGGAGCTATGACGGAGACTGCTTTGTTGAAGATGTGGTGAGGGCATGGGTCTGTGGGGGATCCAGAGTGGATGGAATTCATCAGGCGGATGGTGTCCTCAGTGGAGATTGGGTTCCAGGCGTTAAGGGTGTTAACGGGGGGAAGATGGTCAGCTGATGGTAGGGTGGGTTGGCTTCCGGGTTGGTTGTCAAAGCTGTTGTGGATGTCAGCAATCTTGTTGTGGAAAAAAGAGGCTAGGGAATCGCAGAGGGTTTGAGAGGGGGTGATGTCGTTGGAGTTGGCCGAGGGGTTGGAAAATTCCTTGACGATGTTGAAAAGTTCCTTGCTGTTGTGGGCGTTGTTGTCAAGTCGATCCTTGAATGCTGTTTTCTTGGCTTTTCGGATCAGTTGGTGGTGAGTACGGATGGCGCTTTTGAAGGCGTCCTTGTTGCTGGTGGATGGGTCTTTTTTCCAGGCCTTTTCAAGGGAGCGGCACAGTTTCTTGGACTTCTTGAGGTCATCGTTAAACCATGAGGCCTTCTTGATGCCAAGTTTGTGTTGACGTTTTTTCAGTGGTGCTAAGGTGTCGGCGGTGTTGGATAACCAAAGGGTGAGGTTGGAGGCGGCTTCGTTGGCGTTCGAAGAGAGGGCTGGGGAGGTTTGAAGGAGCGATGTGGAGATCTGCTCCGTGGTGATTTTGTTCCAGTTTCTTTGTAGAGTTGGTTGGAGGTGGATGATGGGTTTTGGCTTGTTGTAGGTGAAGTGAACGCAGCTGTGGTCAGTCCAGAGGAGATCCGTAGTGTGGCTGAAGGAGACATGGTTGCTGGAGGTGAAGATGGGGTCGAGAGTGTGACCTGCGATGTGGGTGGGGGAAGTGACCAGTTGTTTAAGTCCGAGGTTGGCGAGGTTGTCCAAGAGGGTGGTGGTGTTGCGGTCGTTGATCTTTTCAAGGTGGAAGTTGAGGTCTCCCAGAAGGATGTAGTCTTTGGAGGGGAGCGCGTGTGGGGTGATGAAGTCCGTGATGTCTTCACTGAATTTTGCGCGGGGTCCTGGTGGTCTGTAGAGGAGGGTGCCTCGGAGTGTGGTCTTGGGGTCGATGTGGATCTGGAAGTGAAGGTGTTCGGAGTTAGCGAGGTTGGCGTCAGAGCTGGTTGAGATGCGGATTGATTTCTTATGGACGATAGCGATTCCACCTCCTGTATGGTCGGTGCGGTCCTTGCGTGTGATCTTGTAGTCATCAGGGATAGCGATGGCGATGTCAGGGGCGGAGGAAGCGTTCATCCATGTTTCCGTTAGGAAGGCGACGTCAGGAGAGATGGTGTCTAGTAGGTTCCATAGGTCAATGGCGTGTCTGTGGACCGAGCGGGTGTTGAGAAGGATGCATTCTAGGTGGTTGGGGTCGGGAATCTGTGTTGTGGTCGTAGAGGAGAAGTTGTCGGTGCCGCTAAATTTGCAGGAGAAGCAGGAGAACGGTCCATGGGTGCGTCCAGGAGCGGCTTGGACGCAGTTGGGGGCGCGACCGGGGTTAAGGGCTAGTAGGGTGGCGGCATCGTAGGTAACGCGGGGGGGCTGGGCAGCGCGAGGGGCAGGGGGTCTGGCGCTGGGCGCGGTCCAGGCGCGGACGGGCGTAGACGGGCTTACCTTTGGCGCGCCTTCGGCGTGGCCGAAGCGCGTGGACGCTGCGCGTTGGGACATCTGGCATTTGAAGGATAGTGGAGGGGGCGGAGCGTGGGAGGGGCTGCTGGGAGGCGGGGAGCGGGGAGGAGACACGAGTGACCAAAGCCAAAATGGACGGGCGGAAACAAGGGATAGCAATCACAGCGTCTACAGTAAATAAAACAAATAACACACTTTAAAGCAGCGCGATATGCAAGGAGATGCCTTGCGTTATGAAGACGATAGTAAAAACGATACCAGGCGCTATGTTTCCTCGAGGCGCTCAAGGAGTGCAGGCTGCGTCGGAGCGCGATCACCCAGGTAGGCAGAGGGTGTTAGGAGCAGCAGCTGGGGCAGGCAGTCGCCAGAGGCAGCAAGCGGAGCAGGAGGAGTGCAGCAATCAGCCAGGAGATCGTGGCTGGGAGCATAGGGGAGCGACCACAATGGAGTAGGTCCAGGTGGTCACCTGTTTACAGAAGGAAACAGGAGTTTCTGCCCAAATAGGTATTACATGTAATGATAATGAAGCAATTTTTAATGTGGTATTACTGCATGCTGAATTAACACAACTGCTTCAATGAATGAGGGCACTAGGTCAGGCAAGGAGAAATTACTCGCTGAAAATGGCAGAGGATTTGGGAATGACATGCGGAAATCGGTGTGGACAAAGCAATTTCCAGTACTATCTGAAGTTCTTTAGCCCCTTCGATGCTTGTGACGGAACCATTCCGTCATCAGTCACGGCTGAGCTGTGCTGATGACGGAATGGTTCCGTCATGACCGCACCCTGTTCTGGAATGTCCAGCACAGGGGCGGAATCGGCGTCGCACAGAAGCAGATAAAGGGTGCACACCTGCCAACTGAAAGAAAGTTTTCATTGCGTGAGGAGGGGGGTGGGTAGGGCTTAATTTGAGCTAGTGGTTGCTGGTATGGTCCACTGGTACTCATTTTTGGGAACCAGCAATTCATTTTCCTTATCGAACATTTCCCGAGAGCAAGAGCGGTAAAACCAGAGGCGGCTCCTCCACTATGGCGGAGAAGCTTAACCTCCCCCCCATCAGCAGCCTAACAAAAAAAAAAAAAGAAATAAAACAATAATAAACCCGGGTTTATTATCGTTTATTTTGTTTCCCTACCAAGACTTTGGGGGCGGGGCCAGGGGGGTGACAGGCACTGATATGAGTGGTTACACACACTGCCTTCAGTGCACATGTGTGTCTGGCAGCTGTCTCAGGACGGCCAAACTGACATGCGCACTGAAGCTGTCTCCAACCCGAGCTGCATTCTCGGGTTGGAGACAGTAGGCACAGGCTCCCAGTCTCACTGGGAACGCAAATTGAGGGTATTCAGGCATAATTCTGATGCTGCTCTCATGCTGCCAGCAACATGAGAGCAGTCATGATTGGCCGCAGGGGAGTCTGGGAACCTGTGCCTGCATTGAACTGGAGCCAGAGAGAAGCAGAAGACCAGCGATGCAGCAGGTACGTTTCTTTTATTTGTTTTTTTCAGTTGTCCCCGGTCCCCGCACTTCCCCTGCCCCCGCCACTTTTCCTGGACAGATTTGGGCATTGGGACAGTTTCTTTTATCAATTAAGTACTGTATCAGGCCCAGGGCAGGGCCTTGTGCTAAGAAGTACATAAGAGACACTTTTGACCTCGTCCCCAAATTCGTTCCTCCCAAAAAAAAAAGAAAGAAAAAGCATGCTGAGGCTGGTGCTGATGTCCTGGTTTTTTTTCACACCCCTTGATGGATGTCAGCAGTTCAAAGCCTCCGAAAATGAGCTGAAAATCCACTGTTTACAGAGGTCCTCAGATTGTTTCCATGCCACCGTTAGATATTGGCTCTTCACCGGGTGACCATGTGAAGGGAGACCATATTGTGTGTCACGCGGTGGCGCCATATGAGTTGGCAGGCCTGCTGCTGCCTGTGGTAACGATACTCCTGGGAGTTAAATTAACTCTGCAATATTTTCCGAAATCTAGGAATGGTGGAAGGGCAGTTCAACTCCGACACAAAGAGAGAGAGAAGGAAACAGAGGTGCTGGAAGGAAAAGAACCATGACACATTGTAATTTATCAACATACATTAATCCAGATTCTCATTTACACTTTAGGGATTTCATTTATTGGTGTATCCATTCGTATGAAATAACATTTTTGAAAGCTGTTTTCCATTCATGCCTTCTCTGTTTTGATTCTCTGCCTGTCTGGATTCAGCTTTTTCTTTGAGTTTAAATTTGCAAGGATTTGGGAGAGGGGATTGAAGAGAGCAGAGCCTTGCATTCTAGGCTGATTTACAATAAAAACCATTATATGCACTTGAAAAACAATGATGTAGGTACCCAATGATTTCCAGAAACCTTACACTGCCAGAGATTGCATGTGGACACACTGCTGCAGCATGGCATTGCTGAAAGACGGCCTACTCAGCTTGAATCCTATTGTTGGGAGAAACCCCACAGGACTGAGGGGATAAAGCACAGAGAGAAACCTGTTGGGTAGAAACTCAAAATATTCAAGTCATTAAGCACTGACAGGGCAGTGCTTGATAAAGATAACCGTGCAGGAGCTTCTTAGCACTATCACATCACTCTGGTAAGAATTAGGCCTGGGTAAAATTTGCATAACGCTGACATGATAGCGGAATTTTTCTAATTTCACATTACTCTTGTTTCGCAAAATTCCGCCATTATGCCCCTTCACACAATTATGTACCATACATGTACAAATTTCTCGAGACTGCGATGTTTGTGGTAAAAATGTACTGCAAACGCAGAGAAACAACATGAAGGACAACGTGTGAGCCGTTGTTGTTCACTGTGCTTTTGATATTTTTTTTTGGCTATTTTTAAGCATGAAATGCATCTTCGTGTCCAGAGTGGACGCAGGGATGCTTTCACACTTAAATACAACACCAAGTGCAATGTTTTGCTTTTCACGTAATTTTGCGCAATTTCATATATTTTAACGAACTTTCGCATAATTATTCAAAAGCAAATTATGTGAATATCACACGAGTCCGAGCCCGTACCGCTCATACAAATACCAAAGTGCTGGAATCCAACGAACAGTGCTATTCAGTGATACCAGTGCCGGCATCCTATTCTATTCTATTCTATTCTATACGGAATTTGTTAAGCGCACGGTCACCCAGGGGTTTCATGGCGCTGATGAAAGCAGATGGTAGATGGTAAGTGAAGGGGCAGATGGTATATTGCTCTAACCGTACGCTTGTTTGAATAGCCAGGTCTTCAAGGCTCGTCTGAACTCTGTCAACTTGGTGCAGCTCCGGATGGACAAGGGCAAAGAGTTCCAGGTCTTTGGGGCGAGATATGCGAAGCTGGATCCGCCGAGTCGTTTCTTTTTAAAAGTCGGCGCCGTGAGGAGGGACAGATGGGTAGAGCGAAGCTCGCGGGTGGGTTCATATTTGTTAATGAGTTGGTTGATGAACCTGGGGCTCTTTCCGTGAAGAGCCTTGAAGATTATACAGCCTGTCTTAAAAGTGATCCGATGGGTGATGGGGAGCCAATGGAGGGAGGCCAACAGAGGTTTAGCTGACTTCCTGCGATTGCTCTTGAATATTAATCTGGCTGCTTGATTTTGAGCAATCTGCAGGCGTTTAGTGATGGTGAGGGGAAGGCCCAAGTAGGTAGAGTTGGAAAAATCCAACCGCGAGAGAACCAATGCGAGCACCACCTGGATGAGAGCAGAATGGGTCAGCAGATGAGCGATTTTTTAATCTTTCTTAACTGAAAGAAGCAGGAGGAGATCACAGTTCCGACCTGGGTCTTCAGTGATAGATCGGCGCTAAGAGTGACCCCAAGGCTCTTGGCTGACTGGGAGGGTGATGGAGGTGTACCCAGCGAGGGTGGCCAAAAATGGGGCCCCCAACTGAGTGCACTGTTGCCAGGAAGTACTAACTCAGTTTTTCCTGGGTTCAATTTAAGGTGGTTCCGATCCATCCAGCTCTGGATGTGCAGCATGGTCTTGTGAAATTCCTCGACAGAGTCCGGGGAGTTGAGGGGAAATACCAGCTGCAAATCGTCTGCGTAGTTGAATATGATGACCTTTCTATCTTTCAGGGAGTGCAGTAGAGGTTTGAGATAAAGATTAAAAAGGAGGGGGGACAGTGAGGAGCCCTGTGGGAAACCGCACGTGGTAGGGAGTGTGGGGGCTGTGAAATTCTCCAGTTTTACAGCCTGGGATCTGTTCGTCAGGAATGACTTTATCCAAGAGAGAGCCGCGCCGCTGAGGCCGGCTTGTTCGACACGGTGTAATAGTATGGTGTGGTCCACCGTGTCGAACGCGGCCGATAGATCAAGCAGCACGAGGGCCTGATGGATTCCACTATCGGCATTGGTCCTTAGGGTGTTCTGCACGGCGAGGATCACCGCCTCGGTGGAGTGTGCCTGGCGGAATCCCGCTTGGTTGGGTTCCAAATAATCAGATGATTCGATGAAATTGGATAAGCAACTGGTTACGTGAGTTTCTAGTAGCTTGGCACCATATGGGAGAAGGGAAATGGGACGGTAGTTAGAGAGGTTGGAGGGATCGGCACCTGGTTTCTTGATAAGAGGGACCAGGGTGGCATTTTTGAAGGAATCGGGTACTATTCCTCGTGATAGGGAAGTGTTCAGAATAGGGAGTATGCCCTGGGGGAGAGCAGCATAGACTTCTTTTAGAATGTGCGGGGGGCAGGGGTCGTTGGGTGAACCCGATTTTACTCGGTTCATTAGCTCCAGTAATTTGGGTGGTTCGATGGGGGGGGATATCCTGAAGAGTGTTAGGGTTTCTACAGATATCCGAGTCGTCTGTTACAGCATGGTTGGTTTGGATGCTGTTTTTTATGATGTCAATTTTATCCTTGAAGAAGTCGTTAAGCAGGTTGCACATTGCCTGTGAGGCAGGTTGAGAGGGAGAGGTTCTGGAGTCATTGCATAGGTCGTTGACGGCTCTGAAGATTTCTCGAGATTTGTTTTTGGCGTTAGAAATTTTATCAGAAAAGAAGGAGGCTTTGGCAGATAGGAGGGAGTCGTTGTAATTTTTGCGGGCTGTCTTGTATAGTGCTCTATCTGTGGCGTGGTAGTCGTGTCTCCACTTCCTCTCCAGTTGACGGAGTTCTAGTTTCTGCTTTTTTAGGTCAGCAGAAAACCATTTGTGGGCGTCCATACGACGGGCGCGGGAGAACTTGGTAAGGGGAGCATGTACATTGCATGCAGAGGAGAGCCATTCGGTATGTGCTTTGTCCATCAGATTGATGTCTGGGCCCTGGGTAGGGATGGAGTTGGTCAGGGTGGAGAGGAAATCTTGGAGATTTAGGGATCTCCATTTCCTGACTAACCCTCCCAGGGGTGCTTGGTTGTTAAGGAGACCCTGAATGGTGATAGAGAATTGCAGTAAGTGGTGGTCAGACCATATGCATGGTGAGGCCGTAGGACAAGAGGTGGGGATATTGCGAGACCAGATGTGGTCTAGGATATGTCCTTTTTCATGGGTGGGGATCAAGACATGTTGGTGGAGGTTTAAATTGGAGAGGAGTTCGAAAAGTTCTGTGGCGTGAGGCCCAGCTTCCGGGTTGTTGTACCAATAATTGAAATCCCCTATGACCTTGACCTTGTCGTAGTCGACGACTAGACCTGCTATTTGCTCAGACAGGGAAGCAGGGAAGGAGGGCATAGATGAGGGTGGCCGGTAAATCAATGCTAGCACCATGGTGCCAGTCTCAGTGTCGGATTTGATGACTAGATTGTCCGTATCTAGTAAGTCTAGGGGAGGTAAGATGGTAAACCTGAGGTCTTTATGAATGATAGCGGCAACACCTCCTCCGGCTTTTCCTGATTTTCTATTTGCAGACAGGATGTAATAATCTGATGGTATAGCCGAAAGTATATCTGGCAGGGAGTCTGCAGTGAGCCATGTCTCAGTGACAAAAAGTATATCAGGGCTATCCGCTTTCAGGAGCAGGAATATATCTAGTTGGTGTTTGACCAGGGATCTGGTGTTAAGATAGAGACAGCGGAGGGTCCGGGAATTGGGTCTAGGGGGGGGCTTACTGTTTTTAGGGTTTGAAGAAGAAGTAGGGGCCGATTCCTGTGAGTGATGGTGAGAGAGAATGTTGCTTGCCTTGAGGCGGGCGAGAGTGATAGTCGAGGGATTGAAGGGCGGGGTTATAGAGAGAGTGCAACTCTAGGGAGGAGTACCTAATAAATTCTTCATTATGCCTGGTCCCTGGGCCCGTCCAGGCGCGGACGGGCGCAGACGGGCTTGCCTTAGGCGCGCCTTCGGCGCCCAAACGGCGCTCCCGCTGCGCTCGTCCGCTGCGCTTCCTGCCATGGCACATGATGAGGCTGATGGAGGGGGCGTGGCCTCAAGGGGGCGTGGCTAGCGAGCACGCCTGCGATGGCGGCCGCTGAGTGAGAGCAAACAAACAATTACCGCAGCAGCGCTCAATCGGCTGCGTGGTAGGAGGGCGATGAGCAGATTGGGTAAGCTTTTAAAAGTTCTCAAGTCAACACGTTAAAAAAGCAGTTTATACAATTTTCAATTTTACAATTTTTAAAAAGCGTACCTCCAGAACCCGGCTATCCGCCTCAGGTCTGGGAATCTGGTTTCTGACAAGGCTTTGCGAGCGGCGCCTTATAACGGGGTAGGGGGCGTGGCCTCAAGGGGGCGTGGCTAGCGAGCACGCCTGCGATGGCGGCCGCTGAGTGAGAGCAAACAAACAATTACCGCAGCAGCGCTCAATCGGCTGCGTGGTAGGAGGGCGATGAGCAGATTGGGTAAGCTTTTAAAAGTTCTCAAGTCAACACGTTAAAAAAGCAGTTTATACAATTTTCAATTTTACAATTTTTAAAAAGCGTACCTCCAGAACCCGGCTTTCCGCCTCAGGTCTGGGAATCTGGTTTCTGACAAGGTTTTGCGAGCGGCGCCTTATAACGGGGTAGGGGGCGTGGCCTCAAGGGGGCGTGGCTAGCGAGCACGCCTGCGATGGCGGCCGCTGAGTGAGAGCAAACAAACAATTACCGCAGCAGCGCTCAATCGGCTGCGTGGTAGGAGGGCGATGAGCAGATTGGGTAAGCTTTTAAAAGTTCTCAAGTCAACACGTTAAAAAAGCAGTTTATACAATTTTCAATTTTACAATTTTTAAAAAGCGTACCTCCAGAACCCGGCTTTCCGCCTCAGGTCTGGGAATCTGGTTTCTGACAAGGTTTTGCGAGCGGCGCCTTATAACGGGGTAGGGGGCGTGGCCTCAAGGGGGCGGGGCTAGCGAGCACGCCTGCGATGGCGGCCGCTGAGTGAGAGCAAACAAACAATTACCGCAGCAGCGCTCAATCGGCTGCGTGGTAGGAGGGCGATGAGCAGATTGGGTAAGCTTTTAAAAGTTCTCAAGTCAACACGTTAAAAAAGCAGTTTATACAATTTTCAATTTTACAATTTTTAAAAAGCGTACCTCCAGAACCCGGCTTTCCGCCTCAGGTCTGGGAATCTGGTTTCTGACAAGGTTTTGCGAGCGGCGCCTTATAACGGGGTAGGGGGCGTGGCCTCAAGGGGGCGTGGCTAGCGAGCACGCCTGCGATGGCGGCCGCTGAGTGAGAGCAAACAAACAATTACCGCAGCAGCGCTCAATCGGCTGCGTGGTAGGAGGGCGATGAGCAGATTGGGTAAGCTTTTAAAAGTTCTCAAGTCAACACGTTAAAAAAGCAGTTTATACAATTTTCAATTTTACAATTTTTAAAAAGCGTACCTCCAGAACCCGGCTTTCCGCCTCAGGTCTGGGAATCTGGTTTCCTAGAGAAAGGACAGTGCACTGCTGGAGGAAATTAACACGGCTCTAGGCCTTCTGCCGGTATATATCGCTTTTGGGGGAGAAGGTTGTCTTATTTGTGTCCTGTTCATACTTTTGAATTCAGGATTATATAAGACACAGAAACATGGTTTACTGTGAGTGCAGACATACACATACACACTCTGTCATCTGCTCCTGTAGGAGGGTGGATACCTGACAATGGTTACCCCAGATTTTTTGCCTTGTGTTTAGCTGGTTTTCGACTTAGTTGACCTGAGACCCTGCTAATCAGGGCCCCAGGCTATCTGCTCTCTCCTTAAATGGACTCCATGTACCCTAGGGGCATAACTACTTGGATTGGGTCACCTTATCAGCCCCTGTACAGTGTACTATAGGTACCCAGGGCATAGGTGCATCCGAGGCCTACCAGGGGCTGCAGCATATCTTTTGCCACCCCTGGCTGGCCATCCAAACTGACACAACTGGCTGATCACTCAGCTGGGGCAAGTTCGTGTAATCACCCCTTGCTTAGATATAGTATACCTATATCTAAACCTATATCTGGACACATATACACCTATAAGTCACTCCTATGGCAGGCCTTAACAATCCTGGAGGCAGAGTGCTTGGTTTTATGTGAGATGGTGCTCTAGCATGAGCTGAGCCTGTCTGCAGCTTTCGGAACCATTTCCTTATAGCTGTTCTAGGATACTGCCATACCATATACTCTTAAGTGCATTATAATCCTCGCGGTTATTGCTAACTTTGGTTTGGCTTTATCAAAACATGTCGTGTAAGGTGTCATGCACTTTGGAATACTACCCCCTCGCCAGTTCTGGTGACTAGGGTAGCATTCCACCCTTCTAGAGGCAGAAGACATGTTACTTTACTTAAATGCGGTTAAAACTAACCAGAGCCTCAGCATCACAAAATGGATGCTGCTGCCACAGACACAAGTCTGGCCTCCTGCTGCTGACCGAAACTTGGCAAGGGAGGCTTGGACAAAAGGTTTCCTGTCACAGGGAGGAGTTACACCACCCCAGACAGGAGATAGTGGATTGGGGCAGGGAGGGCTGAATGAAACTAGACACTGCCTGGGGCACACAAGGTGTCCCATGCAAAATCCAGTCAAACCGGTTCTGGGGCACTCCAGCCCCAGCTCTGGCATGAAACTGGACAAAGGGAAAGGGGTGTAACCACCCCCTTCCTGGGTCCCACCCATAGGAGGGACCAAGCAGGAGATCCAGCCCCTTGATATGGAATAAAGGTAGGAGCTGTGCCATGAAGCAGTATATCATCCTGACTGAAGCTTTGAAACAAAACTCTGGACCCTTCGACATCCTACTCAACGTAGAAGACTGAAGAATCTCCCTTGTGGTCAAGGAGTGACCACCCTGTGCAAACAAGCACCATCCAGCGCCCAACGGTTTGCTTTGTTGCAGTTCCTGCCGGAACTCGAGCAACAGAGATCGACAAGTCCCAGCTTCCCTGACTTCTAACAGCCCGATCCCCAGTCCCAGCGAATCTGAGACCCGTGGAGGCGACGTGAATCGTGGGGCCGGCCATCTTGAAAAGACTGCAAAGTACTAACCGTGCAGCTCCTGAGGCCTCCTCGAAGCTGTGCATTGGGGTTTGAGAAGCCCTAACCCCGAGCAGCTCGTGTACCGAAGATCACCCCTCCACACTCACTGAGTGCTGCGTGGGGCCCTTTTGCATTTTCCTGCTTGACGCATTGGTCAGGTCACTTGCCCGTTGGCTAGTGGCCCCAGTACTGACGAACCTTCGAATCTACTCTGCTAGTCTGGTTGCTCCAGACTGGCCCTCGCTCCCCTGAAAAGGAGCAACCTCTTTGACCTTGCTGGTCTGAGGAAGAAGCGATCTTCCAATCCTGCGTGGGTTGCCTTTGCCAAGGCCTGTTGACTCCGATCCGGAAACCGACACCGCTGACAGCGAGAGCCTTTGTGGGACAGCTTGTGATCCACTTCTGGACATCCTCGGTGCCCCAGAGTCCACGTGGCAGCGGAGACAAGCTTCTCAACAACCACCTGATTGTGCCCAACATCGCCTGGTTCCTTCCTGGTTCCTTCCTGGTCACTGGCTAGTGACCCAGACTCTGTCCCCTCTGCTTTCAGGTACTCTACGTCTTCGATCCACCCTTGGATCCAACCGGACTCTTCTCTCCTGGCCGCCTGCAGCATCTTCATCTCCAGGCTCCATAGAACTCCACGACGAAACCCGACACACTTTGGCACCTATGCACCAGCTTCCTGTGGGTGAGGTAATGATCTAACACCGGTGCTCCTGCAGTGGTTTACACCTCTAGTATCCTAGTTTAAAGTGGCTTAATTCTATTCCAGTCGGAAGACTTCCAAAACAGTAACTTTCTAACTTTTACGCGCCATTGACTTTGCATTGGTGTATGCGTGTGCTTTAGGCACTGCACCCGAATCCCGCGGGCTACTCCCGTCCTAACTGACGTTAGTCCAGTGTAGTCCCAGCGATTCCCAAGGCCCTAGGCCTTACCATTGTTCACAAAGTGATACGTATACCACTTATTTAATATATGGTTTGAGTGGCCACCGGCCCTATCCATAATTGTGCAACTTGTGTATGTTTAACTGTGCTTTTGTTTAAACGCTTGTGCCTCTGGACTCATAAAGAGTACAGAGGATTATTCTAGTAATAAATACATATATTTTTATAATATATAACTTGTGTGGTGTCCTTTCATTTGGATTTACAGGATTGCATATGGTAAAACAGCTGGCTTCACATGCCCTTTTGAGTTAAGCCTAAGACTGCTTAGTCCATGCTACCCTTAGGATAGCTTGTCTATAAGGTTGACTTACAACCACCACCATAAAAGATTGTTTGGACTGATACAAAGTGCTCACTAGAATAGTGAACATCATACATCAGGCCAACTTCTCACACCTCCCCTTTCTTCTTTTCTTTTTAATCCATTTTCCTCCCTCCCCTTTCTCTCACAAACTGGGCAAGATCACAAAACATGTTTGACTACTGCAATAAACTGTCTATGATGGTACTGTGGGAGTGTGTGGTTCAAACACATTTTACCACGGTAATATAAATGCAGATTTGTATAAGCATGTGACAAGAGTAATTGTGCAAATTTGCTAGGTTGCCTTTGTGGTGGGGGTATTTTGGTGTGTTTTGTGTTTTATCTTTGTGCTGCACTGTGATATAGTTGCATTGCACTGTTTGTTGTGTTGCATTCTGTTTTGACTGTTTTGTTCTTCTGTGACCTCTAATCACTTGATTGTGTTCTAATTTTTCTTTGTGTTAAGTTACTGTATTGTGTTCTTTTGTGCTGTGTTACATTTGAAATACCACAAATACTTCTACAGTCCCACCTAAAAGCTGCACACTCCTTTAACGTTTCAATGACAAGTGTCCTTTACCAGTGTCGGTGGTACATTCTGCTGCTCCAGCTTTTCAACTATTTAAGACATCAGTCAGTTCAAAACTGTGGCAGAAACCGTGTCTTAAATTAGCACTTCCAGGGCTCACTTTATGTGATACAAGCCAATCACTCTCTCTCTCTCTCACCCACCTGCCTCTTTCTCTTGCTCCCCTCCTTCTATTGTTATAGGAAAGATTGAGAGAACAGTAAAGTAACAGGAAGATATATAAGGGCGTGGATGTAATGGAAAGGGTATGAGAGAGAAAGAAACAGACATAGAGACATGGGAAGAAAAGATACAATTGGTGAGCAAAAGAACGTGCAAAATTAGAGAAAGAGAAAGAGAGACGGTTCTATGAAGACAGGGAAAAATAGAAAGGAAATACGTAGCACATAGAAAAAGATGGAGGAAGGGAGAACAAAAGTTTGGGCGAGAGTTTGAAATAATCATATAAGGAAAACAACCCGAAAAAAGGAAACGCAGAGAGAGAGAGATGTATAAAAAGAAAGGGAGAGTGTGAGGAAAAGAAAACAGAAGGCAGTGAATGAAAAAGAGCAGAGACAGAATGCAGAGAGAGGGAGAATGTGGAAGTGAGAGAGAAAAACAGATGTAGGACCACATAAAAGAGATTGACAGGTAGAAAACACAGAAATGAGGATTGAAAGGTAAACAGGACGGGTGTTGTATGTTGCTGCATCGAAAGCCGTTCCATCATCCTATGACTGCATTAACGCCGTTGCATCCTCCTACAAGCTTATCAGCTGGATATTTACATTATGTAATTACCACAACACCATGACATGATCTGTAAATGTGCATCAATTCTAGCCTTAATGTGATTCCTAACCATAATCGTAACTCTTAACACTAGCTATACAGCTTCCATCATTCTTAAACTAACAGATGCAATCACTGCACAGTGGTGAACTGTGTGTAACCGCACTTATAAAAAGGAGAAAATATACACAAGAGATGGGCAGTGTTTATCAGCTAAGAGGGGCACTGTATAGCAACTCCTCGGTGGCGGTTCCTCTGCTAAGGCGGAGGAGCGTCGCCCCACTGCCTTTGAACAGTGGAAGGAAAAAGAAGGATAATAACTGAAAGTTATTATCATTTTCTGTTTTCCTGTTGCAGGCATGGCAGCTTTGCCAGGCAGAGCAGGGGAGTAGTAGTTTGCACTCCCTAAAGTGTGCATGAATGTTTTGTCATGCCTCTGGTGCCACCCAAACATTCATGCGCACTTAGCATGTTCTCCACCCAGGCTGCATTACAGCCTGGGTGGAGAACATAACCCAGGCTCCCTGTCCCCGTCTGAGCGCTGTGGTTTGGTGCTAAGACCAATCACAATGCTGCAATGCAGCATTGTAATTGATTCAGGGTATCCTCAGCCTGTGTGCTCCCTGTGCCTTGTTCCGGCCAGAGGAGAGATGCAACGTAGAGGACGCGGAGAGAGAGGATGCAGTGAGGAGGGAAGTTGAATTTTATTTTTTTAATTTACACCTCGTCCACCATTTGCTTATAAATTGTATGTAATAGACTCATTCAAAATAAATTAAAGGAAAAAGACATTAAAAACAATTGGTTTCAGAATTTTTCAAGGTTATCAGGGAAAGACTCTGCAGAACAGAGCTGGCTCTATCAGGGCCCCCTGAAAGGCTGGAGCCCTGGTCCAGAGCCCACCTTGCCTATGCCTTAAAACGTCTCAGCCTCGTTCAGTGCCTTACTCAGAATGCTAGGTCTGAGCCACCCAGTGATCCCCCATTCCTCCCTGCTCTCTTCCCTGAACAACAAGGCAGGCTTGTAGTGTTTACGCAGACCTCATAACTTCAATGGGCCCTAGTGCTAAATTAGTAGCGACCAGCATCTTGATGGGGTATGCAAGGCCGTAGCAGGCATCGGGCGTTTCCCTGGTGGGGTGCCAGGATAGGGGGCCAGTTTTGGGCCCCTGGGGGCCGTTTTTCTTACCAGGGGCATGCAATATCGGCCACCCGTGTAACAAAATCGGCTGAAACCGGCCCTTGCAAACAGCTCGACCGCACCCCCTACCACGTCTCGGGAGGCGGCCGAGTAGTTTGCTAAGGCCGGTTTCGGTTCCCAGTCCGGCCTTGGGGGCATGTTTTGGGTGGTCAGTAGGAGGAGTTTGGCATTGGCTGAGGTTCTAGGTTGAGCTGACAGATGTTGCGGCAGCTCTGACACCTAGTGGCCATTAATGGTATATCAGTACCATAGGTCTTAGTTACAGTGGTCTTCAAACTGTGCATTGAGCTAATTGCATGCGCTAGGCCAACATGCTGGGGCGAGTACTGAAGCTCATTCAGTCATTTTACAAGTGTCTCTGAAAAACAAAATTATTTAGCTGGTGGTTTTGGCTAAGAGAACTTTTGGAAAAAGAAAACTGAACATCGTCACAATCTGTGGAAAGTTGCATAAGTCAATGTGAGAAAAGAAAATGTAACAATGAAGACTCGTTTTCTGTCAACATTTCGTAGTCAATTTGAACTCGATGCTACCCCATATTCCCCAAGATCCTTCCATTCCCTTGCTTGCAACACGTTTTATTGCACAAAAAACACAGTGCATATTTTTAGCACTTATGGCAGTCTGCCACATGGTGCACTGTTTGTCTGATTTAGAGTCAGTACAACAACAGTTGTTGACTAATTCAATATACGTTACAAATGACTATTACCTTCCGCCCATGCTAATTTTATTGCTTTGGGGGCCTGGAATAGTCTGAATTGTCACACTTGTAGGAGTGTGAGGGTTAATAGCTGGTTTGGTACTGTCATTGGCACCGCTGGCAGGGACAATGGGTGGTGTAGGCTGCAGTGACATCCTGATGAGGGCCCTGGCATTTAATTTTTTACAAACTGAGCACTGTTCCCTGGGAATCTTGTTTCAGAAAGAAGCTAAAGATTTCAGGAGGAAATTACAGAGGAGAATGGGAAAGTATCATGGGGAAATACTTATTTATAGGCAGGGCCACTGGAATTATGTGATTTTGAAGATTTTGCGTTTTCCTCATAATTATGTATTTGCCACATAATCTCATGATTTGATGCACAATCAACAGATTTTAATAAACAACAAATGTTGTTTCCAGCTCAAACAGATCAAATGTTACTAAAAATGTTCCAACATGTGTTACAGCACAGTGCAACGTTTTTTTAAATGTTGACTGGTCAGCGTTCTGTTCCCTATTACTGTACTTCGGTGTTAAACTGGTACTAATGAGGTGAAGCCATTCCTCAGACTTTGTAAAAAAATAAAAAAGTAGGGAAGTTGTACTATCACAAAACGTGCTGGCTAGGCCAAATAATTCGCTTTTTCTAAGAGCAATATTTAGTTACCGCTGCTGCATAATTTGGTCCTTCACTCCAACATAATTCCAGTGACCTTGTTTATGGATCTTTTAACTAGTTCTCCTCACCCATTGGTCTATTTTTGTGTCATTCATATTTTTCTTCCGCCCACTACTGCACCCAGCATGGGACAACTGGTCAGCCCACTTCACATATTGGATAACTTTATTGTGAGTTATGACATTCTGCCCTTTCACAAGGAGCACAGCTGCACACAAAATGACAAAAGCATGCTTTTAAGGCCGAAAAATATTTTTGCTTTTAAACAATTTTTTTAAGAAAGATTGACGAGTGGCTCAGCAGCTTCTCTGGTGAAAAGGTTTGTAAAAACAATGACAAAACAAAACAAGCATTGATAACCCCAACAGGTTGGCCATCAGTTACTTAAAATTAACGCCTTCAATTACAACCACATTGTTTTAACACATGCACTAAACTTCACACTTTACATAATAATTGTTAGAAAACAGAATGAGGGGCTTAGTTATCCAGGCCTGCTACAGAGACATGAAGTAGGCTCTCGGAGCAGTCTCCACTTCTCATGGTCTCTGGCTCCATCCAAAGCCTTTTGGTTCACTTGATGCCTCAAGGACATGCAAAGTTTGAGGTAAACTTTGCGCAGAGTTCCCATGGGTTACTCTACCTGTTACGGTAGTCTCAGAATCTCCACTTATATTGGAAACAGAAGTTACCAGTCCCATTGAGAATCAGGCAAACAACAATAAACAATGTTATGTTATGTTAGTCTGAATTTGTAGAGCGCACGTTCACCGCATGGTTTCTTGGCGCTGTGTGCCGCTGGGGAACCCGTCCTAGCTTTTCCCTGTGAGATGGTCCCTGTTGGGCATCCCCAAGGTGAAGCCAGGCATCCCCAGCAGCGAGGGGGCCGTTGTGGAGATTAAGCAAGCTATTGCCCAGAGTTGCAGCGTGGGACCCATGGTTAGAGAGACACCGAGGCGAGATTTATCGAGCCCGCTGACATTGGTTCCGTACCCTGCCGCGTCGGGAATTGAACCCTGGTCCCGGGCCGACCTCTGCTTCTGGGTCTGCCGCCTCTAACCGGTGAGCCACACTTCTCCACGATGAACCCAGAAATATTCCCCTGGGAGCTCAGCTGCGGAAATCTCTAGAGGAAACTGCAGTAGTGAAATGGAAAGTTACGGGGATATCAGACCAGAAATTACCAATTCCCTGGTAAATTCTCATTTGCACGAGGACCCCCAGGATACTGCGCATAATCTCCCTGTCACACCCGCTGTCCCATAATGGAGTTACCCATCTCCTTGGAGTTGGTTACCAGAATTCTCATAATAAGGACCTGTGTTTCTATCAATACTGGATTGCCTTTTCCACTGTATGGGATACTCGCATTGCCAAAGATAATATGTACTGTATGCTGCTCTCTTGAAACCTCTAATAAGAAACTTTAAAAAAAAAACTGGATTGCCTCTTCACAATCGGATCAGTGCACATCTCGCCCTGGCATGTAGAACTAAAGCTGTGCTCTGACTGCAGTAGAAGCAAGCCCCTCGCCCTCTAGGCGCTATGCAGCACTGAGCACTGGCCAAGAGATCACTAACAGCCAAGAAGCCTTCAAAGGCCCGAAACCCTAACAGTGCCGCTATCAAAGGGGCACTCCGACGCTCTCTCCTCCATTTCTTCTGCCAGTCACAGAGAAATTCCGACTGAGAAGAAAGACTTCCTCTGGCGAGAGAAAAGGCGGGAGCGGAGGCCGGCGCGAGGGATGAAAGGCGCGAGCGGCCGGCCTGGCCTGGAGGGAGCGCGAGGCGCGCGCGCCGGTCTCGCGAGGTCCCGGCTGCCTCGCGCTCTGAACCTGCACGCGGGCGCCCGGCTCCCCGCGAGCGCCCGTTCCAGAGAGAGGAGATGAAGGCTGCAGAGGCAGCGCCCTGGGAGCGATGGCTTCACAAGGAACCGGAAACGCCTCATGCTCTGGCTGGTGCCTCTGAAAAACCAGCTGAGTTGGAATGGGGTTCATCACTTGTTAGGACGGCGTCTCTGAAGGCAGTGACGTAACACAAAATGGTGCCACCCAAGTCTCCTTTGTCTCACATACATTGGCCTTGGGCTGAATGGGAAACCCCTGAAGGGTGGCCCACTCTGACTCTCCATGCCACAGGGGCTGCAGTGGCCTGCACCCCACCCATGTCTGCAAGGCCGGTTGGTTTGGGAGCAAGTTAGTCTAAAGTTAGGCTTGATGCCTCTGAAAGGGTAGCTGGGATTGAGTCAATGCCAGATGGGCTGAGGCCTACCCATTTGCTCGTCAGATCGGCAACTATGAAAGGCCTTTGGAGTTGAAGCGGGGACAGCCGGGTGTTCAGTAAGTTTGAAACGTACATCAGAGTGACAGACACACCACATAGGGTATCAAAAACAGCCCTAGAGTATTTGAATATTCTTACTACTGGGGTCACTTACTTGAAATCATACGAGCAATCAAACCAAACTCTTATTAACTTAATCTACCACTAGAAAATGAATGAAAATCCCGCACCAAATTATCAAATGCTCCACCATAATCAACAGTTTACAGCAATTACTAATATCCACTCTCTTTACCTCTACCTTTGGGATATTGAGTAGCATGGTATCCCCCCCCCCCCAATAAGCACTTCAATGCTTTATTAGGTGTAGTAGTTGTTATATAAACCCAGTTACAATTCTATATTGTGTCAGGAAAGAACCAGGCGGGTCTGCTCTCTGCAGGTTTGTGGGGGGTGAGGTTTAGGTCCACAAGCACATTGTTAAAAAAAATAGGCTAATTGCTTTTGCCAGTGTCTGGTCCCTCTGGTTTAATCATACACTTACCTGCTGCTAGTGTTTGGGTCCCCTCGTCTTGAATGACTGACCTACTGCCAGAGTACCAAGGTCGCCCTTCAAGCGACAGTAGGGCTGTGTACCCTGTATACACCTTCTTGCTGTGGCAGGATGGTTCTAGCATGTCTGCAGCACCACATTTTAAAGACTGTGGGACTTGGGCACGTGGATGTCATTGTTTGGGGTCCAACTTTTTAATGACGCAATGGTACTGGCTTGCTGCTAGTATATGTTACCATGGAGACAGAATTGTGAATTTTTCTATTAAGGAGGTGGCGAGCTGCACCTCAGAGGCTTGTGACATACCTGGAGGTGTTACTGTGAATAGTTCAATATATCTAGGGTTGGCAGCCACCCGTTTCTTGGACAAGCCGCTAGACCTGGTGTGCATGCATACATTACTCAGCTGTGAGTCCAAGGGTAGAGAGCCTTCCCACAGGACCCCCAGCCTTCAGGTACCCCAAATGGGACCTTTTGCGGCCTGTGAAGTAAGTGGCTTTGTGCAATTAAGTATATGGTTGTGTGCCAGAAAATGTAATCTCGTTGTGTGTACATGATTAATCCAACGGTGTGACATTTTTGTAAATTATATTTAGGAGACAATATTTGTGTCAGGCGATATTTAGTCCACAATACCCTGGCAGTAAATGGAGTGTATCTCTTCCAGGAGACCGTCTGCTTCACACAGTGACACTCTTCAACGAAGGGTGTCATTCAGGCAACTGTGAAAAATGAACCTCTTAAGATCTTTATAAATGACAGCTGATGGCGGGATGTGGTTTTGGTGCTAGTTTTCAATTGGGCAAATCGAGTAGCTTCACCCCATAACATCACATGCAACCAAGAGAGCAATCAGGGATGCCAGGCCCCCGACCATAGTCTGCAGACACTGTACCCAGGGCCACTGGAAATATATAGCTGGGCTGGACCAAATTATGTGGCAGAATTGACTAAATTGGTGCAAGAAAATGCAAATTATGTTGTGTAATGAGGCACATTTTTTGGTAGAATTCATTATTTTGGCATTTGTACATGTTACCAATGGGCAATGGTTTCACCTCATTAGCTCCAGATTAATTCCCAAACATAGCAATAAGCAACCAAAATGTGGCCAGATAACCTTTGCAAAGGCCTTCCACTGTGTGACAACACATGCCAATGTCTTTTTTAGTAACTTTTAATACGTTTGAGCTAGAAACTATTTCTTTTGTATTAAATCTGCAGATGACACCGCAGATGGTGGATTATGTGGCAAATGAGGAACATTTATAATTATGCAGAAAATGCTGCAGTAACAGAATCACATAATTCTAGTGGCCCCGCGTATACCCATGCATATGGTAAAGAAACATATGAATATCTCCTCCCTCTCATTGATGCCTATCTCTAACAGAGTGTTGTTCCTGATCCACCCAAAAATTGGACATATCTGTCCTCTTTATGACAACCGTAACCTTACTGAAAACTTCGTACCTATCACAGGCCTTCAATCCTTTGCTAAAATTCTGGTGGTATGAGTAGCTAATCACCTTAATAACTACATCTCCATACATCAACTTGTAGATCATTTGCAATCAGGTTTTGGATCTGACTCTAGTATAGAAGCGAGCTTCCTCAGGCTTGCCAATGACCCCTTCCAACCCTTGAATTAAGGAAGCACCGGCTTAATAATAGTATTTGATCTCTCACCAGCCTTTGACAGGGTAGAGTATGCCATTCTGTGCTCCCTCCACCGTGAACCATGTGGGTTCAGGTGAAACTAGTCTCACCTGGTTCTGGTCCTCTATAGTAAATAGATTTGTGGTGACTCAGTTTCTGATCTTCTACTCCCTCTCTATTCTGGGGACTTAAGAGGTTCCCTAGTCTGCCTGCATCTCTGATTTGAGTGAAGCTGACACACAAAAGAATTGATTTTTTCATCGTATCCCCAAACAAAACCTACACGCTTTCCAGCAACTAGACCAACCACCTAAACAGCATTGTCATCTCTCTTAAAATTAACACAATGGCTATCGCCTTGGCTCTCGCCCTGCATCCAACATTTTATCTTGATGTCTCCATAGAAACCACAGTTAAAAGTGCCAATCACCGCCTGAGAGTTATAAGGAACATCAGACACTTCCACCCCTAGTAATAGAAATCAACTGCAATAGTAGAACACAATTCATAGCCCTTCTCAAGATCTCATTCGCACTCATTACGTCTGCTGGACTTTTGCTTACAACGGTGTCAACAAATTAAATTACATCTTAGTGTCCAAGTGTTCTCTAAACTGGCTACCTATTGAGGCTTACGGATCTACTTAGAAGCCCGCCTGCCTCTCTTACAAAGCCTTACACATGAACATCCCAAAACACCTATCACACAAACTGATCATCTCTGCAGGCAACAGATCTTCAAGAAGCAAATCTATCCTTTCATGCAAACCTCCAGGGTTGCACCTGGCCCTCTCTGCAGGGTTACCCCCAAATGATTTGCATTTTCCCACCACTTTTTGCTGAATTTGTTTTTGTTGGCTTTAGGACTCTGTGCATTTTACCACTGCTAACCAATGCTCAAGGGCTTGTGCTCTATCCTTAAAGCATGGTTAAGTTGGCTTATACCCAGTTGACGTATTTATTTCCTTGTAAGTCCCTTGTAGAGTGGTATACCATATGTCCAGGGCCTATAAATTAAATGCTACCAGTGGGCCTGCAGCACTTATTGTGCCACCCACTCAAGTAGCACATTCAAAGATGTCCCAGGCGTTCCACAGCAGCTTGATTGCAGTTTTAAAATGCCATGTTGACTTGGCATTTAAACCCCCTTGCCAAACCATAAACTCCCATTTTATTGCATCAAAGTCACCACTGAGGTAGGCCCTAGGTAGCCCATAGGACAGAGTGCTGTGTAGTTAAAAGCTGGACATGAACTTGAAGTTGTAAATGTCTTGGTAGTGAAAAACTGAGGACCACTCCTCTCATAGGATTACACTGAGGATTCCTTATTACATTTAATAAGCTGTAATTTCCAAATGAGGTCATATTTGGTGTCTATGAAATTGTAATGGTAAACCCTCTATAATGGTAAATTCGGATTTTCATTAAAATTTGGAAAATACCTCTTTTAGAAAGTTGCAAAAAGAACAGATGATGGATGGAATGCTGAATTAATCAAACATTCACCCTAGTCACGGATCTGGGTTAAATCCATCTTTTTTTGCACACCACGCCATTACAGCTTAGACCCAGCCCAGACGTGGGTCCCTTGATCACTTTGCCACTGGATTCAAGCAAGCCGGGCTGATGAGGGGCATTACCCCAAAACTGGTCAAGCACTATGTAAAACTTCAAAAAGAAAATTACAAACACTAACAAAAAACATCAAGAAACAGAGCAGTCAAGGCAACAAACCATTGTGTTGGAACACTGCCCCACAGGTGGGACTGAATAAAACTCCACCCATTACCAGGCTAGGCAACAGTCCTTTGACTAGTAACACTACCCCCCAGTGGGATTAGTAAAAACTCCACCTATTGCCAGTCAAGGCAACAATCCTTTGTGTAGCAACACAGCCACCCAGTGGAATTAGGAACAACTTCCCCTATTTCTTATTTAAATCTGCCCTCCCAGGGAGTAAAATATCCTCAGGCTTCCTATAATCCAGACCCCCCCCCCCTGTAGAATGAGGAAAGAGCACATTGCAACTGAATTTACCACCTTTATGTCGAGAGCTAGAGCTGACCGGCCCATGAAATAAATGTATTTTAATTATCAGTCTTTAACTTGATACTTGCCACCTGTTTTTAATGTATATATATTCAGCTTTTTGATATCAGAGATAAGCATTTTAAGAAACTTTGAGTCAGATGAGGTCAAAAGTATTTTACATATTCTAAAATGTGCCTTACTAAATCTTACAAATCTTATCAAAAGCAAGTCAGTTGGAAAAAGTACAACCCCCCCTCCTCCCCTCCCAGAGCAGCCCGAGCTGTGGGCGCCATTCCAGATGTCAGTCGCACCCGGGCCTGGTGCCAGGTTGAAGCGTTTTAGTCTCTCTTAATATTTATAGCTCGTGAAGAAGGACGTGGAAAACGCTGAGGCTTCAAATGGAAATGCGGTAGAAGTCAGGAATGAAGTTTGCCTCGCTTTTATTTCCCTTTCCCCCTCCTCCATTTGTTTACACGGCTGACTTTCACGCCGAGCCCTGCCAGCTCCGTCTCAAGGGCTCAGGCAAGACAGAAGGCCTCGCAATGAAGATCTGTATTTTTTGGGCTTCTTCTCCCGCCCAGAGCGTGTTTTTTGCAAAACTTGGCATTTGCATTGAATCTCTGTGTTCTGTGCAGCTCGAAAGGCCACACTCTGTGGTTTTACAAGACATTCTGAACCGCTTGCTTTTCTGTAGAAAAAGGGCAACATTGTTAAACTTTGCACATGCAAATCATAACATTTCAATTTCCTGCAGAAAATTGTGTTACCCCGAGTAAAGATTTTCAAACCACGGTTAAGAAAGAAGCCTTGGCAAAGCCAATTGGTCTAGTGATGGACTCCATCATTTTGGCTTTGTCAGTGCTTGTTTTGTTTTGGCATGGGTTTTGAAAAATGTTATTTTTGGGGAAGCTGCCAGGCTCTACACACGCTGGGCCTCTCCAGCTGCTGGTTCATGCTTGAGCCCTCATGAACATTAGGGCAGGGCGGTCATCTGCCGTAAACACATTTCATCAGATCATTTGCTCACAAATTATATTCTCGAGCAACAAGCATCAAAGGGTTATTGCTTCCGGGATGTGGTGAATGCGGGTGGTGTGGCAAGGTGAAGGCATTTCAGCCATACTGTTGCGTGTGAATGGAGGCAGAGCAGCGTGAGCCCCCCCCCCCCCCCCCGCGAGCAGCCAAAAAAATGAAAAATAAATCAACAATAAACCCTTCTTAATTATTGTTTTCTTTTTGCTCTTGGAGCCGAAGCTTGGGGTTGGGGGCAGCGGGATGACAGGCGCTAGGGGGAGTGATTTGCACTGTTTTCACTGTGCATGGCGGTTTGGTGGGCAGTCTCAGGATGGCCAAACTGTCATGCGCACTGAAGCTCTCTCGAACCCGAGCTGCATTGACGGGTTGGAGACAGCAGGCACATTCTCTCAGTCTAACTGGGAGCCGAAATTGAGAGCGCTCAGGCCAATCCCATTGCTGCTTTCTGGCTGCTGAAAAGCAGCATCAGGATTGGCCGCAGTGGACTATGGGAGCCTGCGCCTGCAGCGGAGAGGAGCGCAATGCGGCAGGTAAGGGCTTTTTGTTGTCTGGTCATCCGTCTGCCCTTTTAGCCCCCCTGCCCCTCTATCGAGACACCGGCCCCTACTGGTGGCGGTGCCGTGCTTTAACACCTTCCAGATTCCTTAAGGTCATCCCTAGAGCAGCAGCCGAACTCATCGAGGGCCAAAAGAAATAGGACTATGTCACTATCTCCCGGAGGAAGTCCAGTAGCTCCTTTTCCGATCCTGCACCATTTTTAAAAAGAGCGGCATCATCTACTGAGCCATCACGACCATGGACCATGTTATTTGACTGACAAGTGCAACATCTCTGGTGGGCTCTCAGCAGACTTACAGCCACCACACCATCAGGGCTGGGGTGAAGACGTCCAATGAATTAATAAAAAAAAAAAAGGCAACAGGTCTCCATCTGTGCACCCATGATTTGGAATATCAGCCAAATTTATCAAGAGGGCACCTACCTTTCTTCCATTGAGGAAAGAGCTAAACTGACACGTCTTTGAAAGATGCTACGTCATGACGTAGTAAGAGTCCACCTCTACACTCACAGCTACTCGTTCACTGTATCACTGCTTTACTTCTCATAATGTTCTCTGCTGCCTTTTGGCTACATTTGCCCTTTATAAATATCAAATACATACATTAGGGTGGGTTAAGGGTAGTATTCTCAATTTATGTATTATTCACTTAGGAGAAAAACAAATATTTGCTGGATTTTAAACATTAGAAACTGCAGTTACCTTGTATTTTGTCCGGTTTACTATTATCACCAAAAATCCATGCTGGCCTTATTGTTGGTAAATCATGGTACCACATTAGTCACATTTTAATCAGCAGTATGTGAGATTCACCTAATTTACTTTCGTGTAATTGAAAAAAAATTTGGTAAAACCCCATGTAGCAATGCAAAATTTAAATACATCACTTAGTGCTATCAATTTTTGATGCGAGGATGCATTTCTCGCTGAAAAATACAGCGTAAAATACAATCGCCATTTACAAGAGCAGCTCGTGCTCTTGTTTTTTGCGTTGCTACGGCCCTCTTGAGCAATACTTTCACCACGAACAGTGGCGTACTTGCATGACATGGCATGATGGTGTAATTTTGGGAATTTCACGTAATGATTACGACCTGCTCAAAAATACATATGTATTTTAAATTTTGGCTGGGCCTAGTTTTAATGTTTTAATATCACATAACTGGTTACTGTTTCAAAACTCTTTTTGTATCCGAGTGATATCATGCCATTGAATTTTTACCACAGTTTGCAAGAACTACATGATTCGCTTGAAATAGCTGCGTAGTCTCTTTGTATCGCGATAGTGTCTATTCAAAAAGCACCTTCAGAAATAAGTTAGGGTCTCATAGTTGGATGTACACCTCCAAGATATTTACCAAAACGTACCTTGCCGGCGTAATCAATTTACTCCTAAATAATATTTTGTCTTATTTTGCAAAACACTATTTGGGAGAACATTTCAAACAAACGGTGGGAAGTGAAGGAGTTAACTATTAGTCTGCATAAAAATGTGTGAATGGCCACAAATTCACATTTGTGTGTATTCACAAACCCTACCTCAGCACTTACCGACCCTTGACATCCTAGATATGGACAGGGAGTAAACCCCCTTCCATAGTGGGTATGGGAAAGGAGTACCCACAAGGTTCATCATGGAGTAGAGGAGTAAATTTACCCACAGGGAAACATTATTTTGCTGCAAATGGAGTAAAAAACAAACAAAAAAAAGTTTAATTGCTCAGCTGCAATGCATGTCTATAATGCAGTATGCTGCACATAGAATTCCCCATTGGGCAATTGCCACTACATAAATAAGGCACACAGCCGTCCTAAAGTGTTCTGTGATTGGCATAGTCTTTTACACATACCCTTTGGAATGTGTTGTAAATTTTCAAAAAGTGTAAAGGCGCGCTCAAGTGGGGGAGTAAATATTTTTGGGAATCAGACCAAAAGTGTTTAATGAACACTTCATAACACTGTCTGGTTTTACCACTGCCAAGGCACAGTCAACTTTGTCCCTGCCCTTTGGTGTCTGAGTTCCCCATTGTGAGCGGAACACTGCAAAGAGCAGCTGCAAAACCTTTCACTTCTACAGAAAACAGTGCTTTATGGGCAAATAAGAACACCTTTAATAAATGAAAGCATCATCTGTTTTTGCATTCTGCTGACAACCAAACCGTATAATACAAAATGCAAATTACTATTTTCAGAGAGTTTTTTTATCTGTTTGAAAAAAAATCCATATTTTCATTCCAATGAAATGAAATTAACAAAGTACTTCAGTATTGCAGTTCAAAAGGCATGTTGGGGTTAAACTGGCAAACACAAATCACTCAACTTTCGGCTTCTCGTTTTTAGCATGTTACCTGAACCTAGCTGACGTTCGTTGTACTATAACATGTTCACATCCCTCGGGGATCAAGGTTTTGGTTTAATAAATTCTGCATTTGTAGGGGTGAAAGGTTAATGTTTTTCTCCTCTCCTCCAGCAAGCTCATGATTAAAAAATAAAATCTATTTTATGTGGCTTAGGGGAACTACAACCTTTTGTTTGCTGGTAAATACTGTTTAACATAAAGTGGGCTCGCTCTGGAAATACCAAGTTCTCGGTCCATCCAATCTTTCAAAGTGGTTCCCCCAGCGTGCTAGTCAGCAAGACACTTTACAAGGGAAAAAGACACAAAAATAAAAATACTCTGCTGACACAAGCAAAATGAAAAATCAAGATCTCGATAAATACTCCCCTTCTGCCAGTGTCTTGTGAGATCCTAGACACGCCTTTTCCTTGTGGCCCAACACACACACAGACCAATTCTTCTAATATTTTATTGATTTGCCTAAACTCTTATCGAAGGGCAACTTGTATCTTTCATCCGCCATCAATGTCCTGGTTTGACAACTAGCCCTATCTTCTCTCTGGTGCTCCCAGCATTTCACCGGACTTGCGTCATTTACATTAAATCTAATCTTTTGTGGTTTCCCATGGTTCAGCCATGTGATTTCAAACGTATTATTTTTTGTATTTCCTGCTGATCACATCAGTTAGACATCCGCGTTATGCTGACTGTGTTTTGGAAAGTTGTTACAAAAAATACATTTTACTGCCATATGTGAATGTAAAAAAAGTAGTGCAGGCTTCAAAGGGGTGTTAGTCCTCAACTTTGTGCCTGACAATGTCTTCGTCTCAATTAAATTGTCTGATCCTCTTCTGTCTCATTGGGTTAGTGGCTGTCTGACCTTGCTTGACCTTGACCTACTGCTGTGTGGAACTTTGGACTGTTTCCACAAACCCTGGTTTGCTCCTGTTTCTTCCTTGGTCCTGGCCTGCTGTTCTTCTCCTGAATTCTGGCTTGACTTGATTGTCCTCCCTGACTGTTCTTAAACTTGCTGGTTGACCTTCCCGTTAATGGACTCCACCGTTGCGCTTCGGGCGGAGGCCCGCGAGCCTCCAGTGTTTTGAACACGGAGTTCCTTAGTCTAACAATATTTGGGGTTTACTACCAACGGTGTATCAGAAAAACTGTCCCATTGACAAGGTATCCAGTGTAAAGAATGTTCTGTAACAGTATCTGGTTAAACGTCAATGCCTATGGGACATTACACAGCACTGAAAATGGAGCATCTGTTATTTTGGGGGCTCATAACCAACCAGGGGGTCCGCCTGCGAGACCGAAGTGAAGAAACGCAGTCTTGAACCAACAAATACTACTAAGCAAGACATACAAAACACATGCAAGGGCTCAAATAGGACAGTTCAAGAGAGGCCATATTTTTCTTTATTCATTTATTGAACCAGAAGCAAGCATGTTTTATAACAAATGTTACACATAGCAACATAATCACAACACATAATAATATAATCAGTTTGCATAGTAAACATTTTTTTTTAATGAGGTGCATGGAGATTAGTAGAACTGAACAGTAAACGGACTAGACATAATGGCGGCAACAAACAAATGACTGGGTAGTATGATGCTGTGCATGAAATGGAAAAATAGAAGTGCAGGTACTCTGTACCAGAGTACCTGCTTGTTTCTAAGAAGTGCCAGTACTCTCCAATCAAAAGTATAGTATTTCTCTTGAAGTGCCGGTACTCTCCAATCAAAAGTATAGTATTTCTCTTGAAGTGCCGGTACTCTCCAATCAAAAGTATAGCATTTCTCTTGAAGTGCCGGTACTCTCCCTCTCAAAACAAAAAAGTGTCTGTACTCCGTACCGGACAGTACCGGCCCATTTAAAGCACTGGACTATGATGGAAAACATATATACCACAACTCCAGGCATTAGAGAGGGCTGTTCAATGTACAGTGACTAGTTGAGACAGCCTTACAATTTTAATAGATGGATCTTAAGGAGGGGGGGTTGAAAGGAGTAAGAGAGGAGAGTGTATTCAGTGGGGTTTCTTCTTCAGTGATTAGGACCACACAGCTGGAATGAGTGAATCTATGGGGGCAACACATGCAATCTTAAGGCCTCTGGTACAAATCTATTTTGTGACTGCAAATCCTGTGATTCACACAGGGTTTGCAACTGCATTTGGGGCTTTTTTTAGGAACAGAAGCAGTTTTATGAATGGGAAATATTGTCCGGCTAGTAAAATGGCTTTTGCGTCCCTATCTGAAACGCAATTAGATGAGGGTGTGAAAGAGGCACCCCCCTCCTATTTAGAAGTCAGAGAGGAACTTACCAATGGTTTGAGGCAATTGTGGTCGTAAACCTTTGATTGGATGCCGACACTTCAAAGGGGGTGGTGTCTGATTCACAAGTGAAGAAAGTCCCCTTTTAACCCATTCCTCATTTGTCAATCTTCAAAAAAGTTTCAAGGAGAGTTGCCAGAGTTCCACGGAACCACTCCCAACTCTGAGAATTTTTTTGAAACAGTAACTTTTCTTTTTTGAGCCAGCCCATTTACTTTAAGGAAAAACAAGCTTTATATTAAAAAAAGAACAGTCACAGATATGGTGGTCCATGAATATTAATTAGGCATATCATTCTGCGACCCTCTGCGATTCATTGTTTTGTGAAACAAACTATTTGTACATAGGTTGGGTTTTCAAAATACTATTCCATTTGTAAAAAGTTGATGCACTATTTACGCCCATCTCCTTCGAATGGAATATTAGTATGAGTGTTAGATTGTTCTTATTAATAGAAGCCAGATGCATAAGTCTCTCTACACACACTATTACACAAAAATCACCCTTTATGGCAAAATACTACTTATTAAAAATGTGATAAATTCAACATTTTAATGACTTAGTCCAAAGGGAAATGCTCAGATATCTACTTAGGATAATTTAGATAGCATTGTTCGACATCCTAGAGCAATAAGTTAGATCTACGTGCATCATATTTAGTGCAGCAAATTACAGACTCACATTTTTGATAAACTGCTTATATACAAACCCCACACCTTCTCCAACAGTAGGAACCAATCATTTAGTGTACATAACCCCCCGAGGTAATGCACAGCCCGGCCACACCGGGACTCCAGCTCCTGAACCCTCCTGTACCGGCTGGCCGGGTCCCCGTCGGCCCCGTGGAGGAGGAGGCCAGGGTCGGGGTAGGGACACCGGCCCGGTGACTCCCGCCAGCAACACCCCGCCCCCGGCCGGCAGGGGAAACCCCCCGATGCGACCCGGCTTCCGAGCCAACATCACTTGCCACCGATGCCAGCGACCCGGCCACTACGCAAATGATCCCAATTGCCCAAAGAACCCGAACCCTTTACCCCGCCAGGTCGCTGCTGCAGCCCTGGGGGAAGAGCAAACCCCAGAAGACCAAGAAGAGTACGAAACCGACCAGCCTGAGTGGGAACCGGCCGCCATGTCCCTAGTTTGCTTAGGGGAACGAGACCTGATCCCTCGGGCCCCCCTTCCCGCCAACACGCAGAAGTACAGCCAGTGGGTGAACATTAATGGCCGCCGGGCGGAAGCCCTCCGCGACACCGGGGCCAGTGTGACCGCGGTCCGCTGTCATCTGGTGGCCCCGGACCAGATCTTGCCGAACATTCTTTGCCCTGTCCGGTCGGCCGACAACTCAGAAAGCCTATGTCAAATGGCCTACGTCCCCTTCGAATGGGGCGGAGTATCAGGGATGCTGAAAGTGACTGTCCGCGATGATGCCCCCGTGGATTGCCTCCTGGGGAACGATCTCGAAAGCTCTCCCTGGGCAGCAGTCGAACGGAGAGAGCACCTGGGGATGCTGGGCCTCCCCGAATGGGTCTGTGCCACGACCCGGTCCATGACCGCCCGTGCCGTCCCCAGTCCAGAAGAACCCGAGTGGCCGGAGCCTCCTCCCGCGATCGTCCCAGAGGAGGCCACCCCGGAAGCAAGTCCCCCGGCCCAAACCGAAGAAGGACCCGGTCGGCTCCCGGACCTCCCCGACCTGGCCCAGTGGCGTCAAGAGGGGGGTCCCACCCAGGAACAATTCCAACAAGAACAAAGAACCTGTCCCTCCCTCGAGGGACTCCGGCAGCAAGCCCTTGCCCAGAGCGCAGGGGACACCTCGGGGGCCCACTGGATCTACTGGGACAATGACCTGCTCTACAGTGAGCAAAGGATTGCAGAACTGGGGGCCAGTCGGGTGCTGGTGGTGCCCCTCCGCTTCAGAGATTTCCTCTTGAACTTAGCCCACGATATACCCCTTGCCGGACACCTGGGACAGGACAAAACGTACGACCGCCTGGTGACCCACTTTTACTGGCCCCGAATGCGAAAAGATGTCACCAACCACTGCAAGGCCTGCCCCACCTGCCAGGCCAGCGGAAAAAGTGGCCGAAAAACCAAAGCACCCTTGCAGCCTTTTCCCGTCGTCACCACCCCGTTCGAACGGGTGGGAATAGACATTGTGGGGCCCCTGGACCCCCGAACAGCCCAAGGACACCGGTTCATCCTGGTCCTGGTGGACCACGCCACCCGCTATCCCGAGGCTATCCCTCTTCGAACCGTGACGGCGCCTGTGGTAGGCCGAGCCCTGATGGGGATCTTCTCCCGGGTGGGCTTTCCCCGGGAGGTCGTCAGCGACAGGGGCACGAACTTCATCTCGAAATACATGAAGTCTCTCTGGCAACAGTGCGGGGTCACCTACAAATTCACGACCCCCTATCACCCACAAGGGAATGGATTGGTCGAGCGGTTTAACCGCACTCTCAAAGGAATGATCATGGGCCTAGAAGAGCCCCTCCGTCGCCAGTGGGACGTGCTACTCCCGTGCCTCCTGTTCGCCTACCGAGAGGTCCCTCAAAAATCCCTAGGCTTCAGCCCATTTGAACTCCTGTACGGGCACCCCGTCCGGGGCCCCCTCAGCCTAGTCAAAGAAGGTTGGGAGAGGACCCCCAGAAAACTCCCCCGGATGTATAGAAATACCTCTTGGCCCTTCGCAACCAGACCCGGCGATTCAGGGAGATCGCCAAAGTCAACCTTGAAGCCAGTCAGGAAGACATGAAGAAATGGTATGATCAGCACGCCTCCTCCCTCGAGTTCGAGCCGGGACAGCAGGTCTGGGTGATGTCCCCGGTTGAACCCTGTGCCCTACAGGACAAATGGTCCGGACCCTTCAAGGTGATCGAACGCAAGGGGCCCGTCACCTACTTAATCGACATGGAAACTTCCCGGAACCCCCTACGGGTCCTCCACGCCAACAGACTCAAGCCCCATTTTGTACGCTCAGAACTCAGCCTCCTGATGGCTACCGATAATGGGACGGAAGAAGACTCCGAGCCCCTTCCGGACCTGCTGAGGACCCTCGAGCAGGATGGCTCCGTGGAAGGGGTCAGACTCTCCGAGGCCTTGTCCCCGGAGCAACGCCAAGACTGTCAATCTCTCCTGACACGATTCGCATCCTTGTTCTCTCTCACCCCTGGGATCACCCCCTGGTGCCTTCACGATGTGGACACCGGGGACAGCCCCCCGATTCGCCACAGGGCGTACCGCGTACCAGATCGGGTGCGCGCCTGCATCCAGATCGAGGTGTCCAAGATGCTGACACTGGGAGTGATCGAACCCTCGGACAGCCCCTGGGCCAGCCCCGTCGTCCTGGTCCCCAAGGCCGCCGCCCCTGGGCGTTGCCCCTGAGCTCCGGTTCTGTGTGGACTACCGGGGACTGAATGCCGTTACCAGGACCGACGCTCACCCTATCCCCCGGGCAGATGAGCTAATTGACCATATGGGGGCCGCCCGCTACCTGAGCATCTTCGATTTAACAGCGGGCTACTGGCAAATCGGCCTCACCCCCAGGGCCCAAGAACGATCCGCCTTCTCTACCCCGGACGGGCACTACCACTTCAGGGTGATGCCCTTCGGCATGAAAAACGCTCCGGCAACATTTCAACGACTCGTGAACCAGGTACTGGCGGGCCTCGAAGGATTCAGCGCCGCCTACCTGGACGACATCGCTGTGTACAGTCACCACTGGACCGACCACCTCCGCCACCTGCGGGAAGTTCTACGCGCCCTCCAGCAGGCCGGGCTCACCCTCAAGGCCAGCAAATGTCAGGTGGGCCAAGGGTCAGTGACCTACCTGGGACACCAAGTGGGGAGCGGTCTGGTGGCCCCCCTCCAGCTCAAGATCGCTGCCATCCAGGCCTGGCAACCCCCTACGACCCAAACCGAGGTCTGGGCCTTCCTGGGGCTCACCGGGTACTACCGGCGGTTCGTGAAGGACTATGGCAGCATCGTGGGGCCCCTCCCGGAGCTCACATCCAAGAAGAGCCCCAAAACGATCAACTGGACTCCGGACTGCCAAGCGGCCTTCGAGAAACTGAAGGCCGCCATGTGCACTGCCCCCGTGCTCCAGGCTCCCGACTACGGCCGGGAATTCATCGTACAGACGGACACCTCCGATCATGGCGTGGGGGCCGTCCTCTCCCAACTCATCACCGAGGGGGTCGATCAGCCAGTGGCATTCATCAGCCGACGCCTGCTGGCCCGGGAACAGCGCTGGATCACCATCGAGAGGGAGGCCTTCGCCGTAGTGTGGGCCCTCAAGAAGCTCCGGCCCTACCTCTTCGGCACCCCCTTTCGGGTGCAGACAGACCACCGACCCCTGCAATGGCTGATGCAGATGCGGGGGGAGAACCCGAAACTGTTGCACTGGTCCATCTCCTTACAGGGATGGACTTCACTGTGGAGCATTGTCCAGGCCAGGACCACGCCAACGCAGACGGCCTGTCACGCTTTTTCCGCCTCGGCGAGGAGAGTCCCCAAGAGGGTGGCTGACTCTCCCTGCCTTCAGCTGGGGGGGACGCATGTTGGACAGGCCTCGTAGCCGTGCCGTCACCCCCTACGCACAACAGGGCCCGGACCCCGGCTCTCCCTGAATCCCCAGCAAGAGCCACCCCGGCAACCCCCCGAGGTAATGCACAGCCCGGCCACACCGGGACTCCAGCTCCTGAACCCTCCTGTACCGGCTGGCCGGGTCCCCGTCGGCCCCATGGCCCCGGCCCGGCAGCCATCTTTGGACACTGCAACACGAGGCCACGTGGCCTCGACTCAACCCCAACCCTGGGCCTGGCCCGGCCCCGACATCGAGGCACCAACCTCCACCCAGGAGGTAAAGAGGCCACTTGGCAGGTCAATGAAAGAAGAAGGCGTCAACGGCTCTCCTCCGCCGGGTGTCGATCACCCCCGGCCTCCCTGGGCGCTGGCTCCAACCCCCTGCTGGGGGTCGGGACCCCCTCATTCCGGACCTCCCGACCTCAAGGCGCGAGGGTCCGGACATCAAAGGGAACCAGACCTATAACTGGGAAAGCCCCAGACCAGGTGGGCAGTTGTATCCTGGAGTCGAGAGACACCGAGAAGAACTCATCCTGGGCGAACTGCTGGCGCTGCCGCAGCCCTGCTCTGTGAACCCTTCGTCTTGGCCTGCTGGCGCTGCCGCAGCCCTCTGCAACGTGAACCATCATCTTGGCCTGCTGGCGTTGCCGCGGCCCTCTGAACGTGAACCATCATCTTGGCCTGCTGGCGCTGCCGCGGCCCTCTGCAACGTGAGCCATCATCTTGGCCTGCTGGCGCTGCCGCGGCCCTCTGTAACTTGGACCATCATCTTGGCCTGCCGGCGCTGCCGCGGCCCTACGCCAATCGAACCATCGCCTCGGCCTGCTGGCGCTGCCGCGGCCCGACCCCGCAGACTCCTACGCTCGAGGATTGTGAGCTTCCCTCCTGCCACCTCCTGTACCGATCCGGTACCAAGACTGTCCCGCTACCCCCTTTCCCTACAGAGACTAGAATTGAGAGGACCCTCGAGTCCTGAATCTCCTGTACCGCTGATAACCTTGCCGCAAGAACTATATATAAAGAGTGTTGATCTCATCCTGGTGTGGTGTCTATCCGTGGGGAGGGAAGTGACTTGTCTGTACGATCGCCGGAGACGGCCCTCATCGGAGGCCTCTCCCCCAGTATTCGGCCGACCCTCTGGGTCCCCGTCTAACACTTGTGTTCCGAAGTTGGAGCTTACTGAGTGCCAAGAGTTTCTCAGTGACCGGCATGTACATAACATACAAACCATGTCCCCGCCAAGTTGCTCACACTTCCAGTACTTCAATGCTGGGGCCAGCTTTGAACTGTAGGGGGACCAATGCTGGTCTTGGAGAAAAAGAGGAATTAGTACGACTAACTCAGTGAAGCGAGCTTCCACGTTTCAAGCCAATTGAAGTTGCAGCATTTGGATCTGAGGGTCCGAGGTGTGGTCGCTAGTGCATAGTCAATACATATGATTGAAAGAACCCAATAGGCATGGGTAATCGAAGAATGTTATGTCCATAGTTTATGGAGGAAGTGAAGATGTCCTTGTGATCAAGAGTTGGAACCAATTTTTTCAAGAAAGAGCTTAATTTGCCTTTTTTCCATTTTGGGGTCATTTTTGTTACTGGTTTTGGAAGAATTAGATTTACTGGGACAGTAACAACTTTGTTAATGGCTGTCAAATTAGCGTCAAGTACAGTCAAACACCGTCTATAACAACTGGAATCAACCTTTATTGGTGTTTTGAATGTGGCTTCTCACCAATAAGCCACACCCAATCCCTGCACTCCCACCTGGGAGGCAAATATACCACTGCACCTTTGAATAATATACACTTTTGAGCATGTCTTACCACCCCTGGCACAGCAAGACTTCAACACAAAACAAACAGCACATTTTGAAAAGACTCGATCACTTTAAGAATAAGGTTTGGGGTTTATTACATAATACTCTCTACACAAAGGCTGTCTCAGATACCACATGCATAATATTCAAATATATTTAGCAAACTTATAATCTAAAGGCATGAATCAATAACTGAGCAAACTATAATACTGATTAATAAACAAACAATAACTGATATAAGATAAGATACACTGGACGTCCTGCAAGCGATCATATATATATATATATATATATATATATTACCTACTGGCGGTCGCCAGTAGGTAGTTATAGTTCGGATTGGCTACCATAGGAAATCCGCAACATTCTATTGGGAATAACTCTGGTGCCGGTTGAGGAATTTGTGTGTAATTTTCCAAAATTTTGCCCAGCTGCGCTCCGCTCCTTCCCTGAAAGTTTCGGGGAGATTCGTGAAGTGGGGGCTGAGAAAAAAGGGGGGTTCCAAAATGTGTTTTCCCCATGTTAATTTCCATAGGACTGTCTGACAAGTCTACAGCCCGAACCGCTGAATGGAATTACGCCAAACTTGCCAAAATTGTAGGGACTGGTACGCAGATGTGCCTTTGCTATGTTTGGTGAAAATTGCTCCAGTGTTTTTTTTTAACATTAACTTCAAAAACATATATATCTATAGGCGCGCTCCGAGCGCTCACCGGTACGCGTACCGTAGAGCGCACCCGGCGCGCTACGGGAGTGCGCGAGCGGAAAGCTGATTGGCTCTCGGGTGTTTGTAAACATTCTAAACAGTCCGGAGAGTCCGCCACCTTGTGTCTCGGTAGAATCGAGACACAAGAGGTGAAAAAGAAAGGGGGAAATTATTAAAAGGGGGCAGGGTAGACACCCCCTGACCCTCTAGGTTTTGTGAGGGAGGCCTAGAAGGACCCTGAAGGGCAAAAAAACTTTTTTTTTTTTTTAATTTTCGCGGGGTAAGCGCTGGGTGCGTTCCCTGGAATGCTCTCCGGTACGCGCACCCTGAGCGCACCACAGGGAAAAACAGTGTAAAAAAATAAAGTAGAGTGTTTAGAGGAAAGTGATGCATTGCTGGAGTGTGTCACAAAAATTACGCAACTCCAGCAATGCATCCTTTCACATGGAGCCAGCCCCATGTGAAAGGGCCTGCGTCAGTCTTACGCCTGCTGTGAGGCAGGCGCAAGATTTTGACGCAACGGTGTCCTAAAAGTGACGCTGTGAAATCTCATAGATTTCACTGCGTCACTTCTATGACCCTTCCTTGCGTGAATACGCCCCCTTTGCATACATTACACCTGGCACAGGTATAATGTGGCGCAGGGGTTTACAAAGTGACGCATCTACCTAGATACGTCACTTTGTAAATATGACTCAACAAGGTGCATTTTTTACACCACTGGTGCATCACAAAAAGTGACGCACCGGCGGCGTAAAAGTGATGCATGGTCTCATAAATGAGGCCCTCAGTCTTCTACTCGCACTTTTTTTTTCACTTTCTCTCCTTGCGACATTCCTGATGCGTCATATTTAATATATGACGCATTATGTCGCAAGGAGTTACAGATACGTCAGTATTTCTGACGTATCTGTAAGCGCAAAAGTGACGCATTGCTGGAGTGTGTCACAAAAGTGACGCAACTCCAGCAATGCATCCTTTCACATGGGGCCAGCCCCATGTGAAAGGGCCTGCGTCAGTCTTACGCCTGCTGTGAGGCAGGCGCAAGATTTTGATGCAACGGCGTCCTAAAAGTGACGCAGTGAAATCTCATAGATTTCACTGCGTCACTTCTACGACCTTTCCTTGCGTGAATACGCCCCCTTTGCATACATTACACCTGCCGCAGGTATCATGTGGCGCAGGGGTTTACAAAGTGACGCATCTACCAAGAATGAGTGGATGTATGAGTGTCTGGGTGAAGGATTTAGTAGGTGCGTGACTGACTGTATGAGTGAGTGATTAAATGTGTCTTACTGAATGCATTGGTTAGTGACTTAAAGCTGTAGTTCCATCGGCCCTATTGCAAGCAAGAACAAATGGGCAACCCATCTGTTGGTTTAGTGGTAAATAATCCATAAGTGGAGAGCAGTGAAACCATTGCACGCCTGGGCCACATCATCTGCTGCACTATTGATAGCTACACCCTTGTGTGCCAATGAGGTGTCATTTAGGATAGCCTTGAACTATTTCAACAAAATATTGGGCATCACTTGAAATTGTGAGTCCAAGTTCGGACAAGTTCTATCCATAGTTGAGGAGCTTACGTTTATTGTGATGCAACACTGGTGGCCTTGCACTACTACTATGATGAAAGCCTGGAAGGCCTTGTACTGTTTTGCTGAAACATTGGAAGGCCTTGTGCCATTTTGCTGAAATATTAGAAGGTCTCCTAATATTATGATGAATTATCATAAGGCATTGTGCTAACGCGATGCCCTCTTTGAAGGTCTTGCTATTGTGGTTCTACATTTGAAGCCTGCTGCTCTCCTGATGTCGCATTCGAAGGTCTTCTGCTATTGTAATGATGCAACGCAAAGATATTTGTTTCTGTAAAAATACAGTGGAAAGTCCTCTGTTATTGCGAAAAAACTTTAGAACGCTTTGCCCCATTGTGATGAAATAGCAGTTTGTCTGCTGTTATTGTGATGCTACAATGAAGGGCTTTGTGCGATTGGATGAAACACTGGAATAGTTTGAGCTGTTGTGACCAACCAGCAGTCGGTGTTGCGCTGTTGTGAGGCTACATTGGAAAGGTTTGTGATGAATCATTGGAAGGCTCGCGCCACTCTGATGAACCAGGGATAGGCTTGATGCTCTTGCCATGAAACAACGGCACATTGCGTACTGATGCGATGAGCTAGTAGTTAGGTTTGTGCTGTTGTGATAAAAAATCAGAAGACTTTGGACTGGATTCTTACTCCTACCTGGCTACTAGGGATTGGAATGCCTCCCACGACAGCTCCGCGCCTCTGAGGACATCCAGACCTTTAAGCGACTCCTCAAGACCTGGCTCTTGGGGTCTGATTTCCAAAGTTCCCCGTTAGTATGGGATCAGACTTTACAGATAGTGCGGAGACACTCACTGAGTAGCTGTTGCGCTTTATAAATACACAAAAAATAATAATAATAACAGTTATGATGAATTAGCTGTAGGTTTTGTGCTCTTGCCATGAAACACTGGAAGACCTTGGTCTGTTGTGATGAACAAACAGTACGCTTTATGCTGTTGTGATGAAATATTGTAAAACTTTGAGCTGTCGTCAAGAACCAGTGGAGAATATGTGATGTTACATCGCATGCGATACATCGCATGCCCTTACAATGCGGTCGTTACAATGACCGTGTTGTTACATTGCATACCATTACAACGCAAGTTGTTACAACGACTTGCTGTAGGGGGGGTTGGATGTTGTAATAGTATCATTTACTATTTCAACTCCAGACTCTGCAACAGTTGGGTAGGTGTTGGATTTTACATTCGTAGTAACGACTTGTGTTGTAATGGTTTGCGATGTAAGAATGCAGTCGTTGTAACAACCTTGTTGTAATGGCATGCGAAGTAACGCATGCGATTTAAACGATGTCTTCCACCAGTGGATGGTCTTGTGCTATTGTGATGCTGCATTGGAATGCTTTGTGCTGTTTTTTTTAAGGCTTTCTGCTGTCGCGATGAAACATTGGAAGGCTTTGTGCTGTTGTGATGAATTATGGGACGACTTTGAGATGCCATAAATCGCCTGTAGGTCTTGTGCTGCATTGGAAGGCTTTGCATTACCATGATGTCACATTAGAAGCTCTCCGGCTCTTGTGCAGGTACATTGTTAATCCCTCTGCCACTCTGATGTAACCTTAAAAGATTTTCACTATTCCAATGAAGTGCGACAGATCTTGTGCTATTGTGATGCTACTTTGTTCTTATGCTGTGAGGATTCACATATAGCCTGTATGGCGTTTCTTAATCAATTAATGGGAACAAGCGGGACTGGGGAGTTGATCTTAAGTTTAGAATAGTTTACCGTTGATGTTACGCGCAATGGCTGTTTTCTGTGTGAATGAATTGTAGGCATTGGGTGGTTGTGAAACTACATAAAGTTCTTGCGTTATCCTGATGCCACGTTGGAAGGTCTTGACTAGTGTGACAATACATCCAAACGCTTTTGCAGGGGCGGCTGGTGTTAATAAGCGTTGGGGTGTTGCCCCACCATCCATGGTGGAGGACGGAGGAGAAGCCACACAAAGCAGATCAATGCTAAGGGCAGCAGGCTGCTCACAGTGAAACAACCAAGATTGTGTTTATTTAGAGGGGGGACAATGGAGTGGGCTCTACTGCTCATGTGCCGGTCGAGGATTTCCTCGCCCTCAGGGTCCAAGTCAGTGCAGTGACGTCAGGAGTGGTGGGCATGGCCGGTTTCAGTGAAGCAGCATGAGTAGGCCCTGGGGCGCTATTGCTGTGGCCCGGGGCGTAGTTGGCAAACCGCCATACAAATAAATGGAATGGGGCAGGAATCCTATTGTATCAGTGTGGGAGTGGGTGGTGCTGAGGGGGTGGGTTGGGGGAGGAGTCACACAGCTCGTTCTGTCTCTTGGAGACTGGTCTCAAGGAATGGGGAACGCGTGCAGCGGTACGTTTAAGAGAAGCTGCTTTTCTCACTTTTCTTGCTAAGAAAGTGATACCTTCTCTTTCTACCTGTCTGAATCAAAACTGTGTTTCCCCATGGCAGGCGTTTGGGCTGAAGTGCAGGACTGCTAGCAGGGTTGGATTGGGATTAAAAATCGGCCCGGGCACGCAAAAATAAAGTGGCCCACATTTGCATTTTGCCTTTCTTCAAAAAACTGCTTCGGCAAAATTTTATTAAAAAAGGGAGTGGGGGTGTAAAAAAATGCACGGATTAGTTTACACTGGTGAAACACACCTGAAAACAAGTGAGGCCACTTTTGCTCAGGCCCCCTGCCCCCACTCACTATGTATATATTAATGGGCCGGCCCAGCGAGAGAAAGGGAGTGGCACCTCTGCTTGTTGCTGAACGGGAGGTAATGAGCGCCATTCTGCCTGCTGAAAGGCCAATCAGACACCCACTGGCCCGCTGGCTGTATCCGAACAACAGAGACACCGCCCAAATCGGCCCCCGAGACTGCTCCAAAAAGCAGCCAACAGCTGGAACTGGACACCGGCCCTTCGGGCATTGCCCGAGGGCTCGCGCTACCAATCTGACGCTGACTGCTAGAACAGCATAAGTTTTGCAGCCGAGATCAGTTCCCCTCCCTATGCCTACCTCAGACAGTGCCGTCGGGTTGGGGTCTCTATTATCGTGGCCGCTGGCCCAGGCTCCCTTCACCACTTCATTTAAAAAAGCTTTTTTACAGTTCCACAGATGTTTGATGAGCAAAACGTTACTTGCCTTATGCTGACTTTGATAACGCGGTACATTTGAAGTGCACTGGGTCATTTTCTTTGTACTCTACTTCTTACCAGGCACCTTCCTGAAGCCAGCTGCAAGGCATGGACAAGAAGTTGTACGCAGTTCCGGTCGGTAGCGCTCTGACTCAGATGCTCTGTATAGACTTGTTATTTTTGATGTGAATGTTTACTGTTGTAAATCGCTCTGATACCTTCGGGTCTAGCTATCACTATATAAAACTCAAATAAATAAATAAATAAATAAAATCCTTGTTTAGATGTTTCACGTGTTATTTACTCTTTGGGGAAAAATTGCAGTCAGTGATAAGATTCTTCGAGGCCGCACCATTTCATTTATTAAATCATTTCCTAAACGGAAACACAGAATATAACAGACTGCATTTTTTGTCGCAGGGCAACTATGAATTGTGAGCCAACTGGTGTTAGTTCACTTTGCTGCTAATATTTCTTAGTGTTCCACTAAAACTAGGGCAGACGCTGTATTCCCTGGCAGAGTTGCGTGGGCAGCTTGCTCCGATAATACAGTAGGAGTTCATTCCTTCCATATGTGTGAATGCAAGCATATTACCCAAAAAAGAGAGTTACCCCAATTAATCCAAGAAGGGACTGGGTGGTTAGAAGAACTCAAAAACAGAGGATCCCTTATGTGCTATTTATCACTAGTTCACCAATGATCAAACAGAGTGCACTGAACCTAAAGTGTAAAATGGAATGTATAAATCTAACTAACAAACGACTTATTGTTTCCTCAATGTATGAAAATAATTTATTAATTTATTATAAAAATATATATATTATACTGCATTCATTAAATACATTTTTAATATTGATCCATAATAGGAAAGAATTACATAGGTTCCGCAATTACTTTTACAATGCCCTAAAAGGCTAAATTATACAAATACACAAAAGTACCTTGATAAAATCAATTTGCATAACATATATTAAAAATATTATTCCTTTACATTTAAAACTGTACCAGTCGAAGAATCTGAACCTACTATTTCAAATTACTCAAATGCTCATTGTCATTGAACTAATGGCAAGCATATGCCAGCATTTCGACTATCTTTCAAATGCACTTCATCCTTTCCAGGCTAAATCCAGAGCAGGATTTCTTATTGTCCTTTGGCACAAGCCATTGTAATGTAAGGAGGGATGGGAATTGTCAGTTTAGCAGTGCTGCATAGGTTTGCTAAGCACTGGGGCCTAGTGCAAAATCAACAGAGCCCTGGCTTGCAAAGGGCAATGGACAAGACTAGCCATATAGCTTAAGTTGGCCATCATGAGACCAGTGGCATGGAATATTAAGTATCGAAGTGTAGGAGGCAGCTGTAAAATGCACCATTTGAGCCCCCTTTTTCAATTTTCGGAGTAAGAATTCTTGATACTTAATCTTTAGAATGATACGATTTTTCCCTAATTTTCACACAAGAAAAACTCTCCAAGACCTTTTTAGGTCGAGCGTGGGCTGCGCATGCGCTACTCTGCGGGGCATGCCGTATTAGAGTGTGGACTTGAAGCCTCACCCACTCTCCGCCCACAGTTTCATTGGCTTGTGTCATTGCCCTTCGTAAATGCTGGCTTCTGATTCGTTAATAGGCTTGATAATCCCTCCTTAGCACCACCTTGTCTTCATTTGTAACCTCCCATGAGGACTGGCCCTTTTACTTCTGTTGTTACACAGTATGTCTTATTTAGTCTGTAAGCACTATTTTCTTTAATGAGTTTCTCCTACTGGAGGCACGACATGCTTTCATGCAACAACAGCTGCTCTCTCGCTCCTTGGTTACAGCTCCATGCCTTCATCCCTTACTGCCTCAACCACCTCTCCGAAGTCTGTTTATTTATTTTTTTACATGCACATTAGTAGATAGATTAAGTAATTTGATGTTGAGCCAAGGTCTGAACACTGGTCCCCTGCCCCTGAGTCTGTAGCTCTGACTGCTGAGCCATATCCTTTTCCTCTGGGGGCAGCACAATACTATATATTTGCTTGGTTTACACTTTGATGGTAGCCCAGCATTTGTTTGTCAACTTGACAAAGACTTTTTTTGTAAAAGCGTCCCATACCGCGCTTTCACTTTAATGGTGGCCACGCCCACTCTTTAGACACGGCTCGTCTAAAGAAAGGAGCGCAGCTGACATTAAAGGTTAAGCACCTTCATGGGTGTTTTTACAAACAAGCATTTGCAATGCAATAGGTGTCGCATTTACGAAACTCTCGCAAATGCGAGACCTATTGCACTGCAAATGCTTGTTTCATTTCCGACTTGGTTGCTTGCTTATTCATTGCCTCACCACTTTTTAAATCCACCAGCCGCCCCTGGAGCCTTTCTGCTGTCGCGATGAAACATTTGGAAGGCGCTGCCCTTTTCTGCCCCATTAGTAGGCCTTGCTTCGGAGTGTGCTGCGCTGCTCGTCAGCCGCAGTCAGTCTCCTGCCCCCGGGGATATGCAGCCTCTTCTAATTCATATTTAATTTCTCGTTGGATTTATGATTAGCCATTTCTCCTTGGCGATAAGCCCTAATTATAGCCGCTTGTCTCTTTTGGACGGATTCGGCCATTATGTGCGCATCTCAGCTCGGCGCAGCGCCCGTCACTGAAGCTGACGCGCGCGTTGACGTACTAATTGGGCTCATCGCCCGCCCGAGGTGTGGTCGGACCTCTCCAGCCTCCGTGAGTGACTTTAGGCAGGGCTCCGCGGACCCTCCGCGGTGATGAGGCTGTCCGGGCTGCCAGTCAGAGATGTCTTTCCACTGCACCATGGCCTGTGTCTGTGCTGGAGAAGTCTGACTGCAGGCTCTCAGCACTTTATCTGTCTGCCTATCTGTCCGTCTGTCTGTCTGCACGCCTAGCTGTCATGTTCGCCTGTTCAGTTGTTTGTAAGCCTGTTTATTTATCTTTCGATCCATGTCTGTTTTCTATTCTTCTCGATATCTGTTTATACATTAACCTTTCGCCCTTTTAATTTTCCTATCCATCACTGTTTGTCGTATTTACGTAACCCATTAAATTGGGGTGAGGATGTGGCCTCACGGCGGTAGCTGCCGACTTTGGAGCTGGGGAACCATGTTCGATCCATGTGTATAACTGGTGCTCGTGTAAAGCGCTTTTATACCTTCGATCGATTTTGTGCTACATAAATCTGCTCAAAAAATGAAACAAAATTGACATCGCACAATTTACATTTCCATTTAACTCTGCACCCTTTGGCACCTGGCCGCTATGTGTTACTATTTTTGACAAGACTGTCTTTAACTGCCCTGCGCATGTCTTCGGTCAGTCAGAATAACTCCTCGTAAGACCCGCGCTTTACCTCGACTGAGGCCCTGTATTGGCTTGCTCCAGCTCAAATGACGTCACGTTTCACATTCGGACCACCTGCGTGGAAAACGAATCAAATCCCTGGAGACAAGGATGATGGGAAACCTTTACGAGATGGAGGAAGTGACTACAGGAAACTCTTGGAAGGTATGGATATGATCAATAATACAATTCCAGTGCGTATCCGACCAGCTAGGGTAGATTACAGACCTGCTGTGACCCAACACCAGACTCGAATATCATTTACGATAACCTATGTGCAGAAAACACTTCCACACACGGCTAACTCAGTGCTATGCGGTAACTGGCCATCAGATGTCGCTGTTGCCTTGTATGTCAGCCCCTAACCTCAGAGCCAAGGAAGGCTGTATTTGATATCCTGTTTGATTGTGTAATGAAACATTTCTATAGCGCCTTCTACCCCTAGCTGGTGCGTTGGCGCTGAAGCACTTGCCTTCTTGGGAAGCACTTTACATCTTGAAATGTAGGTTGAGTAGAGTTTCACCCCTATACAATCTCATCTACTTTTCCCTCTTACGATGGCATTAAAGATGATTAAAAATGTGGACTTTAAATATAAAGTCCATACAACACATCTTGGTACAGCCGACATGCACCTAATCATTCAACCGAGCGCTTTTACCGCCCCCATTAAATCAGCTAAGACCAGAGTTCGAATACTAAGTGGGATATTTAATGCTGCTGATCAAAACCTGGGTGTTCAGCACCTGATTGAAGCTCAACTTAATCAAGACAGAATTCCTGATATTTACCAAGAAAAACAAGAAACAACTAGCTGAAACCTGGCTCCATGGGGTGAAGCTGGAATGTTCCAAACTGCAGTTTTCACCCAAAGCCAAGTCACTGAGAGTCCTCTTAACCTCAGAGAACACATCTCCAATAAAAGCAAGAAGGCCACGCCCTGTTCCATTGCATCCCAGGCTTCACAGTGACACCCCCTGGGAGCACACAACATGCAGCAGCACACCTCGACAAGGGCCTGAAGCAACATGACTGCGCCAACCCCTCCTTTAATAATGCATCTATCAAATACATCAAGGAGGCAATACACAGCGAAGTTCAAGCATTATCCTCTTTAGAGGGGCCCCCTTTATATAGTTATGTAGCTGAAAATGCTTGTGATTAAGGAGAAGAAAGAAAGGTTAGAGGTCATATGGGTCTATGAACCACTGGAATAGGTCCTGCAGACCCCCAAGGGTCCATGGACCACAGGTTAAGAACTGCTACAGTAGGATATTCTTAGTGGTCAATTAAAAAAAATGTATGCAGATTTAATATAACTCAAACTCGCCCAAAGGTATTGGAGCGCTTTACATGAGCACCGGTTACGTTACACAAGGACATATTCAGGCATGGGGAAATTAAGTGATTTGCCCAGAATCACAGGATGTGGACGCGACCCTGAGGCTCGAACCCTGGTTTCCAGCACCAAAGTCGACAGTGTAGCCGAAGGACCACATCCTTTGCCCTCAATTGGCTTTAACAGAGCCTCATAGAAAGGATTCTAGTTCAAAATCCCTCTGTTTTCACTCTTGTCAATCTCTGAGCCTTGAGAGTTCTCTGGGAGCCTCGCCTGTCTCTTCGTGGCTGTAAGTTAAACTGTGGCATGGGAAGCTGTTGAGCTGATGAAACGTAGGCTGCAGAGAGAGAGAGAATAGGGAAGTATGAAAGAAATTAGGGAAAGAACACTACGAACCGGAGGGCAAAAAAAAAAAAAAGAAAAATCGCAACATGCAGTGAATGAGGAGTCAAAATGGTGGTTTCACTAAAGTATACGAAAAAGTGATGTATGGAATGCTTGAATTAATCTCAGCCAATGGTACTTACTCGGGCCGCATCCCATTCCATTGTTATTTTGCACACCATGTCACCTCACTGGACCCAGCTATATGCAAATCAGTCTTGACCCTGCTCCTATCAGAACAGTCAAGCCCGAGCTGCCAGGCCCTCCCTGAACCGGAACACAAACAACCCAGGTATGTTTTCTCCCTCACTATGGGCTCGTCAGCCAGGTACAGCTAGGCTCCATGATGGTTTTTTACCATGCAGGCAGGAGCAGAATCTCAGCTGCAGAGGCCACAGCTGAAGAGGCAAGTGATGAGAGGAGGGAGCTGGGGCGGTAACAGAATAAAAACAGCTTGTGACTACCTACCAAATATGGTCGTCCAGTGAAGGGATGGATATGTACTATAAGGAGAGGTGGGGCAGAGGATGTAAAACAATAAGGACAACTTGTGAGTACCAACATTACGTGGCCGTAACATGTAGGAATGGGTAGGAACAGTCTATGTGGTTGGAGCGGAGAAATGAGGTAATTAAAGGGAATTGTAACTTCTGAAACAGAATGGTGGTAGAAGCGGGTCAACAAAAAACACAGCACGCGATCATGAACTCAATGTTGCGGGTAATGGGTGTAAAAAGTAGTAGGGGCAGCCTGTGGATAGGGTGTGGCTTAGTAGGGATAGACAAGGATGTGGAAGTTGGAAGGGACCACAGGAGAAAAATATACTTTGTGACTGCCAATACACTATGGATCCTGATGCAAAAACAAACCATCATTGCCATCAGTGGCAGCTCCTCTGGTAAGGAGGAGGAACGACACCCCCCTGCCAGCCTCAACACTTAAAAAATAAAATGCTAATAAACCAGGTTTATTATCGTTTCATTTTTCAAGTTCTAATCTTGGGGGTGGGGCCATCGCGGGGGCAGGCAGGAGAGGTAATGGTGGGCACTGGTATTAGTGCACATATGCGTCTCAGGTCAGCCAAACACACATGCGCACTGAGCTAACTCCAACCCCAGCTGCATTGCCGGGTTGGAGACAGCAAAGCACCGGCTCCCAGTCTCACTGGGTGCACAAAGTATTAGCGCTCAGGCCAATCCTGACACTGCTTTCAAACATGAGAGCAGGGTCAGGGTTGGGGGCAAGAGACACTAGGAGCCAATGTTGACGCTACAGTGAGACTCGGAACAAAAAAGCGGCGGACAATTGTCAGGTAAGTTTTAGTATTTTCTTTTCTTTTTTGAATGTTTTCATCCCTTCCTCCCAGCCCTCCCGCCCTACCACTCCGCTCGCACAGCAGCCGCTACTGAATGCCATAGCTAATTAGTCCGCTGTTGGCCGGAAGCCTTTTGGGTTTGTGAATGCTTGTTTAGTTTTGTCATGGTTTTTGCAAAGCTTTCTATTTGGGGAGCTGCTAAACCCTCATTAATCTAAAAAAAAGTTGGGTAAACACCCAAAAAAAATTCCCCAAAAAGTATACATTGCCATAGTAGGCACTGGTACTTAAGACATCTACTTTATGTGTAGATGTGCTCCTTATGAAAGATCAAAATGGTGCCACTCACAGTGAAGTTAGCCAATGGGTGAAGTGGGTTGACCCTTTGTTCCATGCTGTATGTTGTAGTGGGTGGACGATAACTGTGAATGACAATATCAACCAATAGATTAAGAGACCTACCGGAAGGACCTTATAGGTAAGTATAGTATACACAAAAGAGAGAGCTATTGACTTTGTCGTCTGAAAAAGATGGGTTCCACTTGCTGCGGCTGGAAAGCAGACCTCAGAAGTGGCACTGTGGCCGCAGCACCCCCAGTCAGTTGTGAGTTTCAGTGGGAGTGCAGGAAGCACAGACTCAGCAGACTAGCTTAAAGTGGGTAAATGGTGGTTGGGATAAGATTAAGCCTGTGCTGTACGAGACTGCACATTGCTGCTGCGCAGTGATCTGTATGTTCAGCTGAAACCCTTAGACTCATTAACTCTATTGGTTAATCTGGATTTCATTTTCCGCTTGACTCCTTTCTCTAAAGAAGATGCTTCAGTCAGTCACATTGTGCACTCCCCTCTCTGTTCACCCACCACCCAGCTCTTTGGTAACTTTATGCCCTCACCCACAAACGTTGCCCATCTTGTTCATAATGAAGATGCTCAAATGGCTTATAACGTGCCAGTCCCTTTAGTAGTGAACCTGCCACTGTTACTTACAATCTGCAAACATCTCTGGGAATTAAAGTTTCTCACTTGCTCACTCTGGCCATTTCTTGTGTTACCAGGAGACTTTGCACACTGACGTACTGAAGTGTGTCTTAACATGGCACCTCACATTCTTGCACATTGACAATCTGTACTCGCCCATCTCTTTGATGATGGCCTTTTTGCTGAGTCAAGGTATTTTGTATGTCTTTTTGTAACAAAGCTCCTCTGATTGGCCCTATTCTAATCATTTTGTGGTATGAACTCTCTCTTACCTTCTCACAATTTTGCCCATTTTTTGGGTGATGAAGGCACCTCACTCATTCACACACTACCCATCTTTTTAGATGTGGCTACTGATAGCTTTACTTATTGGGAGTACTCACATCATCAATTCCTTCAAAAAGGAAGTAGAACAAGCACAGCAATAGATCTTTGTGTCTGCTCTCGCTTTCAAGTGTTTTCATGGCTTGTCATTGCTTGAATGGGCTGGAAAGCAAGGCTATGGCATTTCTGGATGGCTACATTGTCCAATATGTGTTCCTATTAGGGTTTGGTGGTGCAACCTCAAGTGTTTTTTCTTACTAGACAAGAACTGTAGAATAAATATCGTTCTGAAATTGACAACTGATGTGTCTTCTTTGATGTATTTACTTATTGATGAATCAATGTCATTATAATTGCTGTTTCAAGTTTTTTGGTTGTTTTGGAAGACCTACTGATTGGATGTCCTAGCCTGCCATTAAGGCAGTATGCACACTTATGTGTTCATTTGTTAGACTTGTGACTTTTGTTGTCAGAAGCTATAGGAGTGCATGCACATAGACTTTGTTAAAGAAGCAACACAAATACAGGCTTTTTGTCAAAAGTGTCTACTAAGTAAGACTTTGTTATGTGTAACCGTTTCCGTCCTAAGCCATTGATACATATGGGAAACCAATTGCTGTTTGAAAGGGTTGCCTGCAGCAACCTTCATCTAACTCTTTTATAACATGTTTCTCGGAGGATACTGTGTGATTAAGCTTGTGTAGTTTTCAGATCTGGATGTATTTCCACAATGCAGGTATGGGTCTTTCATTTTCAGATGACGGGGGACTGTTTCAGGAAGCCACAATGTCAACGTACAAGCTGCCACCTTCTCATGAGGTAAAAAAAAAAGGTGTAAAATACCTCCTTGCTGGAAGAAGAATGTCTGTAATGAAAGGTAGTGGCTAATTGTCTTTTATTGTAAACATATCCATTTCACAAAAGTCAATGCATGGTCTTAGCTCCTTTTTTTTTAGATGAAAAAAGAGGAGCTCCAGTGGGTGAAGTAAACAAGACAATAAGGCCACCATGAAGATTTATGTCCAAATATCCCTCAATATCTGCTTCTCAGACAGGGAAAGAGAATATATCCCCCCGCCAGGAATTAGGGCTCTGTGGATGGTTGAGATCACTGTCCCAAGTCCTTAAGTGGAGAGAGTGACACAAAGGTAGGCTTTTGAAAAAGACACAGAACTCTTGACTAGCCATAGGGATGGACAAAGTTTAAGCGATGCAATGTGAGACTGTTCTTCAGAAAGCTCTTGTACAAAAGGAGCCCAGGAGCTCTCTTCAGAGTAACAATTGTCTCTACAGATCTAGAAGAAAATAGGCATAACCGTGGTTTCCCAGTTGATGTAGGGATTGTGTCGCTCCAACAAAGGTATCCCACACACAATGGCATAATTAGGAGATGTTGTCAAATCAATGGCAACCATCACTTTATGGTTATGTAAGGACACTAAAAGAGGAGCAGTGATGGAGGTCACAAGACCTGATGTCCTTGGAGATCCATTGATAATTTATAACCGAGACCAATTGATAGTTTATAATTAGGGCTCCCGGTTTTATGGTATTTATTTTTTGGCCATTTCCGTCTGTATTTATCCATATTTATTTTTTGGGTATTTTTTCTGTATTTATCCACCTTTATTTTTGCCACACGCAAAAGACGCAGCTACAGCTAGTATTTTTCCGCATTTATTTAAATTGACAATGCACACCTGCGCCCGGTTGTTATTGGTCAACACAATACATTCATCTGTTCGATTTCACTCAAAAGACAGGGGAGACGCAGAGTGATTGTCAGATTATGAGAACTCGTTGATTAAGGCACATTTTGAGGAACTTGGAGATAAAAGGCCTTATGTACTAACCCTATGCACGTGCCCACAGAAGCACCCACAATATCTCATAGGGGAACCTCAACTGGAACTGAAATACTTTGCAAGCAGGCAGCCTAAGTAACATAACGCCTATTTGTGAAGTGGGCCAACCCAGATTTGAACCTGTAACCACGAGAACAACAACATGCCCCTACAGTGTACACATTAGTCCACTCCTCGGTCACTCCCAGTTATTCAACAGAGGTGTCCTGTCGTGCAAACTGATGCACCCCAGCTGGGCCGGCCTTCAGTGTGCATGAAGGAGAGATAATGTCTATTGGCAAGCAATGGGTACTCTTTGAAAATCCTCCCACGATGCATCTCACAGCAGTGCACCCTCTCCCAGTCCTTATCTGGAGTGAGCGTTCCCTGCTGAAAAGGACAGGGATGTCAAAGTCAAGTCACAAGTTGTTCCCCTCCCAAGTCCAACTCAACCTTTCATCCTTCCAAGGTAAGTAAATTCAGTTTCATTAAGTTGGTTGGCAGTAATTTACATGTATTAGTACAGCAGAAACGTGATGTTTAGGAAAGACATAGAGTGTGCCTAAATAGACACAGTCAAAAGATAACCTAAAGTGTATTTCATACTCTTACCATAGGAACTGCTCGAGATAGGCCAGGAAAGAAAATTAGCTTCAGGGCCGTGCAAAACCACGTGACTGGGAGAAACGGGTCTTGATGGCTCTGGCATGGGTCTAACAAAACCACTGTTACACTCACTATCTCAATTGATAGGCTGCGAGTCTGTGTTGTTTCATTTTCTCGATGGCTTTGTGAGTATACTATCGCCGTTGGGCTGGTAAAGAATTAAAATATTGATAATGAAATACACAACGCTAGAAATTGTCACCGAAGAGAGGCTTTAGGCTCAGGCCCCAGGCGCCAATATTCTGATCGGCGCATTGTGCTGTCTGTGTGGATTAAGGTCATGCTAACAGCGGCACTTCCGTCGTCTTGCTCCAGCCTTGTCAGTGTCGCTAAGAGCTTGTTTCGGTCTCATTTGGCAGTAAGTGGTTTTAATCCTACACTATCATACTGTGGACAATGTTTTTAACACTGCATTAACCCCTTGCCCTCCCTCACCGTCTCACCCCTGCTGACACACATTAACAAAATCATCCTCAGCATAAGGAAGCTAATGATCTAAGCGATTGGTGCTCTGGGTGCACTAAGGGAGGTCTGGCGATGTTTCTATTCAGGGTGCAGTCCCTGCTCAGCCAAGGAGTGACCTGTGACCTGCTGCATCTTATGTTTTAGTATCGGCACCAAATTTCCATCTGCACAGGGTGCTATCTTAAAGGCCGCTCTGAGCCCCCAAGCAGAAGCCCCCATCCCGCCCCCACCTCCCCAGTGTGTTAACCCTCGGGCTAACTAGGCTGCAATCAATCATGGAATGACGCGACATCGCACCCTTTCCCTCCATTCCGAAACCGCTTTTACTTAAATTCGTATGTTAAATCAAAAATCGAAGCACTGCACTGTGAAGACGAGAACAACCCCCGCCTCCCCCCACCCACATGACGTCTGAGGATACGATCCCTTGCTGCTGCCTTTAAATGAATTTCTGCATGCAAAGGAAACTGCATGCAGCGGCAGCGCGACATTTACTAGTGTTTTGCCGTTTCTATTTATAAATACAGACAAAGGAAATATACATTTCCGTCTGTATTTATATGTAAATATCCGTAAAAACGGAAAACCGGGAGCCCTATTTATAATTGATCGAGCAAAGAATTCTGCCAGACAATTATATGGAGTTTCTGGGATCAACTAAAGTCCATAGACATTCTGGAAGCAAATGAATCTAACAGAACTGGAAAAGAGGTCGACTTATGGGGATGTATTTGGGCAATTAAATTCAACATGAACAAGCCTGGAACGATGGAGTTGAAAACTCTAGGTAGAGCAGAATCTCATGTCCCTTTCCCCCTTGGAAATGATGGGATCTGGTCTTTCTCGGAAGGTTGAAAAGTGCAGTCTTGCATCCTTGGGCTTGCACAATACAGACACAACCCTCCTTACACCTTCAACCCTTTTCAGCGTCAACTAGTGCGGCTCTAGCAGACCTGACCTGCATTGTTCATCAGGCAAAGTGCCAGAGCTGTCCTCAGGATGCTTATGCAGCTTACACAACATTATGCCCCAGCCGGTGACAGCACAAACACACCTACGAATATCACCTTCCTTCAAGTGTGACACTTCAGACTATTCCATGCACCCAAAGCTGTAAGAATTGCTTGGGTGGCAGATAATAGTCATTTTTTAATGTATATTGTGTAAAGAAACAAATGTTGTTGTGCTCATCTCTAAATAAAACAAACAGCACCACCATGTGGCAGACTGTCATAAGTACCAGTGTTGGCAATTAAGTGCTGGTGCCGAGCACCGGAAATCACTGGTTCAAATTAGGCACTGGAGGCAAACTTTAGCCAGGGGATGAGCAAATAGCCCTCTAGAACTCTTGCACAGCTTATCTTTTAAATCCTCCTTTAACCGTTTTCGGAATAAGGTCATCTGAGTGCATTCCTTTGAAATAATATCAGCAGTCTGCTCAAGAAACTGAGTACCATAGGATAGTACATCGAAGTTTCCATGAGACATTTCACACAAGGTGTCCTTTGCAGAAATTTCATGATCTCATCTCGCAAATCTCTTTCTGAAGTTTTCCCAAAATGTTGCGTAATTGTTCAGACTATGGTCTTCAGCGAAAACCAGTGGAGATGTCCAGAGATGCACCGGTCAGAGAACCAATTAGAATACCCCACATTGGATCTGTCCAAAGAAAACTGACAAGGCAAAGGTTAAATAAACCTCTGCAGTCCAAAAACTCTTTCAATCTTAAAGAATCTTCAGAAAGTATCAGAATTGAGTAACTGATGGCAGGAAGGTCAAAAGACCAGGAGTGGATTGGCTGATGAAGGACCACATTCTCTGCTCTTAACTGGTCCAGTTCCAGAGTTTGTTCCTGAAGAATAGCTGCCGCGTTAACACTAGGATACACGTCGGAAACAGGCGGATATTTTGGGCTTCAGAACCTATTCGTGTTGGGCATTTTTCCACAATTTTGATCTTCTGTTGTCGGATGTAAGAACAACTGTTTCTGGAAGCCCCAATGACACCACACACTGTTTATGTGGTTTGTAAGTGCCTTCAAGAAGCTGCCACTTTGTCAGAAAAAAAAAGCCAAAGGTGTAATCATCCTAGCTGGGGGAAGGCTTCAACGGATTGAATAAAACCAAGAATCCGAATTCCAACAGAGGAATTCTTCTGGAACAAAGCTCTATAAAAACCAAAAATGGAAATGACATCAAACATCCATGACAGGAAACACATAATGGACCTGGAAAATCAGGAATCAATCAATGAAAAGACAGCCATGATGGAATAGGAAAATAAAAGTGGAAGAAAACCTAAACTGGACTAGCTGTGGAGTAGCGTTAAAAGGCAGCTGAAGACCCTCAAGCACGGGATTACCATTTTGGAGCTGGAGGAGCCAGGAGCATGAAGGAAGGCTACCCCAGGTGAGTAAGACTCACAACCCAGAGCTGTGGGCTTCTTGCAGCATTTTCATAGGCCAGAGAACCACTGGACCACGCATGGTACCATGGTCACGGGTGCAACATGTAGTCTGTTCACCCAAGGTGGTCGATGCCCAGGTTCTTGTGTAGCACAAGATGATGCTACTTATGGGATTTTCTTTGCTTTGCCAATGCTTGTTAGCAGTGCTTAATTTGAGCCGGTGCTTTCGATGCTCAGCTCTTGCACCTAATCCTCAGCACCCGCGCTTATAGCACCAATTAAAGACACATTCATTTGGAAGGCATGTGATTTTCCCCAGAATCACAGGATGTTGAGCCGACGCCGAGACTTGAACCCGTTTCCCCAGCTCCGAAATCGGCAGCTCTAACTTTTAGGCTAAGTCCTCTGCTGAATAATACGTGCCGGGGCTCTATTCAGGAGGCATTTTGCACCAGCACATTTCTCCTGTTAGCGCTGCCTCCTAAGGCGAGCACCAGCACTTTTTATTTTACAAATTAACCACTGCTTGTAGCAATAAAGATGTCTCGGACCTGTAGATCTGAACCGCTGACTAGTCCCTGTGCGAATGACGCGTTTCTGATGTTCATCCAACTATAAACAAAAATCTATAGACAGAAAAAAAAGAGTGTATCCAAGGAGATTACCGGCACGTGGGCTGCGCGCGCCACCTCTCCCTCCCCACACGGTGCTCTATTTCGAGTGGGGTCAGAGGTCACACACACAATATGTCTGCCATGTGTGCTCATTCTGTCCACTGAGGAGCCTCATTTCAGAGGTGCTGCTCGGTTCATTTGAAAATCTACTTCTCTGAAGAACAGGCCTCATGTTCATGGAATTACGTCAAATATTGACTTTTTTCCCGCTGTTGACTTCTCTAATTCAGTTCCCCGGTTCCAGCCGTGTATTTTCAAATGAAATATCAACACAGGCTCCGGTGTTTGCTTCTGGCTCGCCAGAGCATTGCAGCAACATCTGCAGCTGGGTCTGAACGCGGGGGTGGGGGCAGAATTGTACAGTGCAAAGCTGGTATGTTTAATATATATATATATATATATCTATATATATATCTGTCTCTATCTATCTATCTATCTATATATATATATATATATATATAGTTTTTTAGTGACGTTGTCTTAACCCCAAGATTAGTGTGGGAAAGAATATAGTCCCAGGTATTAAAATAAAAGTGCCACCCCATTAGTGAATCAGATCGCTTAAAAAGTGACCCATGTTTGCAAATTGGGGCAGTTTTGAACTTGTGAAAACAAGCTGCATGCTTGTTTTGCGAGATATGGGCGGCTGCATGGATTTGAGCTTGCTGCAGGCATAGTTTGCTATAATATTGGGGAAATCAATAGCAAAGACTAGCCCACAAGATAATAAAACAGGCCCACAAACGAGCCCTTAACCGGCCCACACACTGACTTGTCAGCAGTACTTAACCCCTTCCCTGTGCTGCGAATTCCGCCGCGGCACGGGGGGGCTAGTGGGTGGGTGTGGCGCTCCAGTACTTATGACTGCTCCACGCCGTCATGATTCACAGGCGGCGTGTGCTCATGGCGGCGTAGTGCCATCATGACCCCGCCCACTCATTAATTCGCCCGCGCAGGAGGGCAATTAGTGCCGCGTGGGCAGCGGCATGATGGCTCCACGCCGTCATGGGCACACGCCGTCCGTGACTCATGACAGTGTTGAGACGTCATGAGCACCCAAAGGGTTAATTTGTAAAATAACTAGTTTTGTTGCCCAAAGCGCTGGTCAGAAGCCTGCGCTTGTGCTATTAAATGTCAGCGTGCCGAATACTAAGTCAGCGAAGTCTTGAATTCACTGCAGGCCTCTTTAACCCACTGCCAGACTCTCGCTGCACCTTTACCTCGCTCTAACAGGCTCCTGCTGTCTACCCTGGGAATGGTTTTTACAGCTTTCTCTTCCTCCTTTCCCCCCATTTGTGTCTTTTCCCCCTCTTGCTCTCAGGAAATGTATGATGAGGAAAAATCAGTGTAAGCCCCAAAAATGAGACCTCCCCCACTGGCTCAAATTAGGCACTGCCTGTCAGACCAGAACTCAATCACTGCCTGAATGCCATATAGGCCATTTCAATATTGTTTCATCTAACATGGTTTTTCAGAGTGCTGCACAGGAAGAAATCGAAAATGGGCACTAAAATGCAGGGCTGGGTAACCAAGTGGCTCTGAGGCATAAAGTAATAAGTGTATGTATGGTTGTAAAACGTGTGATTTATATGAAAGGCTTTGTGGCGCTTATCTCTGGATGGGGGATGAGAAATAAAATGGTAATAAACTACAATCTTATTTTTCATTTTTGGGGCTTTGGGGGCCATTTTAGGTTGGGCGACGCTTCTCTGCTCTAACGGAGGAGGCACCCCTCACTCTAGTACATGGCGATGCAATTTTGAAAAAGGAGGGGGGACTTTAATTTCATGCCCCCTCCTCTTCCAAATTATACTGAGTGTACAAACTACACATTGCAACTTGGAAAGGCTTTTCTGTCTCACACTCAGCCCGTGGTACATGTTGACCTCTTTCATGTCCTAGAGATGAATGGTTCTTGTTGGGTTCCTTTGCATGGCCTGGGTGCATGGCTCTTGTATGGTCTAAACAATATTTTGGATGGATGGCTCATGTGAGTCCCTTTGCATGGCATAGTTGTACAGCTCTTATATGACATCAGTTGTGTCTTGGATGAATGGCTCTTGTGGGGTCCCTTTTCATGACCTGGGAGCCCGGCTCTTGGATGACTTCACTCATGTTCTGGTTGAATGGCTCTTGCAGGGTCCCTGTACATTGCATGGGTGCACAACTCATGTATGACCTTACTCGTGTCCTGGATGAATGACTCTTGAGGGGTTCCAGGTCATGGCCCGGGTGCACGGCTCTTCTACGACCTCACTCATGTCCTGGATGAAGGGCTCTTGCTGGGCCCCAGTGCATGCTCTGGGTGTCCGGCTCTTGTATGACCTTACTCGTGTCCTGGATGAATGACTCTTGAGGGGTTCCAGGTCATGGCCCGGGTGCATGGCTCTTCTACGACCTCACTCATGTCCTGGATGAAGGGCTCTTGCGGGGTCCCAGTGCATGCTCTGGGTGTCCGGCTCTTGTATGACCTTACTCGTGTCCTGGATGAATGACTCTTGAGGGGTTCCAGGTCATGGCCCGGGTGCATGGCTCTTCTACGACCTCACTCCTGTCCTGGATGAAGGGCTCTTGCTGGGCCCCAGTGCATGCTCTGGGTGCACAGCTCATGTATGACCTTACTCGTGTCCTGGATGAATGACTCTTGAGGGGTTCCAGGTCATGGCCCGGGTGCATGGCTCTTCTACGACCTCACTCATGTCCTGGATGAAGGGCTCTTGCGGGGTCCCAGTGCATGCTCTGGGTGCCCGGCTCTTGTATGGCCTCACTCATGTCCTGGATGAAGGGCTCTTGCAGGGTCCCAGTTTATGGCATGGATGAATGGCTACTGCATGGTCTCAACAATATTCTGAATGTATGGCTCATGTAGTGTCTCTGAACATGGCATGGGAGCACAGCTCTTATATGACCTCACTCGTGCCTTAGATGAATGGTTCTTGTGGGGTCCCAGTTCATGGCATGGGTGAACGGCTTATGTATGACCTTACTCGTGTCCTGGATGAACGACTCTTGAGAGGTTCCAGGTCATGGCCCGGGTGCACGGCTCTTGTATGACCTCACTCATGTCCTGGATGAAGGGCTCCTGTGGGGTCCCAGTTTATGGCATGGGTGCATGGCTACTGCATGGTCTCAACAATATTCTGAATGTATGGCTCATGCAGGGTCTCTGAACATGGCACGGGTGCCCAGCTTTTGTATGACCTCACTCGTGTCTTAGATGAATGGCTCTTGTGGGTTCCCAGGCATGGGTACACGGCTCTTGTTTGACCTCAATCATGTCCTGGAAGAATGGCTCTTGTGGAGTCCCTGTGCATGGCATGGGTACATGGTCTTGAATGATCTTACCTGGATGAACGGCTCTTGCGGGGTTCCAGGTCAAGACCTGGGAGCCCGGCTCTTGTATGACCTCACTCATGTTCTGGTTGAATGGCTCTTACGGGGCCCCAGTCCATGGCCTGGGTGCCCGGCTCTAGTATGACCTCACTCATGTCCTGGATGAAGGGCTCTTGCGTGGTCCCAGTTCATGGCACGGATGAATGGCTCTTGTATGGTCTCAACAATGTCTTGGATGAATGGCTCTTGTGGGGTTCCTGTACATGGATGGGTGCACGGCTCTTGCATGACGTCACTTGTGTCCTGGGTGAACGGCTTGTGAGGTTTCAGTTCATGACCTGGGTGGAAGGCTCCTTTATGGTCTCAACCCATCCCCAGGATGAATGGCTCTTGTGGGGTTCCTGTACATGGCTGGGTGCACGGCTCTTGCATGACGTCACTCGTGTCCTGGATGAACGGCTCTTGTGAGGTCTCAGCTCGTGATCTGGGTGGATGGCTCCTTTATGGTCTCAACCCATCCCCAGGATGAATGGCTCTTGTGCGGTCCCAGGCATGTCCTGGTTGCATCCTTCTGGTCTGATCTCAGTGCATGTACTGAACACAGTGGTGTTGTGGGGTCCCAGAGCATGACAAGGATGCATACCCCTTTTGGGCATCTGCACATGTCTACATCTGGATTGCGTGTGGGTCCTTATGGCTGTCCAGGCTGCCTGGTCTTATGGAGTCAAAGGTAAATCTTCAGGATGCATGAATCATTTGGGCTCTGTACATCCGGGACACTCAAGGATCCCAAAGAACATCTATGTCCCACACACCTAGTGGGCTCCCTGGACGTCTTGGATGTTAGTTGCTGTGCATGGCTAGTATGCAAGCACCCGTGCTTGTCTCACCCCGGAAACAGGATGCTTTGCGACGCCTTTACGCTACGTATCTGGAATACTCAGCACTAGGGCTATTTTCACATGATTAAGATGTAGGGCCCAAAAGCATGCCTACGAATGTTGGGCCCTTGTAAGGTTCCTGCGTATATTGAAGTGGGTGATTCCTGTGATGCCTGCCTGTTGGACTTGGCCCTTCGGGCAGGTTCACCCCTAAACATTTTGCTTTGATATGTGACTTGGTGTTAGTTATTCTTGGCTTCTGCGCACTTTAGCACTGTGGCCCAGTGGCACCTGGGTGGCCCAGGGCCTGGTCCTGGCCGCAGACAGCTTGGGAGTACCAGTGGGGTAGCCCAGTTGTTCCAGGCAGCGTTTTTAGAAGGAACCCCATGGGTTCACCGTGGCGTAGAACAGGAGGGTGTCCCTGCAGTTGCGGGCCCGCGTCCGTGTTCTATCGCTCAAAGCAGGGAAGCCCATCACGTGGTGATTGGTCTACCCTGCGTTTTGGCTGGAAGGGGGTTGTGTTGGACTTGGCCCTTCTGGCAGGTTCACCCCTAAACTTTTTGCTTTGATATGTGACTTGGTGTTAGTTATTCTTGGCTTCTGCGCACTTTAACACTGTGTCCCAGTGTAAAGTTTGTGCGCTCTCTGAGTGTGTGTGGTGAGATTGGCCTGCCCTCTCATAGGAATGCATGGGGGATGTGAGTGTCCATGGTAGTTCCTGATACGTGGGGAGTGCAGGATCGAGTTTGGTATGTGCGAACTCATGAGAGTAAATGCTGAGCGATGATGTGTGCGGATTTACTGTGTCTAGAGTGGAAGTGCCACTTTTAGAAGTTGGCATGTCTGTGCAGTGAATGTGAATTGACTCTCTGGCTTGTGATTGGCTGGAGCTGGCTGGTGCGCCTGGCTCCAGGAGTCAGGATGGGTCTGCCCTGGTGGTGAATGGAGAGATCTGCATGTTGATGTGAGGGAGGGGTGCACCTGGAACCTGAATAGGGCTGGCCTTTCCCTACACAATGCTGGCTCCGCCCCCTGTGGTGCGACTGATGTCCCTGTCCTGTGAATGGGGAGAGGGGCTGAGCACAACAGAGTGCTCCAAAACCAGTTGCATCTGGTTTTACCTTAACCCTGCAGCCTGAGACAAAGGAAATGTGTATATAAAAAGGGGCTGTGACCCCATGTAAAATGTTCTTCCTGATCCTATCTTGAGGGGGGCCTGCTGCTGCTGTGCGCCAGGAGGACCACCACTGGGGACTGTCTCCCTGCCTGGAGGGCCCTGTGAGCTGGCCCCAGGGCCCAGCCTTTGCCCCCCCACCTCCTACAAGAACTTTCCTGGACTTTTGGGATTCCTGCCTGCCAGCCCCTGGGAAGGGCTGGCCTCCTCCTTTTGAGAATAGCGTATTTGCGCCGCTGGTGCAGTGATCCCGACCCTGAGGGATTCCCCGGTGTGGGAATCCCCCCTTTTTGCTGATTTACCGCGTGGGTGCCTACCCCGCTTATCTGCCGTTTTATCCCACGAGCTGGAGCCTACCCCGCTTTTTTGAAGCCTCTGGCACCTCGTGATTGGCGGGTGCCTACCCCGCATTCCGTTTGTGCCCCGCGGGTGCCTACCCCACCTGTCTGCCATTTTTTGATGCCCTATCGGGTGCCCACCCCGCCAGGACCTTGCCTCTTAATCGGATGCCTACCCTGTGTTGCACCGCCGTGGCCCGAGCCACGAGAAGAATCACCTCCGGGGCGCTGACTAGCGCGACCCGGAAGTACTGTACAGGAAGCGGACGGGAGGCCACCCGCGCTCCTGTACTGTGGGGAAGAAGCCGGCGCCTCCCACGTGGTGACCAGCAGAGGAGCCTGCAGCCTGTTCCTGCGGAGGGGGGGGGGGCACGAGGCACATTGCCGTGCCTACACCGCCTCAACACAGAGAAGGAATCCCAACAAGAGCCCTTCAGGCAGTAAGAGCCCCGCCCGCGGACCGGAGCAGCAGCCCAGGTCGCCCGGACCCAGGAAAGGACCCCCTCGAGAGAGCAGCCCGGTAAGTCCAGACGGGCTGGGGGGACTCCATGGTTGCAGCGAGGCTGCGGGACCACAGTGACTCTGCCCCTATCCCAACGTGACGGACATAGTTACAAAATGCGTCATTGTTTTTTTTCCGAGTCCCCCAGAGCGGGACTCCTACGTGATTTGGGTGCATTTTCTGGCGCTACAGAGCCCACGAGGCTCCCACGTGTTGAGGCACCGTTGTTAGAGCCTGCAAGGCTCCCACGTGATTTTGGGGCACTGTTGTTTCGTTGAGCCCAACAGGAGAGCCCGGAGGCACGCTGGTGCCAGGCTCAGTCCCCCAGCTGCCCAGCACTTAGCGGACAGCTGCATTGTTTAGGCATGTTCTTTGGCGCATTATTCTTTGGCTGCCTGCGCAGCCAGCCCTGACATTCTGGACATTGGGCCTGTGAGCCCCTGAGAGGCCAAGTTGGCCTGGGGTCAGTTCTGTGATACTTGCCTAATGTGATACTTGCCTAATGTGATATAGGCATTACCTTTTTGCCTATACCTCTAAATGGGTGTTTATGCTCAGGAGGTTGATTTACCTAGTATAGTTATGCTAGTGAGTTCATGGTTGCCTGCGTGATATGCCTAAGGTGGTTAGGGTTGCGTAGAGTGTACCTACCTTTTTCCCAATAGTTACTGGTTGTGTTCTATAAGTGCTATTTTATGCTACAATTATCCTATGTTCTAAGTGCTAATTTCTACCAAGTGCTATTACTGACAGTGGTCCACGTGGCACTGTCCCGTGTATATAATCCCCTGTAACTATTGCCCAGTGCCAGTTGGCACAGTGTACCTGTGTGATTATGACCTAATGTGTTTACTGTAATACAAAGGCTATTTCTATATATAACCTTGTGTGGAGTTCCTTTTGTGGGGGGTCTGGGATGTTGTTGTTGGTGGGTGCGTGCGCAAATACTTAACTTACATTGCCTCCGGGATCAGCCTTGCTGCTCGTGTCACGTTGCTAAGGGGGTGAGCAGGGGTTATCTTTGGAGTGAAACTTCCTTGCCCTAACTAGAGTGGTGGTTTCTGCCTGGCTTTGGCGCAAGCCTCAGCCAACCAGAAATCCCATTTCTAACACCGCCTCATTATGGATCCCCACTGCCCAAATCTGTGTTGGGATCCCTAGCGAGCATGCCCTTGGTCTGTGCGTCCTCCACATATATGAATACATGACCTGTACATAGTACCTGTGCATGTTTAGTATGCAGGGCACACACGTGTCCCTGGGATGTAAATCCTTACATGGTCCTCTTGATGCATGTCTCTGAAGGGGTCCCAAGATATTGGCCTTTGTGAGTACCTTGAAGAGCCTAAGAAGCCGGGTTAGCCTCTGTAAGTACCTTGGAGGGCCTATAAAGCCGGGTTGGCCTACGTGAGTACCTAGAAGAGCGAAGGAAGCTGGGTTAGCCTCTGCGAGTACCTAGGAGAGCAAAGGAAGCCGGGTTAGCCTCTGTGAGTACCTTGAAGGGTCTAGGAAGCAGGGTTGGCCTCTGTGAGTACCTAGAAGAGCGAAGGAAGCTGGGTTGGACAATGTGAGTATCTAGGAGAGCGAAGGAAGCCGGGTTAGCCTCTTTGAGTACCTTGAAGGGCCTATGAAGCCGGGTTGGCCTATGTGAGTACTGTGAAGGGCCAAGGAAGCCGGGTTGGCCTATGTGAGTACCTTAAAGTGCCTAGGAAGCCGGGTTGGCCTATGTGAGTACCTTGAAGGGCCTAGGAAGCCTGTGTTGTCAATGTTAAAGCGTAGGATGTTTGGTACAAGTTTGTGAAACCCTTGTGGCGCACTAGACGCGGCATCTTCTGCAGTCCCAATGATGCATCTTTCTTGTTGGGTCCAAATTTTGGTAATCTCTTGGAGCCTTGTTTATTTGTGGGCCCCATGGAGCTGGGGAGGAGTCTGTGGATGGTGTATGATCAGAATAGTTTGTTTCCAGGGATGCAGCCCTGTTGGGTTCTGGTTCAGTGAGCCTTTTGGGATCCCCAGGGCACAGGAGCCTGGTGGGATTCCCTGTGGGGGGCATGCGCACAAACCCCCACTCTTCACAATTTGATGAAGTGACAAACCTGGTGATATTGACAGCCCGTGCCCCGCGTGGATCACAGTGAATACAGATGGGCGCATTGCTGTCATCCCGCCGCTCCTCTGAAATTGGACGTGTTATGTTGTTTTTCAATTCAGCGACTTTATTCGAAAGCAATGCATACATAATCCGGCCGCTGACTCGCTCTCCCTGGCCTCCTTTCAATATAAGCGGCGCCTGGTGCAGATCGCGGCGTAGATTGGCGCCGGTTCCTCCAGAGGTCTTTAGAGAGAGGCCGGCTCCATCTGAGGACCCTTTAAAGATGGGAAGCGCGACCGGGAGCGTTTATCTACTGTGGAAACTTCACAGAGCGACTTCTATCACCTTTGAGTTTCGCGGGCAAAAATAACAGACGTTTGCCTTTGTAAAATTCCACAATAGGGGTGTAACACTAGACCCAGAGGTAGGGGGCCTCATTTTTGCGCTTGAATGTGTCACTTTTTGTGACGCATCGGCGGCGTAAAACATGCCTCCTGTTGCGTACTATTTACAAAGTCACGCATCTAAGCAGATGCGTCCCTTTGTAAACCCCTGAGCTGCATAATACCTGCGCCAGGTACAATGTATGCAGGGGGGACGTTCCCCCGCAAAAAGCCTCGTTGTGTCAAAATCTTACGCCTGCCTCACAGCAGGCGTAAGACTGACGCAGGCCCTTTCACATGGGGCTTGCCCCATGTGAAAGGACGCATTGCTGAAGTTGCGTCACTTTTGTGACACACTCCAGCAATGCGTCACTTTTGCGCCATACAGATACGTCAGAAATACTGACGTATCTGTAACTCCTTGCGACATGATGCGTCATACAGTAAATATGACGCATCAGGTATGTCGCAAGGAGTGACGCATTGCTGCTTTCACGCAGCGATGCATCATTTCTCTTAAATGAGGCCCAGGGTGACTAGAAGTTTAAAGCCAAAAACCATGACATTGCACAAAAATAGAAGAAGGACTACAATTTTACGTCAAGCGCGCGCACATAATGACAGCCCTCCTCAGCAGAGAATTACAGAACAGGCAGTTTGAACATACATAAAATAAAATGTTTAAGCCCAGTAGCTTCCCTCTTAATTAAATTGCTTTCTTGAAACAACTGCTAACTATCCCTGCTTTGTAAAACATAAAAAAGCACCTCCCGCCGTTTTCAGTCGACCCTCTCGAAAAAACGGGGCATGAGCTAAATTCCCTGAAATCTGCCGGGACAGCTAGTGGAACGCCTTGTCAATCTACCCAGAAGAGTTGCAAATAAAATAAATGTTGCGTACACGCATGGCTGTAACATGGAAGTTGGCGTTCTGGTTGAATAACCTGAAAGTAGTAACACACTTTGAGGAAGAGAATAGGGCTGGCTGGGTCTAATGTGCTCACACGTACAGCGCCAGCACATGCGTGCCAGACACATGTGAGGGAAACAGTAGAAGTGGACAGAGAGGACTTGTAAAGTATCTTCTCATGCAGTTTAGTGCGAGCACTCGATGGAGGTGGAAGGATACAGCCAAATAACCAATTTCATTAGGTGATATGTGAATACGCCACAGGGCTGAGCCGAGACAAAACTGACAACAATAGCAGTCATTTTGCTCCATTTTACCTTCAAACATAACAAGAGAGTCCAGGCAAGCTTCACAGCGCTATTAAGCAAAAATAAAAAACCTCTAAATTCAAATAAAAAAAACCTCAAAGATTAAACAATTTATTCAAGAGACTGATTTTTTTTTTCCGAATGAGGTAAAGCGACATAGAGAATGTGTCGCATGGGTAAAGGGCAGCAAATTGAAGGTGCAAAAACAGGAAACTAAGAAATTTGTGCTGCATGTGAGAGGGGCTAGTGAAGATGTAGAGGAAAGCGTGAAGGTACTGCAATGTGAGGTCAGATTAGATGGCCAGAGGACCACTGGTTTTACATTGACGACAATGGTTGGAAAACCGTACGTAGCATGAGGCGGTGTTAACTAGCGGGTTGTAAACAGCAAAACATTTTAGGGCTAACATTTCATCCCCATGCTTAGCAGGAAGTAATATTGTTTCAAGGGCCATGGAAGGTGACAATATTGTAGGGAAGGTTCCAAAGGTGTTCACAAATGACTTGGGGCTGTTGAAAGGAGTTGAACCCAGCATAATTGTTATGAAAGAGGTTCTATTTATTTATTTATTTATTTTTGAGATTTATACAGCGCGTACAATTGCCCGTAGGCGTCTCGGCGCTAGAAACTTTGAATGTATTCCCGAGGTTAGGCCGGTAACTATTCTTGATCAAACAGCCAGGTCTTTATCTTTCTGCGGAAATGCATCAGGGATGGGCTGTCTTTGATGGAAGCTGGCAGGGAATTCCATAATCTGGGAGCTGCCACAAGGAAGCGTCTATCGCCCCAGTTAACTGTTTTTGTTCGTGGTATTTGTAGGATTTTAAGGTTGTTAGATCGGAGCGATCTTATGGAGGATTGGTATCTGAGTTGGGGTTTCAGGAAATGTGGGCCACAGTTGTGTAATGCTTTATAGAGTATGCACAGCGCTTTAAACTTGATCCTGTTTCGAATCTTGAGCCAATGCAGGTCCCTTATAGTCTCAGAAATTGGTGAGAACTTTGGGATTCCAGATAGGAGACGGGCTGCAGCATTCTGGATGGTCTGCATTTTGTTGGTCACTCTTGCTTGGGCGTTGATGAATAAGCCGTTACAGTAGTCAAGAGATGACAACACGAGGGCGCTTACCAGCGTCTTACCTGCTGAGGTTGGTAGAAACTGCATGATTTTCTTGATCAGCCTGAGTTTATGATGGGCTGTTACTGCTATTTTATTTGAGTGGGCCATGAAATTTAATTTATCGTCAAAAATCACCCCCAGATTTCTGACGGTGATGGCTGGTGTAGGTGGTGTTCTGTGCGTAGGGGGCCACCAGGTGTTTGACCATCCGGGGGAGAGATGTCCAAATATGATGACCTCCGTTTTTTCAGCATTTAACTTTAGGCAGTTAGAGGCCATCCACTCACCGATCGCCCGCATGCCCTCTTGGAAGTTTTCGGCTACCTTGTCTCCATTCCCGTTGATGGCCAACACAAGCTGGGTGTCATCCGCGTATGAGGTAAGGCTCATCCCATAGGCCTTGATGACAGAGGCCAGGTCCGACACGTAGATATTGAATAGTGTCGGACTGAGGGATGAGCCTTGAGGAACCCCACACGGTAGTGACAGCTTGTGCGATTGGAAGGGCCCCAGTGTGACCACCTGTGATCTACTGGCCAGGAAGGAGGAAAGCAGATTTCTAGCCATGTGGCGGATGCCCAGGTTTTCGGCACGGTCGACCAGGATCTTGTGGTCGACCGTGTCGAAGGCTGCGACAGATCGAGCAATACAAGTATTGCTGCACCTCCTTGGTCCCGTATCACTCTTATGTCCTCTGTAGCTTTTATTAAGGCAGTTTCGGTTCCATGGAACTTGCGGAAACCAAATTGAGTGTTGTCCAGTAGTTGATGTTTTTCTATGAACTCTGAGAGTTGTAAGTTCATAGCCTTTTCCACTACCTTGGCTAAAAAGGGAAGACTGGCTATGGGGCGGTAGTTTTTCGGTTGGTCCTTGTCCAGATTAGCTTTCTTAAGTAAGAGTTTGACCAAGGTGTTTTTAAGGGAGTCTGGGTATATCCCAGTTCTGAACATTGTGTTGCAGATTGATACAATGTCAGGGGAGAGATAGTCCATGATCGGACGAATGACTTTTAGAGGACAGGGATCTAATGCTGAGCCTGAATTAATTGTGGCCGTTATTTCCTTGATTTGTGTTTCTCCAAGGTCTGAGAACTGAGATAGTTCGATATTATTGATCCCGTTGTTAGATGTGGGGGAGCTGATTACTGTTTTTGTGGAGAATGCTTGATATATATCATTCACCTTTGTGAAAAAGAAATCAGCCAGAGAATCACAAAAGACTTGGGATTGTGGAGGATTCAGGTCCGGTGCGTTTCCCGTTAAGACCTTAGTTATCTCAAAAAGTTTTTTACTTGAGTTTTTAGCAGAATTGATTTGTTCAGTGAAATAGGATTCTACCCATCCTTCACTAAGCGAGGTCTGTGGTACATATGATGAAAGAACAATCGATGGTTGAGTTGGATAGATTATAAAATCTGGGATGTCTAAGAGATAGAATTGCTTGAGTTATTAGCCCCATAATTTTGGTAGCCATGGCCTGGTGGGTTACAGTCTATGCCGATGTGTGGACCATAGACACCTCAAACGGAGAATGAGAGTTAATTGGAAACCCCTACTGAGGCTTTAGCTATTTTGGAACAGGCCACTATGTCCAGCATAATAGTGTTCTGGTACGCATACCCAGGGCTTCTTTAGCGCTGGTGGGGCCCAGTGCAACAATAATTTTTGGCGCTCCCACACTCCATGACCGCCTCCTTGTATTCTCTCACTACCACCGGGCAAAAGTTATCCTCGTCTCTTTAATCATAAGTTATTACTAAACACAGCGCCCCCCCAGGGGGTCAGCGCCTCCTCCACAGGTCAGCGCCCTGTGCGACTGCACCGGTCGCACTGCCCTAAAGCCGGCCCTGCGCATACCACCAGGGATGCTGCACTAAGAATCAAGGCATCGAATGCTATTCATTACATCGTTGTAGGATGTATGGTTCTTGCGTATGCTATCTGGTTTGACTTCCACTGTAGAAGCGTTTGAGAGGACGATAGGGTGAAATGTGTTGCTTTGGGTATAAAAAGTAAAGCTTATCCAGCATGACATACTTACGTGCTGTCAGTTCAGCGGAACATGATAAGACCTTGAATGAAGTTTTGAATAACTTGGAGTTGTGGAGGTACAGAATACAGAGTATGGAACATCAGTTTTCCATCACATCCAAAATATAGTGGACCACAATACTGACAGGAAAGTAAATAAAGGCAAGCATAGGTTATATTATGCACCTTGACGATTTACCTATATATTTTCCCGGTATGTAGACGTTGAGTTACGAATAGTAAATCAATTCTTGCTTATATAGAGTTACCTTCTTGATATTTTGGTGCTCAACATTTTGGCTACAATTTTCTAGTAACTCCATATTCCCTACTTGATATTCAAGACTGAAGCAATCGGAGAAAAGTGTGCTCACCTTTAAGGAAGACAAGTGTCCATTGGCGGAGAGCTCTGTTGAGTATTTAGGATGTAAAATATCAAGGAAATCAAACTTAGGCTGAAGTTTTTGGAGGCAATAGTTGAGGTACTGGTGATAAAAAAAAACTTTAAAAAAATAGTTGAGGTAGGTCTTTTTTCTAGCTACTTCAATATCATTCCATATTTGCCAAACATTTGATAGAATACTCAGCTCCTTTAGAGGGAGAAGGGACTTTAGCTTTGAGTGGATGGATGTCTGCAAATAGATGTTTGAGACTGTGAAGAGAGAATATGTCAGTGCCACAAGGTTAGGGATATTTGATAAGAAG